>NC_048271.2:22790000-23415000 GCF_005286985.2 Setaria viridis | reverse complement strand
TCGTTCACGTTTAGCAACCTTTTGTGGATATTACTCATTTGTTTTCTCTTTGGAACCTCTTAAGGTAGAAGAAGCACTTGATGATCTGGATTGGGTGATTGCCATGCAAGAAGAACTAAACAACTTCACAAGAAATGAGGTATGGGAGTTGGTTGGGAGACCAATGCAAAATGTGATTGGCACCAAGTGGGTATTCCACAGCAAACAAGATGAGTATGGTGTGGTCACAAGAAACAAGGTAAGATTAGTTGCACAAGGTTTCACCCAAATTGATGGTTTGGATTTTGGTGAAACCTATGCACTCGTAGCTAGACTTGAGTCAATTTGTATTTTACTTGCCTATGCTACTCACCATGATTTCAAGCTTTATCAAATGGATGTGAAGAGTGCATTTTTGAACGGCCCCCTATCCGAGTTGGTGTATATGGAACAACCGTCGGGGTTTGAAGATCCAAAATTTTCAAATCATGTGTACAAGCTCCATAAGGCGCTCTATGGGCTTAAGCAAGTATCTAGAGCATGGTATGAATGCCTTAAGGATTTTCTTCTTAAGAATGACTTTGTAATAGGGAAAGCCGATTCTAATCTCTTTACTCACAAAGTTGATAAGGATATATTTATTTGCCAAATATATGTCGATGACATTATATTTGGTTCTACTAATCAAAAGTTTTGTGAGGAATTTAGTAGGATCATGACCAAGAGATTTGAAATGTCCATGATGGGTGAATTGAAGTTTTTCCTTGAATTTAAAATCAAGCAAATGAAGGAAGGGACTTTCATATGTCAAACCAAGTATGCAAAAGATATGCTCAAGAATTTGACATGGCCGATGCTAAGCCCATCAAGACACCCATGGCATTGAATGGACATCTTGATCTCAATGAAGAAGGAAAACCGGTTGATCAAAAGGTATATCGCTACATGATTGGTTCTTTACTTTACCTTTGTGCATCAAGGCCGGATATTATACTTAGTGTGTGCATATGTGCAAGATTTCAAGCCAATCCTAAGAAATGTCATTTGATGGCTGTTAAGAGAATCTTGAAATATTTAGTTTACATTCTTAACCTTGACTTGTGGTATCCCAAGGGCTCCACTTTTAACTTATTTGGCTACTCCGATTCAGATTATGCTAGCTACAGAGTAGATCGAAAGAGCACAACCGAGACTTTCCAATTCCTTGGTAGATCCTTGGTGTCATGGAGCTCTAAGAAGCAGAACTCGGTTGCTTTATCCACCGCCGAAGCTGAATATGTGGTAGCCGGTGCTTGTTGTGCCCAACTCTTGTGGATGAAGCAAACGTTCAGTGACTTCGATTGCGAGTTTAGCAAGATTCCACTCTTGTGTGACAATGAGGGTACCATCAAGCTAGCTAACAATCCAGTGCAACACTCTCGAACAAAGCACATAGATATTAGACATCACATCTTAAGGGATCATGAGACTAAGGGAGATATTGATTTACAACATGTAAGCACCAAAGGACAACTTGCCGATATCTTCACCAAGCCTCTAGATGAGCAAAAGTTTTGTGCTTTGAGGAATGAGCTAAATATCTTGGATTCTTGTAACTTGGCCTGACTTATTGCACATATTTGATTGTTGCCTAGATGGGAAAAATGGATTTTATTTGTGTTGAGTTTCTTCTAAAAATCTTTGATTTTGATCCTTGGATCAAAACTTAACTTTCGTGATCATTGTTGTGTAATGTTGCTTGTTGGCTGATCACTGAAGCGTCAAGTTGTCTTATTTGTCCATATGCTATATATCTAGAAATATCAGTTTTTATCCATCTCAAAATCTATCATTTTAGAGCTGCTTTGACTGTGTTAGAACTTCCGATACACCATAGGAACTTCCGATAGCCACTGGAAGTATCAGATAAGTTCCAACAAAGGGTGCTCGGGAGAATTCTTTTCTTTATTGGAACTTCCGGTGCTTCGTCGGAACATCCGATAATGTTCGAATCTTTCCAGTTTCTTCCAATAGAGGGTGCTTGGGAGATCTTTTAGTCTTTTGTCGAACATCTAAACTTCCGACAGATAGCTTAATGCTATATATACCCGTTGAGCCAACCCTCAAACCCTAACTTCTCGCCACAGTTCAAACCGGGCACCCCCTCTCTCTTCCCTCTCCACCACTCAAGGAGATTTAGAGTTTTGACCGTGGAAAGTTGAAGCCCTTGCTATATTTGTACTCTCCACTCCTCAGAACCTTTGATCCACCTTTGGAGTCTTCCGATCCACGCGGGAAATCTTCAAGGTAACTTATTCAAAAATCCCATTGCCCAATCTCAATGCTGTAGGAGTTAATCAATTTCCTTTGGGGGATAGACTCTAGATACATCTTAGAACTGATGTCTGTGATATCTTTTGGATTCGATGGCTAAATCTCAAATTCCATGAATTTTGGATGAACTCGGGTTCTGTCAGAACTTCCAACACTGGGTCGCCCTCAATCGGAAGTTCCGATAAGCTCCTAATGTTTGTGTTTCAGTTCATGTGTACTATCTCTCTGATCCATTCTTTCTCCTAAATCCTATCAGATGGGTCGTGAGAAGAGAAGCAAAAGACGTGAGGATACCCCGGAGGTTGAGTCAAACTCTTCCACTGAATCAGATGATATTCCTATTTCTCAAAGAAAGGGGAAGAGGAAGGCTGTCCCCAAAGTACCGGCATGTGCTAGAGGAAGGGGGAAGCCTACTCTAGCTAGGGGTCTAGTCAAGGTGCCCGTCCTCGCATGAAGAATGCATCCGCCCCGGGTGCACATATTGATGAGAATGAGAGGATCACCTTGGACTTCCTCGAGATAGTAATCTTCAGAATGTCAAAGCCTATTCGGGAAGCTAGACCTGGCTATTTTGAACTTCACCCTGTGGATTATCAAAAAGGGAAACATGACATTCGGACTCTTAGGTATGATGATCCATCTAAATATCAGAAGGAGTTCTTTAGAGATGTCCGCTTTTGGTTACACTTCCATGCAGATTGGTATGAGCCAGTTATCTTCTGCAAATCACATCCTACCACTGAAATGGAATCCATTGACTGGCAATTCTTCAAAGATATTGATTTGCCTGTGATTGATCAAGTGTTGGAAGCTTGCAACAACAAGAATCTCATTTCTATTATGGAACAAAATCAGGATAGGAATGAGGAGGTGGTGGCCCAATTCTATGCCACTCTATATATTGATCGGGTTACCAAGGTGATACACTGGACTCTTGAGGGCAAGCCTCTTTCAGTGACATATGCAAAGTTTGCTGATATACTTGGCCATGGGGTTTATGACATTGCTCGATACAAGATACACGATGAGAATGTCATTGAGGATGGGGAGATGGCCTTTATGTATGATAGTGCATATGAGTTGATTGAGCATGGTACCACTAAGGGTATGATTCCATTCTACAAGTTAATTAATCAGCTCTTCCGTTACACTCTTTGCCGTAAAGGTAGTGATGCGGACAATATCTCCAATATGTCAAAGAATTTGCTTGCATGGATGCATCCCAACGTGGGAGAATTTAGTATCTTTGATTTCATTTGGGAGGAAATCATAATTTGATCATATTCTCCCAAGAAGAGTTGTCACTATGTGCCTTACATTTTTGCTATGATCAAGGAAGTGACACATTTGGAGATTCTAACGGATAAGGCTCATCCCATCTACAAGACCAAGAAAGGTCATATTGAGAGGCTTTGCAAGATAGGGTCTCATGGCATTCATCCTCCCCCTCCAAGGACTTCTCAAGGGACTTCATCATCTCATGGAGCTTCTATTGGACTTTCACCATCTTTTGAGCCATCTTCTTCACATAGGCCCTTTAGCACTAGAGGCCCTCCACCCACTCGTGCTTCTAAGAAGAAGGGGATTCTTAGCTTTATATCCCAAGGCCTCTTTGCTTGCTTCAATATGGTGTGACACAATGCGGAAGAGATCCATGCCCACAAGAAGCATATGGATGAGGAGCTCTTTAAAATTGAGAAGAGGCAAAAGGAGCTAATGGTAAAGAATGATATCCCACTCTCTCCTCTTCACGCTCCTATGGACTTTCCTCCCTCACCGGTTTTCTACAACCCTTGGGAGGAGATTGGGCAGGCATCCACATTCTTTAGAATGTTCGAGGAGGAAGAAGAAGACGTTCCGGAGGCTCACACTCCGGCGGACGAGGAAGAAGATGATGATGATGAGGACCACGATGAGGATGATGAGTGATGGCCCATGGAAGGGCCTCCCCTTTTGGGAGCTTGATGCCAAAGGGGGAGTGAGCTCACCATGGATGGAGTTATCTTTTCTTTTGAGTTTTTCTAGTTTATGGCTTGTGGACGTGTAAGGACTATGTGTGGTGTGATGCATGGTGTGCCAAGTGAACTTTATGGTTGTAAGACTTATTTATGATTTGCAATGCTATTGTGGTTTTAAACTCTTATTCATATGTTTTGGTGATCATGATTTGGTGTATTGTTTATCTGCACTTTGTTGAAGTGTTATATCTTGTCATATGCATCACAATGATATACTTGTCACACCTTTGCACCCCACGAATGCAAGGATATAGGGGAAACTCACTTAATATGTGCAAATGGCATTTGAGGCCATTTTCGTCTCTATCTCAAAAAGATGCACATATTAAGGGGGAGTCCACCTATATGGTTGGATTCAAAATGTTTATATATTTCTCATGTGAGCCTTAATTGTGTTGTCATCAATCACCAAAAAGGGGGAGATTGAAAGTGCATTTGGCTTCCTAAGTGGGTTTTGGTGTTGATGACATGCATGATTAAGGGACTAACGAATTTATCAAGTAACTGACAGGTTTTAATTCTAAAGAAGTGCAAAGGTGTATGGAAAGAACCTTAAGCACCCCCAATTTCAAAGAAAGGACGGTGTTGAGCTCAAAAGAAGATTTCTCTATATTTTCTAATTTTTAATTTGAGTATAGAACACCGTATTATAAAGGGGGATGCAGATGGATAGCTTGAAGATGTTAAAATGCTCAATTGAGATGCTAACCATCCTTGAGAGACACAAATCACAAACCTGCACATCTATTTTCTCACAGATTCTGTGAGTGTCAGAAGTTCCGGCATCGTCCGGAAGTATTCAGAAATTTCCAACCGGGGGGTCCTCGGCCGATTTAATCTAACAGTATCGGAAGTTCTGACCCTGTGTCGGAAGTTCCGATAAAGGCCACCGGAAGTTTCTTCAAACTTTCGAGGAGAGGCTCTCAACCATTTTAATTTAACTTCGTCGGAAGTTCCGACAGGCACATAAATGCACTATAACGGCTAGTTTTGGGGGTTCGAGTATAAATACCCCCTCTGCCCCCCCGCCCAATTCATTGCTGCTGAACAAATCCAAGCCAAAACACCTCTTGAGCATTGAATACACCTCTCCCACTCCCTTTTGAGCTAGATCCTTGAGAGTTTGACCTAGGGATTGGGTGAGAGCAAGATTGAAGGATTGAGTCTTGAGGATTTGAGTGTGAGATCCAACAAGTTCATCTCAAGAGCACTTGAAGCATATTCGGCATTCGATTCGCGTTTGTTACTCTTGAAGCTTACTTCTAGACGGTTAGGCATTGCCCGTTTGAGCACCCTCTTTGTGTGGTGTGCCCGAAAATGTTTGTATCACCCTATCCTTCGTGGATTCATAGTAAGTGACTCAATCCTCCTTTGTGGTTGATTGAGAGAGGTAAAGGGTTAGTGAGGACCCGGCTCTTTGTGAGCTCCTCAACGAAGACGTTGCTTCCTTTGTGGAAGTGAACTTCGGTAAACAAATTCCTTATCTCATGTGCTTGTTGTGTTTCTATATTTCATTTTGACCTAGAAGCTTGATTTGAGCCAATCAATAAATTTGTGTGGTTCCTTGCATATCTATCACCTGCAGTAGTCTATACATTTCATTTACAATCTTTTGATTCAAACAGAATTAGTAGATTCAGGTTTTATTTTGAATTTCGTTCAGCTCACTTCCTGCTGTCGGAACTTCCGACCCATCAGAAGTTTTGACATAGCGTCAGAAGTTCTGACAAATCTAATCCCGCTATGAAGTTTTTCAGGAAAATTTTGAAGTGAGCCTATTCACCCTCCCCTCTAGGCATCACAAGATCCTTTCAACCACGCCACCACCGCAACAGCGCCGAGAGTTGCACGTTGTAGCTAGAGATGCCATAGCGCCCCCCACACCGAACGTAGATGCTGCCATGACAAGACGTGGGACCCAGGGGAACACGCCGACGGTGTGCAAATCCAGCGACCCCCCACACGGATCTGGGCGCTCACCACGCAAAACTGGCCGCTAAGCACGAAGTCTGCCGAAGCAAACAAAAAGACAAGGAGGAAGGGTAAATTTGGGAAGGAAGAAACGAGGAGAAAGGTAGAGTTGGCCCCACTGCCACCCTCCTCGTCGCTCACTGGACTTCCGGGGTGCGGCTATGGCATCCGGAGGTAGGGAGCAGCGGTGGTGGGCTTGAGGGGTAGGCGAGGGGGCTGCCCGTGTCATCCGCTCGAACAACGTGGGTGCTGAGGATGAATCATACTTTTTCTTACCATAACTTACATATTATTATGCTCTTGTTTTCACTGAACACAACACGGTATGGCATTTATTATCTAGGTCCCGGTCCCCATTTCTCTTTCGAGAAATTACTAGCAAAAAGATATGCTTGATATCCTATATTTTTCTGCCTTCACCAGCGCCGTACAACCGGAACAGGTTGAACGTCGACAGGGCCGAGACAGCGACCATTGCCACGACGGCGACGAGCGCACAGTTGATGGCAACGGCGGCATGCATGCTGAACCTCTTGTAAAGGTGGACCGTCTTCATCCACCCGAACTGCACCTGCCCGAGCTTGCTTATCATCGCCGCCACCAACGCTCCCGCCAGTGCCGAGAGCGCGACGTAGGCTATCACCTGCTTTAATCAGTTCTAGATCAGAAATCATCCAATGTGTATCGAGGACAATTGAAGGACAGTGAAATAAACAAGGTACGCCACCGTGCCTGATCGCAGAAGAAGATCGCGCAGGCCATTGGCTTGCTGATGAGCGGCCTGCCTCTGACCGTGCTCACCAGGCAACTCCCTCCCTAGAGAAAGTTGTAGGACGCCGCTATCAAGTTTGTGTTCACCAGGAGCCTGCATCCAAATGCTAAAGTCACCGGCCTGGAATTTTCTTCAATGCTAAATACTACTCCCTCCGTTTATTTTTATAAGATGCACACGCATAACAAGATTTAAACTTTAAAATCTTTGACTAATAATTTAGCCAACATTTCTTTTATTTTTATAATACAAACTTGATATGGTTAAATTCGTAATCAAATGTACTCTCCAATTATTATAAGTTTATAACTATAATATAAGGTAAATAAACGATCAAAGTGCAATCTAGGAGATCATGTTAAACTAGATCACGTCTTATAAAAATAAATGGAGGAAGTACAGGAGATGGTGCATGGCATCACTAGTACTCGGAGGCAGCGCGCTTACACGAGCGACGGCATGTCCGTGTACCGCGCCACCTTCACGAACAATCCAAAGAAATCACGAGTCTCCTTGTTCACCTTGAGCAGCACGGCCACGGCCAGCGCGAATCCGCACGCCGCGAACCGCAGGGCTACCTCGGCGGCGCGCAGCCTCCTCTCTGTGCGTGCGGGCACGCGCAGCCCAGCCCCGCCGCTGCCAGGGCGCCACCGCGGGGGGACGACGACGATGTCACCGCCGTCGGAGGCCAGGCTGATGATATCATCGCTGCCGCATCCCTCTCGCTCCATTCTCGACACTTCCAGAATTGCGTCTAGAATGATGCTGCTTGTTTTGAGAACGAATATGAGATACCGAGACAGGGAACTCGGGTAGTATATGGAACGACGGGTATCCTTGGGATATGTAAACATACTTCGGGATATCTTGGTGATGTACATCTATCTGGAATGGACGCCCTTAGATGGATATCGCTTTAATAAATAACAGAGTAATCTAGAGTTCAAAATATGTGGAATAAAAAAAAACAGAAATAAATGCAGAATTACCCTTTGACACCACATACTCTCCCTCTCCTTCCTCAAAAACACGCCACTCTAGGAATTTTAATTTTAAGACAGACTAATGCTACAGAAAATTTACCAAACTACTCCTGATTAATGATGTGACTCTATTGTGTTTGCCAAGGTGATAAAAGAGAAACTATTTTGTTAAACGCCCGTGCATATGCCATCACGATTATAGGATTGGTGAATGAGCGAGCGCAGGTGAGGTGTGAGTGGTCATAAGCTAAAATGACCCTCCATTCCGCAAAAAATATCCCTTACCATCATATGTTTGACAACGTTTATATAAAAATATTTCAATATTTTTTATATCTAGCAAGTTTCATTAGATTCGTTACGAAATACATTTTCACAACATACCTATTTAGTGCTATAAATATTGATACTCTTCATTATAAACTTAGTTAAATTTAAAACAGTTTGACTAGCAAGTTTCATTAGATTCGTTACGAAATACATTTTCACAACATACCTATTTAGTGCTATAAATATTGATACTCTTCATTATAAACTTAGTTAAATTTAAAACAATTTGACTTAGGACAAACCTAAAGAGACACTATTTGCGGGACGGGAGGAGTAAGTTTTGAGAGATAAAATTTAAATCCTAGAGTAACATTTTTCTTCTAAATGAAGTGAGTATATTTTTAGGAAAACGTCTAGTCAAGTTCGAGCGTGCATGCGTTAGAGTTCCCATGCACACTCACATTGCAGTTGGGTGCGGATACCTTCACCTCCCAAGGGGCTGCATAGAAATTACACTATTTATTTTGTTTAAATGTATTAGGCCTGCAAAGGTTTGGAGAGGAAATCCTATCCATCTTCCTCCAGATTTTTTCTTACATATCTTTTAATGTTTGATATTTATTCGTGCCACAGTAAATGAATAATTCATAGGGGATATCAACATTTCAAATCTACTAGATCCACATTTCGAATGTACTAGTTACCTTATAAAAATGTTGGATTAGTCTGCGTGAAATTATGAACTAGATTCGAAAAAGTATTGAATATAGTATATTGGAAATGTTAATTTTACTACTCTTGCTTTCCATTGATTTACTGGATCGTTTGCTATTGTCTAGAGTTTATTGGGCTGTCACTGTCATGAACCTTAAAGTTATAAAGCCTGAAAATCTTCTCCGATCCCGAAATACATAGAAGCCCGAGAGCGGGGTGGCCCCTAATCATTGGAAAACCTATCGTAGATTTTTTTCCATGTAAGTCTTCCCTCCGCTCGTTCCTATCCCTAGCACGCACCCAATCGTTCCCTCGCGCCGCTACTTGCTGCTTGCGCATCTGCTTGCTCCGTCGCTCGCGTCACCGTCTGCTCGCGCCGTCGCTACCTCTCCGCCTCTGCACTCCATTTTATGGGTTCAAGGCCTCAAGGTATTAGGTCTTCGCTTCCCGATGGATCGAGAAAAATTGCCTAGGCCGAACTTCTATAAGATGCCTGAATGCTTTGATTGCCTCACTAAATTGATTCAAAAAACTATGAAGAGCTTTAGCTTTTGCCCATTCATCTTCACTTAGAACTTGGTGATTTTGCTGTACCGCATATCTGTTGAGAGCCACCTTATATTTCAAAGCATCATCCAACACAACATACATAGCATTCCAACAGTATGGAACATCCAGAATCAGTTCTGACTTTGCTTTGAGGTCTGAAGTCTGTACAATTGTGTTGAAAATCTACATGCGGCATGGTGTGGATGTAACAACTTTTATAATGTACCTCACTCTTCCAATTGCATTTGAAATTACCTTCAAGCTAGCCTGAACTATAATGTTGAGCACATGGGTAGCACACTTGACATGAAGGTGTCCACCTTTGAAGAACATCCTAACACCTAAAGCATCACGCATGTCCTTTACTGCTCTGTTATTCACACTGGCATTGTCTAATGTCAAGGTAAACAGCTGATCAATCAACTCCCACTCCATCAGGCATGAGGCAATTCTATCCTGTACCGCATATGATGTATATGGGAAAGAAATCTTCTTGAATGTTATGATTTTCTTATGCAGTTCAAACTCCTCATCAATCAAATGTGCTGTAACACAAAGATAGCCTAGGTTCAGGTCAGAAGACCACAGATCGGTTGTAAGGGTAACATTGGACTTCACCTTTCTGAACTTGTCCCTCAGTTGCAACTTCTCCTCTTCATAAAACAAAACATAATCTGTGCATACATTTCGATGACCAACAACTCTAAAAGAAAGTTGACAATAGTTTATCAAGTTTGTCCAATTAGGATCATTAGCTTTATAGAAAGCAATCTCTGCACTGATAAAATATTTGGCAATCAAAATGCAAAATACTTCTGGATCAAAGACACCCTTTTCCTCATTGATAGACGTTGGCTTCAATGTTGCTATGAATCTATCCCTATCCTCTTGTGGAATGGCATGATAGTGAATCGCAATGTGCCTGTTGAGGTGAGCTGTAACTTACTTTTCCAGGTTCAAAGGACAAATGAAACTTACAGTATCTGCATATTGCCTTCTCCTTGCCATCAACCACTTCGGTATCAATAAATTCCCAAACTTTAACTCTCTTCCTGGATGATCGACTTGTCAGTTAACAAACTATCACGGCTGTCGACCTCAACCACAACTTCTTGTCCTAAATCCATATCACCTAGATGACACAAATGTAATTTCAGTATAAGATAATAAAAGGAATCACAATTGTTGCATAAAAAAATAGAACTACTGTAAATTCATAACATTCAGATTGCCATCACATATATATGAGGAAGTACTAACTGAAAATTCATAACTAAACTGCTAGTTATAGTATACTGTTTACTTAGATAATTGCAGCCTTGCATCCTGCATCCCAAAATTTTGTATACTGCTTCTTCACATTTTGTTATACTATTATCTGAGCACATAAACACAAACTAGTAAGGACGTGTACAGCTTTTGATCGAATCTGATAATTAACTGCATAGCTAACTCGTACAGTAACTTCAATATTGCAGTAGAAGATGAACTTGAAAAGAAAAATAACTTGGCAGGTAACTATTATATTTCTGTAACAAATCCAGGAAGCACGGCAGCCTTATGAACCCGCTGCAAGCATTTTTCGTTTGTAGAGACATACAGTAGTAGTTAAGAATATTAGCACTCTTATGAACCCAGGATCCATACACCTGGCCTCTGAACAAGCCTGCTCGTAACTAAGGCCAACAAGCTCTGTTTTGGGTGTTACACTTCAGCCAAACATTCGTTAAAAAAAAAAAACCTTCAGCCAAAACATCGTCAATGATTGGCTCCTGACGCCTCTGCACCAAACCATCCGGACACGGTTCAGCTATAATAAACTGCAAGTGCTACCTCAGTTATCAAAAGCCATAGCCTGATAGCCATCTGTTAGGGTTACAGTTTATTCTGTTTTTTGGGAGTAGGGTTACAGTTCATTCTGTGCTACCATGCAACTAATTCTGTAGTTGTGACTTTGCAAACATCGTAAATTAGCTAGCAGTTATATTGGTTTTACAAAATATTTTTGAGGAAATTGGGTTTGCAAAATATTAGCCAGATAATTTAGCATGCCAGTACTACTCAAACTCTGACCCCAGGAGGACGATCGCTTTTTCTTGCATCCCGGCTATGCTTTGACCCCAGGAGCAGGCTTCTTCAAGAACTCAATCAAGAATCTAAGCTTGCTCCAGAAAAAGATCTTGAGGGATGAGCAAGCGATGATTCATTACCGATCAAAAGGAGTAAATACAGGTCTAACTTGATCTCACCCCGCCCCACGATCATAAGGATGAGCTGCTTCGATGTGGGCGGAGATGGATCAGCGCGGAGCTCCACCCGCTACCGGTGGATTCGACTTCACAAACCCTAGGCAACTGAGAGAGTGGTGTAACCGTATGAGAGGAGGGAGTGGGACTTATATGAGGGAAGAGGGAACAATCGAGAAGTCCAGCAGAGTACCTAGTTGGTTGCCAACGGCAAAGAGGTGAGTGTTGACAGACCATCACACTACTCGAAGAATAAAGGAAAACTAACATTTCTTACTCGCATATTTGTTATTAATAACCTAGTTCCACATGTATTGGCAAATAAGTGAAGTTTGTACAAGAGAGGAAACGTGTGCAAACGCGGACAAAACACACTGAAGAACACTTGACATGTACACGATGAATCAGAGGACCCACATGCTAGAGCAAATCAGCCCAGTCCAGCGTGAGTCCACAAGGGAAATGACTAAGGCCCACCAGGCAGCCCACCACACAAAGGCGGTGGTGAGGCAGCCCAGCACAGGGTCAGTCAAATCCCGAACCCCAGGGTTTAGCCAAACCTGGACAGGCGCCCCTCATCCTCATCCTCCACGTTGCAGTCTCTGGTTGACTCCCAAAGGCGGTGGAGGAAGATTCCCCAAAGATGCCTCCCGGGAACCGCCCCTACACACCTATAAATAGAGGAGGAGGAGCCTCCTCTCACACACACCACACTTGAAGCCTCTCTCTCTCTCTCTTGCTACTCTTGTAATCCTTAGGTTAGTGGAGCTAGGTTAGAGCTGAAACTCTTGTAGTGCTAAGCTAAACTTTAGGTCGGTTGGGGACGTAGCCTCCGGCTATTGGTATGGCTTTGTACTCGACTTGTCAGTATCCTATCTATAAAGTGTATGGTTGTTATGCTATTTGAGTAGTATGCTATGCCATGTCCTATGCTATACTAAGTTATAGTCATATGCTTAGGCTGAATCTAAGTTACCGCATTGGTTTGTTGTTCCTTCGGACTCGCTCTAGTTCTATGCCTGTCGATCATCATGGTCGAGGTTCTGGAGGGGCTAGAGTAGTGATCACGTATACGAGCATGGTGCTTAGGCGCATTGGGATCCATCGAATATAACTATGCCCCACGGTCTGAGGGGTAGGCAGCAAAAGGTGACAGCCCTATCCGTCCCTTGTAGTCCCCCATGTTCGGGTATGGTATAGGAGTTCTGAAAGATATCTTGCCTTGGCAGACCAAGGCTGGGTATTCTCCCCGTAATGATGTATGCCTAGAGTTAGCTCTATTCATGTGCTTGTACGACCTTTCCTAGTATAGATAGATGCTACAAGGACCTCTTGTATGCCTTGCTCCTGCTAACCTTAGACTTATTGTTTTAATCTTTATTCTTGAGATTGGCTTGTGTGTGTGTCACGTTACCCTCATATATTTATCATGGCTTACCACTATATGAACTTTTGTCTTACTTAAGCATTATGATCCTAGATATGTATTTGATGAATCCTTTTACACCAATGCCATCCTTTGGGAAAATATAAATAACGATACCCTGAATACTCTCCAGGTGAAATGCTACAATGGTATATCCATGCACTTGCGCATTTATTCGTAATGTTAAGAAATACCAACAATCATTTCTAGCACCATGCTGGGGAATGCATTGGTTAAAAGATTTATCAATACATGTTCTTGGTCATATGATTAAGGAATATCCATTGCTTATATAGGCTAACTTGTTTCTGTTTTCTCCTGATGGATGAAAACATGGTAGTTTATGACCGGTTTTGACTTGCCGACCAACTTCGTCGAGAATCCAGAGCGTCTTGTGAGAAGGGTTCGACCTTACGTCATCCCTCCTTAGATTGCTCTTTCGGCAACCGAACCAGTCATCCCAGCACCATCCGTACCTAAGGCTATGGCTAAAAAGACTCTTTGTGAGTTCTCCATCCCCTCCACCGACAACGTGGCCACTGGCCTTGCCGTTGACTTGGGGGATGTGAGCTTTGAGCTAAAGACGAACCTCATCAACATGGTGCAGGCTAGCCCCTTCTATGGCAAGAAAAACTAGGATGCCAACAAGCATCTCCAACATTTCCTTGGCCTTTGTGACACGGTCACAATGAGAGGAGTCACCCAAGACACCATCAAACTCCGCCTGTTCCCGTTCTCCCTCCTTGGGAGGGAGAAGCAGTGGTTCTATAAGGATAAGGATGCTGTCAACATGTGGCCAAAATGCTCCACGGTGTTCCTCGCCAAATTATTCCCATTGGGGAAAACAAATGCCCTTCATAGAAGGATTTCCAGCTTTCAGCAGTCAAGCACGGAGACGATCCCAGACGCGTGGGAGAGGCTGCAAGAGTATATACTTGTCTGCCCACACCACGGGATGGACGACTGGCTCGTCCTCCAAAGCTTGTACAATGGGCTAACAACATCAGCACAAGCCCATCTTGATGCTGCTACTGGAAGAGCCTTTCTCAACCTCACTATTACCAAGGCTACAACCCTTGTCGAGAAGATGGTGTCCAACTAGGGGTGAAGTGAAGAATGACTCCAACCTCGCACGCGAGGCATGCACACCGCCAAGGAGACGGACATGCTAGCTGCCAAGCTAGATCTCCTACTCAAGTGCATGGATGAACGGGAGAAGCCCTAGGAACTAATGCTCAAACCCATCCAAGCCTTGGACAAGCACCTCACGTGCAAGGTTTGCGGAAATGGAGGACACTCAGGGAACGACTGCCCCGAGACCTGAGAAGATGTCGCCTACATGAACAACAACAACAAGTACCATCCTCAAGGAGGTCAAGTATGGAACTAGTCGCTCCCACACTATCATGGAGGTAATAATGGTAATTTCAATTCGAATTATATTTCAAACCAACCTTCCTTAAAAGATCTTGTTCTTGTCCAAGCCAAAATCAACGAATCTTTTTCTAAAAAGCTTGCTGCTAATGATAAAAGATTAGAAAGCATCAATGTAAAAATTGAAAGTCTTTCCTCAGCCTTTGAAAATCAAGTGAGCTTTAATAAAATGATCGAAACTCAATTAGCTCAAATTGTTGTTGTTGTTCCTATTTTTGGACCTGGAAAAATCCTGGGGCAACCATAAAACGTGAGTGCAGTCACCGTTAGATGGAGCAACCCATCTCAGAACCTGCCTGCTACTAACTATGTAGGGAAACCCAGGCATCAGTGAAGAAACTCATGGGAAGAATAAACATTTAAGGATGAAGAATTAGGGTACCCAGCGATCAGTTGTTCAATGTGGGACTTCCACGTTGACTAAGCCCTCTGTGACCTTGTAGCAAGTGTTGACATCATGCCCATGGTTATGCTTGATGAATTACACAACCCTATCATTTTCCCTACCATGATTCGCTTGCAGTTAGCCAATTCATCGATCCGCTACCTCGAGGGAATACTATACAACATAACGATAGAGATCAAAGGTTCCTATGCCTTTGTGGACTTCGTGATCTTCAACACGGCTGGAGACCTGGGGATGCCGCTCATCCTTGGGCGACCATTCCTACATGCTGCCAAGACAAGGATCAATGTCGGATCTGGAGTAATCCAGCTCCGCATTGGACAGAAAGATAAGATGTTCAGATTTCAAACAAAGAAAGAGGAATGCTACCTGGTAGACCCTAGACAAAATCCTAGTGACCAAAAGAAGACAAGGAAGTACAAGGGGAAGGCGAAAGCACAGGCCCCAACTTTTGAGAAGGCACCAGCTGCACCTCCAACTGCAACTTCAAAGAAAACTCGAAGGGTATGGAAGGTGAAGGACGTATAGTCATCCACGTCTTCTTCTCATGGACCAGATGCCCCGTCCAGGAGCTAAAACGCTACGAAGAAAGTCCCGCTCAACGGACTTAAAAATGGTGAGCCCTTGTCGAAGGTAAATCGGTAGTTATCTCATATTTAATTTCTAGTCCTTTTTGCCTTTCATAAATATTTCTAAAAATTCAAAAGTAACAAATTGACTTGAGCAAAATACTTTGAAAAATATTTCTGAGCATTTCTGGAGCTCACTTTGGTTGGGCATTCCCACCATGTCACCATATAGCCGTTGGGGGGCCGTGGGCTAAAGCTGGCAGTCAGCGGGGCCCACCAGGGGTCGGCCGAACTGTTGGTTTAGCCGAACCAGGCCCAATGGTTCCTGCGCCCCATCGACCCCAACGGCTCCTAGCCATTGCCCTTGGTTAGTTCCCAACGACCTGGCTGCATTGCTCTTTAAATAGAGGCCGAGAGGAAGTTGTTGTTCATCCATCAACACTTCCATCCACTCACTTCCTCTCCTCTCTTCGCTCTTGGATTTTCATTGAGTTTTTACTCAAGTACAAGTGCAAGAAACCTCTCTCTCAATCCCTTTGCTGCAATAATCAACAACCTTGGTGGAGCAACTCATGGGTAAGAGTTCATTTTAATTTTGGTAATACAACCCGTGTGCAAGTTGTGTTCGTACACCATCCACCATGAAAAGAATGGGACAGAAGCTCTCCAGCTTGTTCAGGAAGGTGACGAGATCAAGCTCAAGCTGCTCCCGCAGAAGCGCAAGCACGCACCACTCCGACGACTACACGCCAAGCCCGATGCAGGAGGAGGAGGTGCCACAAGTAGAGCACTCCGGACCACAAGCCATAGATGTGGAAGGACCACCTCTCGACCTACATGGTGATCGTAAAATACAAGCCTACGCCGTCATGAAGGACCGAGTCTTCACCCACACACAAGCATTTGACTCGGAGCTCCTTGAGAGCACAGGTATGGATGTCGACTTTGCTAATGTTTGGCATACAATTGGATGGAATGATTTCATGCCCATTTCTGAGAAAGGTTCCCGCCTCCTCACCATCCAATTCCTATTGATGTTGCAAGGAACAGATGATGCTATATCCTTTCGTTTCTTCGGAAGGGAATACCAACTCTCTTGGATGAACCTTAGTCTACTTCTTGGTTTTCATATAAATTTCATAGTCAACTTTGACAAAGCTATCCATGATTTTAACCGCCATTCCGTTTGGAAGCATTTCTGGTCAAGTCATTGTTGGCAAGTTTTCTCTTCACTACAATGATATTCATAATCCTTGAGGTTGATGCATAAGTGGCTTGCTTTATCCTTTTCCCTAGGGAAGGTATTAGGCCTGTTCGTAATGATGAGCTTAAAATTCTTTTTGCCATGATTAAGAAGATTAGAGTTTCCCCTGTTAAGCCTATGATTGCTAAGTGGTTTGAACATTTGAAGATGACTGGTCCTATTGAGTGTACCTCTTTAATTACTTGCATTGCTTCAAAAATCGGGGCGTTAGATGGTGTACCTGTTCCGTTCATTCAAACGCCCTGCACTATCATTGATGAAGCATATCTTATTCAAGGTCACAAGAGGAAGCTTGCAGGAGCAATGTCTTTGGTAGGGTAACTCGGAGCAGGTCCAGAAACGAAGCCACTACCTCACAGTACCAGCCCCTGCAATCCCAGCACGTCATGCAGCAGATGTACCAGGTAGGGTGGGTTCCAGTTGGGCAGATGCCAGGGTTTGCACTTGGGTATCAACCAGGTTGGGACTAACCTCCACAACCGCATGAAGTTGGAGGCTCGGGCTGGCAAAGCGCAAGCAGCATGAAGTAGGAGCGAGGACCATACAGACATCACAGTTCCTCCAGCTCCAATGGTCCGCCCCCAGTGTTCGGTGCATGCCGATCCTTTTCGGCGCGGCGACACCATGATCTCATGGATCTTAGCTGCCAGATGAACGACCTCAAAGTCCGGACAGGTGAAATTCAGAACACTCTTAACACACATATCCAGGGTTTCGCTACATGGCAGCAGCAGGTCGACACACATTTCAACACCATCAACACCTTGCTACAACAAAGCCACAACGACCTATAGGCCTACTTCCGTTCTCAAGGATACAACTTCCATCCAGGCCAATAAGCAAAGAAGAAGTTGTCGGTGTTTAGACCCGGCAACTTACCGACAGGGTCCCCGAGGTAGTGTTTAGAGCGTGCGGCTTGCCGAGATCAGGAACTCGATGGTGAACTCAAACACACGATTCAGATAGGTTCGGGCCACTAGATTGCGTAATACCCTACGTTTTGTATGTTGGTTGTATTGTATTGGATTGAACCTTCTTTGGAGGGGGTCCCTACCTCGCCTTATATTGCCGGGGGCAGGGTTATAGGTCAATTGTTTACAAGAATACTAGTCTGATTGGACTAGTGAGTCCTACTCTAATTGCTACAAGTAGTTTGCTAATCCTTAACTCGTTCTTGTCCTCCACATAGACCACGCCATCCTGCACCGTGATCTCCATGTCTGACACGTATCAGTGTATAGCCCTGTATCTAGGACTGTCCAAACCTTCTGGTGGGCCCATAGATGTATGTACGACACAAGCTTGGTGGAGGACACCCCCAAGAGTGGTAACTTGTATCGTGTATCTTTTCATCTCCTATTTCTGCATATAAAAAATCTGCATATGACAAAAAGAACAAAATTTTTTTACTTGCTTTCATATGTGTAGTAAAAATGTTTTAGTTCTTCCTTGTTGGGATGATGAATAGTTGCTCTGCCCTATTTCCTTCATGTGCCTAGTTTACAACTTAGTATTCTCCCAAGTCTTGAGTTTGTTGGCTGTCGTTCATCCTAGAAGCTCGAAACTTGTGGGTTGTGAGTGCAACATCTAAGTATAAGTTGTTGCATGATATGATATGGTACAATAGACTTTGCCATGATCTTGTTCCAAGTAAAACTTGACATCTGGAGTTTTATTTTCAAAAAAATTGTAAAAATAATAAAGTTCCTCAATGAAGCTAACATGTCCTACCAAAGCCATATGATGTTACTTTGCACAACCCGTACACATATGCTGCTTGTTATCAGATTGAGCATTGTCAAATTGTTGTGACCCTTGAGAGGTTCTCATCATGCTTTCATGATCAAGATCACGTACACTCCACATATACTCATGCTAACTTTTACACTTGTAGTTACACAAAAACATGCCTTCCATCCATATAAATATACTCCATCCCTATGACATGACTCCCCTAAATTCATCATTCAAAAAGATATGGGCTATGCAAAAAGAAGAAGAAGAGAAAAGAAATAAATATCCATGCTCAAAAGCATGAGAGAAAAAAAAGATAGACAGAAAAGAAGAAAAAGAAAGGATAGCCCGTATTCAAAAAGAAATAAAGAGGGAGTCATGCAAAAAGGAGTACAAATAAATTTTCACAAAAAAATTTCACACACATGCACTTCTTGATCAGATTGTATGACTTGCACCTCCTCGGATCCGCTCTTTGACTTTAAAAAATTATGTGATGCAAGTATGCCTCATTTCATATCCTACCCAAAACCCCACAAAAAAAAGCCTACTAGATGTAAGATGAAAAAAGAGGCAATTCATGCCTTGGTGAGGACTATACACATTGAGCGATCGAGAGCATCATAGGGGGAACTTGTTTTCAATTCAAAAAATTATCAAAAAAAAACTTCGGAAAGATAGTTGAACAAGGAGTAAGTGAATGATGATTTTATATAACCGTTCTATCTTGCAACCGCCTAAGACAAGGAAAAATCCAAAAGCCCCATGAGACTAAGGTAAAAAGGGTGATCAATGCCAACTTATTCAATTCAAGGAAGAATCCTTTGTTGTACACATGGTACATGGAAGAAAGAAGGCATTGTAGCAACTCCTAATCAACAACCTAAGTCATCTTTTGCTTAGGATGAGCAAAGGGCAAGCTTCAGGGAGTTTGTTGATGATCCTTATGACACAAATCCGACTGCCACACTACTCGAAGAATAAAGGAAAACTAACATTTTTACTCAGATATTTGTTATCAATAAACTAGTTCCACATGTATTGGCAAATAAGTTTTTTCAAGCATACAAGTCTGTACAAGACAGGAAACATGCGCAAACACGGATGAAACATAGTAAAGAACAGTTGACACGTACACGATGGATAAGAGGGCCCACATGCCAGAACAAATTAGTCTAATCTAGCATGGGTCCACAAGGGAAATGACTAAGGCCCACCAGTAGCCCACCACACAAAGGCGGTGGCGAGGTGGCCCAGCCCAGGTTCGGCCGAACCTGGACAGGCACCCCTCGTCCTCATCCTCCACGTGGCGGTTCCTGGTTGACTCCCAAAGGCGGTGGAGGAAGATTCCCCGAAGATGCCTTCCATGAACCGCCCCTACACACCTATAAAGAGAGGAGGAGGAGCCCCCTCTCACACACACCACACTTGAAGCCTCTCTCCCTCTCTCTTGCTGCTCTTGTAATCCTTAGGTTAGTGGAGCTAGGCTAGAGCTGAAACTCTTGTTGTACTAAGCTAGACTTCGGGTCGGTTGGGGACATAACCTCCGGCTCTCGGTATGGCTTTGTACTCGATTTGTCGGTATCCTATCTATAAAGAGTATGGTTGTTATGCTATTTCAGTAGTACGTTATGCCATGTCCTATGCTTTATTAAGTTATACTCATATGCTTATGCTGAATCTCTGTTACTACATTCGTTCGTTGTGCCTTCAGGCTTGCTCTAGTTTTATGCCTGGCGATCATCATGGTCGGGGTTTCGAAGGGCTAGAGTAGTGATCACGTATACGAGTGTGGTGCTCGGGCACATCGGGATCCATCAAATATGACTGTGCCCCACAGTCTGAGGGGTAGGCAGCAGGTGGTGACAGCCCTGTCTGTCCCTTGTAGTCCCTCACGTTTGGATATGTTGTAGGAGTTCTTAAGGATATCTTGCCTTGGTAGACCAGAGTCGGGTATTCTCCCCATAATGTTGTATGCCTAATCATGTTCTTTTATGACCTTTGCTAGTATAGTAGATGCTACTAGGACCTCTTGTATGCCTTGCTCCTGCTAACCTTAGGCTTATTCATTTATTCTTAAGATTGGCTTGTGTGTGTCACATTACCCTCATATATTTATCATGGCTTACCCCCTGTATGAACTTTGGTCTATTACTTAAGCATTATGATCCTGGATATGTATCCGATAAATTCTTTTACACCAATGCCATTGTCGGGCATGCACCCCAGGCCCATGGGTAGACCTTGGACGGCCCACTAAGGGATGTACTCGGATGTCATCAGGACAAGGGGATAGGCTTATCCCACTCGGACTAGTCAAGTATGCATATGGAAAACTACTCGGGCCATGCCGAGTAGAACTCTATACCCGTACTCGACTAGGACTAGGACTTGTAACCCTGCCCTCCCGTGCATATAAGGGCGGACAGGGACCCCCCTAAAAAAGAACAACTCCAGTTCATCCAAGATCAATACAAACAAACACACATGATGTAGGGTATTACGCGATCTAGCGGCCCGAACCTGTCTAAATCCTGTTCCCTGTGTCACCATTGATTCCTTGATTCTCGACGATCCTTACCGCATAAAAGACCACCTAGGATACCCCCTAGGCGGGTTGCCGGTCTAAAACACCGACAACTGGCGTGCCAGGTAGGAGGACTCGTCGAGTTTCTCAGCACGAACTCAATGGCAATGGTCATCATCAAGCCCGTCTTCACCATCGAAGCGGGCGCAACCTTCGTTTTTTGGATCCTGGTTCTGCATCGCCGATGGCGCTGGTTCGTTCCGGCGCCAGATCATCAACGCCTAGGAGAAGAAATCGGAGGGAATAGTCAGAAAAAACCAAGATTTCAAAGTCAACAACCTCGAGCTCGACTTCAAGTCGGACTCGACTTCGGTTCGGACTAGTCGGTCCCAGTTGCTCCTCAAATCAACTTCGACTCCAAAACGGTTTCCAAACGGACTCTGCAATGCAGCCGAAGCCTACCAGAGTTTCCTTACTCGAATTCAACTCGAACTCGGGAACGACGAAGATGACGACTCTGACTCGATCTATTTCCCAGAGATACCATTATCAGGACCAGCCCAGGGTCTGGTAATAACTACAACATCACAAGGCAGATTCGTCCACTGGCCAGGAATGCGACCATCCCTTGCCCACGACTACGAGTCACGCCTTGTCGCCCATATAGACAACCTCCCATACCAGGAAGGAGTCTCACTCACTTCCAACCGCGAGGAAAGTACCACAGAGATTACAACATCAAGCTCCGGAAGCTACTACCCAGACAGGAAAGTCTTTGTTATTACCCAGAATAACAACTCGGGTACTAGCCAGAACAGAACCCCAGGCGATTAGCACAACTCGACAACATCTCAGAAGATGAGTCTACAGCTGACGTCCCACAAAATGAAACCTCCGATCAAAGGAACCAAAGAAGGATGCACAATGCTACTCGAGCCAAGCGACGACAGTCGATGGCTACAAATATTCCCATCACAAACCTCAAAAGAGCTTTCGATGCAGTTTAGGCTCAGGAACATACCACTCCACTTGCAGCAATCGCTTCTATCAATCTTTTAACAATGTTAATGCCTCAAGACAGGGACAATGAAGCCACAACTCAGCTCGTACAGCGCGGCAACGGACTAATCGCACAACTCGCGGAGCAAGCTTACAAGCTACTCGATAAAGAATCACAAATACCATCTGTTCCTCGCATCACAGCTCATCAAGAATGCAGCAGAGGTGTTGCAGCCAACAACAACGATGCTCAGAGAAACGACAACAAAGTCGTGAATCAGCCAAGGCAACACAACCACGGTCCAAGTAAACAAAATGCCCCAACACGCTAGAAGGACATCGGGGAAGTTAGCTGCACCAACTCGGTAAAAAGTATTCGCCCTACTCGGAAGAACCACGAAGTGTCAAACTTCAATGATCTACGAGAAATACTCAACAGTCGGCGTGAGCGAGAAGTCGACAACTACAACCACTTTCCTACTTTCACAAATAGGGTAATGAAGACTAGACTACCCGAGAAGTTCAAGCCAACAGGAATCACCAAGTATGATGGCAAGCAAGACCCAATTCAATGGCTACGATGCTACTCGCTAGCAGTCCAAGCAGCCGGGGGCAATAACGACACCAAAGACATCCACTTTCCCATCTGCATGGAACCTGCACCATTGACATGGCTCGAGCCACTCAAGCCCAAATCAATCAACTCTTGGGCAGATTTGACAAAGGCTTTCACCAACAATTATGCCGGCGCTATGGCTCGACCAGGCAACAAGATCGACCTAAGTCAAATTAAGCAAAAAGAAGGCGAAACCTTACGCGACTACTTGCGACGGTTCTTCGAAAAGAAGGCAACCATAGTTGACATTTCAGAAGCAGACGTCATCGAGTGCTTCCAGAATGAACTTTACGATCGACAAACATACCAAGACTTCGGTCGACGACGACCAGCTAACGTCAAAGACCTTAAAGTTATGGTACAACAGTGGGCAGATGAAGAGGACAAAGAGCAAGAACAGTTCGGCTCCCATCGCAACCGTGGACGCGACAACAACAACAACAATGACCAGGATAGAACTCGACATAATGACACTCGAAACAACTTTTCGAGTAATCACAACCGCAAAAAGAAGCCCGACAACACTATTGCTGCCATGACCAACTCCGGCAAAAAGGGATCTCGCAAAAACGATGAAGGGCCGACCTTCATCGAACTACTCAAAAAGCAGTGCCCATGGCACCCGACTAGCAAACACTCGGCAATAGACTGCTACAGCATGCGCCAAGTAATGCAAGACTTACCCGCACCACCACCCCCTGAGGAGTACACCAAGAAAAAGGATAAGGGTAAGAACAAAGTCCACAACGACGAAGAAGAAGGCGACTTCCAGACCGCCTCAAAAATAGTCAACGTCATCTTTGGCGGAATCCCAGGCACCGCATCCAAGCGAGCCAACAAACTCGTACTCAGGGAGATCATGGCCCTCGAACCAACAGATCCAACACCGCTAAAGTGGTCAGAAGTGCCCATATCCTTCAGCAGAAAGGACCAATGGACCAAGTTCTCAGAACTAGGCCGGTTCCCTCTAGTACTAGACCCCGTGGTGGCAGGATCGAAGCTAACTAAAGTACTCATCAACGGCGGAAGTGGACTCATCGTCATTTTCGCCAAAACATTGAGGAAGATGTGCCTCGACGTCACAGAAATGCTCACTCCAATAGATTCACCCTTCTACGGCATCGTACCTGGAAATGCAGCTATACCACTAGGACAAGTCGTCCTCCCAGTCACCTTTGGAACTAAGGAACACTACCGTACCGAGTACATCAGATTTGAAGTCGCCGACTTCGAGACATCTTACCACACCATACTCAGAAGGCCAGCACTCGCCAAGTTCATGGCCATACCACATTACGTTTACTTGGTACTCAAAATGCTAGGCCCCAAGGGAGAACTAACGCTACAGGGAGATCTACGACGATCTTACGAATGCGACACCGAAGCCGTGGAAATTGCCGCGACTTCTCAAACACCTAGCCCCATGCAACAAGTCTTCACAGCTTCAAAGAAACTCCATCCAACCGAACTCCAGATCCCAGAAAACAAGTCGGGACCCACAAAAGTAAAGCCTGCAAGAGAGAAAGACTTCAAAGCAGTCGATCTCCACACAGGCGACCCTTCCAAGACAGCTGATCGGAACAGGGCTAGATCCTAAATAGGAATCCGCGCTCATAAGTTTCCTTCGAGCTAAGCACGATATCTTCGCTTGGAAACCAGCTGACATGCCCGGTGTGCCCAAGGAGCTGATTGAGCACTCCTTAAACATTGATCCCAAAGCTATTCTAAAACGGCAGCGACTTCGCTGATTCGCTCAAGACAGACGAGAAGCAATCAAAAAAGAGCTAGCCAAGCTACTCGCAGCCGGGTTCATCAAAGAAGTTTTTCACCCTGACTGGCTCGCCATTCCCATACTCGTTCGCAAGAAGAACAACGAGTGGAGAATGTGCGTCGACTACACCGACCTCAACAAGCACTGCCCCAAAGACCCTTTCGGGCTACCCAGGATTGACCAAGTGGTCGACTCCACTGCTGGGTGCGCTTTACTATGTTTTCTCGATTGCTACTCAGCCTATCATCAGATAAGCCTCAAGGAAGAAGATCAAGCTAAAACAGCCTTCATCACACCATTTGGAGCTTTCTGCTACAAGACAATGTCCTTCGGACTAAAAAATGCAGGGGCAACCTATCAACGAGCTATACAAATGTGCTTCGAAAAGCAACTCCACCGCAACGTCGAAGCTTATGTCGACGACGTAGTCATCAAAACAAGAAACTAGGAGGAACTCAACTCTGATCTGGAGGAAACTTTCTCTAGTCTACGAGCTTTCTGATGGAAACTCAATCCCACTAAGTGCGTCTTTGGCGTACCTTCTGGCAAGTTACTCGGGTTCATCATTAGCGATCGCGGCATTGAGGCCAACCCGGAAAAAATATCCGCCATCACAAACATGCAAGCACCAGCTAGCATCAAGGATGTGCAGAAACTCACAAGCTACATGACAGCCCTCAATCGATTCATCTCGAGACATGGAGAGCGGGGACTACCCTCCTTCAAGCTTCTCAAACGCCAGGACAAGTTCAAATGGACAGAAGAGGCAGACACGGCACTGACGCAACTCAAAACTTTCTGTCAAAGCCTCCTGTACTCACTGCTCCATCTCCAGATGAAGACTTGATCCTATACATAGCAGCTACTACTCATGTCGTTAGCACGACAATAGTGGTTGAACGGTCTGAACCAGGCCACGCTTACAAGGTCCAAAGACTTGTGTACTTCGTCAGTGAAGTACTCTCGGACTCCAAAACTCGGTACTCACCGATACAAAAACTCCTATTTGCAATTCTGCTCACCTCCCGGAAACTGCACTATTATTTCCAAGAACACAACATCATAGTCATTTCTGACTTCCCGCTCGGCGAAATTCTCCACAACAGAGATGCCACGGGTAGAATCTCCAAATGGGCAGTTGAACTCGAAGCTCTAACCTTGGACTTTAGACCAAGGACAGCCATCAAATCCCAAGCTCTGGTCGACTTCATGGCTGAATGGACTAAAAATCAAGTACAAACACCAGTCGAGCGGCCAGAACACTGGGTAATGTATTTTGACGGGTCCCTCAAACTTGAAGGGGCCGGTGCAGGCGTACTCCTCATCTCCCCAAAAGGAGACCAGCTCAAGTATGTACTGCAAATCTTTTGGGAACGAAGCTGAGTACGAAGCACTGCTACACAGTCTTCGTCTTGCAATCTCCCTCGGCATCAAAAGACTACTGGTGTAAGGCGACTCACTAGTCGTTATAAACCAAGTCAATGACGAATGGGATCGAAATAAAGACAACATGGACGCTTACTGCAAAGAAGTTCGCAAACTAGAAAACAAATTCTCAGGCTTGGAATTTCATCACATCGTTCACGACAACAACGTAGCCGCTGACGTGTTATCAAAAATGGGCTCCACTCGTGCAGAGGTTCCAGCAGGAATTTTCGTACACGAACTGCACAAGCCGTCCATACCTGAGCAAGTTACACCTCCAGTAGTCCAGACTACTGACATCATGCGAGAAATCATGATGATAGAAGTCGACTAGAGGACACCCTTCATCGACTACATCAAAGATCACAAGTTACCCTCTGACAAAAACCAAGCTGAACAAGTCTCTCGACGAGGAAAAAACTACGTTCTAGTTGGAGACAAGCTTTACAGGAAAAGCGCATCATCAGGGGTACTCATGAAGTGTGTTACCCATGAAGATGGCTAAGAAATCCTAGAAGAAATTCACAAAGGGATCTGCAGCAACCACGCATCATCACGAACAATAGTCGGCAAGACTTTTAGAGCAGGTTTCTACTGGCCAATGGCTCTGGCTGACGCTAAACAGCTAGTTCGGAAGTGCAAAGGTTGTCAATTCTTCACTAAATAGCAGCATGTACCGGCCTACAAGCTAGTCACAATACCTCCAACATGACCGTTTGCCTGCTGGGGGCTCGACATGATAGGGCCATTACCAACTGCGCCAGGAGGATTCAACCAAGTACTCGTGGCAATCGACAAATTCACCAAGTGGATCGAGGTCAAACTAGTCACTTGCCCCAAGGCTGACCGAGTCCTCGACTTCTTGGATGACATCGTACACCGTTATGGTTTTCCAAACAGGATCATCACCGACCTAGGGTCAAACTTCAACAATCATGACTTCTGGGAATACTGCGAGAATAGCGGAATTGACGTTCGCTATGTCTCGGTCGCTCACCCGCGAGCCAATGGACAAGTCGAGCGTGCCAATGGCATGATACTCAAACTCTCAAGAAACAACTACATGACGTCGGCAACACCAAAGGAGGCAAATGGCTCAAGGAATTACCCAATGCTCTATGGGGACTACGAACCCAACCATGCAAGACTACTGGGCTCTCGCCCTATTTTCTTGTGTATGGCTCAGAAGCTATATTACCCACAGACATCATGTGGCAATCTCCCTCAGTTGAACAATATGATGAAGAACTGGCAGAAGAAACAAGGCGAACAGATCTAGATAGTCTAGAAGAAGCAAGATACGCAGCGCTAGTGCAATTTGCCAGATATCTTGACGGGTTAAGACATTACCATGACCGCAACGTCAAAGAACGATCTTTCAACTTAGGCGACATGGTGCTCAAACGAATCCAAGACACGTCAGGGTTGCATAAACTCAATTCATCATGGGAGGGTCCTTACATCGTATCAAAGGTTACGGGACCCGGATCTTACCGACTACAAGAACTCTTAGGAGAACAAGTACCAAACTCTTGGAATATAGAACACCTTTGTCGCTACTACCCGTAGCAGCATCCGAGAAATTGCTTCAAAGCAAAAACTCATGTCAACTACTCAAGCCACCAGCTCGGCTACCAACTTCAAGATACACTATTCTTGACGCAGGACTACCAATTCAACAGGCATTCCAGCTATGGTACAAAGCCTCAGTGGTAGAGTAATTCTTTACTCAAACCCGACGATACATCAACAAGTTACATACAAGTAAAGGTACTCGAAATACAAAAGCACTACAAGCAACTGCCTTTTGGCGGGCTGCATTTAAGCCTCAGGCTTTTACAATATCACAAGGCCACTCAATTCTGCCGACTACAACGGGTGGGACCTACACGCAAGGAAGTTGCGCAAAACGCAGCCATATCCAGGTCCTCTGCCCAAGGCAACGCTAGGTACCCCTGCACCGCCACTGCCTTGAAAGCGGCAACAATGAATCCCTCGCGCCGCGCCAAGAGGGAACCAAGACTGCTCTTTTGCTAGCCTTGCCAAACCAACCTACTCTACGGCCACACCTCCACCTCTAAGTGAGCGGGATAAAGACCGTGGCACTCATCACCCATCACCCGCGAGTTCTAGCGCGAACTCCGCTGGATCACGAGCTGCAAGATGAGGCGCGCGATGAAACCTCCTACGAAGATTCTTCTAGCATCGCGGCTATCTCTACGAGCGCTAGAGTCTGTGGAGGGAAGGTGGTCTCAATCTATGAGGAATCTTCTAGTACCGGTGTACTCCTTGACAGCTCTCTACACTCAAACAATAGCAGCCGAAGGCAATCCATCGCTATTCAAAGTCTGATCCAAGACGCTCTCCATGGCAGTCTATTTATAGCCAAGCGCCACAACTACCAACCACCCAGGAGTTACTATGCGCCTGTGATCGATGAGCCTGATGACCTCTGACTCTACCCACGTGAAAGCATTCACGCTACAAAGGACAAAAGAGTACAGTACACCCGTGCACCCCCAAAAAGTAGAATACTCGACAAACACCGCGACTACTCAAAACTCAGAACTACTCCAACCAAGCATGACCTGCGCTCAAAACGCATCATTGTCTCGGGGGCTTGGATGAGTCCGACCCTCTACTCAGGGGTCGGGCGATACAAAGCCTTACGGTAAGGGGTCGGGCACATCCGACCCTGGGACCAAGGGTCGGGCGAAGCAGAGTTCCATCCTCAAAGGGTCGGTCGTGGCTGACCACGGGACCTCGGGTCAGGCGAGACGGAATGAACTACTCCTCGCCCACGTCAAGACAACCACTTCAAGAAAAAGAATGGGCAAGCATTCATCTCTCAGACAAAGTATCGTTCAGGGTACTCGGACGCTTACAAGAGTACACAAAAGTTCAAGTCTCCTCTGGAGATACAAATTCAGACATCTTGGACGCGATTGGCTCTGCCTCTTAGAGGTACTGCGCATAGGCTTCCTCTGTGCAGATACGAGCAACGCCATCACTAGCCGCCGACAAATTCGCCCTCGGGTAGTATGACTTGACCACAGCAAGGACTTGTTTGCAAACAGCCTTGCAAAGGCCAGCCACCTTACCCGGAGCAGTTTTCAAGCACTCGACTAGTGATTGAGGTCCTGCGTCCTCTTCCAAGGGGGCAATGGCGTTCACCAAGTCTTGAGCTGCAACAATTAACTCTTGGAGTTTGCCCCGAAGTCTTCCTATGGTTTGGACATGATCTCTGCATGCCACCATGGCCATAGCAAGCATCACCCCATTCTGAATCTTCCTGTCTCGCTGATGCTCGCAAGCAGCCTGTGCTTCTGTCAGCGCGGCCCGAAGATGTTCAGCTTCATCCGCCACTCGGTCGTGCACATTTCTCCAGTCAAGAAGTTGGCTACTCGCAGCAGCCTCTTGCCTCTTGAGCTCTGCAAAAACGGCCAAGTTCAAATACAACCGACTACAGTCGGACATACTCGGAAGATGCAAAGTTCTCACCTTGATACTTTTTATTCAAAGACTTGTAGCAGCTCTCCAGTTTCTGCTGCAAGACTTCATGATCTGACCGCTCCACAACAAAGGATTTCGCTCCAGCTTCATGAACCCTCAAGGATTCTGTAAGTCGGGCACACTCTTGCTCCAATTGATGGTTTCGTTCCTGAAGGGCCTGAGTGTTCCTTTGCGTCTGGTCATACAGCTCCTGCAAAGCAACACGATTGGTCAAAGCCCTTAAATTACTTAATCTGTTAGACAAGCAAAGAAAACACACCTGGAAGCTTTGAAAACATCGACAGCTCTCTGGAACTCTGACTCAGACGGAAGCCCGAGTACTGGACCCTCAGTACTCTTCACAGCGTGTGGAGCCGCACCCAAGGCGGCACCTAAGACACAACCATCAGTCACCTCAATTTTACGACTACAATAGCAGGTCTACGGGTACATACCTGGAGCAGTTGGTTCTTTGGATTTCTCCACATCCACTACAGCCAGAGCTCCGCCAGTAGATGTCAACAAAGAAGCATTCCCAGAACCCGAAGCAGTGGAGGGGACCTCAACCGAGCGGATCACTTCTTGAAGCATAAATATGGTAGCTCCAAGGTGACCAGCATCAACTCCGGATACTTCCTCGACAATTAAATCCTCTAAGGGAGCAGAAAGAGTAGTCGGGGGACATGGCTCCACTCCTGCCTCCACAGGGATAGTCTCCTCCGCATCCCTACATCAAAGTACAAAATCATTACACGACTTCAAGACAACTTTAAGATACACACCAAGGATAAACAAACTCACCGAGTTGAGCGTGGCGGCAATCGCACTCATTTCTTCTCGGCAATAGGCGGCTGAGTACTCGGTGCCACAGGAATAGTTGCTGGCACTGTCTTCTCGCCAAGACCTGGGAAACACAGAGTCAAGACTACAATAAAGCTGAGACTAACAAAACCAGTCGGGAAATAAAGCTCACCACTAGCAATGACATTGGACAACAAAGAACTAGTAGCAACTACTGGTGACATTTCCTTCGCAACATTCGCTACTCCGGTAGGCAAACCTAGGACTGCCTAGTCAGCAACCGGCAGCGCGGTAGCAGACGGAGCCTAGGCGGCTAGCTCGGGGGCTACTCCAGCATCTGCAGACGGCAACCCCTCTGGCACCTTCTCAACAGATGCAACATCACCGCCCTGGGCGGTCACGACTACTTCTTCAAAAGAAGCCTCATCACCGCCAAGTGCCGCATCGTCAACCTTTTGAGACAGACAAAGTGATAAAAAAAGATTACAAGTTAAAATTCATCGGCTACAAGTAAGTACACGGCTACATACCTTGGCACCCTGAGACTTCTCAGGCGGAGAAGTCGAAACAGACTTAGCAGCAGACCTCTTGCGGACTACTCTGCGTTTCTTCACAAGAGGAGAGGGCTCGTCCTCTGAATCCTCAACAGCAGTTTCTTCTTCTTCCGACTGTGCCACATAGCCGGCAAGAACTCGGGACTACAAAAACAAGTCGACACTCACAACAAGGGTCCAAAAGTTCACATAAGTACAAGTCAAGTGCAAGGACATACCACTTCTGGCTCATACCAAGCATCATACTGCCGAAGAGCTGCAGGGATAACTGGTACTCCCTGATAGTTCCTGAAGAATTTGGTCAGCAATGCCTCCACATCATCGTCGGATATATCCTCAGCGGGCATACGCTACAGGTCGTTAAATCCTGAGTACTCACCTCCTGAGTGATCCCATTTCTAAAGAGGCTGAACCCTTCTCTTGAGAAAACTGGCCGCCACATTAATCCCAGTCAGACCGAGTGCTTTCAACTCAGTAATCTGGTGCAACAAATGGTCAAGCTCCGGGGTATCTTCAGGTTCGCTCACCCAGTTCTCTGCATGCTTCGGCGCATGACCAGTAACCACCGGCAAGCAAGGATCATGGTTCCCAATATAGAACCACCTTTTCTTCCACTCCCCATGGGAGTCAGTCAAGTTATATTCAATATACGCGCCCGAGTTCCTGAGTTGGAACCCGGCGCCTCCAAAGACCTCCGTCCTAAGTGCACTAGGCTGAGGTTTACAGCGAAACAATTTCCTAAACAGCTCAAGGCTCGGAGGAACTCCCAAATAAACTTCGCAGAGGTGTACGAAAATTGACATATGCAGTACACCATTCGGGTTCAAGTGAACAAGTTGAAGCTTATAGTACTCGAGGATACCTCTGAAGAAGTCGGAGGTGGGCACTGCCAACCCCCTCTCCAAAAAGTGTGCAAGCATCACCGTCTCGTTGGGGTGTTCCTCGAACTGCCATGCATTCGCAAAAGCAGGGCGCCACTCGAGTACCTCCTTCGTCTACAGAAGCTTGGCATCGACTAGCACCTGAACAGCCTCCTCCTTCATCACCGAATGCTGCCACATCGCTCCAGGCGGCGGTGGCGCAGTTTGATTCGTCAGCCCCACCTTCGGCGCCGACAACACCAGTTCCTTCCCCTTCTTGGACTTCAACTTGCCCGCCGCTGGAGCCTTGCCTTGGACCTTCTCAGGTTTCTTCCCCATCTTCTTGGTGCGCATCCGCCGGCTTCACTCGCAGCAAAATGCACTCAACCTCGAACCTCTCTTAGAGGAGCAGCAATGGCGGCGGTGGTGCTAGACAATCATGGCAGAGGAAAACAGGAACAGAAAGGTGGGGAAAGAAGAGAAACAGATCTGCTACAATGGGGCGTAAACCTAACCGACAGGGGGCCCTCCAGTTATATCTCTGCCACCTCTGGATTCCAAGCGTCAGTTACGCAACAGATGGATTTTAATCAGATTAATTGCCTTAAACACACAACAGCGACTCTTTTCAACGGGTTTTTGACCACTTCAACGACAAAAATCGCTTAAGTGCTCGGGGGCTGCGGGTACCGTACCCGATGGTCAGAATTTTTTTTTTCAGACTTCCAAGGGTAAAACAGCCAAGAAGCAGGATTGACCCTAAGCCTGACTCTTCAACTCAACCTAAGGCTCGGGGGCATATCCATATGGAGTGCGATTGTCATCGCACTACCATATAAAAAATTCTTGGAACAGAAGCGACTTAGAAGAACAAGAAGAGTACCTTCCAGCCACGCGATAGTACTCAAGCACTTCGAACACTGCAACCTCGATGACAAACTACTCGGGTAGTGTCCACAGTACTCGAGACTATGGCGCATGAGTACAAAGTACTCGGGGGCTTGTCGAGCATGCACCCCAGGTCCACATGTAGACCTTGGACGGCTCACTAAGGGACATACTCGGATGTGATCAGGACAAGGGGATAGGCTTATCCCACTCGGACTAGTCAAGTATGCATATGGAAAACTACTCAGGCCATGCCGAGTAGAACTCTGTACCCGTACTCGACTAGGACTAGGACTTGTAACCCTGCCCTCCCATGCATATAAGGGCGGGCCACCCCCCTTAAATAGAACAACTTCAGTTCATCCAAGATCAATACAAACAAACACACAGTACGTAGGGTATTACGCGATCTAGCGGCCCGAACCTGTCTAAATCGTGTTCCCTACGTCACCATTGATTCCTTGATTCTCGACGATCCTTACCACATAGAAGACCACCTAGGGTACCCCCTAGGCGGGTTGCCGGTCTAAAACACCGACAGCCATCCGTTGGGAAAATATTAATAATGATACCCTTAACACTCTCCGGGTGAAAAGCTACAACGGTATATCCGTGCGCTTGCGGATTTATTCATAATGTTAAGAAATACCAACACTGAGGCCGGACGTTAGAGGAGGCAGTCGCTCGTGGCGCCGCATGCGAGACTCTGAGTTCTTCCCTGTCTTGCCATGTATGAGCCGTTTTCTATGATCTACGGGCTCAACCCTTGCATTGACCCAAGGATCGTTTACATGTTCATAGATCAGCCCTTTTAGGGACATGGCCCAATATGATCCTGTCCATTCACAAATCATCCCTTTTAATGCTTGATCCGTATCAGCTTGTGAGGCCCAATCCATTTGGCCCTTGAACTTTTACGGCCCTTTACCAGGCTTAGGCAGAAGGCTTGCTCACTTAAGTTTCTTCAATGGCAAGCAACCATAGGAGACTAACAGGATGGGGTGGGGCACTTTGTTGGAGCAAGAAGATAGGTGTGACAATGTGGTAGGGAAGACGATGATCAAAATAGGCTAGCAGCTTGGCAAGGAAATCAAGGAAACAAGTGTTGCCAGATAAATGGTAAATCCAATCCCCTAAAAATGTTGAATCTGTTATTTGAAAATAAGTAAAGTCAACTATTGATCCCTAAACTTGTAGCTTCGTCTCACCCCAGTCCCCGAGCTTGCAAATGGCTCAATCAGGTCCCAAACACTATTTGGGTCTCATTTCCATCCAATTGGGCACAACCATGTGTAAAGGAGCCGACATGTCTATGCCACCATGTCACGTACGTGGCGTGGGGGGAGGATTGAGATGGGCCTTGTTTATTTTACATAGAAGCCCCTCTGATCTAATGTGTCCCTCATTTATCCCCTTGATCCCCTCCCTGCTCGTTTGTATTCTTGTCGAGAAGACAAGGTCTGCAAAGTCAGACGAGCGGGGGCTCGACGGTGGCGATCGAGAGCATACTAAGTGAGGTGGCACAGAGATAAGCGGAGTATGAAAGGAAGTGCACAAGCTGGAGCAGTTTGCCACCGCGACATATAAGGATGGTGACAAGATTGCGAGGGAAAGGGGAAGCACCGCCCGAGTATGGTGAGTTGATCTTTGTTGGTATATTTAACGATCATCAATAAATTCGCAAGCGCACAGATATACCGTTGTAGCATTTCACCCAAGAGTATGCTCAAGGGTATCGTATTTCCCAAAGGTAGGTGGGTAGGTTAAAAGAGATTACTATGTATATGAGTATACCATAGATGGATAGAGACAATACTCAAGGTAGGGGTAAGATATGATAGACATGTAGTGTGACACACGCAGGAATCATCTCAAGATAACTAAGCTAGGGAGAAGGACTAAGAGTTAGCTCTAGGTTCATATCTACTTCGTATATACTGCACAAATCATACAAGCATAACATACATACACATTGTATAGGATTCAGGCCTATTCATCCTAGCACACACAGGGATACAGTACCCGTGCTGGTTCCGCCCAGCAAACTTACTACTAATTTATAAACTCCTACACCGTACCCAAACGTGGAGGATTACAAAGGACCAACAGGGAAGTCACCACATGTGGCCTACCTTTGCGGCCCATGGGGCAAACTCATATCCAATGAAGCTAAGCAATCCAAGCACCATGCTTGCATTGTTAACAACACTCCAGCCATACTAGGCTATTGTATCAATGGCTGAAGCCACCAAAGAAATGGCCATTGAATTGTGACAACCCTAGTGCTTAAGAGACTAAATCAAAGAATCATCAAAGTGATTAAGAAACAAATCAAAACTAACTCCAAATTGGCTAAGTGTTAAACTCAAAGACAAATCAAATTGCTAAGTGTTGAACCCCTTTAATGGTGCTTACTTGGGCAGAAAATAAAAACAGATTTTGTATAAGAACTCAATTTTTGGCCAATGTAAAAGTGGTTGATCTCTCCAAATTGCACAACTTTCATAATTAGGACTTTTTCTAATTTTGAGTGGAAAGTGTTCAAAAACTAGGTTGAAGTTTGGCATCAATTCAAATTTAATTCAAAAACCGGTTTGCCAGCGTTCCGCCAAAGGTCCCTTGAAATTATATCCAAATCCAGCAAGCTTTTCACCTGTTAGTCTTTGTAGAAGTTAGAGCCTACAGTTTGGTCTCAAACTTTTGTATTTGAAGTTTTCCTCGTGCACTTCAAATTTTGAGAGAAAATCAACACAAAAGATCCACCCCTCGTGTGCCACACACGAACGCCATGTGCACCGGGCGCGGTCACCGCGTCGTGGTGAACTCGCCGGTGCCACATGGCGTGGAACTCCTGCCACCACCACACCGTCCAACCGTCGGTGATTTAGCGACAGCACAAGAGCTGCATCTGACCAACCGCGCGTGCGCACGATCCTCCCCCCCATCACGCCATATCCCCACCGCCCAACCCACGGCCCCGACACATCACGCGCCGACGCAAGCCGCGCCACCGCCGGCCACTCACGTGTGCCCGCCCGCTGCCGCCATCGCCCGACGACCTTCTGCCTCGCCAATGCGCAAAGACCCCCCACCCTGCCATCTCACTCCCCGTTCCTCCCCTTTGCCGCTATAAAAGGGCCGCTACCCATACCGCCGGCCACCCTTCACATCTTCGCCGCCCGCCATTGATACCGTCTCATGGAGCCCTCCCCTCCAGCCACCACCATCACCGTCCAAGCACCCGAGAGCCCTTCCCGACTCTCACTGCCCCTTCCCAGCCCCACAGCTGGCCACCGCCGCCGCCACCCTCGCAGGAGCCCGAGCCCAAATGGTGCACCTGCCACTGCTCCGTCGAGTGCCACCATCGGCCACCCTCCATCCTCAAGCTCTACACCGGCCAAGTCGCTGGTGAGCCCCTCATCACTTTCCCGCCCTTAGCGCGCCCCCGTGGTTAGACCTCACCGGAGTAGCACCGCCCACGCTGCCGGCCGGCCCCAAGGGCCACATTGCAAGCTAAAGTTTTGTCCCAGGATCTTTAGTGCAAAAACATAGGGGCCTCGCTGTGAGATTTTGAAAAGTATAAGGGGGTTCTGTAAAAGTGAAAACCCAGATTTGAATAAAATGCAGTTAAGTGGCTGCAAACCAGGAAAATGCATAGAAAATTGTAGAAAAATAATAAAAATGTGAAACTTCTTTTGTTGAGTCCCAAATGATATCTAGTTTATTTCAAAAATGTTTATGTGCATGTTACTGTCGCATATATGATGCTATAATTTATTTTGTTCTAAACTTGTTAAATGCCTTATAAATCATGTGATGGTCTAAAAATTGTGAAACCAATTTTGTTAGCTTCCACCTAACATGCATGTTCCAGTTCTGCAACTTATGTTAGTAGAACCTATGGTGTTCATACTATTTTAAATCTAATTGCCTATTTGCTGTCTTAATATTATTATTTGCATGATAATTAGTGAAAAATCGATAAAAATGCAAAATAAAATTTTGTTAAACTCTGGAAGCTCATTCCTGTCTAGTACAAATACTTTATCTTGTGAAATATGTGTTTGAGTTGCTTAATAAAATACATATTTTTTAATCTCCTTATTGTGGGATAAATAGTTCTCTTGCTCATAAAACCCTGAAAATTTCACAGTAGCATGTGTTAGTGTTGGAAACCCTTCTGCAAAATTTATGGAAGTAAACTAATGATAAAACTTTAGTTAAAAACCATTCCTCATAATCTGAAATATAATAATATTTGATTTTTAGTAAATTCGGTGGTTGTCAAATTCATCTCAAATTTTTACAGGAGAAACCTCCTGTAAAAATGTCATATTCATATCTTAACAGATGCTTCCTAAAATATTTATTCATATTGAAAGATAGCTTAATGATTAATAATAATTACTATTAGGACTTGTAGGCTCACAAGTAATTATTTGTGCTTTTCATCAGTAAAATGATCACTCCTAAAAAGGTTGCTAAATAGTACCAACATGACACCACCTATTATCACCATCAAAATAAAAGCTATGTTTTCTTTCCAACCAACCTTGTTTTGTGAAGAAAAGAAATGTTATAAACTTATCTAGGTGAATGTGGCCAAAAGGAAAGAAAGGTTTATAAACTTGTCTAGGTGAATGTGACTGAAAATACACCCTATGCTTTTGTAATGATTAATGAGATGAAACCTACGTCATGAACCAGATCGAGGCAACTCAGGACCCGAATCAAGATTCGGAAGAGCCCAAGGCTAACATAGGACAAAAAGGCAAGACCCGAAGCATAACCTTGGTTTCTAAAGTTATACAATATTATTATTGTGTATGTTTATGCATTACGTTCATAGGAGTTGTATTGAAACCCTAGTTGCATGGTCCTAGTACCTATATTTTGAATACTAGCATGTTATGTAGCGTAGGTTCTATGCTAAATAGGGACACGGTAAAAGTCGAGTGATTTCCTGTCACTCACGAGCTATAGGAGTTGCCTATTTATTTATGTTGGAATCATAAGGTTGATGGGCGGGGCTTGGTACTAGGTTCTCGAAATTGTGGATGCCCTTTCTGTATAGAGGAAAAATTGCTAAGGTCGAACCATATCGGCGTCATGGTCAAGTGTTTGAACGTACTAAACACATACTGAGAAAATGGGTAATCAGGAAGCCTAGTACCTGATTGAACTAGCGTCGACCTTTACCCCACTCTCTTTGGAACTGGGTTCTCATGAGGCCTCATGTGGGTACAAGTACGGCCATGCCACAGCGTCGTTCCGAGAACCGGTGGGGCTTGTATCCAAGGGAAGTGGGCTCTGGACAAGCGCCGGGGATAGATGGGAACCGTTGATAATATGTGAACCTGTTGCGGTACGCATATCTCGTGTGTTTATGTCCACCTTGCAAGGTTAAGAAATTCTATTCGAATCGTTTGCTGCTCACAGTTTGAGACTACTTGATCACTATTCTACACTGAGTAAGAAGATGAACAAGGGTGATGCTTAATATTGATGCTTGATTAAATTGTTTGTTCTACCATGCTTGCTTAGAGTAGGTGCTTATTTAGAATGGTTAATCAACTTGAACTTGATGCTAAAATTTAAAAGCAAGGATCCACTTTAGAAGCTTTTGGTAAAAACAAACCCCTCAGGCACAACATCTTGCATGTCTAGGAGTCGGTGGATTAGATACCAACTGACGGGAAAGTCTTGCGGAGTATTAGTATACTCACCCTTGCTTGTGGCTATGTTTTCAGGTAATGACATTGATGATGTGGTTGCTAGTGTTACTTGGCCTTACCAGCTCCCTCCGGGATGGACGGTTGAGTGGGATCCATCCTCGATAGGCGAGGACCGTGGTGAGTGATATCACGGATGGCTTCACCATGGTATTGTTGGAGGTATGCCCTAGAGGCAATCATAGAGATGATGATATTCCATTTGTATCCATGATTTATATTGTGTTCCTTGAATATCCAGTAAAGGCTACTTGAATTGATTTGCAATTATGTGAATTGTGTGTGAAACTCTTTTACTTGTATGGTTATTCTAAAGTTGTCCCTATTCGGAGTTCATGTGAGGACACACATGAATATTATACTAGCACATGTATTAGTTGATGACTATGTTTCACAAGTCATGGACATGGAGATGTTGAACTAATAATGTGGGCACATGTGGAGACATGTGCTGGGACTGACCCAACACGAGAAGTAGTTCTCTCTTTACACAACATATACGCGTTGTCCTTAGACCTGAGATTGTCGCATGTACTCAAGATGTGGATCGACTTACTTAGGGGCTATCAAATGCTACGCCGTAACAGGGTAGTTATAAAGGTAGCTTTCGGGTTTGTCAAGAAGCATGCTTTGAGACATGGTCAATCAAGATGGGATTTGCCCCTCTCTGATTGAGAGTGATATCTCTGGGCCCCTCGAGTGATCGGATCCGAAAATGCATGGCCATGCTACGTACGGTTAAGAGTTAACCTACAAAGGGATTCCGAATCACATGATCGAGAAAGAGCGGTCGGCTTGAAGCTAGACTAAATATCGTGAGGCAAAGGGAATAGCATGTATATAATGTTGTGATGGTTCGTCTGATATGATCTTCGTGTGCGTATAGGAGTCGGCACGTCTTGCTAGAGGTCGCTACCGACTATTGGACCGAGTAGGAGTACTCGGGCCATGTCTATACGTATCCGAACCCATAGGGTCACACACTTGAGGGGCTGGAAGCCCAATTCGGATGTGATCCGAGTTGGATTAGGTTTAGAAGTACTAATGGGCCTCGGACCCAGAGGCCCATTAGGAACCTCTATAAATAGAGGGGTGGGGGCGCCCTAGGGTTTACACCTTTTTGGCGAAACACATCTGTCGCGCCTCCTACGCCCTCGCCTGTTGCAACTCACGGATCTAGCAATCCGGCTTGCGAAGCTTCCTCCCTGCACGTGTGGATACCTTGGAGGTGTTGCGCCTGCAGCACTTGGACGAGCCGCCGACGAGCCACGACGAGCCACCGACGAGCGACGATAAGCCGACGACGAGCCGCGGCACGAGGGCGATCTTGCTGTACGTGGACGAACTGGTGAGGAGCTGCTGGACGTCGACGTGATACGTACGACTACGCTGATCCACTTCGCTGTATCGACGCGAATCTACATCTTCCGCACCAGTAGTGCGTCGAGTGGTAATCCCGTGATCCTTATACGATAGTTTTCCTGGTTTACGCGGTAGAAAATTTTGTTTTGTGCTAGTGTAGCCTACCTCGTATCCCAACAGGTATCGTGTATCGACGTTAGATTTATCGTTATTTTCCGCTGCATTTGAACTCTAAACTACTTTATGTTTTGAACTTGGCTTGTAATAAATAGTTTGGGACCTCTGTAATATTTGACCTATATTGTTGTAATATCTGAGCTCGTCTTCGTACGGGTTTTATATGCTTGTTTCGATCGTAAATACGTGATTGTATCAGGTGAAACCCAATAGACTACTATCTTGATCCTATTAAACTGTCGGTTCGCATTTGAGGCGATGTTTAGCACACTTTAGTCGGGTTAATTTGGATGGTTCTCCCACAGCTGGTATCGAAGCAAAACGCATACACCAGAGAAAGCAACGAGCCTTAAAAACTTATTTCGATAAAACTTGCCCAGCAAAATCACATTTGAAAAATGTGTTGGTTCGCTAAGGATGAAATATAGTCCGTGAAGCCCTAGGGGATATGAGTTGATCAAGTGGCTAAATAACTTATTGGTTATATTATATCGACTTCCAGCACATTACTTTCAGTCAAAACTTACTTTCTTACACAATGGTTGGCGCAGGGGTACGACGATTGCTGTAACGTACCCACAGCACCATATGAAAATATGGTGGTGGTACATAAAAAGATGGTTGGCGCAGGGGTACAATGATTGCTATAATGTACCCACGACATCATATGAAAATATGATGGCGGCACATAAAAAGTGAATACGCTATCTCGACGTATGAACATTGTCCGTACAACGAAAATCATGCAGATACCATTTCTATAGTGAACGGTAATGAATGGGGACATTTTAGTGAGTGCTGGCATGAAAGGTTCAATTTGTACAAAATGATCTTATGCAAGTACACTAACCGCGACTACATTAAGTTAACAAACAGTTAGAAATTTGGCTAGGTATTATAGGGAGGGCCATAAATTTATACCACGCCACCAGCACTTACCCCGTAAGTCCAAGTATTTGGCAAATCTTTGAATTTGTGAGGATATATAGATCGTGCATGCATCATGTTAAAAACCTATAAATTGGAAATTGGAACAACTTTTTCATAGAACTTTTGGATGGATAACATATCAACCTAATGCAACTCCCACAAAAGTTATTGCCGATCACCTAAGCATTTTCTAGCTGTCAACAAACTGAAACTACCTAATGTTGGAATTTTTCGAGCTATCAAATGATCTTTGTTCCAGAAATATCCTATAAGAAAGTGGTTCCAAAATTATCATGGGTTATTCTGTAAAAATCTCATAAAATTTGGCAAGCTAGAACTCAAATTACCCCAGAATTGGTAAACCACTGGCTGCTGAAAATTTCTGGGTTCACAGCCGACCAAATTTAAATTTTTCAATTACATTAGGATCCATTTTTGTCCAGTGTCATAATAGAAAAGTTATAGATAACGTGGTATAGAACCTTTTGGTAAAATTTCATGATTTTTGGATTAGTATCTTAGGAGTTATGGTCAGATTAGTAATACATAGTTACAGAAAATTCCAGGTCATACCACAGTAGGGAAATCCAAGTTTTGACCCTTTTAGATGCTGTTTGAGCAAAAGTTTTGACTAACAAACTTGTGACCAAATACCTAAGAAACATTCAAGTAAAATTTGGGAGTTTTTGGATGGGTACTTCTTGAGTTATGGCTATTTTTCTATCTATCCAGAAATCTGTTCTCACTCTTGGATAAGTGATTTTCCTAGCTCCCACACACTCCCTCGATTTTTGTTTTCTTCAGATGGCTGACCCCGTCTACGTCGTGGTGGATATGGACGAACGAGTTCACTCTAACTGCCTACACTTTGAGGACTTTCCTTCCATCGTGTGGGGTGTCTTGAGCTCGGTGGGATACACTACCCCTCCCCGCTACGTGGGACAACAGTACGAGGAGCGCGGAGTGCCCCGTTGCTGCGTGCACCTCACACTTCTTCCCCACCTAGCGCACCCTGAGTGGCCGACCTTGGAGGTCGAGACTCTTGGGTACTATCTCGATGACACCTGGGAGGCGACTGCTCTTCAGGGGCTCACTACTTTCTATAGTCAGCACCTCGAGGAGGTTGCTATCTCTCCCGTAGGGCTATTTCCGTCTCCACAGGCAGACAACCCTATGTGGCTTGACAGGATGGACCACATGGATCTTCACTTCAGCACAGTGCATGAATGCACTATACCATCTGCAGGCTCTCTAGGGCAAGGTAATAGCCCAGTTGTATGATCTGGCACAGATGAATCAGATCATGTTGAATGATAGGAACAGCTAGATGGTCAACCTCTCAGTTGCGTTGGTTGACAAGGACACAAGGATTGCCTAGTTGGAGGCTCAGGTGGGAGAGCTTCAGACAGAGCTGAGTGACAGAGTGGCTGCTATTGATTTATTGGAGGATCAGATTCATGACCTCAACATGGAGTTGGAGGACGCAAATGATCATATTGAGATGCACCACCAGCAGGAGGCAGCTATGCAGGCCTCTCCAACCGTCATGGAGGAGGATGAGGATCCCGAGGAGATGGAGGGTGTCTCCGGTATGGACGTGGAGAGCGGAGCACCACAGCTACCACCTTGGGGAGCTCACTCCCTGATGCTCAGTGTATCTTCAGTCAATGATTTGGATGACTTAGCACAAAGTCACGTTAGACATTGCAGCACGGGCTATCGAGATAAATTCACCCACACATGGAGCTTCCACACTTTACTTGCCATCTCAAGAATGCATAAATTCGTGTGCTTATTTGGCAATAGGGTCCCAACTAGAAGAAATTCTTGTGGTATGCGAGTATGCCGATGTTTTTCCGGATGATTTGCTAAGAATGCCACTAGATAGGGACATTGAGTTTGCCATTGAACTACAGCCAGGCACTGCACCTATCTCGAAAAGACCCTACAGAATACCGCTTGTGGAGTTGCCAGAATTAAAAACCCAACTTCAAGAGCTACTAGATAAGGGTTTTATTCGCCCAAGCGCATCACCTTAGGGTTGCCCAGCTCTCTTTGTAAAGAAAAAGGATGATAGTTTGAGGGTGTGGGTAGATTACCGACCTCTCAATGCGGTGACTATCAAAAATAAATATCCACTACCCAATATTGATGTCCTCTTTGATCAACTCGCCGGAGCCAGAGTGTTCTCCAAAATTTATCTCCGCTCTAGCTATCATCAAATTAAGATCCGGCCAAGTGACATCCCTAAGACCGCCTTCTCTACTCGATATGGATTGTATGAGTACTTAGTCATGTCTTTCGGGCTCACGAATGATCCTGCCTACTTCATGTATCTCATGAATTCGGTGTTTATGCCTGAGCTTAACAAGTTCGTTGTGGTCTTCATTGATGACATCCTCATATATTTCAAAAATGAGGAAGAGCATGCTCAACACCTCCGCATTGTTCTTCAATGCCTTAGAGATCATCAACTTTACGCCAAATTCTCTAAGTATGAATTTTGGTTGGATAGTGTGAAATTCTTGGGACACACCATCTCTAGTGAGGGCATAGCCGTTGATCCAAGCAAGGTACAAGAGCTGATGGACTGAAAGCCACACACTTCCATTCATCAAAATAGAAGTTTTCTTAGTTTGGCAGGCTATTATCATCGTTTCATTCTGGACTTCTCAAAAATAGCCAAGCCAATGACCGAGTTGTTAAAGAAAGGGGTCAAGTTCGTATGGAGCGAGAAGTGTGAAGAAGCTTTCCACACTTTGCGAAAACACCTAACTTCAGCACCAGTCTTAGCTCAACATGACAATACCAAGCCCTTTGACGTTTACTGTGACGCCTTTGGCACTAGTCTTGGATGTGTTCTTATGCAAGACAATCGAGTCATTGCTTATGCTTCACATGCACTTCAGCCCCACAAGTAGAATTACCCGACACATGACCTTGAGCAAGCAGCGGTGATTCATGCTCTGAAGATCTGGAGACATTATTTGATGGGTGCTCATTGCAATATCTACACCGATTATAAAAGTCTCAAGTACATCTTTACCCAAGCTGATCTAAATATGCGTCAAAGGAGATGGTTGGAGTCAATTAAGGATTACAATCTCAAGGTGCACTATCACCCCGAGAAGGCCAATGCGGTTGCGAACGCATTAAGCCGCAAGACTCATTGCAATTGCCTTTCCATAGAAACCTTTACGAAAACCTTGTGTCACGAGATGAGGAAGCTTAATTTGGAAATTATCCCTCAAGGCACAATGAATCACATCTCTATCGAACCTACCCTGCACGATCAAATCGTTATGGCACAGCTAGAGGATGAAGAGATAAAAATTATAAAGCAAAGGCTCTGTCAAGGGGACGAGAGATATAAGTGTTTCCCCTAAGACTGGAAGGGAGTTGTACGGTTTTAGGACCGCTTGGTTGTTCCAGAAAGTCAAAATCTCCGAAAGCAAATCCTGGATGAGGCACATCTCTCCAAGTTCTCTATCCACCTGGGTAGCACCAAAATGTACCAAGACCTTAGACAAAATTTTTGGTGGACTGGGATGAAAAAGAGAAATTGCTCAATATGTGTCGGAATTCAACACTTGTCAAAGAGTAAAAGCAAGGCACTTAAAAGTAGCCGATACTCTTCAACCATTGCCTATACCATCATGGAAATGGGAGGACATAAGTATGGATTTCATTGTTGGGTTGCCCCACACCTCTCAGAAGCATGATTCCACATGGGTTATAGTTGATAGACTTACCAAAATAGCACATTTTATCTAGTTCAAACAACCTACTAAGCCAAGAGATATGCCGAGATATATCTTGATCGCATAGTTTGCCTACATGGAGTGCCCAAAACGATCATCTCAGATCGAGGTACTCAGTTTGTGGCATGCTTCTGGGAACAGTTGCAAGCTTCTCTTGGCACCAAAGTAATTCGCAGCTCAACCTATCACCCTTAAACAGATGGACAAACTGAAAGGCTAAATCAAATCCTTGAAGACATGCTTTGAGCTTGCATCATTCATTATGACAAAAACTGGGATAAATGCTTACCTCTAGCGGAGTTTTCTTAGAACGACAGCTATCAAGCTAGTTTGAAGATGGCACCATTTGAGACCTTGTATGGTCATAGATGTCAAACTCCATTGAGTCGGTCCCAAGTCGGAGAGTGGAAGTATTTGGGCCAGATTTGGTAATTGAGGCGGAAGAAAAAGTGAGGGTAATACAAAAACACCTTAAAGCCACCCAATCTAGGCAAAAGAGGTTTTTTGACAAGAGGAGGAAACCCTTGCAATTCGAAGTTGGTGACCATGTCTACCTTCGAGTTTCACCAACCAAAGGTGTGCAAAGGTTCGGAGTAAAGGGAAAACTAGCTCCTCGATACATTGGTCCCTATGAAATCACTAAAATTTGTGGTCCCATTGCCTATCGAGTGAAGCTTCCACCTAGACTGTCAGCGATCCACGATGTCTTCCATGTCTCTCAACTTAAAAAATGTGTTCGAGTTCCAAACGAGGTTATCAAACAAGAGGAAATATGAGTAGAACTGGATCTTTCTTATATTGAGTTTCCCATTAAGATTCTTGATCGCAAGGAAAGAAGAACTAGGAGGCAACTGGTAAGAATGTTCAAAATTCAATGGAGCCATCATACTGAAGATGAGGCAATGTGGGAAACTGAAGAATTTCTCAACAAAAACTTCCGCGGTTTCCTATTCGAACAGAAAGGTACACGCACATCCACACTAGTTTTAATCACCCGAATCTCGGGACGACATTCTTTTTAAGGGGGGTAGGCTGTGACATCCCTAGTGATTAAGAGACTAAATCAAAGAATCATTAAAGTGATTAAGAAACAAATCAAACTAACTCCAAATTGGCTAAGTGTTAATCTCAAAGACAAATCAAATTGCTAAGTGTTGAACCCCTTTAATGGTGCTCACTTGGGCAGAAAATAAAAATAGATTTTGTATAAAAACTCAATTTTTGGCCAATATAAAAGTGGTAGATCTCTCCAAATTGAATAACTTTCATAATTAGCACTTTTTCTGATTTTGAGTGGAAGGTATTCAAAAACTAGGTTGAAGTTCGGCCAAAAACCCACGGCCGTGACACACCGCGCGGGCGCAAGCCGCGCCACCTCCGACCACTCACGCGCGCTCGCCCGCTGCCACCATCGCCCCGCCACCACCTGCCTTGCCAATGCACGAAGACACCCCGCCCTGGCGTCTCACTCCCCCTTCCTCCCATTTGCCGCTATAAAAGGGCGGTTGCCCATACCGCCGGCTGCCCTTCACACCTCCGCCGCCCACCATTGACACCGCCTCGTGGAGCCCTCCCCTCTGGCCACCACCATCGCGTCCAAGCACCCAAGAGCCCTTCTCGAACCTCACTGCCCCTCCCCAGCCCCACAGCCGGCCACCACCGCTGCCACCCTCGCAGGAATCCGAGACGAAGCGGCGCACTTGCTATCGCTCCGCTGGGCGCCGCCACCGGCCACCCTCTGACCTAAAGCTCCACACCGGCAAAGTCACTGGTGAGCCCCTCATCACTTTCCCGCCCTTAGCTTGCGCCCCCGTGGCCGGACCTCGCCGGAATAGCGCCACCCGTGCCGCCAGTCAGCCCCAAGGGCCACATTGCAATCTAAATTTTTATCCCAGGGTCTTTAGTGCAAAAACGTAGGGGCCTCACTATGAGATTTTGAAAAGTCTAAGGGGGGTTCTGTATAAGTGAAGACCCATATTTGAATAAAATACATTTAAGTGGCTACAAACTTGGAAAATGCATAGAAAATTGTAGAAAAATGATAAAAATGTGAAACTTATTTTCTTGAGTCCCGTTATTTCAAAAATGTTTATGTGCATGTTACTGTCACATATATGATGCTATAATTTATTTTGTTCTAAACTTGTTAAATGCCTTATAAATCATGTGATGGTCTAAAAATTGTGAAACCAATTTTGTTAGCTTCCATTTAACATGCATGATCCAGATCTGCAACTTATGTTAGTAGAATCTATGGTGTTCATACTATTTTAAATCTAATTGCCTATCTGTTGTCTTCATATTGTTATTTGCATGATAATTAGTGGAACATCGATAAAAATACAAAATAAATTTTGTTAGACTCTGGAAGCTCATGCTTGATTAGTAAAAATACTTATTGCTGTGAAATATGTGTTTTAGTTGCTTAATAAAATTCATGTTTTTTATTCTCCTTGTTGTGGGATAAATAGTTTTCTTTCTCATAAAACCCTGAAAAGTTCACAGTAGCATATGTTAGTGTTGGAAATCCTTCTGTAAAATTTGTGGAAGTAAATGAATGATAAAACTCTAGTTAAAAATCATTCCTCATAATCTTAAATATAACAATATTTGATTTTTAGTAAATTCTGTGGTTGTAAAATTCATCTCAAATTTTTACAATAGATATCTTTTGTAGGTAGAAATCTCCTGTAAAAATATCATGTTCATATCTTAACAAATGCTTCCTAAAACATTTATTCATGTTGAAAGCTAGCTTAACGATTAATAATAATTACTATTAGGACTTGTAGGCTCACAAGTAATTATTTGTGCTTTTCATCAATAAAATGATCACTCCTAAAAAGGTTGCTAAACAGTTTCAACATGACACCACCTATTGTCTTTTGAATAATACGTTTCTAAGAATTTTATATGTGTACACAATCACCATCAAAATAAAAGCTATGTTTTCTTTCCAACCAACCTTGTTTTGTGAACAAAAGAAATGTTATAAACTTGTCTAGGTGAATGTGGCCAAAAGGAAAGAAAGGTTTATAAACTCATCTAGGTGAATGTGGTCGAAAATACACCCTATGCTTTTGTAATGATTAACAAGATGAAACCTATGTCAAGAAAGATTATAAATGAAATCTTATGCATGAGCATCTCGTGTAGAAGCTAACCTCACGGACGGAACTTACGAGCTCGTCCCAGCACCTGAAGAAGGACACTCTCCTACTGAGCTGAACCTGATCGAGGCGACTCAAGAACCGAATCAAGATTCGAAAGAGGCCAAGGCTAACCTAGGATAAGAAGGCAAGCCTCAAAGCATAACCTTGGTTTCTAATGTTATACAATATTCTTATTGCTTATGTTTGTGCATTACGTTCATAGGAGTTGTATTGAAACCCTAGTTGCATGCTCCTAATACCTATGTTTTGAATACTAGCATGTTAAGCCGCGTAGTTGCTATGCTAAATAGGGACACGGTAAAAGTCGAGTGATTTCCTATCACTCGCGAGCTATAGGAGTTGCCTGTTTACTTATGTTGGAATCATAAGGTTGACGGGCGGTGCTTGGTACTATGTTCTTGAAATTGTGGATGCCCTGTCTCCATAGAGGAAAAATTGCTAAGGTCAAACCATGTCGGATCGTGGTCAAGTGTTTGAAAGTATTAAACACATATTGAGAGAATGGGCAATCAAGAAGCCTAGTACCTGATTGAACTGGCGTGGACCTTTACCCCACTCTCTTTGGAACCGGGTTCCCATGAGGCCTCATGTGGGTACAAGTGCGGCCACGATACGGCGTCATTCCATGGAACGGTGGGGCCTTGTATCCGAGGGAAGTGGGCTCCAGACAAGCGCTGGGGATCAATGGGAACTGTTGATAATATGTGAACCCATTGCGGTATGCATATCTCATGTATTTAGATCAACCTTGAAAGGTTAAGAAATTTGATTCGAATCGTCTGCTTCTCACAGTTGGAAACTACTTGATCACTATTTTGCACTGAGTAAGAAGATGAACAAGGATGATGCTTAATATTTATGCTTGATTAAATTGCTTGTTCTTCCATGCTTGCATAGAGTAGGTGCTTATCTAGAATGGTTAATCAACTAGAAATTGATGCTAAAACTTAAAAGTAAGGATCCACTTTAGAAGCTTTTGGTAAAAACAAACGCCTCAGCCAAGAAGCCTTGCATGTCTAGGAGTTGGTGGATTAGATACCACCTGGTGGGTAAGTCTTGCGAAGTATTAGTATACTCAGCCTTGCTTGTGGCTATGTTTTCAGGTAATGATACTGATGATGTGGTTGCTAGTGTTACTTGGCCTTACCAGCTCCCTCCGTGATGGACGGTTGAGTGGGACCCATCCTCGGTGGGCGACGAACGTGGTGAGTGATATCATGGACGGCTTCACCATGGTATTGTGTATCAACATTAGATTTATTGTTATTTTCCGCTGCATTTGAACTTTGAACTACTTTATGTTTTGAACTTGGTTTGTAATAAATAATTTGGAACCTCTGTAATATTTCACCTAGATTGTTGTAATCTCTAGGCTACTTTATGAGTATTGTATGCTTGTCTCGATCGTAAATACATGGTTGTATCGGGTGAAACCCGATAGACTACCATCTTGATCCAATTAAAGTGTCGGTTCACATTTCAGGTGATCTTTAGCATACTTTAGCTGGGTTAATTTGAGTGGTTCTGCCATAGCTGGTATTAGAGCAAAAAGCATACACCAGAGAAAGCAACGAGCCTTAAAAACTTATTTCAATAAAACTTGCTCAGAAAAATCGCTTCTAAAAAATGCGTTGGTTTGCTAAGGATGAAATATAGTCTGCGAAGCCCTAAGGGATTATGGGTTGATTAGGTGGCTAGCTGACTGATTCGTTATATTATACTGACTTATTGGTTAATTTGGGTGGTTCTGCCACAAGAACCGATGCCGTAGCATAGATCAACTAAGCTATACAAGGTATATATGCACACAGAGTATGTACTAAAGCATGGTCTCATACATGAGAGTATATAAGCCTATTCTATGATAGCAAGGGTATACAACTAGCATACGAGCGTATAAGCCTAGAAAATTAACATAGCAAGGGTATAAGACTAACTGATGCATATAAGAACCAAGCACAGCACTATATAAAGAAAATATATACTTTGAATAGAATAAAGTCAACCTAGGAATAAAAGATACAAGAGCCATACCCTAGACTCCAAGGAGACCTGGAACCTGAAGTAGAGCTACTCTTGCCTAACTCCACTAACTTGGAAACTAAGAGGGAGAGAGTGATTCACTTGTGGTGTGTGTCCTAAATGGAGCCCCTACCCTCATATATATAGGGTCATGGAGGCAGTTTACAGGAGGAATATTTGAGGGAATCCTCCATAACCGATGTAGGGAAGCCATCACCTCGCCACGTGGAGGCTAATTAGTAAAGGAGCTAGAGGCGATTCCGCCGATCCAAGGGTTTGATCGAACCCCTGGTGGCCCCTCTTGCAACCACCTTCGCGTGGTAGTCTAACATGTTGGTCCTAATGGCGGTTGTGTGTGTTATCCAGTGGATTGAGGCAGTTGTGGTACTTGTGGGCCCTTCAATCTATGGGATGCACATGTGGCAACCTTCCATTGGTTAGAAGTGTGTTTCTTGGATCCATAGGGTGTGCTTTTTCCATCCTTTTATGCTTTTCACCTACAACCAAATAATCTTCAAGGACAAGTGGAACTACATTATTCGATACCAAATATGCGTGTAAGAAATGCTAATACTTCTTTTTTTTCTTGAGTATATTGACGGTCATATTTGGTACTTAATGACCATCAACAACTCCCCCAAGCTAGCCCTTTGCTCGTCTCAAGCAAATGCTAAGACTTAGATTGGTTGATCAGGAGTTGCTACTATGTTGTATTCCAAACTTATACCAAGCCAACAACAAAATATTCTACCTAGAATTGAATAAGTTGGCATTGAACTTACCTCTTACCTTACTTATGTGGGGCATGTAGCTTCACCTTGTCTTGGGCAGTTGAGAGATAGACCAATTTCATAGATCACTAGTAACTCATCCTTTGATAAGCTATCAATCCGGAGGTTTTTGCCAAGTTTTTCAAAAGAAATCAAAGTTCCTCAAATGATATTCTCGGATCCCTCAATGTGTATGATTCCTCACCAAGGCATAGGATTGCCTTTCTTTCACAACCTACTCCTAATAGGCTTATAATGTGGAGCTGTAGGTGCGAAGGAATGAAGGCATACCTGCGAAGGAATGAAGGCATACCTGTTCCTCATGTATTGCTAAGTCAAAGACCAGATCCTTTGGAGAAGCAAGTCATACAACCTTATCAAGATGTGCATGTGTGTGGATGGTGAATATGATGAATGGTATATGGACTCCGTTTTGTATGATCCTTCTCTCTCCTTTGCTTTTTCTCTAGGGACATGGGCTATCTTTTTCTTTCTTTTTTTTTCTTTTTTTCATCATGCTTTCATGAGCATGTTCTTTATTTCTTTTTGCATAGCCCAAGTCTCTTTTCCAAGGATACTTTTAGAGAGAGAGGTCATAGAGCAACATGGTGCTTTATTTTGTGGATGGATGAAATGATGATTGCTAACTTCTTTTTGCATAGCCCAAATCTGTTTTGCAAGGATACTTTTAGAGAGAGAGGTTATAGAGCAACATGGTGCTTTATTTTGTGGATGGATGAAATGATGATTTCTAACTTCCAGTGTAGAAGTTTAGCATATGGTGGTGGCGTCTACGTGATCTTGATCATGAGAGTATGACAAGTTTCTCACTAAGGGTCACAAAAATTTGACAAAGCTCATTGAGAGAACAAGCTATGCCTATGTAACAGGATCAACATATCCCTTGGATAGGAATTTCTTATCATTGAGGAACTTATCATTTTAACATTTCAAAAATAAAACTCTAGATCACACTCTATTCTACCATATCATATCTCACAACAACCTAGACATGGATCACACTTTTTGCCCACAAGTTTCAAGCTAAGGTTTGATCATGCAAGCCAACAAACTCAAAAAAATGGGTAGGATACTAAGTTGTGGCAAGACATATGATAGGAAATAAATAGGGTAACTATTCATCATTTCAACTATGGAGAATCTAAACATTCTTACGCACATAGGATAAAGTAAATATTTTTGGTCTTTTATTTTTTTCAGATTTTTATTTGTTTTTATCATACATATTCTGAAAGCAGTAAAGATACAACTTACCTCTCTTTTGGAGGTCCTCCACCAAGCTAGCTTCAGGCTCACTACTGTTGGTTGGGGTTGTACGTCGTTTATCGAAAGTAAGCCCTTAGCTGCAGTGCAGTTTGACAAGCGGGTGCCCAACTTGCAAAAAAAGTTCGACAAAATGGGGCAGCATTCAATTGGGCAAAAGAACTCTCCCCAAGTGGTTGCTCCCCTTGAGTTCAAACCCACGGCAAAGAGCAAAATAGAGGAAGAGAGTTTCCTTGGCTCGTTCTCCTAAGTGAAGTCAGTTGAAAGAGCTTAAGAGCCAATTCATGGGAGGAGCGAATGCCATGGTTGGGCAAGACTCTTCTTCCCCTTTACTCCTTGCAGAGCTTAGGAGAACAAATGGTCAAATACTGACCTGGGGTGACAACTAGAAGTCATTGAGGCAAATGAGGCCTAAGAGTTATTGACTCGGCTGAATCACAGATTCGATCGACACATAGTAGATCTCAAATGCTTCCCTCTTGGTACAAACTTCCTTGCAATCATGTGAGATCATGCAAGAGAAGATTTGGCCAAGTTTGCTCTAGAAAAGGACTCAAAAGATTTTTCAAACAAATCAACTCAATTTTGTTTTAGAATTTTTTATGGAAAGGGAAAAATGGCCAAAAAAATTCCAGCACGCAAGGTTGGAAAAATCAAATATGCAAATGCAAATGTCGAGGAAATCCAAATATTGAAAAGCAAATATGCAGTTGGAGAATCAAATATGGGATAACTATCGTCTACCAATTTACCTGTCAATAAGGACTCACCAATTTTAAGTCCGATGAGTGGGACTCTTTTCCAGTGTATTCACCTTGATGACGTGGCATCTGCTTACGAAGAAGTGACTGCGGACACTTGTTCTAATTTCCACCACACCTTCTTGATATTATGAGGTTTCCTTGGTGTGGTCGGTGGCTTCTTGGACTTTCGGGGCTGCGAGTCGAGTCGCTGCCTTGGCCTCATATTCGTTCTTTGTTGCTCAATGACCAGTAGTTCTTCATGAATGAGATAAGGCTATCCATTCTAATGGGTGTCACTTCAATCTCCTTGACATGAGTGTTGATTCCCTGCTTGCTCTTGATCATGGAGCATTGCTCCTTCCTCTGACGGAACTCCAACTTCTCCTCCTTGCCATTAATGTGGAGTCAGATTACTCCAGCTCCCACATCAATGCGTGCATCCACGGTGCTAAGGAACGGGCATCCAAGGATGAGCGGTGATTCCTTATCGATATCCATATCGAGCACCACGAAATTGACAGGGACGAAGCAATCCCGGATTCTCACAGGAATGTCTTTAGCAATTCTCACTAGGTACCAGACCAATGAATTGGCTAGCTGCAGCTACATAAGAGCTGGAGACAAATCCGTATAATTGAGGCGATCAAAAACTACCTTGGGCATGACGCAAACGTTGGCTCCAAGGTCGCAGAGGGCATGGTGGAAGTGATGTGTCCCAATCATACAAGTGATCGTGGGACACCTCGGATCTTTCTCTTCTCAGGAAGCCGGTTGAGTATAGCTGCACTACACTCCTCCATAAACTTCACCACCTATGAAGTGGGCATTGGTCACTTGTCGCTGAGGATGTCCTTGAGTATAGCTGCACTACACTCCTCCATAAACTTCACCACCTATGAAGTGGGCATTGGTCACTTGTTGCTGAGGATGTCCTTGAGGTAACGTGCATACGTGGGTACCTGCATTGCCTCCAGCAGTGGAACAATCATGTGGGTCTTTTGGATTATTTCCACAAAGCTTGTGAATTGCTTATCCACAGACGACTCCTGTTGCACTGGGGGAACAGCAAGATGTTGGTGTCGAAGAAATCATGCGGTGTCATTTTCCCCTCGGGCACCTTCCTTCTTTTGGGTGCATTTCTTACCTCGAGCAGCTCCTCTGTGTTAGAGTGGCCATTGTTTGGATGCTTCAACTTCCTTCATGCCTCCCTTGCTCTTCCCTTCATGGTTAGGATATGGTGGATCGCGAGTGGTCTTACCCCCTCTCGTGATCACCGTACTAGCATTTTCACGAGAAGACTCAGGTTTCCCTGGGATCTTCCCGATCTCAGCAAAAGGAACAGTAGCGGCTAGTTGAGCTAACTGGGTTTCTAGCATTCTACTAAAACTTAGCTGGTTCTTGAAAGCAGAAGAAAGACCATAAAGTTTTATGTTGAGGCTATCCAAGGTTTTCTCGTTGGCAGCTAACTTTTTAGTAAAACTTTCATTGATCTTAGCTTGCCCAAAATTGAGATCTCTGAAGGAGGGTTGGTTAGGATTGAAAGAATTACCATTGTTACCTCCTTGGTAAGGGCATTGCTGATTCCACCCTTGGCCTCCTTGTGGGCGATATCCGTTGTTGTTGCCGTTCATGTACAACACGTCCTCCTGAGTCTCAGGGCAGTTATTCCCCGAGTGTCCAGTGTTTCCACAAACCTCACATGTCATGTGAGAATCCATAGCTTGGATGGTGTTGGACATGGCAGCTTTCTCTTTAGTGTAGTCATCCAATCACTTCATGAGGAGGTCTATTTTAGCAGTGAACATGTCCGCTTCCTTGACAGTATGCGTACCTCTCTGTCGGGGTTGGAGTCGCTCATCGCTCCACCCTTGATTGGAGACCATCTTCTCGATCAAAGTTATAGCAGCATCAATGGTAAGCGAGAAAAGGCTCCTCCAGTAGCAGCATCAACATGGCCTCAGGATGTCGGAGTCAACCTATTGTAGAAGTTCTGAAGAATGAGCCCCTTATCCATCCCGTGGGGAGGATAGGCCAGGATGTACTCCTGAAGCCTTTCCCACACCTCAAAAATTGACTCAGTAGCTGCTTGCTAGAAACTCGAAATCCTTTCATGAAGGGTGTTGGTTTTGCCCAACGAAAAGAACTTCATGAGGAATGCCACAGGGCATTTATCCCATGTATTGACCTCCTTACGGCTCACATAGAACCATTGCTTTGCTCTCCATAGGAGAGAGAACGAGAATAGTCGGAGATGAATAGCATCTTCACTCACCCCTCTGATGGTGAAGGTGCTGCAGAGCTCAAGGAACTATTGCAGATGGGCACTTGTGTTCTCATTGGCTTTCCCACAGAATGGGTTAGCCTGCACCATGGTAATGAGACCCGTCTTGACCTCGAAGTTGATGTTCGCAGTGTCCACCTTAGGGCCTTTTAGCACCTGAGAGGCTGAGGGAGCGGTGTACTCACGAAGAATCTTCTGGGCCATAGCATTTGATGTAGATGGTACAAAGGAAGCTAGGTTGAGTGCCGAGAGAGTAATCTGAGGAGGAATGACACGAGATCGTACCCTTCTCACAAGTGACTTCGGATTCTCGGTGAAATTTGTCGGCAAGTCAAAACCATCCATACACTACTTATCTTCACATCAAAGATAGAGAAGACAATCAAGGTTAGCCTACTTGAGTAAAGATATATCAACTATGCATATAAACATATACAAAGTAAAAACTTTTAACCAGTGCCTTCCCCAGCAACGGCGCCAGAAATGCTTGTTGGTATATCTAACGATCACGAATAAATCCGCAAGCGCATGGATATACCATTGTAGCATTTCACCCAAGAGTATTCCCAAGGGTATCGTATTTCCCAAAGGAAGGCAAGTAGGTTGAAAGAATTTACTATGCATATGAGTATACCATAGATGCATAGAGACAATACTCAACGATAGGGTAAGATATGATAGATATGTAGTGTGACGCATACAGGAATGATCTCAAGATAACTAAGCTAGGGAGAAGGACTAAGAGTTAGCTCTAGGTTCATATTTACTTTCTATATACTGCACAGATCATACATGCATAACATACATACACATTGTATAAGACTGAAGCCTATTATGGCGGAACCGTCCAAATTAACCTGACTAAAATGCACTTAAGTCACCTGACACACGATCATGCACTTTAAGCAAGTCAACTTGGTCGTTCGTCGGATTTTATCCGATAAACCACTTATTAAGGATCGAGAAGCATTGCTCACACGAAGGTGAGTGGGCACCGAGATTACAACATTACCATCACAATAACATAGTTCAACATTTTATTACATTAGAGTTTTCGAAATTCAGACCGAATTTGCAAGGTTGTAAGCAACAAGAAGTAAAACAAGCGGAAGCTAAACGTCGATACATGATATCATGACGAAGCCGATCATGACATCAATGACCCCTGTCCTCACCGACCGAGGATGGGTCCCAAACAAGACAACACCAGCAACCACACCTGAAAAAGAAGCCACAAGCAAGGCTGAGTATACTAATACTCAACAAGACTTACCCGTCAGGTGGTAACTACTCCACCAACTCCTAGACATGCAAGGCTTTTTGGCAGTGGGTTTGTTTTTTGCCAAAAGTGACTGAAGTTGGTCCTTACTTTCAATATTTTAGATCAAGTTCTAAGTTCATTAACCAGTCTAGATTAGCAACTTATACTAAGCAAGCATAGTTTCCAAACAATTAAAGAACAATCATCAAGATTAATATCATCATCATGTTCCATCTTTACTCAGTGCAGAATAGCGATCAAGCAGTCCCAAACTGTGAGAGACAGATGAATCGATTCGAATTTATTAACTATTCATGGCGAACCTAATCTCACGACATCCGCGCACCACGAAGGGTTGCTTCATTTGTCAGTTGTCCCCATCGATCCCTTAGGCACGTGTCAGGGCCAGCTGCCTTTGGCATGCAATGCTCCATAATCCCGGCCTCTGCCGTACTACGACCGCACTTGCACCCACATGATGCACCATGGGAACGACGTTCCAAGGACAGCCGGAGGGTATGCCACGTCCCAGTTCAATCAGGTACTAGGCTTCCCCATCCCATACTAGGTATGAGATTAGTACTTTCAAACACTTGATCATGAACGCCGACACGTTTCGACTTTAGTCCAATTTCATTTAGATAGACGGGGCAATCCACCGACCACCAAAACAGTTCCCAAGGCCCTACCCCACCCGTCGTCCTTATGGTTGTAACATAAGTAAACAAACAACTCCTATAACTTGCGAGTGACACGACATCACTTGACTTTTACGTGTCCTGTTAAGCATTGCATCTACACAACTTATCATGCTAGTGTTCAGATCAAAAGGGTACTAAGTTCATGTATCTAAGGTTTCATTCAACTCCTATAAACGTAAATGCACAATCATAAGCATCAACATATTGCATAACTTTTTAAAATAGGGAAGCATGCACTGGAGCTTGCCTGGAAACCACACTAGGTTAGTGTTTGTTAGACGACACTCGCTTGGCGAGCATCTCCCATCTCAGCACATGCTTAGTCCTTCCATCTTCAGGATAGCTCCACCATACACCATCTTCGAGTTCGGTTCCATCATCACATCCTTCATGTGGTTTATCTAGCGTATCTAGATGAGATGCAAGATGCAACAGCATGAATACGAAGAATGGTAAAAAGAGATGCATCACACAAAAGCATTCGGGACACGCACAAGGTTACACCACAAGATATAAGCACTTAGAGAGCAAGTTATTTAACTAACTATCACTCAAGTCTCCATAGAGATAGCAAGCCTAACAAGCACGGCACACTAGTTAACTCAAGTCAAGCTATTGCAAGCATTTAACAATCAAGAGCTAATTAATCCTAGCATCATACAAGAACTAGGGTGATGGTGCTTATCAACATGGCATATATAAGTGCATCACACAACCAGCAAGTTGAAGGTGATCAAAGTATATTATATTTATTTTTAAACCACTCATACATAAGCAAGTCACACACCAACATCACTAAGGTTCTAGCAAGCTATGCAGCAATGTTATTTCATAGCAACATGTATACATGACCATGTATTAGTTAAGTGCTTGACCAACATTATATAACACATTTATAATATACTTAGGTAGATCAATTTAACGCTAATAGTGATATGAGCTAACTAACAAACATACAAGGCAATGTCAACTTAAAGCTAATAACTTAAGCACATACACTGAATCTGGATAGCAGCACAGTAGTCACTTGTTTTAGCTATAACTAGAGATATAAGCATCCAAAAAGGGTGATCCTGGACTTTCTGTAAAGTTAAGGAAGTTAACTAAAACATTTCTACGCATACCAAAAGCTGATTCAACAAATAACAAGGTGAAAACACACCAATGAGCAGATCTATACAAACAAGGACAAAAAACTAACACGAACTTCACATATGCATATCTGGAGTTCTAGACCTCCAACAACCATGATTATTAACTTGGTATAAACCTTATTAAGTTTTATATAACTTTATTATTGTCATATCAAGATGATTCAATAGTTAACAAGACTACACAACACAAAGAAGCAAATCTGTCCAAACTTGGAAAGATGCTGACATGAAACCTTAGACAGCCATAAATTGAGTTCTAGCTTTCACAACAATGTGGTTCTAGACTCTTTAGAAAGGTTAACAAACCATGCACAACTTTGTTTTAAACACCATATGCTAAAACCAAAGTTAACCAGGTTAAACATCACAAAGAAGACATCTCTATCTAGATTAGGACAGATCCTGTCGTTCCACTTCACAAGCTCATAACCGGAGATTTAGACCACCAAAAAGGGTGATCTTTAACAATTTGGAAAGCTCATGAAAACTAGTACACTTCTTATATTATCTCCAAGATATGGTTCAAAGCTTAGTTAAGTCAAACAACGCAATCATTCAGACCTATACATAGAGCACGCAAAACCTGATGATGAACTTGTAAAATTTATAGCCCCTAAACCATCAGGCTTATGGTCATGAAAATTTAACACAAGCTATATTATGAAGTTACCTACAGCTTTTGTATTCACCATATTTTACATAAATGTTGGGGAGAAATATTAGCGATCTCTCCAAGCCAATGGAAACAACAAAACATAAAGGTCCAGGCCCACCTACGGTAGCGAGATTGCCGTCGGCCCAATACGAGAGGGAGAGGCCACGTTCCGCCTCGCCCGACCCGGCGTCACGGGGTCGGACATTCCCGACCCCTTGAAGACTAAACTCCGCCTCGCCTGGTCCCCGCCGCAAAACTCCGCCTCGCCCGACCCAGGGGACTGGGGTCGGGAGTGCCCGACCTCCGCCGTAAAACTCCGCCTCGCTTGACCCTGGACGCGGGGCTCGGACTCGTTCGGGCCCACAAGACAAATATCCACCTCGGGCGCAGATTGGAGGATCACAGTGCTGATCTCGTGGGTCCCCCAATCGACCTCACCATAAATGCGCCGCGGCCCTGGCATGCAGAAAGGGGCTGGCGCTCCCAACGCAACCTGTCACGAATACCCACGCGCGACCGCGCGGCACGAGCTGCAGTGGCCGCGGCTCCCTCTGATTCACCACAGGGTACTCATGGCCCGCGTCGTCCGGCCCAAGAGGGCGTTCTGCTCGTTCTCGATCCCCGTGCTCCCGATGATAGGGACGCGACGTCCGCGTCTCACGGGTGATCAGCAGGATAACAGAATCGGCCATCCTCCCCGGCGGGCACAGATGCCAAGGCTGAACATCATCATCATGCTCGGTAGCAACGGCGACTGGAGAGATCATCGACAAGATCCGGGGGAAATTGCCCTCTCTCAACGGGCGTGCTGACCGAGGCCGGAGCGAGAGGCGGCGGCCCTAGAACTTGTTCCTCTGTTACGTTGTATTTTGCTTAGCTTTGTTTATCCTTCTTACTCCCTTTGACACCCGGTCTCACCTGTAACCCGAGCTCCCCCTTGTGCTATAAAAGGAGGACCGGGGGTCCTGAGATAGGGGACTCTCTCAAGCGAACAGAACACACTCACACCCACTTAGAGCCTCAGTGCACATCCAAGAGACCTGGGATCAGCTCCCTCTCTCGCACTCCTGTAACCCCTACTACAGAACCCCGCATGGGCAACACGAGCAGCTCCCGATACTGGACGTAGGGCGTTCCTTTGCCCAAACCAGTCTAATCCCATGTCTCCCACGCCACCATCCGAAGCCTTACGCGCACAAAAAAAATTTACTAGTCTAAGTCTTGATCCGCAAATCTTGACAACGACAGTTGGCGTGCCAGGTAGGGGACCTTTGCGCGTACATCTCCGGCTTCAAATGGCCAGCCACGATGCTAGCTTCGCTCCGGGCTCCCTGATCTGCTTCGGGAGTCTGGCCTTCCTCGCCACCGGGGAGGGGGTCGAGCTGATCCCTCTCCTCATCTTGCCCGCTCGCCCCACCATCCCCGGCTCCACCGCTGGGACAGTGGCGAGCGTCCAGGCGCGCGCTGGAGGGCCTTCCCCAGGGGGTGGCTCTTCAGGCTGCGCAATGCCGCAGTGACCTACGGCCGCCTCCTGACGCGGTCCATGACCGTGTCGCCCACGAGCAACAAGCTCGCAGGCGTGGCGAGGACGATCTCCGACGCCGGCTCCGACAACGGGAGCCACCACCCCTCGCGCGAGTGCTTCATGGCCGACGTACACTCCGAGGGGTCCAACAACGACGGTGCCGAAGGGAGGCAGAGGACTCCCCCACCGCGCACCGCGACTACGACTGGGGCCCTTGGCAAGGCCCCGGTGCGACCTCGGCAGCCGGAGGCGCGCGCGGCGTCCCGCCAGGAGGTCGAGCACCCCCGCGACGAAGGCGGAGCACAACAATGGGCGCGCGACGTCCAACAGCGCATCTGCGCGGACGAAGAACGCCCTCAGCTCTTCGCTCGCGCCAGCCAGAACATCGCTGCCGTGGCAGCCCTACTCCGGTGACTCCCCGAGCCGGCGACGCCCGAGGAGCGACGGGCGCGCCAAGAGGTGCACAACCTGCTTGAGTGCGCCGCCGTCCAGTAGGCGGAAAGTTCCGCGTCCCGGCGACGCGGGCAAAACGCCAGTAGGGCAGCGCCCGATGCATCCCCGGAGAGGAGGGGGGAGTCTGTCCACCAGCCTCCTCCTAGGGCAAATCAGGCCGCGTCCACTCGACGGACAGTACCGCCCGTAGGAGGCGGGGCTTGATCCTTTCACCGACATGTTGGCCCTGTCCGTGACGCCTGCGACACCTTGGACGCGCGGAGGCGCTCCCGCATGGACAGGGAGGATGGGGTAGATCGCGGCTACCACGTCCATCTCGGCAGGCGCTACGACAGCGAAGAAGACCGTAGCCCGAGCCCTGACTCGGCGGGGCCCCGGGCCTTCTCCGCGCGCATCCTGAACGCGCCGTTTCCACTGCGCTTCAGGCAACCAACGAATATGGCCAAATACTCGGGGGAGATGAACCCCGGGGTATGGCTCAGCGACTACCGGCTTGCATGTCAGGCCGGTGGGGCGGACGATGACTTGTTCATCATTCGCAACCTTCCACTCTTTCTGGCCGACTCGGCACGAGCCTGGCTGGAATATATCCCTTTGGGTTGGATCCGCTGCTGGAACGACCTGAAGGAGATATTCGTAGGAAACTTCCAGGGCACGTACACGCGCCCCGGCAACTCCTGGGATCTCCAGAGCTGCCGCCAGGGATCAGACGAGTCCCTCCGGGACTACATCCGACGCTACTCCAGGAAGCGCACTGAGCTCTCCAACGTCGCGGACGCCAACGTCATAGGGGCCTTCCTGGCAGGAACCTCCTGCCGGGCCCTCGTCCACGAGCTAGGGTGCTGAGGCCCGCGAACCACGGAGGAGCTCCTCAATATTGCCACCAGCTACGCCTCGGGCGAAGAGGCCGTTGGAGCAATATTCGACCGCTCCAAGGGCAAGGCAAAGCAGGAGGAGGATGCTGACAAGGGCACCTCCAATCGCCAGCAGAAGAAGAAAGGCAAGCAGCGGCGCGAGGCTCCCCTCGTGGCTGCTGTTGAGCGCAAGCGAGGACAGCCACCCCCAGAGGGCACTCCCGGCTTCTTCGACAAGCTGCTCGAGGGACCGTGCCCGAACCACGAGTTCCCCGCAAAACACGCCTACAAGGACTGCAACCTCATGAAGAGGTACTTCGTAGGCAACCCGGTGAAAGGCGACCGGAAGCGGAAGCCCGACAAGGAGAAGAAGGATGACGAGAAGGAAGACGGCTTCCCCAAGGTGGACGGCTGCTTCATGATCTTCGGCGGCCCAGCAGCGTACGACTCCAAGTGCCGTCAGAAGCTGGAGCGCCGCGAAGTCTATGTGGCCGAGCCTGCGACACCGGCTTTCCTCGATTGGTCGGGGTCCGCCATCACCTTCGACCGGTCCGACCACCCGGGATGCGTCCAGCATCCGAGACGCAACCCTCTCGTCGTCGATCCTATCGTCGACACGACGCGCCTCACCAAGGTGCTCATGGATGGAGGCAGCGGCCTCAACATCCTCTACGCCGAGACCCTCGACGCCATAGGGATCGATCGCTCCCGCCTCCGTCCCAGCAAGGCGCCGTTCCACGGCGTCGTGCCAGGGAAACAGGCAATGCCTCTCGGGCAGATCGACTTGCCCATCACTTTCGGGACCCCTTCCAACTACAGGAAGGAGGTCCTTACTTTCGAGGTGGTAGGATTCCGTGGAACCTACCACGCCATCTTGGGGCGGCCGTGCTACGCCAAGTTCATGGCCATCCCCAACTACACCTACCTCAAGCTCAAGCTACCGGGGCCCAACGGGGTCATCACCGTCGGCACGTCTTTCCAAAAGGCGTACGAGTGCGACGTAGAATGCTGCGAGTACGCTGCAGCCATTACCTTCACAAGAGATTTGGTGGTCCAGCTCGCGGAGGGAGCCAAGGACTAGCCCGACTCCAAGCAGTCGGCCACCTCCTTCGAGGCCACCGAAGGCGTCAAGGAAGTCCTCCTCGAACCCAGCAGCTCCGATGGCCAGACCGTGCAGATTGGCGCTACCCTATCACCCAAATAGGAAAGCGCGCTCGTCGACTTCCTCCGCGCGAACAACGACGTTTTCGCGTGGAAGCCCTCGGACATGCCCAGCATTTCGAGAGAAGTCGCCAAGCACTCCTTGAACATCAAGGCCGGCTCCAAGCCAGTAAAGCAAGGTCTGCGCCGCTTCGACGTGGAGAGGCGCAAGGCCATCGGCGAGGAGCTCCAGAAGCTTTTGGCGGCCGGATTCATCAAGGAAGTGTACCACCCTGAGTGGCTAGCTAATCCTGTTCTTGTACGAAAAAAGAATGGGAAATGGAGGATGTGTGTTGATTATACCGGTCTCAACAAGGCGTGCCCAAAGGATCCGTTTCCTTTGCCACGCATAGATCAGATAGTCGACTCAACCGTCGGGTGCGAAACCCTTAGCTTCCTTGACGCTTATTCCGGCTACCATCAGATCGCGATGAAAGAGTCCGACCAGCTCGCTACCTCTTTCATCACCCCCTTTGGCCCCTACTGCTACGTTAAGATGCCATGCGGCCTAATAACCGGGGGCTACATTCCAGTGATGCATGCTGAAGTGTTTCGGGGACCTCATCGGGCGGACCGTAGAGGCTTACGTCGACGACATCGTAGTCAAATCCAAAAAGGGCGACCAGCTCGTCCCCGACCTCGAACTAGCCTTCGAAAGGCTGAGGGACAAGCGTATTAAGCTCAATCTCGAAAAATGCATTTTCGGGGTGCCGAGGGGCATGCTGCTAGGTTTCATCCTCTCCATGCGCGGCATCGAAGCCAATCCGGAGAAGATAGCAGCCATCAGTGACATGGGGCCAATCCAAAATATAAAAGGAGTCCAGCGCGTCACGGGATGCTTGGCGGCTCTGAGCCGCTTCATCTCGCGCCTTGGCGAACGGGGGCTCCCTCTCTATCAACTCCTAAAGAAGACTGATCGCTTCGAATGGACCATCGAGGCCCAGGACGCGCTTGACCGACTCAAGGACCTCCTGACGAAGGCCCCGATCCTAGTCCCGCTGACCGACGGCGAGCCCCTCCTGCTCTACATCGTAGCGACCACCCAGGTGGTTAGCGCGACCCTAGTGGTGGAACAAGAAGAGGAGGGACACGCCCTCAAGGTGCAACGCCCAGTGTATTTCGTCAGCGAAGTCTTGTCCGAGTCCAAGGCATGCCACCCGCAGATCCAGAAGCTCATCTACGCCGTCCTCATCACAAAGAGAAAGCTGCGCCACTACTCCACCTCCCATCCGGTAACGGTTGTTTCGTCGTTCCCACTCGGCGAAGTGATCCGGAACCAGGACACCACGGGACGGATTGCAAAGTGGGCGCTCGAGCTCATGGACTAGGGCATCACCTATGCCCCCCGCACTGCCATCAAGTCCCAGGTACTCGCTGATTTTGTAGCAGAGTGGACGGAGATCCAAGCACCATCGGCGCCAGAAAAGTAGGAGTATTGGACAATGTACTTCGACGGATCATTGATGAGGGCCCGTGCCGGAGTGGGCCTTGTCTTCGTCTCTCCTCTAGGCGTGCGCATCAAGTACATGATCCGCCTCCACTTTCCTGCGTCCAATAATGTCACCGAGTACGAGGCCCTCCTCAACGGGCTTCGCATCGCCATCGAGTTGGGCATCCGTTAGCTAGACATCCGAGGCAACTCTCAGCTAGTCGTTGAACAAGTCATGAAGGAGTGGAGCTGCCACGACCCCAAGATGGCAGCCTACTGCAACGAAGTTCACAAGCTTGAAGACAAGTTCGACGGGCTGGAGCTCAACCACATCGCAAGGCGCTTCAACGAGGCAGCTGATGAGCTGGCAAAGGCAGCGTCCGGCTGAAAGCCCGTACCTGATGGTGTCTTCGTCAACGACCAGTTCAAGCCCTCAATCCGTTACCAAGAGCCGGAGAGGGTCGGCGACGCGCCACCAACTCCGGACTCGGGCCCCGACCCAAGAGAGGTCGGCAGCGCGCCACCTGTCTCGAGCTCGGGCGCTGGCCCTAACAGGGTCAGCACCGCTTCGCCTGTCTCAGTCTCGGAAGCCGACCCCTCCGACCCCGTGGTCATGGAAATTGCTGCAGACCCCGCGGCGGGGGCCGACCCCCCACCCGATTGGAGAGCCCCGTACCTCGACTACCTCGTCCGCGACACGCTCCCAGCGAACAAAATGGAGGCACGTAGGGTTGCGCGTCACGCCAAATCCTTCGTCATTATCGACCAAGAGCTCTACAAGAGAAGCCACACCGGCATCCTCTAGCGCTGCATCCCGATCGAGCAGGGAAAGGCACTAATTCAAGACATCCACGCCGAAGCCTGCGGTCATCACACTGCGCCAAGAACCCTCGGTGGCAACGCCTTCCGGCAAGGTTTCTATTGGCCGACAGCGGTCACCGACGCCACCCACGTGGTCCGCACCTGTGAGGGGTGCCAGTTCTACGCGCGCCAAACCCATCTGCCCGTGCAGGCACTCCAGACCATCCCCATCACGTGGCCCTTCGCGGTCTGGGGGCTGGATCTCGTTGGGCCCTTCAAGAAAGCGCCCGAGGGCTTCACCCACCTGCTTGTCGCCGTCAACAAGTTCTCCAAGTGGATCGAAGCACGACTGGTCATGCAAATCAAGTCCGAGCAGGCGGTACAGTTCTTCACCGACATCATCCATCGCTTCAGAATCCCCAACTCCATCATCACGGACAACGGCACACAGTTCACCGGAAAGAAGTTTCTCCAATTCTGCGACGACCACCACATCCGAGTGGACTAGTCGGCCGTGGCGCATCCCCGCACGAACGGGCAGGTCGAACGAGCCAACGGCATGATACTCCAGGGTCTCAAGCCACGGATCTTCGACCGCCACAAAAAGTTTGGCGGACGGTGGGTCGTGGAGCTCCCCGCAGTCCTCTGGAGTCTGAGGACAACCCCCACTCAGGCGACTGGCTTCACCCCGTTCTTCATGGTCTACGGGTCCGAGGCCATTCTGCCCACCGATCTGGAGTACGGATCGCCGAGGGTCAAGGCATACGACGAACAGAGGAACCAAGCATCGCTCGAAGACGCACAAGATCAGCTCGGCCAAGTACCAACAGGCCTTACGACGTGACCACAGCTGCAAGGTGCAAGGTCGAGCCTTCAACGTTGGCGATCTGGTGCTTCGCCTCGTCCAGGATAACAGGGGTCGGCACAAGCTGACTCCTCCGTGGGAAGGTCCCTTCATCGTCGTGCAGGTACTGTGGCCAGGCACCTACAAGCTAGCGACCCCCGACGGACAGATCTTCAGCAATGCTTGGAACATAGAACAGCTAAGACGTTTCTACCCCTAGTTTTCATTTCCAAGTTTTGTACATGAACATTTCTGTAAATTTAAAGATTTTCATGGAAAAAAAGAATTTCGAGCTGGTTCCATTCAAGTTTCACGTCGAACTCAGGGATATCCAACCCTGGCTTCGTTCCAGGGCCGCACATCCCTCGGGGGCTATCAGGGGCTCCGGCTCAAGCCACTTGGCACCATCTCAAAAACGTTTTCCCTTTCCGAGCCGACCCTCTTTCTGAACTTTCGGGCATGAAAAGGAGAGAGCCCATGAATGGTGTTCAGGCAAGACTGATCGGACTGCGAAAAACCTACGCCCCAGCGGCTACGGTGCCTTCGCTCATCAACGCTTACTGACACGCCCGACAACGCGCTCTAAACTTTCCAAGTCCAAAAAACAAGAAAGAGGATTGGAAACTTTTTTACGACAAGTTATGGAAAAGGCCTCTATGGCCATCACAAAATAAGTCTGAAACTAACGTATTTATACCTTGGGCGCCAGCCCGATACAGTTAACTCGTCGGGGGATCTTCGGGAGGGACGGCTTCATCCTCCAGGAGCTTCGCCAAGGCCTCCGCCGAGTTGAATACCGACGCGTCGATCTCGTCCAGCTCAGCCTTGGAGTAGCCGGTGGTGTATCCCCCACTCATCCCGGCGAAGTTGATGCCGGAGTAGTGGGAGCCGAAGACCCTGAAGGCTCGCCGCACGCCGGTGTGGAGCGCTTCCATGGCGATCTCGCAGGCTCGGCGGTACGTCCCGAGGACACGAGCCGTCAGCGAGCTCGTCCCCTCCGCCTAGACCACGCCAAGGCTATCGCAGACGACGCGGACCGCATCCTGCAGGTTGCCGTGCTCAGCGCGCTTCGCGTCAAGCACCTCCCTCAGCCGAGCAATTTTGTCTGCAAGGACCACCCGGAAAGACCCACCAAATCAAAAACCACAACAACACCACAGAGACAAAGAAACGAAGAGAAGTCTTACCCTCGGACCGGGCCTTCAGCTCATGCTCCCGGTCGACCGCCTGGGACACAGCGGCCTGGAGCCCCTACACTTGTGCTCGGAGCTGGCCGACCTCCGCGCCAAGCTCGGCCGCCATCTTCTCGGCCTCGCCCTTCCGGGCTGCCTCGACGTCCCGCTCCTGCCAGGCCTTTTGCCGCTCGCGCCGGATGCGCTCGACAGTCTTCTAAAGGGCATCAAGATCTCCCCTCAGCCGCGCGAGCTCCTCGGCATCAAGACGGGCCCTCTCGGCAGCAGCAGCCTGGAGCTCCTCCTGGTCGAGGCGAGCCTTATTGACGACGGCTTGGAACTTGGCCTCTGCCCACCGCGCATCCTCCTGCGCCGCTTGCTCGCGCCTCTGCAGATCGTCGATGACCTACTGGGCGGCGGCAACTTGCATGGACAGCTCCCCGGTCCGCTGCCTCTCCAAGTTGAAGTGCTCCCAGAGCCCCCGCTCCAGATAAAGGAAATCAGATTTCCCCCGACAGCATTCTTGGAGAGCCTGCAAAACAATACGCCATCAGGGGTAAAAAAACGGGGAGGATACAACCACCAACGGAGAAGGTACCATACCTGGCTACCAGGGAGGACGACGCCGTCCAATTGCCCCAACGCCAAGGACAGAGCCGTGCGGATGTTAGCGAGGCCGCCCTACATCGCCTGCCACTTGCCCCATTCCGTGGCATCATCCAACGTGAATAGGGGCCTCTGCGGGTCGTCACGGGACAACCAATGCAGGACGGACCCTCTCCACGCCCTGGGAACGGGAGTGGCCAAGGCAGAGGCGCAAACTGACCTCGACGCCGCCGTCAAAACAGGCTCCACCATCCCAGAAGCCACCGGGCTCACCGACGGTCCCGGGGCATGCGCCCCTGCCCCCGTCGAGGCCGCAGCTTGCCCGCCAATCGGTGCCACCGCCTCCGACGCAGCCGCCGGAGCGAGCGTCCCCGTGGCCGCCTCGCCCTCCGTCGCGACCGCCGAGGCAGGCGTCTCCGCCCCCGTCGGGGCCTCTGGAGTAGGCACCTCCGCCTTCGCCGCCGGTGCCACCTCCGCCGGGACTCCCCAGGCGGACGGCCCATCTCCGTCACCACCGCCTCCTCCGTCGCAGCCGCCGGGGCAGGCGTCCCAGCCTCCCCCGCTGCCGCCGTCCTCGCCGTGGCCGCGGGAGCAGGCTCTCCTTCCTCCATCGCTGCCGCCGTCCCCGTCACGACCGCTGGGACATTCGTCCCCGTCTCTACCGCCGCCGTTCCCTCTGCCTCGTCGAGGTCGATCACCTCCCCGGCCTGAGGGCCCCGGGGAACGACGCTCTGCACCGCGGGGTCGGCCGAGGAAGCAGAAGGTGGAGCGGGGTCCGCGCCCTCTCCCGCGCCCGACGGCGGCACCACTCCACTGGTCACCGCCACGGGGGCCACTTCCGCGGTGGGACCCGCGACCTCACCAGGAACCCCGCCACTCGCCGCGGTCCACTCCACAGGGGCGGACAACACCCGCAGCGCCTTCTTAGGCGCCAGCTGTAGAACGAGGCCTCGAGGGGCGACGCTGCAAAACAATCAACAAACGTCAGCGGAAACAAACGCAATGTATGGGAAGGAGCGAGGTTCGCAAGGAAATCCAACTCATGTTCCCCTAGTGCAAGGATGGCGTGCGCGCTTCACCTCCGAGCCGGACGCCGACCCCGGGGCGTCCGGCAACGGCCGCTTGCCGCCGCTCCTCTGCTCTTGGGCCGCAGGCGCGGGGGCGGGTGCGGGCTCCGTAGACCCCTGGAAAGCGCTTCGTGCCGACTCCTGGGGGGCGCTCCGCGCTGACCCCTGGGGGGCGCTCCGCGCCGACCCTTGGGGCATGGACCCAGAGCTTTGTGGGACTAAGCCCCGGGCGGACGGTCCGCCCGCTTCATCCCTCGCGGCCGTTTGGGAGCGCGTCTCCCGAATATCGAGCGCGCCCGACCGGGGGGATTGGACAAGCTCCTCCTCCTCGTCGTCATCCTCCTCCTCTTCCTCCTCATCGTCGTCGTCGTCATCATCGTCGTCGTCCGACATGACCTGTCCTCGTCACCGCCGCTAGAACTCCTTGGCGGCCCCTTTCTTATTCTTCACCGTCTCCTTGTCCTTGCGGCGCTTTTGCTTCTTAGCAAGGAGACGGTTCTGCAACCGCCGCTCGGCATCCTCCGGCACCGACGGGCGCGAGTCCATGACCCAGGTCATGCTGCCCTGCAAACACAAAAAGGCCCAGCGTCAGAGCGGCAAACCAAGAAACACGAAAAAAGAATATTGGTGCACAAAATCCTTACCAGGTCAATGAACTTCTCGTCTGGGCGCATCGGAGGGTGCCCGGGCACCGGGTAGTCGGCGTCCTTGTCCTCCAACGCCTCCCGAATCCGCTGCCGATCTCGGAGTCAGCAAGCGCACCCATCGCAAGGACGGTACCCTCGGTCGGCGTGCTCGGAGTCATGTCGGCGAGCGAGCGGACCCGGAGCATCAGCGGCACCACCCACCGGGCGTGGTACGCCCCAATGACTCCGGCTCCGGTCAACCCCCTCCCCTTCAAGTGCTCGATGGCCTACAGCAGGCCATGGATCCGCTTCTTCTCTTTATCGACCGGGCTGTACGCCCACACCTCCGGCGCCACCTCAATAGTGCGGCCGATGAACTCCGGCAGGGGGGAGTTCGAGTAGTTCTTCACGTAGAACCACTGCTGGTGCCACCCCTTGTGGGACGCCACGGTCTTCATCGCCATGTACTCCTTGGCGCGGGTATGGCGGAGGTGAATTCCGGCGCACCCTATCGGCACCGAGGGCGACCGCTGCTGGCTCCCCTTCTTCTCCGCCTTCTGGTACAGGCTGACTGTGAAGAAATACTTCCACAGCGAGAAGTTGGGCTCGATGCCCAGGAACCCCTCGCACAGCGCGACGAACGCCGTGATGTGCTGGATCCCGTTAGGGTTGAGGTGCTGCAGCTCAAGCCCATAATAATGCAGGAGCCCGCGGAAGAAGAGGCTCGACGGAGTCGCGAACCCCCTCTCGTGGAAGTGGGCGAAGGAGATGATGTAGCCGGCGGGTGGCGCCAGCGCCTGCTCCGACCCCGGAAGCTCCCACTCGCCCGCCTCTGTCCTCTCGCAGAGGAGGCCCTTCCTCACCAGGCCTTCGGCGCACGAGGGGTTGAAGTGGGAAATCGCCCAGGATCCCATCGCCGGAGGGGGAGGAACTCGACGGGGGATGGGGAGAAAGGGTGCAGCGCTGGGCGGAGGAATAAGAAGCGGGCGCAAAGGAGCTGAGGGCGCGTGAGGAGGCGAAAAGTCTTGAAGGCAAATGGTGGGCGGAACCAGCGAGGGGAAGTACTCGTTTTATAGGGAAGGCGCGACGGAAGCAGAACTGACGCCCTTATCGCAATAAATGCGGCGCCAGGTACGCCCCCGTCACGCCCGTTTTCTTTTCGAAAACCGCGCGCACGATCTGCAACAGGAACATCCCATCTTCCCTCGATTTGCGGGTCGACGCCCTCCACAACTTCATCTCCCGGAAGACGTGCGCGCGACGTCCTCCACGTTCGGCCCAAGACGCGACATCCACTACGATTCAGCCCAAGGCCCATTAAAAGGTAAAAAGGGATACGGGGCTCAAAACGCCCCCACGGCCCATTACGATCCAGAGGTTCAAAGGCTGGCCCATCGCAGGTTCGACAGCCGCCTCAGGATAACCCCGAGCGAGGGGTGAGAAGAGACGGGTCCGCTAGCGACCATCACCCGAGCATGCGACAGCCCAGGGCGTCTCAATCTCACATTCAAGTCCAGACCGGCATCAAAGTTCATGGTTTTTCCCGAAGAAAGGCAACGAGCCCCCGGATCCGACCGAACGGACTCGGGAACTATATGAACTAGCCGACCGGAGCCTGGGGTACGCCACCAGCTTGGCCCAAGTCAGACCCCCCCCCCGAACGGGGACCGGGATCCCACTCGAATCAACCCGTTAATAGCTCAACGAGCACCACGGTTCGTCCGAAGAGGATAACGTGGCACGGCTCGCCCCCTCCGTCCTAGCGAACGGACGCTTGAGGGGTAACAAATAAAAGTCGACCTAGCCTCCGACCGATCTCCGGCAACGCGCGGGAGCTCGGGGGCTGGCCTCGCAACCTAAGGCCATGCGGGTGGTCTCAACTTAAGGCTCGCAGACGGAAGGGAACGACGAGAAGTCCTCCCGCACCGAGTCACTCACAGGATGCGTCGCCTAATTGGTCCCCTCGGCCAAGCCATCCGAACAACATCTCCTGTCTCGGATCAACCGCGAGGATCCTATACCGGCGATCACAGCAGCCTCTGGAGGAGCGTCCCCGCTCCACCACAGGCTCGGGGGCTACTGTTGGCCGGAAATATTAGCGATCTCTCCAAGCCCATGGAAACAACAAAAAATAAAGGTCCAGGCCCACCTACGGTAGCGAGATTGCCGTCGGCCCAATACGGGAGGGAGAGGCCACGTTCCGCCCCGCCCGACCCGGCGTCACGGGGTCGGACATTCCCGACCCCTTGAAGACTAAACTCCGCCTCGCCTGGCCCCCGCCGCAAAACTCTGCCTCGCCCGACCCAAGGGACCGGGGTCGGGAGTGCGACCCCGTGACGCAACCTGTCACGAATACCCACGTGCGACCGTGCGGCGCGAGCTGCAGTGGCCGCGGCTCCCTCTGATTCACCATAGGGTACTAATGGCCCGCACCGTCCGGCCCAGGAGGGCGTTCCGCTCATTCTCGCGCCCCGCGCTCCCGATAACAGGGACGCGACGTCCGCGTCTCACGGGTGATCAGCAAGATAACAGAATCGGCCATCCTCCCCGGCGGGCACAGATGCCAAGGCTGAACATCATCATCATGCTCGGCAGCAACAGCGACCGGAGAGATCATCGACAGGATCCGGGGGAAATCGCCCTCTCTCGACGGGCGTGCGGACCGAGGCCGGAGCGAGGGGCGGCGGCCCTGGAACTTGTTCCGCTGTTATGTTGTATTTTGCTTAGCTTTGTTTATCCTTCTTACTCCCTCTGACACCCGGTCTCACCTGTAACCCGAGCTCCCCCTTGTGGTATAAAAGGAGGACCGGGGGTCCTGAGATAGGGGACTCTCTCAAGCGAACATAACACACTCACACCCACTTAGAGCCTCAGTGCACATCCAAGAGACCTGGGATCAGCTCCCTCTCTCGCACTCCTGTAACCCCTACTACAGAACCCCGCATGGGCAACACGAGCAGCTCCCGATACTGGACGTAGGGCGTTCCTTTGCCCGAACCAGTCTAATCTCGTGTCTTCCACGCCATTATCCGAAGCCTTACGCGCACAAAAGAAATTTACTAGTCTAAGTGTTGATCCGCAAATCTTGACAACAATAATAAAACATCATTATTATCTCGAAAACATTGCCACTACTTATCATAACTTAGCATCATATGTACCCCTCAAAAACAACTACTAAGAGCTTCACATGACTTAAGTATATGCATTTATTAGCAAACTTTCATCAACTTCCATAGAATGACATGTATATATATTATTTCTAGTGCCATATGAGAACTAGTTTGGGGCTAAGATTTTTGTGAGTGGTAGATGCTATTACAACATGGCTACTGCACAGATTTCACATGCTCAAGTTGTATAAATTAATTTCTATGAAAAAAGACAAATTGCTAATGCAAGAAAACATGTAAAAGCAAGATAAATCTAAAGATCATCATTGTCTATAAATACATAGACATATAATATGTTATTATGGTAGAAAAACCTCATACAAAGGTAGTGGAACCACATTTCCCATTTTTCCACCTACATCAAAGTTATAACTTATTTAAAACCATTTATGAAGCAATAAAAAATTTAAATCAATAACTCAGTCATACATGCACCAATCAATATGAACTTTTTACCATAGAACAGGAGCATCATGTATAGCCTACCATAAAAATTTCACAATGATTGGAGCACCACAACTTTAGATATGAAAATGATAAGCACGACAAGCTAGAATTTGCCTATTTATCAAGATTAAATCAAACCATGATAAAAACAGTACACAACTAGCATGTTTAATATATTTCTTAGCTAGAGGGTGTCATCACAAGACCAACACAACTGGAATCACAAGTTTTGGACTTCTATAACTCAAGATGTGCATCTAAATACTTAAAAGGATTTCTAAAAGCACTTTGAAAGAATAAATAAAAACATCAGAAACTTTCTACTAAAATATAACATATTAGAACTCTACTGTGTGATTCTTCTATCAAGGATTCCAAAAAGTTCTCATTTGATATTTTACGAGTTTTCTACAATTTACTACAAATTGTTAAACTGTCAGCCTTTTTAGATCTAGAAAATAAACAAAACCGAGACGATCTTACGATCTACCCACTGGGTCTACGGTTTAATTGCTCAAACATCCCTAAAACTTCCCCATAACCCCCTACACTTCCTTCTTCTTCTCCAATGAGGCCCCCCACGCACCAACAGCACACAACACAGGCACGCACGCACGGGAACGGGCACGGCCGACCATGGACTTGGGGCCGAAGGTGGGGGAAAGAGAAGGGGTGGCTTGGGGAGGGAGAGGGGCGGTGCACGGGGCCAGGAGGCTCACCAGAAGGGAGTAAGGCGATTGGAGAAGGGCGGCGCACAGGGAGGAATGGCACAGGAAGGGGGCGGCAGAGGAGCTCCCGTGGGGGGGCGTCGTCCGGTGAGGGAGGACGATCAGGAAGTAGCAAAACGGAATCGCGATGTCAAGAAGGAGCTGTGGCTGCGAGGAATCAAGCCGGAACTCGACCATGGCGACAGATTTGGGCAGCGAAGTTTGGGGAAAACTTGGAGGTTGTACTGGCAATGGAGGAAGGGGAGGGTTGAGGGCTTTATACAGGAGGGGAGCGGAGAGGATAAGCATGGGCGAGGTGATAAGGTTGCCACGACGTTGTTGCTTGCCCATTGGTGGCGATGGGTAGCTGCTGTGCATGGCGGCCTGGTGGCGCACATGCCTGTCCGGTGGAGCTCAGGCCAATGGAGGGCAAGGAGAAGGCGTGGGAGATAAGGGAGGTCACATGGGAGATGCTTGGGGGACCTATGTGTGGAGAGGGGCCTGCTGGCACGGCCGGAGGCGCCCAATGGCCATCCTCGGTGTCTTTGCCAGCCAAGGGAAGGCGTGCAAGTGGCTGGACAGAGGTTGAAGATGACTGACGTGTGGGCCCGCGGAGAAATAAAACATGCCAACTTTGACCCCTTAAACGACCTAGCTACCGGTGTCCAAAAATTCTCCAAAAATACTCGTTGGAAAGATAAAATCACCAAGAATCCAATGCAAAAAAGAATCAACTCAAAAGCTTCTATGGTTTTCACACAATTGTCAAAACAAAACACTAAAATTGAACTTTAAATTAATTTTTAACCCAAGAAAACATCTCTAAAAAATTTGGTAAAAATATTGTAAAATCACTAAATGATGTCTAGTATTTGAATAACATAATTGGAGGTATAGTTGTATGGAAGAAATTGGGATTCCTTCACAAATTTGATTTTTTTTACCAATAAAAGATGAATTTCTGGGCACTCAACAACTCATGGCCAAACCATTCATTTATGCACAAATGATGCTCATGACAATCAATTATGCACAAAAAAGATGTTCATGATGCTTAATTATGCATGGTGATGTGTGTCATGACGAAGGTGTCGTGTTTAACGCGTGTTCTCACACCAAGTTCGAACTACACGGTTTAACTTCCAAAAGTGAAAGTTTGGGAACAAGGTATGTGCTATGACTTTTATAAAGATCAACAAGGACAAGCTCGACGAAGTTGGAGATAGGATGGTAGGATCTTTGGTGGAACGTCGGTCGAAGCTATTTTGGAATTGGATTTGAAATTTGACCGATCGTCTACTCGATTTTGGAATATCCTCCGCTAAAAAATCAGAAGAAGTGCTGTGAGTGGAAGGTGTTAAACTTGAAAAGGGCTACCACTAGTATATTGGTCAAGATTTAAGTTCTTATATAAAATTTATTTTTATTTGCTTCACAAGTGATTCTCAACAGGAGGGAGTTTTAACACTTGGTTCAAAAATCTGAGGTGTTTTTGGACCTTAACTCTCAGCAAATTGGAGTTAGCTTTGATTTGCTTCTTAATCACTTCGATGATTCCCTAATTTAGTTGCTTAGTTACTAGGGCTGTCACACCTATGCACCAAGGCACGCACGGGGATATAGTACCCGTACTGGTTCTGCCCAGCAAAGTTATTGCTAATTTATGAACTCCTACAGAATATCCGAACGTGGAGGATTACAAAGGACCAACAGGACTGTCACCACCTGCGGCCTACCAGTGCGGCCCATGGGGCAAACTCATATCCAATGAAGCTAAGCAAACCAAGGACCATGCTTGCATTGTTAACAACACTCCAGCCATACCGGGCTATTGTATCAATGGCTGAAGCCACCATAGAAATGACCATTGAACTGATGCCGTAGCATAGATCAACTAAGCTATACAAGGTATATATGCACACAGAGTATGTACTGAAGCATGGTCTCAAGACATACATGAGAGTATATAAGCCTATACTATGATAGCAAGGGTATACGACTAGCATACAAGTGTATAAGCCTACACATCAACATAGCAAGGGTATAAGACTAACTCATGCATATAAGAACCAAGCACAACACTATATAAAGAAGATGTATACTTTGAATAGAATAAAATCAACCTAGGAATAAAAGATACAAGAGCCATATCCTAGCTCCAAGGAGACCTGGAACCTGAAATAGAGCTATTCTAGCCTAACTCCACTAACTTGGAAACTCAAAGGGAGAGAGTGATTCACTTGTGGTGTGTGTCCTAAATGTGGCCCTACCCTCATATTTATAGGCTCATGGAGGCGGTTTACAGGAGGAATATTTGAGGGAATCTTCCATAACCGATGTAGGGGAGCCATCACCCCTCGCCATGTGGAGGCTGATCAGTAAAGGAGCTAGAGGCGGTTCAGCTGATCCAAGGGTTCGGCCGAACCCCTAGTGGCACCACTTGCAACCGCCTTCGCGTGGTAGTCTGACATTTGGGTCCCAATGGTGGTTGTGTGTGTTATCCGGTGGATTGAGGCGGTTTGGTACTTGTGGGCCCTTCAATCCATGGGATGCACATGTGGCAACCTTCCATTGGTTAGAAGTGTGTTTCTTGGATCCATTGGGTGTGCTTTCTCCATCCTTTTGTGCTTTTCACCTACAACCAAATAATCTCCAAGGACAAGTGGAACTACATTATTTGAAACTAAATATGCATGTAAGAAATGTCAATCCTTCTTTTTTTTCTTGAGTATATTGATGGTCATATTTGGTACTTAACGACCGTCAACAATCTTGTTTCCCGCCGTATCAATTCTAGGGTAGGCATTTTTACAGGGTGGTGTCGCAATAGGAAAAATTTGTATTTGGCACATAAAATTGTAGATTTGGGGGTGGGGGCATTGCTAGGGTTCTGAAGCGATTGGTTGTAGCTTACCTTGTGGCTGTGCAATGTAGGTGCTAGTAGAGAGTTCACTATTGAGATTCACCATGGGGGTTTCTTTGTTACATTTGGTCATCTCAGGTCAGTAGCTTTGTTTGATCAGATTGAGAGTGATACTTGGTCGCCATTGTGGTTTCTGGATTTTGTGGAGCAGCTAGAATATGAGAGTTCTTTCGCAAAAAAAAACCTAGGATACGAGAGTAACACATCAAAGCAAGAGAAGAATCAATCAAATTCAAACAAAATTACTTCAAATCCGAGCAAATCAAACCAAATATAGAACTTGTGAGTAGGGCACGTGTAGAAGATGCGCATGCGCCCATGATTCCCATTCTCATTTGTCTTCACCTCAAGCTCCAGAACAATGTAACGTGTGCATTCAGTGTAGGTGATGAGTGGGAGCTCCGTTCTCTTTGCGCCAACTTAGTGCCGCGGAGGAGCTCGCAGTCGTCGAGTTTACCACCATGGAAGTTGTGGCGATGGGGAGCGATGCCATTGTCGGTGATAGTGAATGCAGCATCGGCGGCAGTTGCTAGGTGAGGTCAAACACAAATTGGATGGGGAATTTTGTAGCCTAGGGTTCGAGTCAACATTGCGTCATTTCATTGACCCACCAACAGCCACGTACTCCTACACGTCATCACGGGTCACAGATCTACACTCGAATTGGACAAAAATGAGGCCCAAATTGTGTTTAGGGGCCTGATTAAGCGATTTGCAATTTCGTGGACCAGGGTGACACAAAGCTACAAGTTTAGGGACTGGTGGTGGACGTTACTCTTTGAAAATATTGATAGAAGTTTTAAAAAAATGTTGAATCTATTATTTAAAAATGTTGATAGAGGTTTCGAAAAATGTTGAATGTATAATTTTAAAAATACCAGTGTTCGCCTGCACGGTCGTTTAGCCCACTTACACGCCGTGTAAATGCTACATAGTGCCTAGCCATGTCCGTTCAATCACTCATTTAATTAGCCATTTAATCATAATAAAGAGCTAAACAATAGGTGACCGACTATTTAGCGTTTAGAGTAACATTGCAAAATACTGATATGTGTTTTAAAATGTTGAATATAATCATTTGAAATATTGATGCATGTTTTAAAATGTGTTGATTTCTAGCCTTTTGAGGTGTTGATACAAGCATCAGACAAATGTTGAAGCTAATCCCCTAAAAATGTTGAATCTAATATTTGAAAATGTTGATGGAGGCTTTAAAAAATGCTGAATCTATTATTTGAAAATGTTGGCAGAGGTTTTGAAAAATGTTGAATGTATAGTTTTCAAAATGTTAAATCTAGTCATTTGAAATGTTCATGTATGTTTTTAAAAAGTGTTGATTCTATCCTTTTGAAATGTTGATAAAGATGTTTACAATGTTTAAATGTAGTTTTCAAAATGTTGAACAAAAGCACAGCCATGGCACAAAATCATTCATCTGCCCCCACAAGAACGGAATTATACAGTAGTAATAATGTTAGCATTAGAGGAAGGAAGGGTGCAGTTTCCCATAAAAAAAGGAAGGGTGCACATGCATGAAAAAAATGACACGGGCCAGTGGCAGATTCAAGGGGGGCTAGGGGGCTGCAGCCTCCCTAAAGGCTGCATTATCCATTAGAGCACGTGGAGCTAGGGTAGGAAAAAGATGAGAGAAGAAGAAGAAGAAGATAAGAGAGAATAGGTGGGGAAGAGGAAATAGAAGAGTTTAGCCCCCCTTGAGCTGCCTGCTAGGTCCACCTCTGAATGGAGCCGTGCTCGTGCGTGCATGAAGGTCTTGCTAGTTTGGAAACCAAAAAATGGAAATAATTGCTCGCTGCTCCGTTTGGACAAACTGAGATTGGAGGTGGATGCGGCTGTTTTCTCCTCCACATCAAGTTCGGCTTCGGGTATGGTGGTATGAGACTATATGGGATGTGGTGCTATTAGTTTTTTGTTGGGGTTACCATGTCAGAGATGGCTGAAGCACTTGTTGTGCGGTCTAGTGTAGCTTTGCCTCATGAGGAAAGCTTCCACAAAATTGTGATTTAGTCCAATTGTTTATCCATTATTTTGAAGTTGAATGCACGGGAAAGGGACCGGTCTCAAGTGGGCACTATTGTTGCAGACATCAAGGCTTTATCAAGGAAGTTTACTTGAGTTACTTTTGTTCATATTAGTCGTAGTCTAATGAGGTAGCTCATGCTTTAGCTCAGTCGAGCGAACTTTGGCTTTGTTCAATCTACCCGCATTGTGTTTCTAATTGTATCCAAGATGTTGTCTCTGCTCAATCACTCTTATAAATAAAGAGCTGCCTAAATTAAAAAAAATGAGAGTGGAGGGTCGATCCCCTCCTTAATTTGTTCCTGCAAACTGCAAAGTTGATCTCTAGGGCACCAAGGGTTGAACCTTCGTCCACTGGGTGTGATGTTGTAGTCGATGTCGTTGAAGTAATCAATGGCGAGCTCACTAGTATCAAGGTTGACCAAAACTCCTCTGTTGTGTGTAGTTGACGAAGATTGGTCATGTTGATAACATGACCTAAAAAGCATCTTCAATCATTAGATGCTTACTCTCTAATGACCCTCGTAACAGAAATAAGAACACAAACAGATAAGGTAAAGATATTGTTCATGACCGAAATTGGCAGACCTGGACAGACCACTTCAGACCGATCTCCCAAACCAGTCAGACCGGATTGACCAAAGTCCTCAAAATGCAAATTGGACTCCATCATTGTGTAGCTCTCATCAAGTAAATCAAAATGAATATGTAGAACGTCCGATTTGGAGTCCGGATGAGAGAGTTATGATCTCAGGAAGATCTGCACCCACGAAAACCGGTCAGACTGGTTTACCAGGGCGGTCACGCTGGTTTGGTCTGTGTAGTCCGAGTTAGGAGCTATATTTTGACACGGGATTTGTAAAGGTTTCAACTCCTAATGGGGCAAGATCTCCCCAACCTATAAATACAAAGGGCCATGACCGATTGAGGGTATCCAATCGATCAAAAACACATCTTTTATCTTTTTTTACCTTTTTCCTTTATCCTAGTGAGAGACCAAGTTGAGATGTGCCTTGGTCTATATGTGATGAGTGATTGACAAGATGATTTGAGGCTTTACCGGTTGAGTCAATGTTTCATATGTGCATGATTATGCTAATGGTTAACCGGATGTGTTGTGTTGCGGTGTTTGTACAAGATATATCTTGTGTGTTGTGTCTCTTGGCTTGTGATGTGCAGGTGTAGGATGTGACATGGCAGTCGACGGCATGAGGTGAAGGTCAAGCGAAAGGTTCATGCCGATGTACTAGGGCTGTGAAGGGTGGACACGAGTAGGCTTGGATCGAGGGACCCGAGGAGTCCGGGTAGAGTCATGGGCGATCCACATGGTGCATGGAAGAGCAAGAGTACACGGACGAGATGGAGACGGCATCGGTCGAGTCAAGCGGGATGGAGGCAAGTCAAGTAGGTGGCCCGGGAGCCAGGAGTGAAAGACTTGGAGGCGTCGAAGGCTTGGCGGAGGCCGGACACACGTCAACATCGATGAGTCACGTCGTGTGCGGCATCCAAGAGGGTTTGACTGGTTTGACCTCAAAACCGGGGGTGAGTCGTGCCAGGAGGGTGTGCAGAGGGTTTGACCGGTTTGACCTCAAAACCGGGGGTGAGTCACACCAGATGGGTGTGCAGAGGGTTTGGGTGGTTTGAACCTCAAAACCACCACGCAGGCATGTTTGCCGGTTTGGGCCTCAAAACCGGGGGCGAGTCCGGTGCAGCCGGACGACGTCAAGTCGGAGGACGCGTGGCACCATCACGAAGCTTGCGTCGAGGCGAAGCTAAGTCGTAAAGGCATCAGGTCCATCCGATCAATGAAGAAAAAGCTAGACGGTTTTGCCCCTAGGGCGTTTGGAGTTGTATGCTTCATGTAAGAGCAACTTGGGAAATAGCCAAGTGCATATATAATTGAGGAGAGGGCTGTTAGGGCAGCCATCTCTCTTGGGCTAGTAGGTGGTAGTCTACTCATTTGTTTGTGAGAGGCTTTGGGAGAGAGGTGAGGTGAGAGAGGTGAGGTGAGAGAGGTGTGGATCTTTGTTTGATCTTTTCACCATCCTAGCTTTGATTGTGCTAAGGAGTGGCTTGTAACTGGACATGGTGAAGTAATCCAATGATCTATTTCGTGCCATCTTGTCCCATCCCAGCTGGATTTGCGATTCGCGTTTGTGTTCTTCGTTTCTTCCCTCTTACCCCTTTCATGTTTTTGTTCGATTCGTGATTTATGGGGTGTTTGGAGTCAAACCGATTGTTTGGAGATGAACTAGGATGTGAGTTGAACCTTTCCACCAATGGGATCTGATTAAAACCTCACGAGTTCATAGATCGGGGCGATTCAAGTTATAGGGTTGAAAAAGCGGCATTCTTCACAAGAAATTTAATTCCCTTTGATTGGATGATCTTTTTGAGGAGATATTTTGGGAAAATGTTTGTTATGTTGTTGGGAAACTATGGTTAAAATTTCGTAATTTTTGGAGGTCATTTGATTGAGTTTTGGACTTTTCTTCTCTCCTCACGAAGGCTGATTTCTGTACTGCTGGAAGTTCCGATGTAACTTCCGACGTGTGTCGGAACTGACACTGTCGGAAGTTCCGAAGGGAAAATTGCTGAAACAACAGAGAACTCCTATCAGGAGATCCCCGGTACTTCCGATAGGTATCGGAACTTCCGATAGGGGGTCGGAACTTCCGACAGGAGCAGTTTGAGTCCTGTTTTGACTCAGATCTTTGGAGTTTGCTTTCCGGATCTTTGGAGTTTGCTTCCAGTTGTTTCTTGAGAGTCCCGTTTTGTTATTGATCATCACGATAGACACCTAGCCACCCAGTTGGCTCGTGGATCTCTCATCTTCCGCTCGCTTCGGTTTTGGGGTTTGAATTTGGGACAGAAGGCTAAGGATTCAAAAGAAATATTTGAGGCTCCCATTCACCCCCCCCCCCTCTGGTCGCCTTTTCGGTCCTTCACCTAGCTTTTCCAATCTATTAATGTTGTTCCGCTTTCATCTCTACGTCGATTGAGGGTGCTCTAGGTGGTCTGCAGATCCTAGAGCAACCCTACATGCACTTGCCCCAATAGGATCCTTCCCGGTTGAGTGTTCGTTGGTCCGTTGTCGGGCTTATCGGCAAAATCGGTGTGACTGGTTTATCAAACCGGTCTGACTGACCCGTGTAGAGGCGTTACAAGCTGTGCCCCGGCCTGCTGAACGTTCGAGTGTGTTCATGTGTTGGCCCGATTTTAGCGCCAACACATTTTGGTGACTCTGCTGGGGAAGAAGGAAGATCAATCAGCTACCATGGCTGATAAGATACCTAAACCTGCTGAGATTGACACCGAAAACATTCAAAGGCTGAAGGTTGAGCAACGGTCGGCCGAGGAGCAGAAGGCACTTGATGAAATAAGGAGAAAGGTCCGTGAGAAGAAGTAGCGAGAGATCTAGGAGCTAGAAGAAGAAGCTACGAAGCAATATGTATCACACTTCTCCGTAGATCAACAAGGGAATGTCAAGAAGATCAAGGATGTCATCATCAATATTCCCCAAGCTGAGGTAAAATCTAATCCATCTTCTAGTGTTATTTCAGAAAATGCAAATTTAATTGATACTAGTGTTGCTGCTCATATGAACAATAAGTTTGATGCTATGAGTGAAAATTTTGCAAAACTTGTAGGTCAGTTAGATGCTAAAGTTAACCAATTGATTTCTACAAAGATCCTAATGCTTCTACTTCTAATGCCGAAAACAATAAGGATAGGGATATTTTTTATACTTTGCAAATACCTAAAGTACCTATAGGACCTTGATCATCAATAAAAGAAATACATAACCGAACTGTTGTTGGTAGCTCGGTTGAAACAGGAGGTACTGTAGTTACATATAGTGAACCCCCTAAGTCTGTTCAAAACATAGGTAATAGGGGTGTTGGTCCCGATCTTCCGCTAGGTAGGGTATGTTGGATTTGTGGAGACTCGACGTTGGCGATTCAGGGCTCCTGCCGAAACAGATTCACCCCGTGATCGTTACACCACTGCTCCGTTGGTTATCACCCCCATCGAGGACACGGATGACCTCACCAAGAAGGCTAATCCCTTTAAGCGAATCCAAGAACACAAGCAAGAACAAGAAGAACACAATCCGAATTGCAGATGAATGATTAAGCACTCAAGTTGAGGTTTCACAAACCAATTGCAGCAGCCTAGTCGGTCCGGTGCAAGGCGAACTCTATCACAAAGCGTGAAGAATGAATCTAAGCAAAACCTAACCCTCGAAAGATGACGGTACTGAGAAAATAAGAGTTTGTGGCGTGCATACCCCTAGGGACGCACCCCCTAATGGGCTCGACAGGATACATGGGCCAACGGCCCAAAGACGGTGACGCAGCACCCGAACAGATTCTGGATGTCAACTTCTTTCGACGATTCCCGTTGACTCTGGCCGTATTTTGTAGTGGGACTGGTGCCATTGGAAGATCCTCAAAATTATCTTTCCATCCATATAAAGAATGTCCAAAACAGCCTCCGTATGCCACCGGGGCATCCAATTTACTACTTCCTGCTCCTGGAATCCAAGGCTGAAACGAACCCAAGTTGTATTGCATCTCCAACTTGATTTGGGCGCCCTTGCTGGTCTCCTCCACTTCCAAAACTCTCTCCATATCCTTGCTGGTCCTCTCCTAAGTTCCTAATCACAATAATATCATTAGGTAGTATCTCATTCTTATAATCATGAAAGGACATACCTAAGAACGAGCTCACCTATTGATTTATTTGTCGTGCTCTAGCTCGAGTGATTGGTCCTTGTACAACTTGAGGAGTATCGTGTGCATCCAAAGGAGTTATGTCCTCATCAATAGGTGTTGTACCTAGCTCGTTGCATGCTTTTAATAGTTCGTTGCAACATTCAATGTCGAATCAATCTCAACAGCATGTTCATGGTTCACAACATGCTCCCATAGTAGTATTTAAAGCATCCAACATGTGGTTGCAGAATTTATTAGAGCAATGGTACAATGTCACTTGATGGTTTCGATTTAAGAGCACAATATATACCGTCATCTTAATAAAGAAAATAAATAAAAAGATGGGTTGCCTCCCGAAAAGCACTTTAGTTGTAGTCATATAGCTAGACTCCTAACCTCGATCATGTTCACGTGAAGCCATGGTCCTTTGTGCGAGAATCCAAAGTGTCCATGCAGCTTGATGTCATCTTTTGTAATCCTTAGTGGTTCGCTTCTAACATCTTCATGTATTGAATGTAGTATGCTTGTGTCTTCATGTGCCAATTATCTGGAGGTTTATTTTGTTATGATATTATGAATTGGATCATGTACACTTGATGAAAGCATTGCCCAAGCTCCTCTTCATTGTTGTCAGCCTCATCTCCTCCGTCATGTTCTCATCGCCATACTATTGCCTATACTTTGTGCATTTTCCCCTGCATACAGAACATAACATATACCAAAACATAGCTCTATTGAAAAGTTTATGAAATTATCTTTCCAATGAGTGGTCATTCATCTAAAACGGAGTTCAAATGATAGAGTTGTGCCCGTTTTATTTTAGTATTGTGTGCTGTTCAGAACGGATTTTAGGATGCGCGACCGTTCGATGATTTGGCCATAACTGCTTGTAGGAATCTCTGATTGCCTTGATTCTTGATTCATTGGAATTTAGACTTCATGGAGCTTTTAAATATTTGAAAATATTCTGTTATTTTCTTCTGAGGTCAAGCAAAAATCTTGATGACAATAGTAGCTTCTCATGAATTGATCAAGAGATCATCTTGTGGTCTTTGGGGCATTATATCACACATCCTTTGGCTTCAAAGTCATCACCATTGCTGCACTAGCGAGTAACATGACGGCAATGATGCTTCTTCTTCATAATTCTTGCTTTAGCCAAGGTGCCGGGATTAAAGGATGCTCCTGCGCTTTGTGTCGATTATCTAAGAAGTTTTGTTCCTTGATTGCATCACTCAATTAGAAGCTCTCGAGCATCCCACTGGAGAAGATTGGTAGTGATATGGTGCTTCTAATCTTGTTGCCTCCAGTCTTGATCAACTCCAAATCATCACCTTCTGTGCAGAGAGGTCCTCCAATTTTTCCTCTTTGCTTGATATGGTTGCTTCCAACACGTGTTACTTGAACAAACAAATCTCCAAGAAATATTAGTCTTTAAAAATTAATTGACACAGTGGCATACCTTACTTATCAGTATCAGTATCATCTTCATTGGTGTGGACTCAATAGCAGATTCTGGACTACTAACAAAGTTAGAACCAACTGCTAAAGAGTCGAGCTTGATGTTGTTATCATCTTATCGGAGTGAATCAAGACTTGATGAAGTCCATGTTCGATCATCTGGTGTCTAGTATTTACTTGCTTTCAAGGACGCAAACAAGAAAAACAGGGTAAATGCAATAAAAAGAATTAGGGTTAGTCCAAAAACTTAGATAGATCGCCCCATGGCTCGAGTCGCCGATCCCCGGCAATGGTGCTAGAAAATCTTGTTGACGGTAGTTAATACGCCAAGTTGTAAACTACAAGCGCACGAATCATTGTAGCTTTTCTCTTAGAGTATTCCATCCAAGGTTTATCAATCCATAGATCAGTAGTTAACTAACTAGGGTTTTTTATCTAACTCAACGGATCTAATCCTAACATGAAGCATCGATTTCATATAAAGGTAAACATAATGGATATGAATGATAGAGCATAGATTGATCACATCCACATATTCATATGAGATAGCATAACCATGGGTAACAAGGACCTATCATCTTCTAGTTGCAGATCTAGCTAATAAGCAAGCAAATCATGCATCTCATCCAAAGCAATCTTTAAACTACTACCTCCGGTCAACCTCCCAAAAACCCCCACCCTACACGGAAGCAGACCCCATCACGATCCCCCCTATCGACGCAGACAATTTAAGGGTACGAATATAGGTGAATATGTCTAGATATCATGAAGGATCAACACACTAGATCTAATCACCGTGATTACACCAAGCATGCTAGATAGTCTAATCCAGAACTAGACTAGGAACAAGCATATCCACGATAGACAGAAAGCATAGAAGGAGGCAATGAGTCGCTAACAAATTGGATGACATGAAGAAAACATTAGTTATATAATATATGTATTAAGATCATCACCTCTGAGTATATATGTAACGACCCCAGTTAATCCTTCAAGTTAACCTTAATCCGAGTCCCAAATTCCTCTGTCTCAGCCCTCCCCTGAGCTTAAGCGCTCTGCCTCCGGTCAGGGTCCCGACCCCTGAGACCCCGACCCACCCTGTCGGTTCCTTCTGAGTTTCCCAAGGCAGTGTACCTTCAATCTTAAGCAGAGGAGAAACTGAGAATGACCGGTGGAATGACGGGTGGACCCGCAAATCTTTTTCCCCAGATCTCCCGAGCCAGACGCACTCAAGCGGCCTGCATCGCTTCAGAGCTCTCCCGCCGCGTGGCTCAGCTTCTCCGACGCCCGCCACTTCGCCCAGTCGCCGGCCGTGACAGAATGGATTCCCGCGCCCTCCTCCCCAATCGCAGCGGAAGCCCCTCTGCACCCCTTTCTGCAGTGCCTCATCTCGCTCGCGCCCTCGCCAGCTGTGCCTTGGTGCTCCGGCGCCGCTATGGCAGAGCCTTGCTGCCTGCTGCGTCCAAACTGCCTCGCTGCTCGTGCCCATCATCACCTCACCGGATCCCCTGCTGCAAGGCCCGATGCCTTCCGGTTTTTCCGCCGCTACTCCACAGTCGCGCCGCCCCGAACTCGCTACGCGACGATTCCTCCATCGCCAACCTCGACTCCGGCCACGACAGTTCTTTTCCACCTTGCCAGAACTGTGCCCGGCAAACCGCTGCTTCGCGCTCGCCCGCGCAGCCGCAGCCCACCTGTCTTGTCACCTGTGCAACCTCGCTTATAGCACCGTTTCCCCCTGTCACACCCATCAGATCCGCCGCACGACGACGCTCACCTCCGCCAAATCTCAACCACCGGCAAAACCGCGCCTGCGCCGCCTTGTCTCCAGTGCCCAATAGCTGAGGAAGCTATCTTCGAAGTCCTGTTCCGCCGCCCATCGTCGCTCAATCGCCGCCATGGCAGCGCACTCCCTCCTTTTCTTCCGGTCTTCGTGCTACTCCAACTCCCTCTCTCTCTGCGCAACTATAAAAGGGAATGCCGGAGTCCTACTGGAGTTCCCTTCGCCATCGTTGCCTCACCGCCTTGTTCTCTATTTTGTGCTTGAGCGCCGCCACCTAAGTTCTTGAGAAACTCTCAGTCCCACTCAACACCCGCACCTCCCTAATCCACCCAGCCGCCTGCTCCTCCGCGCTGTGCTAGAGCTTCCTTGTTGCTCACAAGAAGCTTCGCCGCCACCGGAGCACCGCCGGACATCGCCTCCACCCAAGCCTTAGTGCTTAAGTGCTTAAGCCCTTCCGCGCAAGTCTACTCCTTCCCGACCCCAAAGCTTCACCTATAAACCGAAGGTAAGCTACCGACCCCTCACCGGTTCGCCCGACCTTATCTGTTTGCCCGACCCCTTTTCCGCCTCGCCCAACCCTATCTGTTGGCCGACCATTAATTGCTTCGCCCGAGGACTCGGCTGTATCTTTTTCCTTGACCTAAGGGTATCTGTGTAAGATTTCGGGGACTTCCCTGTAATAGATCTGAGGACCCCAACCACAGTTATCCCTTAAGGTTTAAGAGTCAGATCATAAGTTTCTTCCAATCCAACCCTTGGTCTTGTTCTCTATCCACTGAAGCTTGAACCCCATACTCTTTCCGTAGCCTTGCTACAGGTTTTTGGGCTAAGACTTGCAAGTGTTGCTATTGAAATAACCGTCTAAACACTAATTCCTGCATTGCATGCGTGTAGAGTTTCGTCTTGCTGACGGCGTCTACGAGCTACACCCGGTGCCAGAAGACGGAGCCGTCACTGAGCTACCAGTTCCAGAAGCCGAAGTCGCCCCAGCTGAAGACCAGCTTCCCTCCCCTCCGCTTGAAGGCAAGCCCTGGAGCATGAACCCCAATCTTTTTCCCAAACTTGCGCATGCCTTCTTTCTCGTGTTTGTGCATTTACGTATAGGAGTTGTTTGCAACCTTAGATGCATGACATAGTTCCTTGATCTGAACACTAGTTGTTGGACCGAGTAGTTGCTATGCTTAAATAGGAAAGCGGTACAAGTCGAGCGATTTCCTGTCACTCGCGAGTTATAGGAATTGGTTGTTTCCCTTCTGTTACAATTATAAGGATGATGGACGGGGCAGGATTTTGGTTAACTCTTTGGTGGTCGGCTGATCGTCCCGTCTGTCTATGGAACTTGTTAAGGCCCGACAGTGGTGGTGTTCATGATCAAGTTTTTGAAAGTACTAATCTCATACCTATTATGGGATGGGGAAGCCTAGTACCTGATTGAACTAGGGCGTGGCTTATACCCCTGCTATCCCTGGAACAAGGTTCCCATGATGCATCATGTGGGTGCAAGTGCGGTCATAGTACGGTAGAGGCCGGGACTGTGGAGCATTGCATGCCAAGGGAAGTTTGGACCTGACACGTGCCTGGGAATTGATGGGGACGGCCGACACAGGAAGCAACCCTTGTGGTGCGCGGATGTCGTGAGGTTATGTTCACCATGCATGGTTAATAAACCCGAATCGATTCGTCTGCCTCTCACAGTTTGAGACTGCTTGATCGCTATGCTACACTGAGTAATGAAAGAGTGTGATGATGACATGGTTTTGATGATGAGTTTATATTCATAAAGCTGGATCCATGTTTGCTTAGAGTAAGATGCCAATATAGACTGGTTAATGAACTTAGAATTGGAGCTAAAAACTTGAAAGTAAGGACCTAAATTAGTCGCTTTTGGCAAACAAACCCTCAGCCAAAGAGCCTTGCATGTCTAGACATGGTGGAGTAGTTTTACCACCGGTCGGTTAAGTCTTGTTGAGCTTAGCAGCTCAGCCTTGTTTGTGGCTTCTTTTCAGGTGAAGTCGCAGCTCCTGAGTTCGCTTCTGTTGGCACTTGGCCACCCCAGCTCCCTCCGGGTTGGACGGTTGAGTGGGATCCCTCCTCGGATGGCAAGAAAAGGGATCACTGATGTCCTGATCGGCCTCATCAGGGACATCCGACCCCCGGCGCAAGCTTCCGTTATTTTACCCTTTCCGCTGCTTGAACCCTGTAAAAACTCTGATTTTCGTTTGGATGTTGAACTAAATGATCAAATTTGGTTAACTCAGTGGATCTGTTGTATTCTCTGGAACCACTCACCTTCGTGTGAGTTTGCTAAACTCGGTCCTGTTGAGTGGTTTAATCGGATGAAATCCGACGACACTTCGAGTTAACTTGACTAAGGCATGAGTGTCGCGTGTCAGGCGACTTAACTATGCTTTAATCAAGGTAATCCGAGGTGGATCCGCCACAATATACCATTGATGATCTAATCCTGATACTGGTCCCCACCATGGCACAACCGCACAGGGAGGCCATGGTGGCTAGGGTTGGTCTAAGCCATCTCCTAGACAACTTCGAAGACTTGCAGCGGCCCTCAGCTCCCTCTGGTGTATGCCTTTGGTTTCATCGAGTTCTAGTAGATGGATCTGCATGCTTAATGAAATATCAGAGTATTTATAGTGTGGAGGTGCCGTGGGGCAAAGGGCACATCAATCGGGGCTAGAAACGGGCCAGGCTGATCGGCCTAGGCGAGTTCACTACCTTCTCAGCCTCAAACGCCAAAACTTTCTATACAAAAGTTGTAGATCTTTTCGATCCATGCAAATTAGACACCAAATTCTCCCCAATCAGAGTCCAAACAAGGGAGATATGCCTCGTGCAATATCTGTTGCTTCTGCGGGCCTTCTGACCTTCCAATCTTGAGTTTCCCTTAGCTTGACCTCAAACTCATCTTGCCATATCTTTGCAAACTTAGCCCTTAAGTAATCTTGGAGTAGTGTTTGCCAAAAATGAGCATCATAGGATCCCAGAGGACCCTAGGCCGATTGGCCTAGGCCCTTTTTGGGCCCGTTGGCCTTCATATTTCTCTAGTTCGTCGCTTGTTCTGGCTTTATCCAATTATGCTCCATTTAGTCTAATTTCCTGCAAAAACACAATATGCTTAAAATACATTGCATATGCGAAAATAGGGTTATTTCAGGTGCCAGGTGGCGGGTTAGTATAAGAATATGTATGAAAACGCCACTTAAATGGCACGAAAAGTGTGTCAATAACGAGCGTCAACACTTACATCGATTAAACAAAAGTTGCATGAAATTGTTTTTGAATATATTAGAAGACTTAGAGATACTAGAAACCGATGCTATGGTCTAACAATTTCTAATGGAGATTTAGCTGATCTAGTTTATTCTAGTTTACTTGAATTTCATAAACAAAATCTAGAAGGGAAAGAGTTTCTAGATGTTGGTCAAGTGTTACAAAAAGGTCTGGCTAATGGAAGCCGAGGTAAAGACTCTAGAAACTCACAAAAGGCTAGTGAAAAAGCTAATCGTCCTATTTATATCGTTAGTTATGAATCCGGTCATTCGGATGATGAAAGCAATGATGTTTTAACTGCTAAATTTGCATGGTCACACAAAGATAAACCTAGTACTTGTGCTTCTCTCAAGCTGGTCCATAAGAATTGGCAAGAAGAAATTAAGTATACTTTCGATGTAGCCAAGTGTAATAGGATTTTTGATGAGTTGCTAAAAGTTGGGAAGATCAAAGTATCTCATACTATACCACCACTTGAGGAATTGAAACGGCGTTCTTATAAGGCTGAAGATTGAGCAACGGTCAGCCGAGGAGCAAAAGGCACTTGATGAAATCAGGAGGAAGATCCGTGAGAAGAAGGAGCGGGAGATCTAGGAGCTGGAAGAAGAAGGTACGAAGCAATATGTATCACACTTCTCCGTGGATCAACAAGGGAATGTCAAGAAGATAAAGGATGTCACAAGTGACATTCCCCAAGCTAAGGTAAAATCTGATCCATCTTCTAGTGTTATTTCAGAAAATGCAAATTTAATTGATACTAGTGTTGCGGCTCATATGAACAATAAGTTTGATGCTATGAGTGAAAATTTTGCAAAACTTGTTGATCAGTTAGATGCTAAAGTTAACCAATTGATTTCAGGCAAAGATCCTAATGCTTCTACTTCTAATGCCAAAAACAATAAGGATAGCGACATTTTTTATACTTTGCAAATACCTAAAGTACCTATAGGACCTAGATCACCAATAAAAGAAATACATAGCCGAACTGTTTTTGATAGCTCGGTTGAAACAGAAGGTACTGTAGTTACATATAGTGAACACCCCCCATATTTGTTCAAAACATAGGTGTTGTATCTAGCTCATCACATGCTTTTAATAGCTCGTTGCAACATTCAATGCTGAATCAATCTCAACAACATGTTCATGGTTCACAACCATATACATATAGTACAACGCCTCCTAATGTTGCTAGTGCCCCCAATTTAGCTTCTAATCAGCCTAGGACTGATATGGAAGGATTAAGGGGGGAGATGCTTGAGATCTTCAGGCAAACTTTTGGTAGAGATCATAAGGTCCCAAAAAGAGCATATCAAAAGCCTTACCCTCAAACTTATGAGTTTGTTCAATTTCCACAAGGGTTTAGGACTCCAAAATTTACTAAGTTCACAGTGATGATAATAGAACCACATTAGAACATATAGCGCAATGTCATACAATGTGGTGAGAAGGCCCCTCAAGATATATTGAAGACTTCAACGCTTGGGGGGCAAGGCAAAAGCAAGGACGCTGGTGCTGCAAAGACCGGTCTGATCGGTCTCAGAACCGGTCTAACCGGCTCATCCAGGAATACTGGAGCCAAGCGTGATTTGAAGAACAAGGCGAGGTCGACCTTCAAGGATCTGTTGGCCAAGTATGAAAAGGAAGGAGCTAGCCAGAAACAAGGGAGCCAGCCAAGTAAAGGTAAAACATCAAAATTTTCACCAAAACATCAAAAACAACCATGTTCTTGTGAGTCTCATGTAAATTATGCTGCTGCGCCACATGCATATTTTGGACCGACTACGCCATGGTCTTGGTCATATCCTTACTATTATTCACCTTTCGATTATGGTAGTTTACATATGCAACCATTTATTATTCAATATCCTCCTACATATTCAAATTATGGTTCATTGCAAAGATCGGTTGTTGCTAACAATGATCTAGTCAGAAGTGCACCCATTGCTGCTAAAGGTGGTGAGAAAGACAGCAAGAAAAATTCAAAATACCTACGGCCGAGGTGGCGTCCCTCAGGCTTGTCTCACACTCAAAAAAGAAGATTACAACGGATGTGGAAGCAAGGATCAACGGAGCAGCATGCAGCGGTGATACCGGCGAGGTCAGTAGCTACTAAGCAGGTATGGAGGCCAAAGCAAGTTGTTCCTTGAATTAAGAGTAAGTTTTATGGCCGATAAGATGATTATCGCCCTTAGGAAAAATATATGGTCAATGCATAGGAAATTTTGGTCCAAAATGGTGTTTTCTAGCATGCATGATTTGCCAAAAAAATAGGGGGGGCATGTGTTCATAGCCGAAATTGGCAAACCTGGACAAACTTCTTTAGACCGGTCTCCCAAACTGGTCAGACCGGTTAGAATAAAGTACTCAAAATGCAAATTGTACTCCACTATTGTGTAGCTCTCGTCGAATAGATCAAAATGCATATGTAGAACGTCCGATTTGAAGTCCGAATGAGAGAGTTATGCCCTCGGGAAGATCTGCACCCAGGAAAACCGATCAAACCAGTTTGCCAGGGTGGTTAGACCGGTTTGGTCTGTGTAGTCCGAGTTAATAATTGTATTTTGACACGGGATTTGAAACGATTTCGACTCCTAATGGAGCAAGATCTCCCCAACCTATAAATATAAAGGGCCACAGCTGATTGAGGGTATCCAATCAATCAAAAACACATCTTTTATCTTTTTTACCTTTTTCCTTTGCCCTAGCATTTCCAACTAATACTTGTTCCTCTTTCGTCTCTACATCGATTGAGGGCGCTCTAGGTGGCCTGCCGATCTTAGAGCAACCCTGCGTGCGCTTGCCCCAACGTGATCCTTCCCGGATAAGTTTTCGTTGGTCCGTCACCGAGCTCACCGACAAAACCGGTCTGACCGATCTATCGAACTGGTCTGACCGTCCTGTGCAGAGACGCTGCAAGGTGTGCCCCTGCCTGCTACACGTTCGAATGTTGGCCCGATTTTAGCACCAACAAATATAAATAAAAAAATCTTCTTTATTACAATAATAGATCTAATCTACAAAGGGATAAGCTCCATCTTGTATATAATCTTGAATTAGGCTCCTCTGTTTTAGGAGGTTAGTTTCTGTAAGAGAAGAGCTCACTTATAATCGGACCAGTAGTTCTTGTTTTTCAACAGGTGGAAGTGTGAAAGCTCAAATGTAATAAACTGGTTCCTTTTATATATGTATGAGCATGGCATCATGCCTACTTGGCGGTACGAACCTGTCTTACGGTAACCTTGAACCCGCATCAATCTCCCTTTCGTCAACAATGCTCATCCTAATAATAAATCATAGATTGCTACAAAAGAATGGTTAAAAGACCAACTAACCCAACCCACAAAATTGACGGAATACAACAATCCTTATTTACATTTTCCAACCCACAATTGACTATTTACAGTATGCATTAAGCCTTGAAAAAGTGTGTGCTTGACGTGGTGATACCGAGTGTATCCTCCGTGATCTATCATATGCCAAAAAGGTTTGAAGCCCTTCGCTTTCTTGTATAAGGGATGAGGCGATGTCGCTGAACTCAATGTTGACGCAAGCTGTAGCTTGGTTTGTCCGTGAAGCACCTAGAATACAGCATTTGAGAATCAATGAGGTGGTGTTAGAAAACATTACAGAAGCAATCGCTACCGCAGTTGCAAGTTCAAAACTTGTATTTGTCCCAGAAAACTATGGCCAGGAAAATATATTAACCCCTATTTTCTTCTTATCTTCTTTTCCCCAATGAGCGGGAGTGCAAGGTATTTTCTTTACTAGCAAGGTCTATGCGCACTGGGCCTTCAGTTTGATTTGCTCAAAAATAAAGCTACAATTAACAAATCAAGCAATTTCCCTGAAAAAGTAAAGAGCAAATTAGTATTTGCGTTTCTAAGATACTTCATATATAACTTTTATTAGCTGTACTTAGCTGGCAAACATAATAGATGCTTTATCCGCATTTGACACCAGGCAAGTCAATGTTATAACAGGTTTCTTTTTTTGGATAACAAGAGCAAATTAGTATTTGCGTTTCTAAGATACTTCATATATTGCTTTTATTATCTGTACTAAGCTGGCAAACATAATAGATGCTTTATCCGCATTTGATGCCAGGCAAGTCAGTGTTATAACAGGTTTCTTTTTTTTCGGATAACAAGATGCTTTATGGAGCGATGGGGAACTATCTTTATCGCTCCATAAATAATGCAAATGCATATGCTTTGTGAGCTGCATGGGCAATTACCTTAATCGCATAAGCTTCTTTGCAAAAAAAACAATAATAATTGTATAAGCTTGCTCCTAAAAAGTATGTAGAGGAAATCACCAGATAAAATGCAGTTCAGTCGAATCTGGTTTTAGTACGCCGTAGCTCCACTGCTTTGCAGGACCTGCTGACCTTCAAGTGGGTCTTTTGGCAGATCTTGAACTAGTGTTAAGGCAAGTACCAGTGTTGCCCAGACAGGTCGATCCTGTGCCAGGTGCTCGGAATGCCTGGGAGTGCTGCCTGGTGCAGGCAACTTTTCCGGGGTTCAATCCAAACAGGCCATTCATCTCTTATGAAGTTGGATCTGTTTCACCAGTCTCTAAGAAATGGGCAACAGCAGAGTAGAGCTGCTGTTCTTCAAATGGCTTTGACACATATCCATCCATTCCACATTCCATACATTTTTCAAAGGTCGCTTGGATTACATCTGCTGTCATGGCTAAAATCGGGACATGCCAATGCGGCTTATTTCCATAATTATCAGCTGATACTTCACCCATCTGGATCATATCATTGATTTTTTTCTCTACGGATCGGATTAATCTTGTAGCCTCAAACCTGAAATTGAAGGTAAAAATTGTTAATGTTAGTCCTACAGTGCATCTACTAGTGATCAAAGTGGATGTAGCCACAAACTAAGCATACTAAGCTACAGTGATCTTTTTAACCAAGCACTGAATGTGCAAGAGATTATGCTCAGCGATCCACCTATGATCACTAGCTTCCTGATACTTCTTTAATATAATGGTACACAACTCTCCTATGTGTTCGAGAAAAAAAAACTAGATTCCTAATAATAATAAAAGGATATGCATACATTTGTCGTTTCTTTAGTTGAGTACCAAAATTTAACTCTAGCTCAAGAAGCTTATAGCTAAAATTAAAGACATACTTCCATGAGAACCAATGTAAGACGTTTCAGATTTCTGCACAAAGGATCTATACTTGCTGAATTTATTATAGTACACCCACATCACGTACATAACATATAACAATCTTTTATTAGTTACGTATTGGAAAGGAGGATTACCCGTCCATCTCAGGCATCTGAACATCCATGAAACAAGCATCAAATGTGTGAGGTGGCTTGAGCATATCAATTGCATCATTTCCACTGTCCACACATGTAACTATAGCTCCATATTTCTTCAAAGAACCAGCTGCAACTTTACGATTGACTGCATTATCATCCACAACCAGAATCTGTTTTCCAGTTAGTACACTTTGAAGAACCGAAGACTGATCTCTATTGTGTTGCCTTGTAACCCCAATCCCTAAGGTTTTGCGAAAACTAGCAGCGATAGTACTAAGGCGGAGGGGTTTCCTTATGCAATCACCATATCCTGTCAACCTCAAATAATCAGACTCGGCAGGGCTTATTGAGGTTCCCAAAAGAAAAATCTTTGGCATGGGTTCAGAAGACTTGTGTGTGCCCTTTAGTTGAAGATCTACAAGGCGACGATAAAATGCGAAACCTGAACCCTTACCCCAAGCTTCTGTATCAACAAGGACCATGTTCGGATTGCTTTTGCTGCACAACATGTAAAATAAGTCATTAGCAGTTTAAAAGAAAATGCATAACAAGTAACAACATGAAAAGTGAGACGGAACTTTGATTCTAAACAACATGCACTGTAGGACGAACATTAACAATTTTTACTGTACCTACAGTGCATGTTGTAAACCTGATTCCATAACTGAAGGAATTGACAAGTCATTTAGAATCAAACTACTTATTTCAGCTTCTAAACTGAAACCAACAAAAGTTTCACTCTGTTTCTCCTATCTTTCATTGGTTGATAAGAAATTATCGAACCTCCACACTACAGAAAATATCCAAAGAAATGATATCCAACCAACTCAAGAAATTATAGCTACACCATGTGTTGAGAGGACTGAAGCTTATAAAGTGCAAGGCATTTTACATCGGTTTGAACAAAATAACCTGTAGAAAGGTGTAGAAAACAAATCAAACAGTAAGATACACAAGAAAGGAAATGAACCTTGAGGTGCAGGCTTCCAGCAATGCTGAAAATGCAGATTCAGTTGTGGCAACAAGATTGCAATGTATTCCAAGTCTCTGCAGATGGTACATAGTAATCTCTGCACGTGCATTCCTTCCATCAATAATAAGAGCCCTCATTCCTTGAAAGTCTGATGGAGTAGGTTCGAAATAATATCTTTTAATATCACCAGGACCTTTTCTGTTCTCCTTGAAAATGGCAGTAAATGAAAATGTACTACCAACTCCTGATTTACTCGTAAACCCTATTTCTCCGCCCATCAATTCAACCAAACGTTTTGTAATACTCAAGCCAATTCCAGTTCCACCATATGTACGTGAGGTGGAACTGTCAGCTTGCATGAAAGGTGTAAAAATACGCAGTTGAGCATTCTTTGTTATTCCTATGCCAGTGTCTTCAACTCTGACAACTAAGTTAATTGTATCTGTTTCACCAGTTGAAGTTTTGAACATCCTAAAATTCTCCAATGACTTCCAGCTATCTGCTACTTCAAGCCCACTTAGTGTGTTCCATAGCTTCATGTTGTCAGGATCATCCAGAACTTCTCTGTTCTGAGCAGAAACGTCATAAAAAATGTTTCCTGCCCTCTTTAGTTCCTCAACCAAATGCACTTGAACGAAGATATGGCCTCGTTCGGTAAACTGTATTTACAGGCAGCCTCATTAAGATGGAGATAAATGAGATCATTCCTAGGTTGCATAAAAGAAAATGATGCAAAAGGCAACAATCTGTTTAGGTATGGAAATTATAGTCAAATATCAAGTTGCTAACGCTGCAGCTATTTGAGAATCACCAAGTTATAAGTCTGTAAAGAAATCTCAAGTTAATAAGCTCACAGCATTACTATCTTAGTTAAATTGCCACATTTCCTACTGAGTACAATTGTATAAATTAGTGGTGGGATTGACCAAACACAACTACAACTTGCCAGAAAGCTAAACATGGAAGCTACCAAAGATCTGAAACTAACCTTCATAGAATTCCCCACAAGATTTGTAATGATTTGCCGAAACCGCCAAGGATCCCCAATTAGAACATCTGGAACTTGATCAGATACAAGCACAGCCAACTACCCTCACAAAAGAATTAGTGAATTAAACATGATTTCAGGTCCCATGTCATTAAAACAATATTCAGAGTTACAGATTTTAAATTAGTACTGACCTCTATGCCTTTAGCCTGTGATTTTTCATAGAACAGAGATACCACATTGTCAAGAATATCACGGACATCAAAAGGCACTGCTTCCAACTCAATCCTTCCTGACTCTATCTTAGCTAGATCAAGGACTTCATTTATCAAGTTTATCAATGCCTTTCCACTTTCTTGAGCAGTAACTACAAAATCCTGCTGAGTTGTATCAAGTTCCGTGTCCATTAGCATCTGCAACATACCTGATTCATGAAGAAAGCCGCTTTCAAAAATCATTTGACAATGTCTATTGCGAAAACATTAATAAAAATACATATAATATCTAATATTAAACAAAAGAGATCTCTGAAGTACAAACCTAGAACACCATTCATTGGAGTCCGAATCTCATGGGAAACAGTTGCTAAAAACTGCAAGGCAATCAATATCTTATCAGCCGACAAAAAGAGAAAAGTAGCACACAGGAGATAACAACTAAAGAATAGTACAAAGACACTGGAAAAGGTAAACAGAACCTGAGATTTTGCAACATCCGCAGCTTCAGCTTGTCCTTTTAGTTCTCTCATTACTATATAATCTTGTTCAGCCTTTTCAAGGGAGTTCAGAGTTGCATAAATAATATGTCCAACAAGCAAAACAATTATAGCTACAGCTGCTGATATTATAATTGCAGACCAGGGAAGTGGGGGTTCATGTTTGAATCTGGAAGTGTGAACAAGGAAGCATTGAGTGCATCTGAAGGACAAAAGCATTTTACAAATTCTGATCACAAAAGATTGGTACCTGCAATGCATTTCATGTTTGCGTGTTGGGTCTCCAAAATCAATGCTACTAATGTGCTGCAGATCACCAGACACAGTAAAATCAGAACCATACATTTTGATAGGAGAGGTATGATTTGTGGTGTCATATAACCTAACAACTATCTTTTGTTTGCTAGCGAGTTGCTCTAGGAGTTTATCCACCAGAGAAGGAACATCAAATGAGGCACCAAGATAACTGCAAAGTGTCAATAATCACAATAAGATCAAGTCTCCTAAAGGGGGGAAACATAAGTGTGTGCCTATATGGAAACAAATTTACCCCAATGTAGCATGAATACGCTCCTCTGGTGTCGCATTTGGAGGAAGATCATATTTGTACACGGTGAACGTAAGCACCACACCGAGATGATTAGATTTCAGAAGCTTAAAAGGGGACGTTAGAGCCCCTTTACCTGTTGCCCGGGAACGTAATATATTATCATGATCTTCCTGAAATCAAGGTTCTAATGTTAAGAGACAGATGAAGGTCCTGAAATCTAAAAGCTTACATATTTATTTCAAGCCTACAATCTATGGCTCCTGTGTTGCTTTTGTACCATCATGTAATGCGCTAAACCACCAAAAAAGAATGCAATAACCAAAAGATCTTTTATTGCTATACTGTGGAAAAGAGAGAGGGGGCACAACTCTTTTACTGAGGTCGAACATCTAAGGTCCACATGTCAGCTATAGGCAGTGATGAACAAATTCATGGCCTCCTGCGTAGATTACCTAAGGTTTGAACATTCTATGGAACCTATCCACAATTTATGGTAATATAACGCTCTAACTCAGATGAACTGTTGAATAAGACACTGAACAGCTCATAATACTATCACATTCATTGTAACAATGTAATTTTTATGCACCAATTTCTAGTTTAATGAACAGGATAAAGTTTTGCACATGTTTTATCTTAAGCACTCGAAAGTAAGAAGAAGAGTTAGAAATTGCTTATTTTCCTAACAAAGTTAGCAGTGAGAATATAGATCAAAGAGAAAAGATTTACAGAAAAGGCCTGCAAATATCCTCACCTTCCCAGACATCATATCTACAGATATGATATGCTTCACAGTTTCCTGAGAGAAAATAACAGGTGCATACTCATCTTGAACTGGTGATGGTTCAAGCTTTTCAGGATTATAATCATGAACAAGGGACTGATCTCCAGCTTCCATCTTCTTAATCTTCCATCCGTGTTGTTGCTCAAACTGCTCCCTTTCACTGTGTAATACCTTCAATGCATAGGCCACACCGCTCATCAATGGCCTTTCAAATGTCGTCCTTGCTGTGAAGTCCTCGAATGTTTTCTGCAAGGGTCGGTATAAGCAAAAGTACATGATCATTGAAAAAGGTACAGTTATATTAGCAGGATGAAAACTAACATGACTTTCTCCTTACAAACAATAATTATTAGTAAATAGAAAATATAGTTTCAAACTAAATACTACTGTTTTAAGAACTTCTGTATGGTTCATACTTCATAATACAGTGGATTTTGGATTATCCACCTAGCAAAATCCCTATTATTTGCTTATTGGCAGTACATGGATGTACACGCATTCATTCCTTTCTCTACTACATACTTAGAGATCAGGGGACAAGTAAATAGAATGCTATTCCAGGTTTCAGCCAGAACAAGGCTCTGGTCTTTGTTGCCGCCTCCTAACTATAAGTAAATGAAGATGATCCTTGGGAGGCAATAATGCTATTGAAGTGGTCAGGATACATGAGACGCTTGGCACTTATTAAAAAAAAACTCGACCGGTGGGGGAAAGACCGCCGCCACGGCATTGCACTAAAAAGAAATCTCAGCCAATCTGGCCGAGAAAACCCCCAAACCCTGGATTCACCCTATAGGCCCGCACCGTAACCTGGGCCGACCACGACCAACTGGGTTGGCGACCACAGCAACTACCCCCTGATAGGAGGGCCCAAACCAACCATATGTGCCACAGGCCGGCGCCCTGCCACTATTTTTCCGGGTTGCCAGCGAGGGTTTTTTTTTTGTGCCACCAAGGTTTGAACCCTGGTTAGTGTCTCCCTCAACTAGGGAGCGTACCACTACACTATTATCGTTTACTCCCCAATTCAAAAAACCTTGTGCCGCTGCATGCAGTGTCAGCAATTACGACGGCTCCCTTTCTTAAATAAGAAATAAGACAGCCTCCTTAAGGAATCTATCTACTTCAAGTTATGTCCCTTCATCACTAAAGTGCAGCACCAATGGACATCATGATATCCAGTACGGTAAGTACAACACCATTATTTAAAAAAAGCGGTAAATACAATATCATCAGAAGCAGAAGTATTTGACTTCACCCAAGTAAATATAATAACATGAATGTTATACTAAGCAAATATGCAATCTCAAAGTTGACTTAACTCTACTGGAAGCTAGTATTAAATGGTGCCAAGCAGGAGCTGAACTAAGGGCACTTTGAGTTCACTACACATCATAATATGGTTCCCATTGATCTGTTCTAAAATTTACTATTTCGCTATTACTATATGACACCCATATTGAAAGTTTGTTATTCACCATGTGTATGGGAGAACTTTGCAATTCATGAAGGGTACCTGATCGATAGCAGACGGATTCTTCCCATGGTGAAATGTTGAGACCAATATAGCCAAAGCTTGCACATGGTTCATGCTTACATTAAACTGATCCTGTAGCATCCTTGCTCTCTCATCACACATATTAGCAAGATTCTCAATTCTCCTAGCGACAACATCTGCATACATGCATAAAAATATGCATCCAGAGCTACAAAGCCCAATTGAGACACCAATAAGCAGGGCTCTTTTTGACCACTTTCGACTTATTTTAGCACTTGGTATCTGGAGAACTTTGTCAGACTCACACAGCTTATTTGATTGAATCCTTCTTTTGTGTATAGTTTTAACTATTGAAACCACAATGCTCCCAAATAAAGCAGATAGAAAGAGCATCACTGTGTGATTGGAACTTGACACAATATTCTGGACCACATTCACGCCATTCATTCCAGCACATAACTCACATTCATGCAGCTAGATACATTGGAAACAAAAACAAAATCAATGCAACTTTGTAGCAGTTGATGAGTAACATGATCGTGGATTATGCAATTACAAATAATATTTAAAAATCAAATAACCACATGTCAAACCAATATTTTACTTTACCAATATGATAAAACTCCATTTCTTTAATGATAAATCAAAAGCTAGAGGTTTAACAGCTATAGTCAAGTATCATGGCATAAAAAATGAAGCTAGGTAGTTCGTGCAAGAGAATTCTACTTAGGATTGAGTTCTGAAGAAACTATATATATTAACCTCTACGAAATATCTATTAGAGTTCAGATATCTATAGAACAATATGTTACATGTAATAGGTAGAAGTTCCAGATGACTCACGAATAGCCAAATACACTCAACTACATGTTTCACTAAATGCAACTCTATACATGCTTTATATCTGTAACTGTAAGAGCTGCCATTCACAAAGTACATACAAGAGGAAATAAAATGAAACACTCACATTGCCTTGTGTAGTAGAACTAATGTCTTCTTGTATGACATTTTGCAAGAACTTAGCTTCCAATACCGCAGGTGCATGACTATTGACACCATATTTATCTTGAACTGTGCAGAATTGTTGAAGAATTGCATCTTTCAACCAATTCTGCTTTCCATCATATATCTTATCTCGAATACAAAGACTATCTGGGATACAAGACATGCCATTTACTTGATTTCCACCATGGATCAATCCAGATTTTCCCATACATTCTCTCTACAAAATAATAGCAAAGAAATAGTGGAAAGTGACAGTGAGGAATGCAAAATGCGATAGCGCAAAAACATTGTTAGTAACAACTATTTGATCAGACAGCTATTAGAAACATTGCATTCAAAACTCTCAGTTGGACACAGGTACAGGTATTTGATGGGAAAAGTAAAATTTTCCATTCCACTGAGATGTATATTCTTCTGTTTCACACATATATTAGCTAGTTTATAAATATGAATTGGAGTGATTTGTCTTGAGTTCGACATGAGCAATTAAATATATTGAAATGAGTCCCTTGCATTTGAATCACGTTTTACATCTCCCCTTCTTGTCATGTTTACCATAAATACTAAATGCCTGATAGCAATAGTATGTTAAATATGTTTTCAAGAAAATAGTAAGTGAAATGCACTTAAGGTATGTAGCCCTTTACTTTTACTTCCTAGATTACCACAGCTTTGTGTGCAACAATGGAGTTCTTGATAGCTAACTATATCTGCTGGTTGTTGAAACGGCCATTTGAGGTTGCTAGAGATCAAGTAAAAAAGTAGACCCATATTTGGGGTTCAATTGGCACCAAGTGAAAAGCATCCAAAAATCAACACAAGATTAGGCATAGTGTGCATCCGGCTTAGATGATTAACCAAGAGTTGGTTTAGATCAGTGATCCACATTTGTTATTCTTGATGCTTCGTGGCGCTGAGACAGCCTGGCAGCGATTGTTTAACTCTTGTGAGGGGCTCCAACAAGGATTGTGGGAGAGGGGTGACTCCCCAATACCTCAAGAAAAGGTTGTCATGCGTATTTTTCTTCTACCTCTACATACCAAAATTAATTTATTGCACTTATTTTTCACATTTTTTCCCTAGGATTGACATGTGTAGTTTATAGGATTGAAACCTAGAGTGCAAAACTTTTGTTCCGATAGAGTAGAAACACTAGAAAAGCCTAAAGTGCATTTAGATTGAAATTGATTTAGGCTTCTATATGCTGAGCCGATTAATTTTAGAAACTCTCTGTCCATTCAAGGATGACCGGTCTACCTTCTTGCCTATTAATGTTATGCTTCTAGGGCTTGTTTGGTTGCAACCCTGGACTAGGCAGCTAAATCCAACGGTAGGCACTCGAAATCGACGGCCTGAGAAGTCTGCCTAGCCCAGGCAGCAAAACACAGGCTTGAAGCAAGCAAGCCCCTAATGCTTGTTTCAATCCTTGCTGGAACAGAAAAACTGGCAACCTAACATTTTTTTATTGGATTCTAAACATTTCTTTATCTATTTTCATCGATCTTATAACAGCTTAAATTTCTAAAATCCACTGGAATCCAACTCAATCTATTGTCAACCATTTCCAGCAATCCTTCTACCCACAACAAATTCTTATTACCATGGAACCTTGTACTACTCTGTTTAGTAGATTAATTAGCTCATATAGGTACTGTTAACTACAAGAACAGACTCAGCATTCCAAATAGCACTAGATAATCAAGTGAACATACAGAAAGATAGCATACCTCTTCAGGTGTCAGTACCATACGGAATGGAACAGGTTGACACGTGATATCTAGTCCATAACAAATTCATATGCACCTTATTTGACATGCCGTAGGGAGAAACTGCATGTCTACGTTCAATCCTTGATACATCTCACTCCTTTACAGTGACTTGTGTGTAACATGACAAATTAATCTATTTATTGCTCCCGTTATCTACAATCTTTCACGAGTTTTGGTGCTCAACTACCTCAGATAGTAGTCTATATGGCTATCAAACAACGAATAGCTATATCAACAGCAGCGGACTGAACACGGATGAAAGATTGTGCAATGCATATGCGTGGCAAGCTCCTGCACTGTTCCATTCAATTAGAACTACAGAAAAGTAGAAAACAAGATACTGACACAATAATTAGGCAAGCAAAGTACCTCTGTCGACGAGAGGAGGGACACCAACGCCTGCAGCTGTGTCGTACTGAGGTTGAACTGCCCCAGCATCCCCTCCTCCTCAGCAACCCTGCCCGAACTTGGCCTCCCACATCCACCAGTTGCCCAGACCACCAAGAGGCACACGACGAAGCCGGCAACGGCGCCGGCGCCGGCGTGCGCCGCCTTCCTTCGCCGGCAGCCGCCGCCGCACTCCCCTGCCCCGTTCGGAGCCATCCTAACCAGCCCCCCGCTTCAGCCACTGAAGACCTTCAAGAAACACGGCCTCACAGCACGAGACAAGTGGTGCTGCAGCGATTCAGACTCCACGATGCTGTGTTGCGCCCCTCCCCGATTCCGGGCCGGATGTTCCCAGAGCCACATGAACAGCGGAAGAAACCGCCGAGGCTTCCACCCGTCCAGGAGGCAAGTGAGCTCAGGATTTCAGAGAGGCCAGCGCCTCCCGCATCATCGAGCCAGCAGCAGTCACATGCCAAGAGAGAAGGGCGGGATTGGTGGGGTTCTTGCTTGGTTTCTTGCCCGGTTGGAGGGGCCCGGCACGCCGAGAGCCAATCCAAGAACGGAGGAGGTTGGTTGCTGCGGTGGCGCGAATGATTGCTTCCTCCTGCACTCGCACGCCGGGGCGTCGGGGACCGGTGGTGATCCAAGCGCCCACTCCAAGCCACCGAAGCAAGTTGCTCCTGGTTCCTTGCCCGGGTTTGGGTGGGTGGGTGGTGGGAGGGGAAAGGTTGGAGCAGGAGCTGCAAACAAAGGCAGGGGGGCTTGGTAGTAGTGACTAGTGAGCAACAACTGGACAACAGGAAAGAAACAAGAGAGGGAGGGAGGGAGAAGGGCGGCAGTGGTGTTTACTCAAGGTGGGTTTGTTTGGTGCCGGAGGGGGTTGCCTTCGACCCATGAACCCACGTTTGGTTGGAGAGGAATGGGGGTTGGGTCGGACCTAATAGGAGAATATTCGGTTGAGATGCGAGTCGAACGCATCCGCCCAAAACGAGCGGACGCACTGGACCCGCGTCGACGTCGCGTGCGTCCGTCCGTGCGTCCGCGTGCGGGCCTATGCGTGCACGGGAGGAGGTGGCCTGGCATGAGGGCGGCGAGGAGGCGGCCAGCGGGAAGGAAGCGGCGGCCGGCGTCGGGGCGGGGAGGAGGCGGTGCCGAGCGTAGAGAAGGTGGGGGTCGGCGCGGGGCAGGGAGGAGGGGTCCACAGGTGACAGGTGGGACCCGTTACTAACAGTGTTAAAATGACATCCATCCCATCCCTCTCAACCCCTTCAACCAAATAAAAAACTGAAATGAAATCATCCATCTCATACAAACACGAGATGGGTCGACACCAACCCACGTCGTTCCAAAATCAAACACACCTTCAGTAAAGCTATTGTGGATCTTGTGCTCCTCTCTCTCTCTCTTCCCCTGTTGCTTTTGATCCTTTACCCCCAGCTGTGTCTCTTCGCTGCTGTTGTTGCTGTACTGCCAAGTACTACTATAGCTCTAGCTGGAGGCAGGGGGATGGGAACAAGCCCAGGCCAGCAAGGAGGTGATGTGGAGTAGGGTAGTGAGATGGAAATTTTTGATGTTGGGAAAGGGTTGAAGGTGCACATCATTCTCACATCATACTCTGGTCCCAACATTAGCCCTTGTTTACTTCGCGAATTTGGGAGGTGCTAAATTACTGTAGATCAACTGTAGCGTTTCGTTTGTATTTGTGAATTATTGTCCAAATATTGACTAATTAGGCTCAAAAGATTCGTCTCGCAAAGTACAACAAAATTGTGCAAATAGTTTTTGATTTCGTCTACATTTAGTACTCCATGCATGTACCGCAAGTTTGATGTGATGGGGAATCTTCTTTTTGCATAGTGTTAAAGTTGGGAGTTTGGAGGTAAGAGAACAAGGGCTTAGTCATTGGTGACATGGCTTGGGGTTTTTCTTTCCCTTCTCTCTCTGTCTTTGCTTGCAAGAAAGATCTAAGTAATGAAGTCATGTGTAAACTGTGTGGTTGTATACGTGGAAAATTGTATATGTGGAAAATTGTGCTTGGCCATTTATGTGTAATCAGTGATGTATTTTTGTCCTTTTCAAGTTTAGGTAATTAAGTTACAGATGCTGACATGATCACATGAGAACGTAACCTTAGAGTACATCGTAGTTTGTAATAGAAATGTGGTTGTCACATCGTAGTTTGTAAAGATGTGGTTGTCTTAGTGTTATGTCGCTTTCCAAATGTATCTTTGCTTCCAAAAATCTTCCTATTCCAATTTTACTCTCCAGGTAAATGTTTCATATGAATAGGAGTCAAGCTCTAGCACCTTCGAAGTTAAATAATTGTCATCAAATTAGGCTTTCTACATAGCTATCGGTCAACATGCCCTTTTTTAAGTCATGTTTGAGCCCCTAACGTGAGAGTTAAGTCATGCATAGCGCAAAGTACTTCTATCGTATACGTCCTGGTATGAACAAAGCATAAACATGCACATCATGCATATGAACATCAATGATAGCTGATACATGAGTTAGTGTTGCGTCATTTTGCATTGATTTATTGTGACCATGCAGATGCTCTTTTTTCTCCATGAACCAAATAATATAATTTCTCTCCTTACTTGAATTTCTAAGTTTACTTTGGATCTCAGGTATCCAAAAACTTTAAAACTTCTCACCTTACTCGAAGTCATAGTTGATAATCGGGCATGATCCTATTGTAGTTTGTGTTATATATCTTGTGTGTCATTATAGAAGGTTGTCCAAACGTTTTGGTTCTCCTTTTTTGGTGAACACGCAGACTGCAAAAGTTCGTGAAGTTTGACCTTAGATGGTCCACCTCTATTACATTTTTTTCTTTATATAGCCAAAAACTTTTGGAAAATCGCACTTGGTATGTGCTGGTCCCTATAGGCTATAGCATGCATGTACTCTCTGATAGCCTGTCAAAAGCAAATATAAAAGCACCGCCCGATTGGATGTATGGTCCATGTGTCGTCTTTTCCTAAGGTTCAGTGAATTATGATGCACGTCTTTATTAGTATTTCCATTTGCTCTTTTAACATGAAAACAAAGTTTCACGCGGGGGTTATCTGGACTATGCAGAATATAAATTGTGAACATCTTTGTTTACAAAATATTAGTTAAATTTCATTGGCGCAAATAGTTGTGATATTTTGGGCTTTATATTATTTTTTCACAATGGCATAGGTGGTTAATTTAGATCAATAATAGTGAAAGTGGATAATTTGTTAAAAGATATACACAGTACTTTGGGACTTGAATGATAAAGCAAGGTAATTTAAATATAGACTTAGTGTTGCTTTGGGTTATTTTCAACAATTGTTTTGGTGAATAGTCTAGATGAAGATTTAGGGTGTTCATTTAAATTATTTTCTTAATAGCATAGGAATGATTCTGATTAACAATGGCCGAAGTGGATAATTTAGATGCATATATAGAAATACGTAGGGATATTTTCATAATGAGGATTTTTTTATAATGATAAAGGTAGGTACATGCCAATTAAAGTGTGATTTGAATGAAAAAAAGGGACATGAAGCGAGTACAGTTCTTTTTCTGGGACTCTGCAAACTTTGCTTCTTTGGCAAACAAACGAGTATATAATGAAATCGGTGAAGTTTGACATTATATTGATGCCTAGTTTTTAATGTCAATGTTTTCTTTATATCCTCACAAAATTTTATTTGCTATTTCTACAGTCGGGAATTGTACACCAAAGTAACATTTTGCCCTCAGATATGCTGCCTGAATTTTATAAATGTTTGGTGATTGCCTAAAAGAAAATGGAAAAATATTGCTTGATTCAATGTATGGCGCTACATCTTTCTTTTTCTAGTTCTTATAAGGTTTTGCGTGTCATCATGATAAACGTCGCTGTTAGAAAATAATTGCCTAATGTTCCCTATTGGTTGTTCTTTTAATACGAAAAATAGATGACCTGCGCGAGGTCTTTTAATTTAAAGTATGCAGATTAATGATCAAAATCGACCAAACCTAAAAAAAATAGAATATACACTACTTGCGCTGTCGCGCATATTTTATTTGCAAGTAGGTAGCGATCATATATAGCTATCCCAACTCTAAAATAAGACTGCACATAAAACACTAAATTCATTCAACCTGGAGTAGCTAAGAATTTCCGAGCAGTTTGAAATCATTGTCAAAAGATGAACTCAACCATAATTAAGGCCTCGTTTGGAACATGGAATTTTCCTCTCGTTACTATGATAATGTACAGTATTGTTTCTTCTGAAACTGTTGAATTACGGTGAAAAAACAGAGTCACGGTAAACAACTCATGAAGTCATCATGAAACAGGTGGCGTCATCTAAGCTGATTCTGATTTTCTATGGAAGCTGATTCTCTGAGAGAAGTAATTCTGTGATCGAAAGTGATTCTTTTTTATTCTCTAGCGTAAACACTTAGGATGAAGAATCACTTCACAGAATCAGGAGAAGCTATTTTTTCAGCTCCTTGCTTCTTAGTTCATTTTAGAGAATCACTTCAGAGAATCAGCAGAGAATCACTTATCTCTAAAAAACTGTTTGGCAGTGCTCCTATTGGATTCAGCAGAATATCAACTCTGGGAGCTCTGCCAAACGCACCATAGGAGTAGCAAAGAGCCAAAGAATCAAAATTATAGCTCTAAATTTTGACCGTTTATTGCCATCACATCGCACTAGCTCGTTTGTTTGTAGCACAGTGTGAAAATATATAATTTTTAGTGGGTCGACTTTTTCTGCATCGGTATCTCACTGGTTTAGTGTTTGAAGTAGTATTTGTCATCCACAAATCGCCACGCTTACCTGCGGCTGGCGCCAAAATGGGGCAAGAAAAGCTACGGAGGAGCACTAATAGCCGTGTACTCCCTCCATCCAAAAAACTATTCATTTATCTTTCAAAACTTATCCCATAAAAAGTGACCATATAACTTTATAACAATCCAACAAAGACTCTCATAATACCTTCTAGCCCAATTAACGAATTGATCATTTACTCCCACCGCCGATGCTCGAGCCAGACTCGCTAAATAAGGAAGGCTAATAGGTCCGAAATTACTGCAAGCGTGCATGCATAATTAATTCTACATGGTAATCCATCTGATTAAAAAGAGTTATTAGAGGTACTTTGGATTTTTAGCTTTACTACTACCTTATCTAAAATTTTCTAAATGAACGGTCTTTGTGGGACGGAGGGAGTAAAGTTTTGTGGCACCAGTCAACCAAACAAAGGGCTTGGTGGGCTGTGCTCGGCATCCAAACACGTTCATAGTCAATTAGTCATAGCCGATTAAACAGGGACAATCTATCAGCAGTAGGAAGTCAATGTGATGTCCATTACGAGTAGGAAGTATCGTCTGGGAGTCGAGATACCAAGTGCTGATCTCAGCACGACAGGTAATGGACATCCGCGGCGGGCCAACCCGGCACTCATGGTGCGGGCGTGTCGAGTGTGGTCCACACCCTGAATCCCTGATCGAGCGCTGTGAATTGATGCATGCATACAAGTTTTTCAAAAATAGGCATGAGTGTGCACCTGTTCAGGAGATTTTTTTTTAATCGAAGACAGAAATGAGGGCGCAATTTATGCAAAATTGGCTAGGGACAAGAATATTGATATCATTTAATCGACGGTCTCATATATACACTTAAAAGACAGAACGTAGGCTATGTTGTCTTCTAAGTTGTGCGGTAGTCACTCAATAATTTTTTAAATTTCTGCATAGAAAAAATATTATAAGTTGTATGATAATAACTTGAGCAATGGCAAAGGAGTTGTGTCATAGTTCTAAAATATAGCTTACGAGGGTTGTTTCATGAAAAAAATAAAAAAATTTATCTCACCCCGCTATGTCTTCTTCACGTCACCAAAAATCATATTCCCTTAGTCCTAAATTGTAGGTCACTTTATCTTTTCAATACACATAGATATATGCTACGTCTAGATTCATGGTAAAAATATATGAATCTAGAAACGCCAAAACAACATATAATTTGAAACAAAGGGAATATATGCCATCATATGAGATGATATTTAAGACTCTTGACGTGTAGCAATGTAAGAAAAAAAAGGTAATCGCAATATTAAATTCTAATATAATAAAACATCACGGGCATAGAAACTAGTATGCAAAACTCTAACATAATAGATATCAGAAATAATTATGATCTCAAAAAATATTATTAACATATGGATCAGATCATGCTGCACGTACTAAACATTTACATATGAAGACACAGTGGCTGGTACATATGTGTTACCGATATGACAAGTCACAGCAGTCGGCGAAGATGACAGAGCTGTGCGACAATCGATGTAGGAGGAAGCTGAGCCATGGTGGCGAATTTAACCAAACACATGGAGCGCTTTCCAAAAATCTTATCCGTCCTCTCCCGGAGTCCCGGTGTAGGATCGCAAGGATGAGTGGTTTAGGAAACGTGCTCTCCCGCTTGTCAACCATGGCTTTTGAGGAAATCAGATGCACCAATCAGATGGTTCGACGTTCACGGGCCTCGTTGAAATACTGTGAAATGCTTTGTTCATGGATGGATACAACACCTTGATGCTGAAGATTGGCTAGTCAACTAGCTAACCAACAAACACTACAAGAAATCTTCCGACCAGTGACGAACCAAAAAGTGTCATAAACGTATTTTTTTTATTATAAACCGTGATTTATGACGCGGGAATGATGAAAATCCTTCGTCATTAGTCGAGCGTCATAAACCACGACTAGTGACTTTCCTTATTTCAGTGCGTTCGTCCCACATGTCGTCATAAAATTGTTTCGGAGGCTGCACCACGTTGGATAAGAGGCTCCAACGTGGCAGGAGTGTTATGATGATTTTGGTACGTCACAAATTGAAGCCCAGTCCATGTAAGAGATTTTATGAGCCCAATTTTATTAGTCCATTTTTAGCTCATTTTAGCTTTCCACGCTATTCTTTAGGCCGAAAAATGTTTGTCGCACGTCATATTGGGCTTTTTTTCTAGGCCCTAACCCATCTAACGAAGAGCCATTATTGCATTTTGCAGTACCATATTGGACCATTTTTTTCTGGACCCTAGCCCATTATTGCATTTCGTAGTGCCATATAAAAGCAGCTCATTTCCAACTTCCATATTGTTCACATCACAATTAATGAATAGTTCATCAGTAACAATAATGCAAAATAGAATAAGTTCAACATCAACAATGCAACATACAATAAAAGTACATCAGCAACAAACAAGTTCACAGGAAATACACTTCAGTTGAGGGAAGGATTCACCTGGCTCTGACTGGTGTTGAAGTGAATCAGGCTAATCAAAGTATGCAACTGCTTTGTGGTGTTCTTCAAAGCTTCGAGCTCTTCTATCGAAGACTTCAATGTTGTTTCTTACGTTTAGATCCTCAATCTCACTGCACCCATCTCAAACTCCTGTTCAGCAATCTTTTGCCGAAGTTGTGCCCCCCTTGTTTCTCACTCTCAAAATCAGCTTGGATTTCTTCTACCTGCAATGCAGTACCAACCCTAGTCCTTTTCTTCGATGGTGGGTGAATGCTTGCAACCTTCTAAAATGTACTAGATTGGACAATTTCAGCCACTGCTTCAGTAGCAGTCTTTGGTTGGTCGTCTCCAGATTGGGCGACAATTTGTTCCATTTGACCCTAATAAAAAAAGAAAATGAATAATCTCACAAAAATACTCACAAACGTTTCTAGTGTTGTTGCAAAGAAGAAGGCAAAGTAAACAAGTACTTACAATGGCTGCCTGTACTGGAGCGGTGTAGCCATTTTTGCTGCAATGAAAGTTCTTGAAAAGATCAATTGGAGTTGGTTCTCCTTCAACTTGTTTCTCCCTCTAATATGATGTGAAAACAGGCATAAACTGTTAGCTTGGAACAAGGAGCATGAGCAGGTTCATCAAATAAAGTACAAAACAATAGCATGACTTGTTTAGTTGCTTACCACAACATGAGTCTATGCAATATAGCTTCTAGATCCTGTGCGCTGAGGATACCTGACCTGTCCACGATTACTAGTGTTTGTAGTACCCCTCTCCTTTACAATAATGAAAACTCATGTAAGATACATGAACAAGAAGAACAGATCAGTACATGCAAATCTGCTAGTGGCAATTTGAAGTTCTATCATACCCTGTAAGGTTGGCTAGACCACATCGTAACCAGTTTGTTCCACTGGTCATCATTCATAGTGGTCACAGGAGTTTTGGTTGGGACTTCACTTGCTGCAAGACCATTGAAGTACTTTTTCTTGAGTCGGTACCTCCCCTGTCTCTGTTGCAACTTGAGCACGTCAGTGCATGCCTCTATGACAGGTTGACTGGTGGTGTCAATGTCAAATTGTCCCTATATTAAGCACAACACAAGAGTAGTCAGAAAAATGGATGAAAAGAATGGATTCAACGAACTATGGTAGTAGATGAGTTGATATATACACACCACCAGTTTGCCAATGTAGTTTTTGAGATATTTTTCATTATCGGTCTTGTAGTCCTTCCAGCGAGTAAGGATTGGTATATGCCCACGCAGTATGATCCCACCCTCTGATACAAACTTTGCAGCTTGCATTGGTTCCTCTGGCCATTTGAGCCTTTCTCAAACATGGATCGGAAGCTTGGTGTGTAACCCTCTGCTTATCCTGTCCAGATCTCTACCCAACCTTCTTGAATCCCGTGGCACTTATACTCTTGTGGAAGGGCGTGCATCACCTAACAATTTTGTTACGATCAAACAGGTGGTGTGTATTAATAATGATTTGGTTGCTAATTGCGACGTTCCAATTTTTTGACTTTGGGAAAAAAAGATCAAATAACTTGCCTTTGCCTGTCATCATGTTGACGATGTCCTTAGTGTGGGTGGTTGTTGCTTGGCCATTGGTTGACAATTCTTATGAATCAAGAGTCATCCCATCCGAAACTCCTACCTGAGCTAAAGTTAATGCCTTTGCCCTAGTCACTCTAGGAAGCATATTGTCAGAGGCATCAGGTGCTTGAATTCTCTTGGACAACCCTCTTCCCCTGCTGACAGGTATGCTATCATTGATCTGATTGGACAAATTGCATAAACAACAAATAATGACAAGCAATCCTAAATAACTTATACAAGAAATTTGGTAGGCAACAACAGATACCTCGTGTTGGCATGTCCTTGGTTAGATTCAGGCCGTTCCTGAGATGGGTCATACTCTGGATCTGGATCTTCACTTCTTTCAGTTCTTGTTTCATTGGTATCCTTTCTTTGTCCTTTTATAGCCTCTTTAAGGTTGCTTGCGACTTTTCCAACTTTGAGGGAAGACAGTACCTTCTGGTTCCTTAAGATACATGCAGCCCTCTCTGCTCGTAAGGACTGGTTCTTATGTTAGGAAAATAAAGGAACTTCTATAAAATTGTCCAATCACTATAAACGAAACAAACTATTATACAAGAAACAAAATGCTACAAAATCTAAAGGTAGAGCGCACCAAAACAAGATCCAAAATAGGATGTTCCTAGCCAAAACAAGATTCAGGAAAGGATGTTCCTTCCCAACCTTATATTGAGTTTTACATTGGGAAACCAAAGAAACCTCCCGTCTATTCAGTGTGGTTACTACAATTGGAAATCCTTGTACCATCCGGGCAACATTGTAAATCCTTGTACCATGACTTCTATTGGATGTGTTTACTACTTAATCATGTGCACATTGGAAATCAAACAACCCTCCCTTTGGTTGCATGTGCTTACTTACATGTCAACATTCGAAACCAAAGAAATCTCCTTTCGATTGGGTATGCTTACTACTTATTCATGTGCACATTAGCAATCAAACATCATTTTTCCCAATTGGATTTGCTAACTACTCAATCATGTGCACATTCAAGATCAAACATCCCTCCCTTTGGTTACATGTGCTTACTTACACACATGTCAACATTGGAAATCAAAGAAATCTCCCTTCAATTGGGTGGGCTTACTACTTATTCATGTGCACATTGGCAATCAAAAATCATTTTCCCCTATTGGATTTGCTAACTACTCAATCATGCGCACATTGAAGATCAAACATCCCTCCTTCCGATTAAATGGCTCCCTTGGATTAAGTAGCGCTGGACATAGTTTTGGGTTACATTAAAGATTACAAACAAAAAACACTACAAAGGTAGTTTTGTGTTCCTTGTATCGATACACTCATTACATGATGGCGTGGTCGGAGAAGTCTCCTTTTTGGGTGGCAGAAGATTAGACCCTGCCACGCATGTATTCCCGCATGTATCCATAATCTTAATCCACTCCGACTCTTCAACACCCCTAGAGTAGTTAGATGATCTAGCTTCATCCGCAACTTGAAGACAACATGCCAGCCTATCTGCTTGGTCATTCTACACCCCATTGGTACCAGACAAGTTATAAGACCAGTCTGATTCCGGTACAAACTCTGCCAGATCACCAATAGATAAAACCTGATCACAAAGCCTAGGAAAAAAATTATTACAAGGCTCAACAAAATAGTTGGTTAGTACATGAGAATGAAACATTTGTTGTTCAAATCTAATACAACAATCAATGGCAATAAAAGAATTGTTTAACATTCTACCTCTTTGTCATCGGGGTTCCAAGAAGGTGCTGACGTAGCAGGATTGGTTGACAGAAGAGGGTCATCAGGAGCTATAGATACATGATTATTTGGAGGAGGAGGAGCACCAGTTGCAGGTGCAGCAAAGCCTTCCGACGTAGTTGGAGCAGGAGCCGGTGTAGCAGAGCCTTCCGATGTAGTTCGAGCAGGAGCAGGTGCAGCAGAGCCTTCCAACATATTTCGACTAGGAGCAGGTGCAGGAGATTCTTTTGACGTAGCGAGACCAAGAACAGGTGCAGGAGAGCCTTCTGACGTAGCGAGACTAGGAGTAGGAGCCACCGTAGGATCTTCCTGAACTTGCAATGTAGTGAGATGAGGATCATCCTTAGCTTGCGAAGTAGTGAGACTAGGATCATTAGGAGTAGCAGCAGTAGACACTTCATGATCATCCGGATTTGTAGCTGTTTCCACCACAAGATTTTCCTTTGCTATTGCAAGGCAGCAATATTAGATAGAACCATGAGTATTGATGCATTTGCTTCCTCACCGTCGCCACCCTTCTTTGCGGGAACAATGTGCAATCCTTTTCTATCTAGGTTGTCGTTGATGTCAACAATTGTGGAATTCCAGTTGAACTGTGATGCGGCACAGAGACTTCAAAGGATTTACCCGGTTCAGTTGGAGGCATGATTAGCAAGGGGATCTGACCAGCATGTGGGAGTTGAATTTGCGGTGATGGTAACCCGACCTGCTAGTACAACTGATTGGGTGCAGCAGAGAAGGTGGTGATCACATTGTTGATGTTCTGGTCTGCCCTCTGTGCCACCTGCTCTAGCCACGCGAATTGTCTCTCCTCCTGACGAGCCAGTCTCTCGTCCAACCATTTTTGTAGCTCGGCCAAGCGGAGATTACTTTCTGCTTGTTTGGCCTGACCATCAACCATTCCTTGAAGGATTAAGGCAAGCTCTGTTGGCTAACTGGATGTTGCTGGAGTGGCCGGTACTATTTCTATAGCAGATCGCGATGCACCTGCCTCCTGGTCATGAGTGACTTGGAGACAAGGTACATACGTATTTTCCCCCACACTACCTTCGTTGTCTGAGCAATAGTTCTCATTTCTGTGCTCATCAGGAGATGGCTCATTCCTAGCCCTTAGGCCATGATGTCTGTCTCCTGGTCTCGCTGGCTTGTTGAGGGATATGGGTACCCCATGGGTCCCCACCAACCAAGACACTGGCCGGACTTGACAAGTGGGCCCACCCAACCAGGGGTGCGGGCCAAAGACATGAAGTTAGCGTACACGCCAAGGAGGCCGGGTGATTCAAATCAGCCCGGATATTGCAAAACGCATGTTGTAGTCCAATTCAGATTACCTTCCACGTAACTACCAAGTAGATTAGATTCAAACCAACTTGTAACCCAAGGTCATCAGTCTATATAAGGCAGCCAAGGGAGCCCCTAGGGTACCTAACATCTCAATTCTCAAGCAATACAAGCCACCAAGCATACAGGAATTAGGGTATTACTCTCCGGAGACCCGAACCTGTCTAAAATCCCCGTGTCCCTTGTGTTCTCGCGATCACCTTCGAGTTCTTGGTTTCACAATCGTCCCTAGTAGACTGCTGAGGTTATAAATCCGACAGTTGGCACGCCGGGTAGGAGGCATTGTGAGATCCTCCCAAGCGAGCACGATGGCATCTCGCCCCGGCGTCATCTTCCCCGAGAGCATGAAGGACTTCCTCGGGCTCGACCACCCACCCATGCCCTCCGATTTAATCGCGGGGTCAGCATATGTGTTCAACAGCGAACGAGGGTGCACACCGCCGACTAGGCATGACGAAGCTCGTTGACTCCACCCAGCAGCGCTCCCCTACGAGGCTACCGTGCTAATCTCCAACCGGCATACATGGCTTGACATCAGGGAATACTTTCTCTTCTTTTTTTTCCTTATCCGATCATAAGCTGGCACTTTATCTTTTGGCTTGAGGATTATTTTTAATATTGTCTTTTTATGCAACGATGGTTAATGCACGGCGGTCCGTGTCTCTCCTTCCATGCAACTTCATGCACAATCCTTCACTTGACCCTTCGGCATGCAAGCATGGATTTTCAAGTTGCTAATCTGCATGACATACACCGCTTGCCCCAAATTGCCTACGCTTACACTTCAACGACGAAACCTTCGATCACTCGAACCCGACATCAGCTTCGTCAACAACTTTTCACCAACGGCTACCCACTCGGGCGCGACGCTGACTCTTTGACTCGACCACGAATTAAGCTAAGTCTTATTTACAATTAAATATTTTACGGCTTCCATATACCTACATATGCCTCAGCTCCTCCATGTCTCCGTGACTTTCGCCGACCACCTCATCTTCTCTATGTCTCCTTGACTTTCGCCAACCACCTTGGTTGCACCCCGACTGCTTATACAACTTGGTCCGTCGACTACACAGGCGGTCGGGGACTACACTCCATGGGTGCGTAGCTCATGCCGGTGCTTTTCCACACAGTTCCAGCTGCTTTCCAACTTGTCCGTCCCTCTTAACGGTTGCTAAAGTACCCGGGTAGCACACACCTTAATCCGTGAAACCTTGACTCATCCTGCGCATCTCCTATATGCGTGCATTGGGTCAGCCCCAGCATTATAGCCTGAGATAAGCTGTCCTCTCCGTGAGTAGTGGTCAGCTGGGCTAGGTGCTTAAACGTAACAGGCTAACTACTCGAGGAAATTACCTAGCCTACAAGAGCAGGATGCACAAGAGTTTACTTCAACAGCGAATTAAACTTTCGAGTTGTTTAATTATTAAATGATCTACACTATACTACATAATGTTTGTATTGTCCTTTTACAGCTCAAAAATGACTTTGTGTGCCTCCTGTCGCCCGGCTGACCTCTCTAGCTCGGGGTAGGAGGCGACTCGACATGCTTCCACGACTTGTCCAGCTCCCAGGCTCGGGGGCTGGGTGCCATAGATGACTCGGCGTGCCTCCCGTCACTCGGCCGACCTCTGTGGCTCGGGGCAGGAGATGACTCGACGTGCTTCCACGACTCGACCGGCTCCCAGGCTCGGGTGCAGGGCGCCATAGACGACTCGGCGTGCCTCCCATCGCCCGGCCGACCTCTTTGGCTCAGTGTAAGAGGTGACTCGACGTGCTTCCATGACTCGTCCAACTCCCAGGCTTGGGTGCTGGGCGCCACAGACAACTCGGTGTGCCTCCCATCACCCGACCGACCTCTTTGGCTCGGGGCAAGAGGTGACTCAGCGTACTTCTGCGGCTCATCCAACTCCCAGGCTCAGGGGCTGGGCACCGCAGACGACTCAGCGTGCCTCCCGTCGCTTGCCCGACCTCTCTAGCTCGGGGTGGGAGGCGACTCGACATGCTTTCGTGACTCACCCGGCTCCAAGGCTCGAGGTATGGGCACCACAGATGGCTTGGTGTGCCTCCCGTTGCTCAGCCGACCTCTCTAGCTCGGGGCGGGAGGCAACTCGACATGTTTCGCTACTCGCCCGGCTCCAAGGCTCGAGGTATGGGCACCACAGATGGCTCGGTGTGCCTCCCGTCGCTCGGCCAACCTCTCTGGCCCGAGGCAGGATGCGACTCGGCGTGCCTCCATGGCTCCATCAGTCCTCGTACTCAGGCGCAGGGTGCCTATTTCAAGTCGGCGTGCCTTCGCGGCTCCGCCAGTCCTCGTCCTTGGGGGCTGGGCGCCTATTTCAAGTCGGCGTGCCTCCGCGGCTCCGCTAGTCCTCATACTTGGGGGCTGGGCACCTATTTCAAGTCAGCGTGCCTTCGTGGCTCCGTCAGTCCTCGTCCTTGGGGGCTAGACGCTTATTTCAGGTTGGCCTGCCTCCGCGGCTCCGCCAGTCGTCATCCTCAGGGGCTGGGCGCCTACTTCATGTCGACATGTCTCTGTGGCTCTGCCTTTCCTTGTGTTCAGGCACTTGGACTTGCTATTGGGCTCAACTTTTTTCTTTTTTGGACCATTGGATTGATTATACTAATCGCTTCAATGCGCGGGGGCCACTTCTGTGGAGTGCATCTTGCGACGCCCTCCATATCCTTCGTTTCGACCTGCTGGATGCCCAACATCCATCAACTCGGCACTCGGCCTTGCTCTGTACGATGGCTCTGCGTTCATTTGGATTTTCTTCTTTTTTAAGCACTATGCAGCATCTCTGTCACCATGATGCCATCACAGCTTCAGCCAACTAAATTCTAAGCTTCGCTGTGACAACCTCAAGTTTATGTTTGCCTCCACATTGCTCGAGGGCTTGAGAGATATGGGTACCCCATGGGTCCCCACCGACCAGGATACTGGTCGGACCTGACAAGTGGGCCCACCTGACCAGGGCGTGCGGGCCAAGGACTTGAAGCTACTTGGAGTACACGCCAAGGAGGCCGGGCGATTCAAATCAGCTCGGATATTATGGAACACGTGTTGTAGTCCAATTCAGATTACCTTCCATATAACTACCAAGTAGATTAGATTCAAACCGACTTGTAACCCTAGTTTGTTGGCCTATATAAGGTGGCCAAGGGAGCCCCCCGACGGTACCTGACATCTTAATTCTCAAGCAATACAAGCCACCAAGCATATAGGACGTAGGGTATTACTCTCTGGAGGTCCGAACCTATCTAAAATCCCCGTGTCCCTTGTGTTCTCGTGATCACCTTCGAGCTCTTGGTTTCACAATCGCCTCCACCTACAAATCAACCACTTGGGTAACCCCCTGGTGGACTGCCAGGCTTATAAGTCCGACACTTGTATACCTTGAATTGTGTTTTGGCATAGCTGTACTCATGTCGCCAATTTTTGGGTCCGGTTTGCACCTCTCTACCATTCTCATCTTTTTTAGTAAGATGACTCAGGACGACGGAGATCCAGCGAGCATAAGGCATTTGTCGGGCCACTGTCAAACCATCATGGATAACATCTTGGATCTCACAAAGAATAAAGTCCACGATGTCGAACTCTCGGACAGTCATGATGTGAAGAAGAAGCCACTGCTAAAGACTAGTGATGAACTCTGCATTGCTGATCCGAAGTAACAATGTCTTCCTTAATGGCCGGTGAACCACATTGGGCTCAGGGGTAAGCATGTTAGGCATGCAATATGTTTGGCTAGAAGGGAACAGCTCCACAAAAAGTTCGGCCATATCCTCCTCCGAAGGGAATGATCCACCAAGCAAACTACGGTGAGGTAGTTCATGATCCCAATAGACAATGTCATGTAGGGACACGTTACACGTATTGACTCCAATACTATCAGCAATTTGGTGTTGCTAAATTCTATGTGGAGCTCCCTGTCACATGATCTGAATGTACTCTCTGCTCTTAGGAATGTACATCGTAGCATAGAAAACTCGGACCCAATCCTTGATATACTGATGATACCCTAAGACCAAATCAGTCAATCCGGGTAGTTGATCAAAGTATCCCTTAATATCCTCTCCTCCCGTGACCATGTTCATATGATTCCAGTTTATAATCTTGTGCTCAAATAGATTGGTGGACAGCTTTTTGTAGTTATAGTAGAAAGTTTGCTGAATGACATTCCTAAATTTTGGTTCGACCCGTCTGTCATGGGATTTTTCAAACCACACATCCTCAAACAAGAATCTAAGCCTTCTAATCATTTGGTAGCTATGCATGCTCAGGTCAATCATCCTTAGCGGCTCTTCCGGTGGAGGGTAAAGAGGTACCTCGTTCTCCTCCCTAGGGTCGGGTGCGCGAAACTCAGCAGGGCGGGGTGGCCCATGCTACATAGATTGCGGTCTCCCAGAAGGCACCAAGGTTGACCCATCCCGTGTGTGGCAGGAAGGCGCTGACGTTGACCCACCCCGTGTATGGCGGGAACAGGCAGGGGAAGACTCCCGTGTAATGGACTTGCTCCTTTGCCACGTCTGAGCACTAGACATGCCTGCAGAATTCGCCTGCGACTTCCTTTGTCACTTCGCCGAAGGTGGGTCAAGCGTCTTTCCATTTCTCTTACCACCATCTCGGCACATCTGCAAGATCTTTTTCGAATCAGCTACCGCAATGATCTCAAAAAATTTAATGAATCCCCTTACAATGACGAATACCTGTGGAATCGGGGCGAGCGGCGGCAGATTGCGGTAGCGGCAGAGCGCGGCCGTGGCGGCAGGCAGCTGCAGCAGGTGGCAGCGGCTAAACCCTACCAAGGGCGAGCGTCGCAAGTGACCTTACAGTAAATGGGGAATAGCAAGTCAGCAGGAGTGACACGGCGTTGGATAAAGTCATAAAGGTATAGTGTGCACCTAGACAAGAAGATCGGTGGTAGTTTCCTACCCAACCTTGTTCTACCATAAGGATGTTCCGTTGTTTGAGAATACACCAAATCGGATAAACAACCAGCCAAATAAGCAATCGAAGATTTTGAAAGTAGGATGTTCCGGTGTTTGAGAATACATCGAACCGGATAAACAGCCAGCCAAATGTTCATTCGAAAATTTTTAAAGTAGGATGTTTTGGTGTTTGACGATACATCAAACTAGATAAACAACCAGCCAAATGGGCATTCGAAGACTTTGGAAGGTGTCATAGGATGTTCCGATGTTTTACAATGCAACGAGCTGGATCGATAGCTAGCTAAGTGCGCTTTCGAACATATTAAGATGCGTTAAAAGGATTTTCCCACAACTACTATGATTAAAGGTCTACATGCACATATCGGTTCATATCTAATACAACAAATGAGTTCAGATCAGATTGACTAAAACATTAATTGATTTCACATCCTAGTCCTCATCACTGTCAGGTGCAGGATTTTCATCTTCATCATGGTATTGCAAGATAGTCTCGTCCTCCCCCTCATCATCAGAATTGAATCCGTCCATATCAGATAGAACCTGTTGGCGAATGGAAGTAACTTGAGCCGCTGGAACGACAATCCATTCCTACCTCGTCGTCAATAATAGGCATCGGAGGCTCTGAACCATCACCAATATCATGATTCAAGGTTTCTTCAATTACATCATCTTGATATGCAAGTACCATGCCACTAGGCGCTGTGTCCTGCTCATTTTCATTAAAGCGCCACAAATGCATGTGCTCAAATTTTTGCACCACTCTCCATGGGTCTTGTAGCAGGGTGTCTGGCAAGTAAAACACCTTTGTTGCTTGTTCAGCAAAAATGTAGGGATAACTTTTGTACCAGTACCTTCCATTATTGATGCTTGTGAAGTACCCATCGTTGCTAATCCTCGGTTCCCTCTAGGTCCCTCCCAGATCATACCAATCACATTGGAATAATACAACAGTTCGATTTCTGCCACGCCCTGATGAGTTATACTGCAGCTCAATAATTTCTTTTAGACAACTATAAAAGTCGAATGGCTCACTGTTATTAAAGCCCGCAGCCATAATCCCACTGTTTTGTGTCTTCCGATTTTCCTCTCAGGCATATGTGTGGTACCGAACAACGCCAACAAGACATGCTGAATATTTTCTTCACCGCTTATCTAGTAAAGCTGATAATGCATATAGGTCCTCGGAGACCTCTCCTTCAAGCATCTTTTCAATCTATACAACAAAACCATAGTTTTATATATATTTTTATATATAGGTCCTCACCAGCTAATATAAGTTTGTTCTAAAAAAGCAGAAAACTTACATGCGATTTAAACCATCAGGCAAATTCTTTCTGAATTCTACGGTCAATGACGTGGTCTGACACACCTTCTGCTTCTAACTGATCCCTATCCATCTGAAAATTAGATTGAAATAATTGCAATACAATCATTGCATGACGGATTACGTACCCGATATATGGCTCAACCTCTTTGCAATTGTTTAGCACATACCAAACCAACTTGTCATAATCCGAATCAAGGAATGAAATCTTCACTGCTCCAATTACATCAACATTTTGTTGGAAAACAAGATAAATCACTTTCTCATAACAAATCAGCATTCTCTCCGTTCCTACCCTCCTAATTGAATCATGTGCCAACATCATCATACGCAAAGCACCTTGAGCAAAATGTCAAGGCCTCATTAGCAACATATGCTTCTGCAATGGATCCTTCAGTCCTAGCCATGTTTCTCATGCTTCAATGTGCATAGCCTTCTTTCAACGGGATACATCCATCCATATTGTACTGGGCCACTTAGGATTACTTCCTCAAGCAAATGGACAGCCAAGTGCACCATAACATCAAAGAAGGCAAGAAGGAAAATTTTCTAAAGCTTGCACAAAATTATTGGGATGTCTGTTTTCAGTTTATTCAAAACATCCAACTACAAAGTTTGCAATATAGTTGCTGAAAGAAGTTTCCTAATTCCGAAACAGCTGAGTATGTCTCTTTACCCATTAAACCTCGAAGGGAACTAGGCAAAATCCTTTGGAGTAGGATATGACAATCATGATATTTTACTCTTTGGAGTTTGCATCCATCAGCGGCAATACATCTTGATAAGTTAGAAGCATATCCATCTGGGAACTTCACCTGACTTATAAAATCACATAACACCTTCTGTTTCTTTTTACCCATTGTATATGGAGCTTCTGGCATTTTGCATGACTCCCCTTCCATAGTATTCAGCATGTGTACATGTGGTCTAATACCCATCTTTTCTAAATCAACCTTAGCATTGATCGTATCCTTTGTCTTCACAGCAATTTTAAACAATATTCCAATAAGGTTTTCGCATATGTTTTTCTCAATGTGCATGACATCAAGATTATGTGGCAGCTTCAGAGTTGTCCAATACAGCAAGTCAAACAAATAAACCCTTTGGCTCTAACACTGTCTGGGTTCCCACTTCCTTTTCTAACCTTGAGGAGGCTTTCCTGGTTTAACGTCTTTAACCTTCTTGAGTTGCTGCTAAAGCTCCTCAGGAGTAAATTGCTCTGGCCTCTCTCAGCTTTTAGTATTACCATCAAACTCTGCTTTCTTTCTTCTCCATGGATGGTCAGTCGGAAGGAAACGACGATAGCCAATATAACATATCTTGTTCTTCAATCTCCTTGAGCAAGGATCCTTGTCACAATGCACACAGGCATAATAACCTTTCGTGACTCGCCCCGCCAATGTGCTCCGTGCTGGATAATCATGTATGCACCAAATAACCGCAACATGCAGTTTAAAGAATTGTTGACTACAAGCATCATATGCATCAACACCCTTCCAAAGGTCCAACAGCTCATCTATGAGAGGTTGCAAGAAGACATCAAAATCGTTTGATGGAGAACTCGACCTAGGGATCAATAATGCTATCATGAAGTTTGATTCTTCCATGCATACCCATGGTGGCATGTTATACAACACAACAAATACTAACCACATACAATATGAGTTGGTCATATTGCCAAATAGATTGAAACCATCGGTTGCAAGGCCAAATCTAATGTTCCTAGCATCTTTTGCAAATTCCAGCTAATTTTTATTGAAGTCTTTCCATGCCTCACTATCAGTTGGATGGCTAAGCTCATTATCCTCCGGTTGTCACTTCAACTCGTGTCAATATGCATCCTTTGCGGTTTTTGATGAAAGGAACATCCTCTTTAGCCTTGAAACTAGCAAACAATGCCTCAATACCTTTTCTGTGTCTTTCCATCTTGAATCCGTTTCACAACACACTGGGCACACATCATGTTCGGCTAGCATCTTGCAAAATAATACACAATTATTCTTGCAAACATGGATAGATTCATAGCTGAGTCCCATGGCACGTATGTACTTCATTGCGTCATCATAAGATGTTGGAACACATGCTCCTAGGAAAGCAAGGGATACCACCTTCAGAATCACATTGAATGCGACATTGTTGATCCGATAGAAAGACTTGATATGAAGTAACTTCACAACAAATGTAAATTGTGTATACTTAGATCCTGGTGACACCTTGGTTTATATGTCCCTTTATAAATTCTAACATTTTTCCTCCAAGCTCTTTAGCGTAGCACATGCGGTCTATCATTTCAGAAAGTCCATCTTCAGTGCATTCATTCTCCTCCATACCCGATATGTGTTCGTTTTCCCAAACCATTTCCTGATCACCATCATCCTAAAATTGCATTATCCACAACCCCCTCATCCGATAGAATTGCAATTTCCTCAACCCCATCATCCTACAGAATTGCATTTTTCTGAACCCCATTATCCTGCAGATTTGCATTTTTCTGAACTCTATCCTCGAATGTTTCTCCATGATGGATCCACCTAGTGTAGGTGCTTGCCATCCCATTCAAAAGTAAGTGCGGGTTCACCTCATCTACAGTACATCTAGACTGATTCAGGCATCCATGACACGAGCATAGTATTTGTTCATCGTGAGAGTATCTACTCTTAACAAATTCCATGAAATCAGTGACCCCTTTCTCATGCTCAGGGGTAAATAGTTGACAACCGTGTATCAAATGTCTATCCATCTAGTAAATTTAAGCAAATTCAACTTAAAATTACTGATTAGATTGAAAGACCTTAATGCGAAATGAAATTTTGGCAAATTCAACAAAAAATTACTGACCAGATTGATGCGCCACAGCAGGAAACACCAGATTTGTCCTGCCGTAGGACTAAGCTGCCGCAGGGAGGCGCAAATCTTCGCCGGAGTGCTTCATCCTGACCGTCCTCTCTCTATTCTTCTTTCTTCCATATCGCGGGAGCGAGGCAACAGGTAAACTATTTTTTAGCTGCAGCGCGGGCTTTTCTGCCACCAAATACTACACTGACCTGAAACTTACCTTAAATATGGGACCTGGTCACGGTAAAGACTTCCCATTCGATCAATAACAGGTTCGACCCACGGGAGGAGCACGTTTTCCATTTTATTTTACCGCCTTATTTATCACCTTAAACTTACATGTGGGACCCTTGTTCATTTATGACATTTTTTGCGGAGCTTATATCATCACAAAACCACCATGTTACAGTGAGTGACGATTTCTTTTTGGCTACAATGGCAACTTTGGTGATATTTTATAACTTTATCACTAAATTTGCTCGGACGTCAAACTTTATGACATTTTCAGCTAGAAACGTCATAGATCTATGATGAGAACAAATGTGTTATAAAATTTTTGTCATAGATCAATACATTTCTTGTAGTGAAAGGATAGCTATCGTGCTTACGTGACCATAAGAGACTAGTTTAGTAGTTTACGAGCAAACTAATAAGGATCATCAAGTTACACACCAAGGAAGGATCTCGTTGGGATGTGGTGTGTACGCCCTCAGGTTGCCCTAGGCCGACTAACAAGCCTACTAGGATGCCACCTCTAATTGTGGAGATCACGAGATAAATAGTTGTAGGGAATGTAAAAGTAGGGTAAAAGAGAAAATAATTGGACCTCTTTGGTCCAATATATTTATAGAACAAGGAGATCTAGCCACCATGAGGAGTCGAATCCATAACAAATTCATGTTACAAACTGACACAAAAATAGTATACAACTCCTCATCCCGACTGCCAAAACCAGATGAAATGACCCTAAAAAATGGGGTTAATATTCATAAATTTTTTATAATAGTTTCATCTTGGTGCACTTAAATACATGAATGGATCTCATCTTAATGCTATTTCAAGTGCTTCTTTATGTCTCCAGCAACATCATGCCCAAATTTGTCCACACGTGATGCTCACATCCTGTAGAACATGTCAGCATGCTAATCTTTCAGAATAATTAAAAGTTAGTTCTAAATTTGCTATTTTAGCTTTAATCTTTGCATGTTAGGAAGACTGCCAAGTTTTGTTGGCAAATTCACCTGATTCAAATTAATTTCCTGCCAAGGGAAGATAGAGATAATAACTGGAGCTTTTGAACATGGCGTGATTTAACTTATTAACTTTTTGTGTGTAGGGAAAATGGATCTAGCATAGCCCATTAATGATTTTGGTGATTGTGTATCAGCACTAACCATTGACACTAACGATATTTGTGAGTATACAATAGGTTTTGGTCATATAGATGCAAGGTGATGGACTTGGGTGATCAAACATCACAAACAATGTCAAGACGACATCTACAGGACTCAAGACATCATAAAAGACAAGCCGAGACAAAGACACATGAACAAATAAAGCAAAATAGTGAAGATTCTTCACCATCATATATGACCATATCATCCTATGAATTACTATATATTCACATCGGATCAGTTGCCATCACCGGATTCCTATGATGAGTTTTGTCTCCTCTCTGTCTTGAATATTGGAGGATCAATGTAAGGTCGATCATGTATCATTATGTTTCAGCTATAAGAGAGCAAAATATTCAACATAATGGCTAGTTTTTATCATTATGATTCCTTATCATCGTACTCAAATTCCTCACCATCACATATCACCAATTCATACAGTATCAACAATAAAATCATCATATCATCTAGTGTTAACAGTAAAATCAACCTTTTATGAGTAATGGCTAGTTCTTCATGTTTGGACTATAAATACCCCATTGGCCGGCCATTTGAAGGGTGTTATAGGCTTGATTTTCACATAAACACAAGTGTTATATCCACCAAAGTGCTTAAGAGAAGACTAAGGCAATTAGCATAAGGCTTAGATCTTGGTAAATGCTAGTTTAGACCTATTAGCACATTGCTTTAGGGATTAACCTAGAGTTAAGCGAGGGTTACACCTCTTGCTATCAGTGTTTTTACACACAAAATGTTGTAAATCCGGGACTTATAACTATTATGAGACCCTCCAATCGCGCTTTTGGAGTGGCCATCAATGCTTGTACAAGGGAGAAGAGGCCCTAGACGATATTCCGGAGCTTTACCTAGTGAAGACAGCGAAGAGTATCCGGCAGAGGCAAAGTGGAGACCCACTTGTGTGTGAGGAAGGCCCATCGGCTATTCACGGAGTGACCCGACCATGAGCTTAGCCCTTGCATAGGGCATTCCCTTGCGAGGGGCTCCAATGAGAATAGGTGAAAGCGAGAGTTTTTCAATACCTTAGTAAAAAGCCATCATGCCGAGAGTTTGTATTTTCTACCTTATTTACCTTCCACATTACTTATTTCACTTTACATTCCTAATTGACATTTTCTAGAATTGCCATGTGTAGTTTGTAGGACTGGAACCTAGGGCGCAAACTTTTTTACGATAGAGATAGCAATAAATAGAAAAATCTAGTACACATCTAGATAGAAGTGGAATAGGTTTTGGTATGTGCTTGGAGCTTGAGTTTTTAGAACACCTCACCCTCTCTTAGGATATCACGGTCGCTTCATTATGTTGTACTACATCCATCCTAAATTATTATTCGTTTGACTTTTCTAAATACACAAGAAAAACTATGTACCTAGATATATACTATATCTAGCTAAATAGTAAAAGCTATCTACGTAAGAAAGTTAAAAGGAATATGGTAATTTGGGATAGAGGGGTAAGAACTTTTAGTTAACACTCGTAAAAGCCGTCATCACTAAATAATCAAATTTGTACTTTTTGTCGCCCCATGGATTAGTGTCGTGGCTGAATTGGTCGCCACATGAGCTTTGTTTTTCTTTGCATTCGCATACAAACTTTTTAGGGGTCTAATTAACATTCTTAGCTAAAAGTGGAATATTTTTTGTTCATTCTACACCAACCAAGCTTAAATTTATGCATGCGAGGCAACTTTTGTAAAAGTCTAAAAGGGAGAAAGTGATCACGGACTAATTAAATTAAGCTTCAGTAGTTTACAACTTTTTGCACATTGTTATCATTTGCGTGTGGCTCGTTACGCTACCAAAAAGGGGTATAGTGGTTGGCACGTTGCCCTCCGGAGGCTCTGTTGCATAATGTCACATGTGAACTCATCACACTGGTATTCACATACGCACGTGTTGAATCCAACAGTTCCATGCATTTCAGACTTAAATATGTTCATAAACAAAGCATGGCCAATCAACACCGAGTTCATACACACCCATTGAACAAAGCGGTGATGTGGGATACGATTGTTATCAGCATTCAACGTCAAGCTCAATCATTTCACCCAACACCATCATAGATTTTTGCAGCGGACAAAATAAAGGAAGAACACCGACACTATCGATGCTTGAGAAATCCATGTCATTGCCTTGCCAAGAGAGGCTGAGTGGTTGGCTTTTAGCAAAAAAAAATCCTATCACATACTACCAATTAAGGAATGTGTGTGCCTAGTGCCTAGTGCCTACTGATCAGAAAATCAGATTATGTTCGGAATAAACACACGTACACTATTCCTTTCATTGTCTGATAGGTTTGCCCTCACCGACACTTAGTGGCGGATCCAGAACCTGGGCTGCCCAGGCTGCAGCCCGAGTTCGTGGTCTGAAAATCAGTAGAGGTTCAAGTAAAATTATGCAAAAATTAAAGGTGAAAAACTCTTGAGCTCTAATAAGCTAGCCCCCTTCCAGCCATTTCCTGAGTCCGGCCCAGCCAACGGTGTCACGCTGGCATGCTGGATTACTCATTCGGTACTTTGTTTTATTTTTAACTATTGAAAGTTGATAATCCCGTCCAAGTTCCCACCCTCTATCAAAACTTAGGATTAATACCTTTACCTTCGTAGCTATATGATATGTGTAATTGTGTATGCTTGGACGATTTTAGATAATATGGTTCAACTAATTTCTTAATTCATATGTTTCATCACTCTTTTAAGAAAATTAGATCGAATGGATGGATATGTTCACCCAACTAAACACCCATCTTGAGTGAATTAATGAACTAAATAGTACGTGCAAAGCAAACACCTAGGTAATAACGAGTTAATAGAATCGTGACATGTACTCCGGTCCGATGTTGATGAGCTGATCTCTATCCGTCTCCAGTTCTCCACTCACCCGCTGCTGGGCCCCCTAAAACAAAGGCAATGACGGAAAGGAAGCCAAACCAGAGCGGCAAGCCGTATCGGCCACACCTGCAAAAGCTAGCTCAGAGCAATTTCTCGGCAGCACGTACTTCGCATGCCGTAATGGGAACACACCACGCCAACACGACGCGGCGAAGTCCCCATCAGCTCCAGGAAGCTGACACTGTTGGGGCGGCCGGCCGGTTTGGCAGCACATACCCCTCCACGTGGACAGTGAAGCAGCAACGGCAACCATTGCCATTTGCCATGGACTCATGCTGTCATGCATGGAGAGCCACAGGCAAGACGTACTTGGGAAAAGGCTGCAAAGCATCTGCATGAATGACTTCTCTCCTCTGACCAGAGCCTGCATCAGCTGAGCTGATGAGCTGTGCCTCTACCCAGGACCCAGCTAGGATCTTGTTTAGTTGTCAAAGTTTGGAGGTGTCAAATTACTGTTACAGTACTGTAGCATACTGTAGCGTTTCGTTTGTATTTGTGAATTATTATCCAAATATTGACTAATTAGGCTCAAAAGATTCGTCTCGCAAAGTATAACAAAACTATACAATTAGTTTTTAATTTCGTCTATATTTAGTACTCCATGCATGTACCGCAAGTTTGATGTGATGGGGAATCTTCTTTTTGCATAGTGCCAAAATTGGGAGTTGGAGGTGAAAGGCTAGGACTAGGAGCTAGCAGCAAGGCGAATCAGCTGCTCGTGGATAGAGGCCGCGTGGCCGCGTATCGTGCAGCGAATCAGCAGGAACATGAGGCTGTGCTGCATAGGCAGCTGCAGCTGCCCGGTATAACAGGCCCACAGGTCAGCCTCATGCTGCTCACTCGGTTGTTGCAGCTGCAGCCACAGCACTGCAGCAGCAATCTTTACCGAACACTGCGGATACAACAACTACCTTGCTTGTTACGAATACACACACACGTAGATTGTAGAGCAGTAGAGGCAAAACTGTGTGACAAATGACGACAAGCCAGAGAAAAAATCAGCTCCGCAACATGGATTGGAACCAGGCCAATTACGGGATACAGCCCGAATAGGCCCAGCTTTGCACAAACAGGACAAAGCAGGTGGGCCAATAATTAGACCTTTCTTAGGCTGCTTTGCTGTTGCCCTGGAAAAGTATAAAGCCCAGCAAGCTAGCGAATCACCAGCCCATGTCTAGATAACGCCGCGCGCGCGCGCACCTCCCCGGATCTAGTTGAAGGGCCCATGGACGACAAGTAAGGCCAGCCCAGAACAGATGGCTCGGTCGAATATCTGTAACACAATTCATTGTTTCGTTGATTCGTTCACCATGAAACAACCATTATTTATTATTTTATTTTTCATAAGAAACGGCATTCGTCAGGCTACAACATCGCCCGACAAACTTATGAATGCCCGTGCTCTGGAAATGCGTACAGAAAAGTTTGATACACAGTAATATGGTGCTATACCAAATGGCTGAAAACAATAAAAACAAAACCACCGCAGACTAAGATTGTCAAGTTTCCTCTGCAATGAGCAATTCCCCTCGACTCCACTAATCGGTCTAGTCTAATACCCACAACTAATTTGCAATAGACCACTGTTTAATAAAATTTTGGCATACATTAACAAGCATCGTTATATATATATATATATATATGGATGTCGTAATAGCGTTGTTACTGATCCGTCACCGTTATCAGCTTTGCTGCTTACGTGGACACTTGTTTTCTCTTCGGGGAAGAACAAAGCAGCACCACTCATGTGGCAAGTACAAGGTCTCCTGCATGCGTGCCCCCAAAAGGGAGAAGCATTTTTAAGAAGTTAGTTAGGTGGAGTAAGTGCACCAACGCTAACGATGTCGATCGAATGCTGCAAACCGTCCGTCCACCTAGATTAATTTATTAGGATCATATCATCAGGAGTCAACCAGATTGTGCCAGCAAATGCCAACACAGCCTTCCTAGTGTACGTGGAGGCTGTGTTGGCATTTGCAGTGTACAGTGTCAAATTACAGTAAAACTAGACTAGCTGCACGGTTGAATGTCGATGAATTTTTAGAGGTTTGTATAATGCGCCTTTTTTTTAATGTGAGACCATTTTGCTCACCCAAGTCAAACCAAGTGCTAGTTCACTTATTTCCCCGTTTGGTTTTGAGTGTGTCCGGGCAGAGTCTCTCCACGTGATCCAGAAAAAGAAAAGATGTCACCTCTCCAGTGTCTGTGGCGAGAGGCTGAGGTAGGCATAAGCATGATCTACCTACCCGCTCCAAGAACAACAGCGCACCAAATCCACCTAATCATCTAACCAATTGATACGAACGGGGGATGGATGAGAGGACAAAGGATGAGAAACGGACCACAATATACAAGGAAAAAGGTGCACAACTTTCTCTCCAGGCTTTTCAATCACTCATATCCATTTAACAAGTTATGAGATCTGTTGCTGATCCATTTTTAGAAGATAAAGAACACTTCTTTGATTATGCATTATTTTTTATGTGTTTGGTTATAGGTATTTGAAAATTATTTATCTCGAAAAGTGAGCTTTTGCTATGCTTTATAAGCTACTTAACAAAAATACACTAGTCAGAGTTGTATATTGAAAGATTGTGTCACTTATCTTCAACCGAACAGTAGCTGGAGGGAGTATTTCCTTCAATTTACACCCAAGCCGTCATGAAAGCTCCAAACCTATCGGGCGTGCGTGTCCCGTGTTTAGGGCACACGACATGGAGAGGATCGGAAGAAACAGATAGGCTGCAAGCTGCTGCTACGGACGACAAGGCTTTATTCCGCTTGATCACCGTCGTTTTCAGTCGATGTAAATGCCGTCATTCTCTTTGCACGTCTTCGCGTACTTAATACGGAGGAGTACAAACATACTTGGTTACAAGAGGACAGATCAGAACTCCATTACTCTCGCAAATAACGTGTGCGAGGAACTCCAGCCACGTCCTCTCTCACAAGAAGTGCAAGCTGTAGCAGATAGCAACAAGAAGCTAGCTACCTACTTTCCAAACAGAAAGGAGGAAGCTACCTGAACCTGAAACCTACCCCGGCTGATTGGCTCCACACACCACACCAAATCTGCTCCTCCAAACGGGACGGCACTCTCCAATCTTTACATGTTTCAGTTCGGCACCCGTTGCTTGCAAAGTTTCCACTTTGAGTCGTCGACCAATAAGAGAGCAGAGGTACGCTTGTCTCACGAGAAGAAAGTTGCATAAGGGCAGTCCCAACTCTCCAGATATGGTGTTCATACCATTTAATAGGCTGCTTGATGATGTGGCAAGGGAATTAAAGAAGAGAGAAGGAAAAAAAGAGGAAATCGGATCGCATGCACGACATCGTTTTGGCGGGCGTTCCAAGATGCTAGAAAACCAGCTATTCGTTCCAAGATGCTAGAAAACCAGCTATATCGGCGTTGAGTCAGACTGTTTATTTCTTCCGCTGTTACTCCTCATCTCAATCCATTGTGCCAGGCTCACTACGCGACGCTTGCATCGGAGAGCTCAGCGTTGCACTCGCCGCGCCTTTAAGCCAGCAACCAGTCATGTGCGGCCCCCGCGCACCATGTCATCGGCTGCTGGAGAACCATGCCGCCGCCGCTCGCAGGATTGAGCTCTCGTGGCCACCTGTACCTGAACCCCTCGTGACCACCACCGCCGCGCAAGAAGAGGAGGAGGGCGCGGGTCGTACCTATCATGACCGCCGCTGCCACCCGCCGTTCTCTCTCCGCCATTGGGTTGGAGAGAGAAGATGAGAGAGAGCAGAGGATATGAATGATAAAATATTGAGATGGAGCCCACACATTAGAAACTATGGGTTGGCTAATGTAGTTTCTAGATAGAGTGTCTTACTGATTTGGCATCATAGACATCATCTATAGACACTGTGGATTGGGACTGCCTTAAGCATTCAACTGCCTTAAGCATCCAAGGCTTTCCTTCTTACTGTGGTTCACACATATGTCACTACCAGTGCCACACATACATTGCATTTTTTTTTCAGTTGCATATATCGTGTCTCTTGTAAGTAAACGATTTCCTGGATTTTTGTTTGTTGTTTTAAGTTATGCCATCATGGCTTTGACTTAACTGGCAATCATATATTGGTTTGTCTAGGCGCAAAAGGACATTTGCAAAACAGATGTGGCTTTAATTTCTGAAATACCATCAATTTATTTGGATAGGAGGGAGTAGTTGTTCTGTTGACAGTCGCCCTCCAGAGATGATATCAAGTTTTATCTTCGTGTGGTTACTAAGACCACTGACAGAAAACTTCTTCACGATTCAGTACTTCTGTGGACTGTGGCAAAGTGCTAGTGGATGTTGTTTATACCCTAATTGACATCCAAAAATCTCATAGCCATCTTTGTAAAGTACTAGGTAGTACAGAAAGCTAACGACCTCTCGACCTCTATCATTTTTTTATTGCTAAAGTTCAACCTAGACTTTTTCTTAGAATTAAGACCCCATTTGGATCCCTTCCTTTTGAACGAATTGAAATCTGCTTAAAGGAGTAGACTATTTATTTTAGAATATGGCATTCCACAACTTTCCAAAATCTAGACATAAGCCTATCTTAAATTTATGGGGGTTGAGATGAAAATTAATTATACAGATCATCATGTCATGTTCCTAATGTGTAACTTATAGCACGCTCTTCGACTCACTTCCTTATAGCAGAAGTGCAGCATATAAATATCTCTCACATATGACCAACAATAACATACAAATATATTCCACATGTAACTATATTAGCTTAATTAATTTATGTCTAGATTATGATTATTAGAATGTAATTCAATTCCAATGATCCAAACGGAGCCTAAGTGCAAATTTTACTTGAAAGCGTCTTTCCATAAACCATTAATCTAAGTTGCTCATTTCACGATGAATATATGTACCTTCTTCTTATTTTTTTCGTTTCAAACAAGTTTACTTGCCCCCTCTGAAATACGATAGAATTCCTTATTTGCTATCACAGGTTAACTCGAGCGGTGTCCTATTTACCATCACAAGGTTTACTGGCCTTGAAACAAGTTCACTTGTTCTTTTAAGTTTTAACGGAGGGAATATAAGAAATTTTGCCGGAGCTGGGACCTGGGGTGATAGAATATAGATCCCCGACCATCACCATTGATGAGCAGCTGAGAGGCGCCGCTCACCACTTAACACGCGTGCCTGCCAAGTGTCATGTACTCCTAGACGTGTAGGAATGAGACGTGCAACTAGGCAAGTGCAACAAATTGATGGCACGGAGGGAACGAATGAGAACATTGGCTGGCTCCTAGGTCCCGTGCCGAAGAGGAGGGGGAGATGAGGCTGAGAGGTGGCGCCATCAAGGAGGCGGGGCCCAGTTGTCCCGGTTATTAGAGCCATGAAGCCCACCTACTCGCGTCGCCGGCGAATTAAACGCCCGCCCGGTGTCCCGGCGGACGCCGCGCCAGCGCCACCACCGAGGCCAGCGGCCAGCCACAGCCACACCGGCCACCTGCCTCCCCCTCCCGGCCGCCATCAATCAATGCCGCAAGGCCGGCCAGCGGCCACGCACAGCAGGCAGCCGCGCAGGTGAGGACGTGAGGCGAGGCGGCGAGCTCCGCGACAGGCCAGCGTGTGCGCGTTTATTACGTGCGCCCAGCCGTGCCCACGCCATCCATCCGTTCCATCTACCAGATGCCGCTTTCCTGTCCCGTCCGGTTCGAGGCTGAACGCTGAGACACGAGCCGGGCTGCCGTGCGCACCATTCTCATCTAGCGATCGTGCGACCAGCCTGCCACTCGGAAGGGCAAACTCACCTTGTTCGCACCTAAATCCAAATAATTATTATTCACTTCTTATCCTTCCCGATCCCACACATATCTAATGAATAATTAATTTTTTACTACATATATATACATATTCAATTGATTAATCGTATCATTTTCACATCCTACCCTTTCTATTTTTAATGATATATAATTTCCTACCCATACCTTTCCCATTTGAAGTGAGTGAAGATGGGTGGGGATGGATACTCAGGAGCGGCCTGCGTGCAATCGTCACATGCAGGTGTACTTGTAGCGCCCAGAGGGCCCCACTGGCTGGGCTTTTAGTCAAGAACCTCCTTCTCTATTCCTAAATTTGCACTTAAAAATAACAGCTTTGTGCATTTTTTAAAAAGCATACTTTTCAAAGAAAAACATCTGGATGGTCTTCCACGATTTTCTTTTAAGCGTTTAAGTACCAACGGTGTGAAATTGTTTACAAACAAAATAATTGCCATATAACTCTTTTGTTCGACTTGCCATAGCTACAAATTATTTTTACGTTTCTTTGACTTGTCCTAAGTCAAATAATTCTAAATTTGACCCAGATTACATAAAAGATCAAGAATTTTGTAATATTTATGATATCCAATGAGCACCATTAGATTCATTAGGAAATATATTTTTAAATTTTATTTTTTTGATATCATAGATGTTAATATCTTCGTTGTAAACTTGATCAAACAGATAATAGTTTGACTTAGGGGCTGTTTGGTTCCACCTTACTAAACTTTAGTTGCTTTTAGCTGCTAAACTGCCAAACACCCTTGCTAAAACTTGCTAAAGTTGAGTTGCTAAAGTTTAGCACTTTCTTGCTAAAAGGTGGGCTGGACAACCTATACCCCTCATTTATTGCTTGTCTCCCCCCTCCTGCGCACCTTTAATAAGGGTAAATAGATCTTTTTACAGCTCATTAAATACCTTTTAGCAAGAGTATCCAAACAGCTTTTGCTAAAGTTTAGCAACTAAAGTTTAGCAAATTTTAGCTGCTAAACTTTAGCAAGAGTAACCAAACAGGGTCTTAGTTCGAATTTAAAAGTATTGGCATTTTGGACGGATGGACTAGCTCCACCTTTTGTGTTATGAACTAACACTCTCTTTTTTCATCTTTTATGATTGTTGATCAGATGTATGACAAAAGTGATAGCTCTTTTGGGACTTGGCCACTTGGGGGAACATGTGTTTTCGTGCTGTTCATCGTAATCTTTTGCTCCTCAATCATGGCTTTGGTGATGTGCGCTTGCTCAGGATCTTTTGAAATCTGTTACCTGACACTGGTACTTCCTCGTAATTTTGCCAGGAGACAATGCCATAAAGCCATGGGCAATGCGTATGGTGCATTTTAGCCTTAAGAGGGCCCACAGAATTCTAGTTGACATTACAATCTAGGGGATGTTTGGTTTGAGTTGCTTATGCATAAGTAGCTAAAAATAAGCAACTTTTAGCCCAAACAAACCAAACACCCTTGCTTATGGGGTTGCTTATGGAGCTGCTTATTTTTAGCTCATAAGTAACAATGGTTACTTATGGGGGCTAAAAGGTACACTTTACACCTCCAGCCCGCCGCCAGCCCCCGCCCGCCGCTCCCTACCATGGATCGGGCGTGTGCAGCAAAGAAGAAGCATGGGGAGGCAAAGAGGGGGTAGCAATATAGTGGACAAATATGACAATGTCCACCTCATTCAATGCTCATAAACAAGGATATCCAAACAGCTAGACTAAAAATAAGCAAATCCAAATAAACACCTTTTAGCTGCTTATAATAAGCAAGAGGAACCAAACAGGCCCCTAGAATTCCTATTGACACCTTAAGATGTGATGCCAACATGGGCAAATTCTAGTTGACATTACATCTTCTTTAAAAGGTTGACAAAGAAATTTCTAGAATTCAAGCTCGGAGCCTTAATTTGAATTCAAAATAATTACAGCATTTGAACTTCTGGATTCGTATTTGACTTTTTTCATATATGGGCTAAGGGCATTTAGATTGATCCACCGTATGCTAGTCTCGCTCCGTCACATGGAAAACTATTTTAACTATACCGATGTTCACGTACAAATCAATTGCACCCACCTAATAAGTTTATTGTACTAGATTGAGCATTTTATATGTTGTTGGACTAATTTGCATCCACCCGACAAGCTGTTGTATGGTGGATGTAATTTACTCTAAGTTCAACATCAGAACAGTGCCATCCTTTTACTTACACAAGATCAGGGCACATGTTTTGGAAATTTGTGGAGGCTTGAGATTATAATCCTTGACCCCGCTCACAGATTTTGTGGAGTGAAAGAAATGGTGAGGTTGCTGCGGAGCACACAGATTTTAGTGCGGTGGACAACGCTGCCACTTGGTCATCCCACCAAGAAGCTTTTTGAACATGCCAATTGCCATGCTGCCAAGGAGGTTCTCCGGTCCGATGCTTGCGGTGAATTCGCAGGTTCTTATCTCTTGTTGCACTCCAGATTTTCCAAACGGGTTTGGTGGCAGTAACTTTGCACATGTCTCTAGAATATTTACGAGAATACTGTATATAGGTAGAGCAAGAGTGAGTGAGTGAACCCTTTCGGAAAATGAGAAAACTTTACAAGGGAATCTAGTATATATTCATTTGCTTTCCCATTGGAAATCCTGCATCTCAAACGGTCCTCGTTCACCGGCATATTTCCAGCACCCCCGTAATCCAGCCGGCCGGCTATTGGGCAGCCGCCGCACGCCAGAAAAGAAAGTACAGAGGACAAGGACATGCCACTGGCAAGGATGCACGAGGCAGGAACAAGCGGCCGCCGCCTGCCTTGCCTGGCCGCCCTCTCGGCCGGTTTCTGATTCTCAGCTGCCTCTCCTCTCCGCCCCGAGACGGAGACCTGTCTGTCTGCGGATCGAGTCCGATTCCGGCAGCGGCGGCGCGACACATGCGACGGTGGGCGGAGGCCGTATCGGACGCCGCCGGAGGGCCGGCCGGTGTATCATAAGTACGCCATGCAAACGGTAGGTAGCTAGACCGCGTTAAAACTTCGGAGAGAGCCACGAGTTTTCCTGATTAGCGAGGCGAGGACGACGCCGCGCATCGAGGGGCGCGGTTCTGCTCTCTGTTCGGGTGCGCGACGAAAGCGAAGCAGAGTACAGTAGGAACTCGCACGATATTTTCCGTAGGGTTTTGGAAGCACAGGGATTTTAATGCCATCAATCTGATCCGTGCAAAGTTACGTGCTAGTTGCTACTAGTGGTACTCCCTCGGTATCAAAGAAATCAAAACAATCTACAATTTGAAATAGAGAAAGTAGAACCTACAATTTGAAATAGAGAAAGTAGAAAATTTCCTGGTACACATAGTAACCCAACAATTGTAGTTATTGGTCAATATTATTTTAGTTGAAAAGTTCAGAATTCAGAAGAATTTCGCTTTACCCACGTTTCGCATGAGCAGGTAGCTGCTTTTCCATTAGGCAGGTTTTGCAAGAGTGGTATCTGGTTCACGCTTTCTTTTTGGCTGAAAAGTCCAGAATTCGCAAGAATTGCTCGACTATCCGTTAGGCAGGTTTTGACAAAATGTTGTCTGGTATTTTCTATAAGGCCAATACTGTACAATGCTATTGTAAAGTAGTACAGTTGCACATACAATTAGGTACCTACCATTTTGTACCCAACTGCACCATTTCATGTAGTATAAGCTTTGATTTTGATAGCTGTTGACGCAAAAATCAGGTGACGACCTTCGCGCGCTAACACACGAAACCTGGGAGAATCTGCTTTACTCCTATTCAGGTTGTAGCCCTCTCGATCCGCGGCGTCCCAGTCAATCTGACCTGCTGATTGACAAGGACAAGTAAAATATCAAATACAAGAGCAAATCGGCTGGTGTTTCGAATCGGTCTGTAGGACAGTCGACACGGGCAAAAGACAATCGGGTAGATCAGCCGATGTGGACGTAGTAGATGCAAAGGAAGTGTAAAACACAACCTACACAGTGTTGCATGAACAACACTTGAAACAGATCCTACCGGCTATGTGACAGTAGATTGATATGAAATAAAGTAAAAGCCGATCGAAACGTGTTCCAAGCTGGATAATTGTGATAAAAACTAAAACAAGATTGAACGAATAAAGCTTGCAGATCTAGCAAATATCAATAACTTGTGAGTAAATCTAGACGAAACGACAGCGATGCGCCCAAAGTTAAAGCCTAGAAAGTATTCGGTAAATGCGGAACTTACAGTCTAGCCGGAGATCGAAGCGATGCAACCCGACTAGCTTGGAAGAACTCGTGAAGAAAAGAAAATAATGGCAAAGTTGACTTGAAAATACATTGCGAAAATAGAAGATTTGTATTGATTATGATGTGTTTCCCCTCCCAGACCTCGCAGGGCGTCTATTTATACCCTAAACATCAAGACTTCTAGTCCTAGTTAATTACGACAAAATATAAGATCTATCTCTAAAGAAACAAACTCTCTAAACAAAATAAAACAAAAACGACTCGTACAGGAGTCCGAAACGAACTTGGCCTCCATCGGTCAAAACCTGCTCTTCATCAACCGAACCTCCAACATTTCCGATCAGCTAGAATCCTTCTGCTCGCATCAGTTGACCCCATCAGCTATGCCCCTATCATCTTCCATCAGCTGCACCCTTGTGATTCCATCAGCTAGGTTTCTGTCTTCCTCTATTGGCAAGACTTTCGCTATCATCTGCTAATCTCTTATAACTTCATCGGCTGAGCCCCTGCAACCCCATCGGCCGATTCCACTAGCCGTTGTCTTTCCACTATGCATCGGCATCTCTACTTCCTTTTAACGTCCGGCCTATTCGGCTGGACTTATAAGCCGGCTGAAAAGCTGAAATGGCTGATTTGTTGTGAGAGAAAAACATTGTTCGGTGGCTGATAAGCTGAAGCGAACAGGCTGGTCATCTTTGATGTATGTCAAAAAACGATATCAACAATAGCTAAGTGCCCATTCAGTTTTCTAAAGAACTTGCCACTTGCCCGAGGATTTTCTGAAGAAAATTGAGGTACTGGCCCGTTGAAAGTAAACAATGCTCATCCGTTTCCTTTAATGAAAAATTGGAGTATCCAAAAAATAAATCCGATATTTCGGGTTTCCGTCGATGTACGTTTTTTAATCGGTAATGCTGAGGCCCGTGCGTCTGGACGTGCAGCCTCCTCCGGACAGTCACGTGGCACGGTGTCGTCCACATATTATCATCAGCAAAAATATCACGTATGGATAAAAAACTAGCGCAACATTCTTATCTGCACGATGATTCCTTCCACCGCACCCGAATCTCATTTTGCGAGTGCAACCTCATCCTCTCCCCTTGCTGCTTCTGCTTTGTGCTCCCTGCTCTGCTCCCTATCGATGCCAGTGCTCGAGACGGCGAGATCGGCGGTGGAGGCTGATGTTGGTCCACTTCCCCTTGTACGGCTCCACTTCCTACTGCTCTGCCAGACCGTGCCCTTCTCCTCTCCGTCCCTCCCGCTGGCCCGCTCCCCCAGGCTGCTCTGCTTCCTGCTGCTCTGCTCGGCTGTGCCCTCCTCCTCTCCGTCCCTCGTGCCTCGCCGTTGCGGGGCTCCTCTCCAGCCTGCTCTGCTTCCTGCTGCTCTACCCGGCCGCGCCCTCCTCCTCTCCGTCCCTCCCGCTGGCCATGGTGCCTCGCCGTCGCGGGGGCTCCTCCCCAACCTGCTCCGCTTCCTGCTGCTCTGCCCAGCAGCGCCTCCTCCTCTCCCTCCCTCCCACTGATAGGGGGTAGCGCTCCAAGGACCTTGTCGAGGCGATGGAGAGGATGGAGAAGAAGAGACCAAGGCCGACACGCCGCAGCTGAGCATCACCGTGCATGTCGGCATTGGCAGCAGCCACAGCAGGATCTTCAGCACTGATAGCCATAGGAGCCTAGATCTGAAGATAGCTCCCGGACTGCCATGTTGCAATAGGTATCTCACGATGTTGCAGTAGGGATTCTTGGATGTTGCAAGCGTTGTAGATGCGCACGAGTGTTGCGGATGAACGTATCGTCTGATGTTGCACGATTGGTTTTCTGAGATGTTTCGATGTTGCAATAGTTGGCTTTTGTTGTTTCATCTGTCAATTTTTCATGTTGCAATATTTCTTCCTGTACGAGCTCAACCCCAACTCAACATATGATGATTTTTTAGAAATGTTGCATGAAACATGCGTTCAATGTTGCGGTAGGAATTTTCCCTCACGAATATTATGTTTACATTGAGCTATTTTTTGCATCTTTTTCATGTTACAACCATAAATTTTCGATGTTGCAGCTATTTTATTTTGATGTTGCAACGGGATGTTGGATAATTAGTGGTATTTATTATGGTGCTATTGTAGCCGTCAGATTTAAAACGGATGGTGATGCATGCGTCCGATAGGAGTTGCTCCCCGGACATACGCTAGCAAGTCCTTTTTTAATAGATTTCCTGATTATTTCGAGAACTTTTAGTTAGCATAAAAAATGAAGAGAGGACATATATGCAAATACGAAATTTCCTGCGAGCGACACCGATAGATCGTGCGCGAGAGACGTGACGGATGTGGCCGCCGTGATGACGGCTGGCTAGCCGGCTGGGGTTGGGGGTTAGTTGATCCAACCCCCAACCATCTCTCCCTCCCTCCCATCCGCCAGTCAAATTCCCAACTCAATTCTCTCTCTTCCCTCCCCTGCACATCACGCCTTCCGCCTTCTCTCTCTACCCGCCTCTGCTCCGCTTCCGCTCTGGTCCCCCTGGGGCGCCGCGGGCCCCGTTGCGCCGCGGCCACCGCCGCGGGGGCGGTTAAAAAGCGCGCGCGGGCGCGGCAGCCAGCAGCCAGCAGCAGCAGCAACGGCGGCGTCGCCACGGCCCCGGGGCAGCCATCACCACCTCGCCTTGTCAACTCCGCTTCCCCTCCCTCCCCCCCTCTCTCTATACTCGCAGCGGGGCTGGGACTGGGAGCACGCGCTGTAGCATCGCGCCGCGCATTTAAGGCGCCGCTTGGATCTTGATCTGCCCGGCGGCCTCATCCTCTTACGCGTCTTCCACCTCCTCGGTGGTGCCAGCCGGTGCCTGTCGCGGCGGCGGGCAGGCGGGCAGGCGCGCGCCACGCCTCTGTAACTACGAACGTACGTACTCTCTCTCTCTCTCTCTCTCTCGTTTCTTCGCTGGCTGCTCCGCTCGGGTGTTCCAATTTTGCATCGCCCCGTGCGCCGCCGGCTGCTCGAGGCCGTCCCCACCCAAATCCCGCTCCGAAATGCGATTTCGCGCGGCACTTCCCAGCCGCGCCTTGCACTCGGTTCGGCATTCCGTCGAGCAGGTTGTGGGCGCGCCAAGTGGTGATTGGGGGGAAACGGAGATCCTGCCTGCTGCTGGCAACCGGAATTTGTCAAGCACAGGCAGCAGGTTTCCTTTTCAGTTTGGTTAGGGAGCCTGTTATTTTATTTGTTGGCGTGCTGGGATTGGTCCCCTTTGTTTGGACTGTATGTATTGGCCTTTCGGGTTTCGACTTTGGACTCACATCTAGTGTGGACTTTTATGTGATCACATAACATACATGGTCAATATATTTACCTTTGCCTAGGAAATCAAAACCCGTGGCCTTGCTTTTCTTGTTCTGCTATATTTAACTAATTACCTTTGCCTAGGAAATCAAAACCTGTGTCCTTGCTTTTCTTGTTCTGCTTTCTGGTTGTACTCTATTTCAACACAATCAGCTGCTGCCTAAGAATTTCATCTGCTTATTAAATAGTCACTTCTCTGATAGCAACTTGCTGTCATTTCAGGACACTAATTCATAAACTATAACTTCTCTATTTGAATTTCGATTAGTTTGATGATGATTGGGAGAAGTATTGTGGTAGTGATTTGTTGATATTCATGTAGTTCCCCCCTTTCATAATTGATGCACTAACAATCTGTTTCTTGTGCGCCTATCAGAAAGTCTGAACTTCAGAGGGTGAAATGATGGCAGAGCCCTACCAGATGAATGGCATACAGAATGGGATGCCTAATTTGAGGCATCCATCGTCTCCGTCAGAGGTCGATGAATTCTGTAAAGCGCTTGGTGGTGACTCGCCAATACACAGTGTGCTAGTCGCCAACAATGGGATGGCCGCGGTCAAGTTCATGCGCAGCATCCGCACATGGGCCTTGGAGACCTTTGGGACAGAGAAGGCCATTCTCCTGGTTGCTATGGCCACTCCAGAGGATTTGAAGATTAATGCCGAGCACATAAGAATCGCTGACCAATTCATAGAAGTTCCTGGAGGAACAAATAATAACAACTACGCGAATGTACAGCTCATAGTGGAGGTTAGCGCAAATCATCATCCTGGCAGTTTTCACATAACTGTTTTTAGTTTACATGTATTTCACCATGTGTAATTTGGTCATTAACATTGTGAATTCACTATTTACAGATAGCAGAGAGAACTCGTGTATCTGCAGTTTGGCCTGGCTGGGGGCACGCATCGGAGAACCCAGAACTTCCAGATGCTCTTAACGAAAAAGGAATAATTTTTCTTGGGCCACCTTCAGCTGCAATGGCTGCACTTGGTGATAAGATTGGTTCTTCTCTTATTGCGCAAGCAGCAGGAGTTCCAACTCTTCCATGGAGTGGATCACATGTATGCCTTCTTCTATTTCTGTGTGGCTTTGCTTCTATTTCTGATCTGCTAATTTAGTGTTTGCTTAACATTAAATCAAACTCACTACAGGTGAAAGTTCCACCAGAAAGCTGCCATTCGATTCCTGAGGAGATATATAAGGATGCTTGTGTTTCAACTACAGAGGAAGCAGTGGCTAGTTGTCAGGTGGTTGGGTATCCTGCCATGATCAAGGCATCATGGGGTGGCGGTGGTAAAGGAATAAGGAAGGTTGGTTTTCTTTTTCAATTGAACTCTGGGGAAAAGAAGTGAAATGCCCAGTATTCAGAAAACATGATGTGAAAATTTCAGGAAAAGAAAATAGAGTAAATCAACACTAATTTTGATATCATCTGTATGGATTCATAGGTACATAATGATGATGAGGTGAGGGCACTGTTCAAACAAGTTCAAGGAGAAGTCCCTGGCTCACCTATTTTTATTATGAAAGTGGCATCTCAGGTGAGAACTGATTCAAATATTTTCTTTCGCTTATTCTCTTGTTTGCTTTGACTCCACCTTTGTTCTTTGTATCCTGAGCGCTTCTGTGGGGTCATATTTGTTTCTGAAAGCTTTTGGTTTGTTCTTTCTTTGTAGAGCCGACATCTGGAGGTTCAGTTGCTCTGTGACAAACATGGCAATGTGGCAGCATTGCACAGTCGAGATTGTAGTGTTCAAAGAAGGCATCAAAAGGTTGGCTCTTAGAATTCTTTTTAAACTCTGATTTACATTGTGAGTTCTTCGAATTCATCCCATACTTGGATTCTGCATTGTGCTCTGTAGAAGTTTTCTATATATCTTGAATAAAATTTTTATTGACCTAGTGCAAGACCAAAAAATAAAGATATCCATATTTGTATGTTTATGAAGAAATAGTTTTTCACCGTTTACCTCTGCAACAGATCATTGAGGAGGGGCCAATCACAGTTGCTGCTCCAGAGACAGTTAAAGAGCTTGAGCAGGCAGCTAGGCGGCTTGCGAAGTGTGTGCAATATGTTGGTGCTGCTACTGTAGAATATCTGTATAGCATGGAAACGGGCGAATACTATTTCCTGGAGCTTAACCCACGATTGCAGGTCTATTCTAAACTTCCAATGCAAGGTTTTTGCAGTGCCATTCTTATATTCTTCTAGCATTTTGTGTTTTGACTGGCCTCCTTTCAGGTAGAGCATCCTGTGACTGAATGGATAGCTGAAATAAACTTACCAGCAGCTCAAGTTGCAGTCGGAATGGGCATACCCCTCTATAACATTCCAGGTATTTCAGCTTTCCAACTCAATGAATGATGAGATTATTTCGTTCCCTTTGTTCTGATGAATGAATTGATGCTGCAGAGATTAGACGCTTTTACGGAATGGATCATGGTGGTGGCTATCATTATTGGAGGAAAATATCAGCTGCTGCGACTAAATTCGATTTGGATAAAGCAGAGTCAGTGAGGCCAAAGGGCCATTGTGTTGCAGTCAGAGTTACTAGTGAGGATCCTGATGATGGGTTTAAGCCTACTAGTGGAAGAGTGGAGGTTGGTCTTACTTGACTGCAAGTTTTTTGGGCATTCCACTAGTTGTGCTTACTCATATGTTAACTGACATTCTGTTGTCTTTTCATCAGGAGCTAAATTTTAAAAGCAAACCAAATGTTTGGGCTTATTTCTCTGTTAAGGCAAGTATATCTCCATCCAAATTGGTTCTTTTCATTTGTGGTACACATCATCACATCTGCAAAGTATTAGTCTTGAATATTATCTCTCTTGGTTTCAATAGATTTTGTTGCTAAATATGTATCTTGGTATGATACAAACTAACCCAAATATTATTTCTGTTTTCTTGTTTCAGTCTGGAGGAGCAATTCATGAATTTTCTGACTCACAGTTTGGTAAGTAACATGAAATTATTTTCTTTATGTTCAATCTATTGATGCTTTTGGTTAAATTCAGTGTTATTTGTTTGCAGGTCATGTTTTTGCATTTGGGGAATCTAGATCTTTAGCCATAGCCAATATGGTACTTGGGCTGAAAGAGATTCAGATCCGTGGAGAGATACGCACAAATGTTGATTACACAGTGGATCTCTTGAATGTATGATGACCTCCATAATAAACTGTCCTTTCAGATGATGCAATCTCTTTGCATAATTTATTTTTCAATTTTCCATTTGTACAGGCAGCAGAATACCGAGAAAATAAGATCCATACTGGTTGGCTTGACAGCAGAATAGCCATGCGTGTTAGAGCAGAGAGGCCCCCATGGTTCCTCTCTGTTGTTGGAGGAGCTCTATATGTATGCCTGTGACTGCAGAACCATTGTTTCTTATCTGCTTATGAGCTTCGAATATAGTTATCCTTGCTAACATCAAACACTGCACCTCTTAATTTACAGGAAGCATCAAGCAGGAGCTCAAGTGTTGTTACCGATTATGTTGGTTATCTCAGCAAAGGTCAGATACCACCAAAGGTATACTATATGCTGAGATGCCCTTATTCCAGATTGCATATGTTGCCGTTTGACTTAAAGCAGCCTGGAAACTGTGTAACACCTTTCTGCTTTGCAGCACATCTCGCTTGTGAATTTGACCGTTACTCTAAACATAGAGGGGAGCAAATACACGGTACTCATACATAGTTTTTCTCTTTAAATTTTTGTAACCTACCACTGAGTGGTTTTTAAGCAAAATTAAACTTAAACTTGGATGTAGATCGAGACAGTGAGAGGTGGACCCCGCAGCTACAAATTAAGAATGAATGGATCAGAGATTGAAGCAGAGATACATTCACTGCGAGATGGTGGACTTTTAATGCAGGTAATATTTCCACCCTACAGCCTCCTTTTTTTCTATTAAAAAAAAGGTTCTGATCCATCTTTGCTGTATTCTTCAGTTGGATGGAAACAGTCATGTAATATATGCAGAGACAGAGGCTGCTGGTACTCGCCTTCTCATCAATGGCAGAACATGCTTACTACAGGTAAACATGGTGTTCTTGTTCTCTTCTGCACAATTTTACACTAAACACAGTGCCTTTTACATATCTTTACTTGAAACTATAGTTATTGGATCTGGAAAATTGTTACAAATCTTGCCTTCGTATGAAGGTCATAAAAAATTATAGGCTACATACAGGGTAGAGATTCCAATTTAGGAAGCTATGATACATCATAGCCCTGGGTTATATAAACTCACTTGAATGTAGGTTTCTTTCCTCCTCTCCAAGTTTTCTGTTTGGCATTTTCATAACTGTGCTATTCCATGTGTCAAAGCATCTAATGTTAGCAACTGTTAGTACCCTCAGTTTCCAAAGACAAAGATATCCCAGTTGCGTAAGATCTTACTAAAAATTCCTCACTATGTCAAATTTGACTTGAAGGAATAAGCAGTTTGGATTGTTTCAACTCCTAACCGTATTCTCACATCATATGGAGATACATGATATCATTTTTGTTCTCTTGATTATGCTTCACAGAAAGAACACGATCCTTCAAAGTTGTTGGCTGATACACCTTGCAAACTTCTTCGGTTCTTGGTTGCGGATGGCTCTCATGTGGATGCTGATACACCATATGCTGAGGTGGAAGTCATGAAGATGTGCATGCCACTGTTACTGCCTGCCTCTGGTGTCATTCACTTCGTTATGCCTGAGGGTCAGGCCATGCAGGTTTTATTCCTCTCTGTTTCTCTCTCCCTCTGCTTGCCCTCTATCTCTCTCTCTCATCAAATCAGTATGCTTCATTTGTAACAACCTTAAATGTCTGTTTTTCTTTTTTCAGGCGAATGACCTAATAGCAAGATTGGACCTTGATGACCCCTCTTCTGTGAAGAGAGCTGAACCATTTCATGGCTCCTTCCCCAAACTGGGACCTCCTACTGCTATTTCTGGCAAAGTTCATCAAAAATTTGCTGCAAGCGTGAATTCTGCACACATGATCCTTGCAGGATATGAACATAATATTAATGAGGTAAGACATTAGTTTTTAGATTTATTTGTAATTTCAATTTAATTTCCAGTTGTCTCTTTCCTTCCATTATTCCATTATCTTCATTTATGAAGAAAAAACTAACTTCATAGTTTATATGGCACACACCCTATCCATCTTCTTTGAAAATAACCTGTTCCATCTTCCTGTAAAATAGTCTTGTCTTTATGTAGTATAATATTTAATCAAATACCTTACTGTACTTGCTTCTTCAGGTTGTACAAGATTTGCTAAACTGCCTAGACAGCCCTGAGCTCCCTTTTCTACAATGGCAAGAGCTAATGTCTGTTTTGGCAACACGGCTTCCAAAAGATCTTAGGAACGAGGTGATTAGCTTCTTACTAGTTTCTTGTTGGATCAATTGCGTCTTGTTTATTTCTTCCGTCTTTTATTTTTGGTGCACATTATATGTCTTAACTAGTTGGCATGTATTCAGTTGGATGGTAAGTACAAGGAGTATGAATTGAATCCTGACTTCCGCAAGAGCAAGGATTTCCCTGCAAAGCTGCTGAGGGGGGTTATTGAGGTCAGTTTGAGACTGTTATTTGGTATTAAATTCTTGTTTGAATGTTTATATTGTTTCCTTAAAAAGTTGCTACTGTAGGCAAATCTTGCATACTGTTCGGAGAAAGATAGGGTTACCAATGAGAGGCTTGTGGAACCACTTATGAGCCTGGTCAAATCATACGAGGGTGGAAGAGAAAGCCATGCTCGTGTTGTTGTCAAATCTCTATTTGAGGAGTATCTGTCTGTTGAAGAACTCTTCAATGATGACCTTCAGGTCAGCCTTTGAAGTATGGGTTGATCAATGCTCATTTGTTCACCAAATGTGCTAACAATCTTGTTTTTTCCCTTCTATTTTTGCATTTTCAGTCTGATGTTATAGAGCGTCTACGTCTTCAACACGCAAAAGACCTTGAAAAGGTTGTACACATTGTGTTCTCGCACCAGGTAATGTCTGTAAACTGTGATTTTTTTTTAAAAAATATTTTGCTACATCTTGATATTCAAGGGCGTTTTTGGCTGACAATTTATCTGTTTGAAGGGTGTAAAAAACAAAAATAAATTAATACTACGGCTTATGGAAGCATTAGTATATCCAAACCCATCTGCTTACAGGGATCAGTTGATTCGCTTCTCTGCCTTGAACCATACATCATATTCTGAGGTACAGTTGAAAAGTTTGGAATTATGAAGTTCTATTTACTTTGCTCATGTGATAGTGTAGAATAATAGTATGATATGTTGTTATTGATGCAGCTGGCACTTAAAGCAAGCCAACTTCTTGAGCACACTAAATTGAGTGAACTTCGCACAAGCATAGCAAGAAGCCTTTCAGAGCTGGAGATGTTTACTGAGGAAGGAGAGCGGGTGTCAACACCTAGGAGAAAGATGGCGATAAATGAGAGGATGGAAGATTTAGTATGTGCTCCACTGGCAGTTGAAGATGCTCTTGTAGCTTTGTTTGATCACAGCGATCCTACTCTTCAGAGGAGGGTGGTTGAGACATATATACGTAGATTGTATCAGGTATCATCGTATCTGTCCACAACTTCTTGACTTGATACAACTTAAATATTAACAAAATTGATGTGAACTGACCCAAAATTATATTACAGCCCTATCTTGTAAGTGGAAGTATCCGGATGCAATGGCACCGAGCTGGTCTAATTGCTTTATGGGAGTTCTCTGACGAACATTTTAAGCAAAGAAATGGGCAAGATGTGCTTCTGCAGCAAGTAGAGAATCCCATTGATAAGAGATGGGGTGTCATGGTTGTAATCAAGTCTCTCCAGTTTCTAGCAACTGCAATTGATGCTGCATTGAAGGAGACTTCACAGTACAGAGCAGGTGTTGGAAGTGTCTCGAATGGTAACCATGTAAACTCTAATCAAAGCAATATGCTGCATATTGCTTTGGTTGGTATCAATAATCAGATGAGTACTCTCCAAGACAGGTTTGTTTGCTCTCCATACCCTTATGTGTCAGTTTGTTTTAATGAAAAATCTTCAGTAGTGATACAATTAATGAATGACATCGATTCCTTTTGTTACGTCATTTTGTTCTCTTTGTAGTGGCGACGAGGATCAAGCACAAGAACGGATCAACAAACTATCCAAAATTTTGAAGGATAATACTATTACATCACATCTTAATGGCGCTGGTGTTAAGGTTGTCAGCTGCATTATCCAAAGAGATGAAGGGCGTCCGCCAATGCGACATTCCTTCCAATGGTCTGTTGACAAGCTTTATTATGAGGAGGATCCAATGCTCCGCCATGTGGAACCACCATTGTCTACATTCCTTGAGCTGGTATGTAGCTATATTCATCCTTCACATATTCTTTTAATCTTCTCTTCAACTATAACTGTACCTCTTAATAATTTTTCTGGAAATACAGGACAAAGTAAATCTGGATGGTTACACTGAAGTAAAATACACCCCATCACGTGATCGCCAGTGGCATATTTACACACTTATCAAGAACAAGAAAGATCAGAGATTAAACGACCAGAGGATGTTCCTTCGTACCATAGTCAGACAACCAAGCTCAACAAATGGTTTCCTGTCAGGAAATATTGACAATGAAGTAGGCCGCACTCATGCTTCATCATCGTTCACATCAAACAGCATTCTCAGATCATTGATGGGAGCACTAGAAGAAATAGAGTTACATGCTCATAGTGAGAATGTGAGATCGGGTCATTCACACATGTATCTGTGCTTACTGAGAGAACAACAATTGCACGAACTAATTCCGTTTTCAAGGTCAGTCAATGTACCTTGTGTTTTTATGTTGCTAAGAAGAATAGGTTGTTAATTTCCTTAAAGATGTCAAACTTCTGCCATTTCATTGTGTAGGATGGCTGATGAAATTGATCAGGATGAAGCAACTGCATGCACACTTTTGAAGCATATGGCGTTGAATTTGTATGAGCATGTTGGGGTCAGGATGCATCGTCTTTCTGTGTGCCAGTGGGAACTCAAGCTCTGGTTGGTTTGTGATGGGCAAGCTAGTGGTGCTTGGAGAGTTGTTGTTACGAATGTTACTGGTCACACCTGCACTGTTGATGTAAGTTCTTTGACAATTGCACTACTGTACAAGTAATCATAACAATGATTCAGTAATGATTGTAAAGATTGCTACCTCATGCACGATCTGCCTGATATGCATAAAACTTGGCAGTCAGTACAACCTCATTGGCCAACATACATGTTTCTTTAACTAATGTGGTTAGCGAATAGCAAATGCTCCATCTTCTAAGTATTTCTGATCATTAACATTTAGGTAGAAAAATATGATTTGCACTTTATAATGCGCTTATATTCAATTACTTTTGTCTCCCAGATTTACCGAGAAGTGGAGGACCCCAATACACATCAGCTTGTCTACCACTCTGCCACAGCCACGGCTGGTCCTTTGCATGGAGTTGAATTGAATGAACCGTACAAGCCTTTGGATGCTATTGACCTCAAACGTTATGCTGCTAGGAAAAATGAAACTACATACTGCTATGATTTCCCCTTGGTAACTTGCTTGCAGCTCCTTGTTTTTCCTAACATTAATTACGGGATGCTTAAACAGATCAATTCATATCAGTAATACTGTTTCTGCAGGCATTTGAAACAGCCCTGAAGAGGTCATGGAAATCAAGTAATCATGGTGTTACTGAAGCTAATGAGCATAATCAACTTTATGCTGAAGTGAAAGAGCTTATATTTGCTGATTCAGTTGGAGCATGGGGTACTCCATTGGTTTCAGTTGAACGCCCTCCAGGCATCAACGATATTGGCATTGTTGCTTGGAACATGAAGCTGTCCACACCAGAATTCCCAAGTGGCCGGGAGATTATAGTTGTTGCAAATGATGTGACATTTAAAGCTGGGTCCTTTGGTCCAAGAGAAGATGCCTTTTTTGATGCCGTTACCAATCTTGCTTGTGAGAGGAAACTTCCTCTTATCTACCTGGCAGCAACTGCTGGTGCCAGGCTCGGTGTAGCAGAGGAAATAAAGGCATGCTTCCATGTTGGCTGGTCTGATGATGAGAGCCCTGAACGTGGTTTTCACTACATTTACCTCACTGAACAAGATTATTCACGTCTAAGCTCTTCAGTTATAGCTCACGAGCTGAAGCTAGAAAATGGAGAAACCAGATGGGTGGTTGATACCATTGTTGGGAAAGAGGATGGACTTGGTTGTGAGAATCTCCATGGAAGTGGTGCGATTGCCAGTGCGTATTCTAAGGCATACAAGGAGACCTTCACTCTGACATTTGTGACTGGAAGAGCTGTTGGCATTGGGGCTTATCTGGCTCGTTTAGGTATGCGGTGCATACAACGTCTTGATCAACCAATTATTTTGACTGGGTTTTCTGCACTGAACAAGCTACTGGGACGGGAGGTTTACAGTTCTCATATGCAACTGGGTGGCCCCAAAATCATGGCTACAAATGGTGTTGTCCACCAGACCGTGTCAGATGATCTTGAAGGTGTTTCTGCTATCCTGAAATGGCTCAGTTATGTTCCTCCCTATGTTGGTGGCCCTCTTCCTATTATGAAACCCCTGGACCCACCAGAAAGACCTGTAACATACTTCCCCGAGAATGCTTGTGATGCTCGTGCAGCCATATGCGGCATCCAGGACAGTGAAGGCAAGTGGTTGGGTGGTATGTTTGACAAGGAAAGCTTCGTGGAAACATTGGAAGGCTGGGCAAAAACTGTTATCACCGGAAGAGCAAAACTTGGTGGAATACCAGTTGGTGTCATAGCTGTGGAAAACCAGACAGTGATGCAAGTCATCCCTGCTGATCCAGGGCAGCTTGATTCTGCTGAGCGCGTAGTCCCTCAAGCAGGACAGGTGTGGTTCCCTGATTCTGCCACCAAAACAGCTCAGGCATTACTGGATTTCAACCGTGAGGAGCTTCCACTGTTCATCCTTGCAAATTGGAGAGGTTTCTCTGGTGGGCAAAGGGATTTGTTTGAAGGGATCCTTCAGGCTGGATCAACAATTGTTGAGAATCTGAGGACATACAAGCAGCCAGCTTTTGTATATATCCCAATGGGTGGAGAGCTGCGGGGAGGTGCCTGGGTTGTGGTGGACAGCAAGATCAATCCGGACCACATTGAGATGTATGCCGAGAGGACTGCGAAAGGGAACGTCCTTGAGCCAGAAGGATTGGTGGAGATCAAATTCAGGCCTAAGGAACTGGAAGATTGCATGCTAAGGCTTGACCCAGAATTGATTGGCCTGAATGCTAGGCTGAAAGAGATGAAGAAACAAAATGCCAGCAACTCAGAAATGGAGACCATCCGTAGGAGTATGACTGTTCGGATGAAGCAGCTGATGCCTACATATACTCAGGTTGCCACACGGTTTGCTGAGTTGCATGACACCTCTGCTAGAATGGCCGCCAAAGGTGTAATTGGTAAGGTTGTGGATTGGGAAGAGTCTCGGGCCTTCTTCTACAGGAGATTGCGAAGGAGAGTTGCAGAGGATGCACTTGCCAAGGAAGCTAAAGAAGCTGCTGGTGAGCAGCTGTCCCACAAATCAGCACTAGAGTGTATCAAGAAATGGTATCTAGCATCCAAGGGAACTGAAGGAGATAGTGAAAAGTGGAACGATGATGAATCTTTCTTTGCTTGGAAGGATGATTCCAAGAACTACGAGAACTACCTTGAGGAGTTGAAGGCTGAAAGAGTATCCAAATGGTTCTCGCATCTTGCTGAAAGCTCAGACGTGAAAGCCCTACCGAATGGTCTTTCGCTCCTCCTTAACAAGGTAATCCTTCTTATAACGTCTCAATAGTCATTTTTTCTTTCTATTTCTAAGATCAATGAACTGAATTCTGAATTCTGGTACAGATGAATCCTTCGAAGAGGGAGCAGGTCATTGATGGCCTCAGGCAGCTTCTTGGTTGATCGATGGTTGTCTTTGCATCCCAACCAAATAATGTCCTCTTTTTTGCACATAAGCACTCGGCGGTGGCATATCAATCCTAAACTGTGTCTGCTCTGTTGGATGTTTGAGTTGAGTTCTTGCTAGAGCGGAGTGAAGCATGAAATCCACCTTAATTGGGCACGAGTTTTACTGTTTGTAGTCATGTATTTAGCTGTTTTAACCTTGTAATTAGTTGCGTGGCTTTTCTCAAGGCGATGTCATACGGATACAACAGATATCCTGATCAAGTAATTATTTATTTTTCAACCCAAATAATATGCGATTCCTCATCGGTACGCTTTGTCCGTTTGCTAAAGGGTTATCACCATTGACATTTGATCATGGTGTTAACCATTCGTTCTATTGAAAATTTTATTATAAATATGCAAAATATTAGTCATGCCTAAAACAAGCTGCAATAAAAAAATAATGCTTACATACTTTTTAATTATAAGATACTCCCTCCGTTCCGAATTGTAAGTCATTCCAAGAATCTTGAAGAGTCAAAGCATCTCAAATTTGATCAAAATTTATAGAGAAAAATATAAAGATTTATGACATGATATACTATGAAAATATAATTGATAAAGAATCTAACAATACTTAACATCATAAATGTTATTATATTATCATATAAATTTAGTCAAACTTAAGTTACTTTGACTAAGTTACTTTGACTCAAAGATTTGACTAAGTTACTTTGACTCAAAGATTCTTGGAATGACTTACAATTTGGAACGGAGGGAGTAGTAAAACATTATCCAAAAGTGAACACGCCGTTGATCTCTAATTTTAACTGACAATATCTATTTGATAAATTAGTTAAATAAAGTGAAATGAGTATAATTATGTCTATTGTCAAAACTACTTTAGATTAGATTTAACTTGTAGTCTATTTGCAAAAACTATTTGTAAGAAAAATGAATAGTCAAATAAAAAAAGTCAATGGTATCAGTAGATTTGCCATCAAAAATAATATTTGACAGAAAATTTTGAAGCGCAGCAAAGGTGAGTAGTGTATTGGAGACATGGGAGCTAGCTAGGAGGAGAAAGTGACTATTGGAGAGAGGCGGCGAAGGAGGGGAGAGGAGGGGAAAAGAGACGAACTGCCGCAGGAAGGCCCAGCTGCTGCCCGGCTAGTAGTGCTCATCAATGTGGGTTTAGTAGTGCGTGCTCGCCGCCAGATGCGTCGTGGGGTTAGGAGTGGGCGCGTGTGTGCCGCCGTCGTCGACCCTCGACCCGCACCCGCTGCCGAGCTTTGAAGGCATCGGCACGGCGCTGGGTCCACCCAACCCGGGGTGGCTCCGTGGCTGGAAGAGCGACTCGACGGAGACATGGTTCGGACTCGCCGGCGACGTCACCGGTGGTGATTTAGGGTTTAGCTTGTACATTTTTCTTTTCTTGCGGTTTCCATTTTCTGAAATAGAGGATCTTTCTTCCTCTCTTGAACAAGTTGCATCAGTTTTTTGTCGCCTGGGCCGCATTAAGCAGGGAAATAGCCACTCATGTGCTATTGTTATCTGCTCGAATTTTGTCAAAAAACAAAAAGAAATATCGTTTCTTTTTAAGATTGAGTTTTCTGAAAAGATTGAACTAAACTACACCACGATAGAAGACAAGACTGATTTTTATCATTCTGAATTTGCTGTCACAGGCTGGTTCTGGTTGCTGACCATGAGCAATTTGGAGGCTTTGGTTCAAGCAGCAGTCAGGGATCACCGTGATAGTGTGGTGACAATACTGACGAAAGAAAAGGAGGCCCCTAAGCTCTCTGCTGTCGGCTCCGGCTTCATCATCCGGTCAACTGAGAACAAATGCCTGCTTGCCGGCATGTCTTCCAGCATTTCGACCCCTACAAGCACACCATGCACGCCAGGCTCACCGGTCAGAATCTGGAGCTGGATTCACCGGACAGCTCCTGAGATGCATGTTCAACGAAAAGGCAAGGAGAGCCAATTTGCTTCTCGTATTAATCAGTGAGTTAGTCATTCATGTCGGATGCAATTTTCTGCATGTTCGTGAATCATCATTCTGTGCATGACCAATGAGAACATGTGTGTGTGAAAGATAAATTGAGAATGAGAGAAAGAGAAATCTCGTATTTTTTAAAATTTTATGATAACGTAGCAGCATTCTATTTTGTAATCGAACATATTTATATTTCATGCTGGTAGATGTATATGTAATAAACACTGTTTTTAATAAACTTCAACCGGAACAGTTTGATAAAGTCCTGTAGCAATATTGAAAAAATAAAAAAAACAAGAACGATGGGTAAGAAAGACTATTCACACCAAATACTACAATTTTTGGAGTCGGAGTCATGCTATTACTCTATTAACCAAACAGATTCATCGGCTCCATGTTTTTCTGAAGTTAATAGAGTGGAGCTAATAAAAAGTGGAGTTGGTAGAGTGGAGCTGTCCAAACACGCCCTTGGTGTCTTTGGTTTTGAAAATTTATTGCCTGTTCTATTTTGCTTTGCTTATTTTTTTTTCTTTTGCTACTCTTCCAGGTCGCCAAAACTACTGGGGAGATGATACAGAGCCTCCCCATCTGAATTTCTGATTGTTTTCTGGACTAAGTCGATGAGATCTGACTGCGACAGCTTATCTTGGGAGTTAAGGAGTTACGGCTGCTATACTCAAAGTCAATTCTATGTAATTGATGGCTAGTTGTACTGTTAGTTAGGCTTGGACTCTAGTCTCTATCGGGTCTTGGTGTTCCTTCCATGGATATGGATATTGCTAGAGTTGAGTACTGTCTGACTCCGTTCAGAATTATCTGTCCTCAGCTGATTCGAAATGTTCTGTTTTAGCATTCCCTTGTAATATTTCCGCATTTCTTCCTAAGATTTCCCATGGTTTGACATAAATGTTCATTTCGTGGTTCGGTTATGAACATGTTGAATGATTCCATGATTCTACATGGGAATCAAATGTGTTGAGTGCCTTTTTACATTGTTGATAGGGGCGGATCCAGGGCCCGGGCTGCCCGGGCTGCAGCCCGGGGCGAGACCATGGAATCCCTTTAACCTATGTGCTGTTTAGCTTAACAAAATGAAGCTTAGGAGACAAAATTAGACTATTTTAGGTGTGATTCAACAGCTCAGCCCGGGGCGCAGCCCCGTTCTGGATCCGTCCCTGATTGTTGAACCATAATGTTGAGAAGGGGACGGGCAATTGGGCAGCCCGCTGAATGCTACGGCTAGCTTGGATTCAATATAATCCCTGCCAAGGCGGATCTCACGGTAACTCAACCGTAGATGTTAAGAAATGAAAGCAGCCTGTTCATAAGATGATCTTTTGGTGGATCCGCGGATCGTCTAATCTAAGGGTTGATACTTAGCAATGTAGCCTTAGCTAAATGGATCTTCCAATTCTAAACTACTAGGTAGAACACAATAGCCAGTAACTCTAAGAGTACCCTAAAAAATCTTATATATTAGAGGTTCTCCTAAAAAAAATTTTCCCTAAAAACATATCAATCCACAGCAGATCGTTAATAAATTGCTCCCAATATTTCAAAACAGGCCACGTCATCGTATTGGGCCCATCAGAAGGGACGTGCGGGCGTGCGGGAATCAGGATTGGGGGAGGAATGCCAACGCTAAAATATACGCGGTGGCAAGCTGTTTTTTAGCGTCACTAAAAAATTGGGAAAGGTTTGAGTGGACTGTTGGAGTTCGTTTTTTCTCTTTTTCTCACTAAAAAGGATATTGGGGGTAAGATTAGCAGACTTTTGGAGTTGCTCTGAAAAGTTAGATTTCGAAAGCACCTAGTGAAATTTCAAAGTACAGTGGGCCCCGCAGCAAACACGTGGAATATTGGGAGGGTTGGAGTTCAGGAATCAGGAGGAGATGCATTATTGGAGGGAGAGAGAGAAGCCGGCAGGAAGGAGACGAAGCAGCCGCCGGAGAGAGGGCAACCTGCTGGCTCGTGACGAGCAATCGGCGGCAAGGAGACCTCGTTCCCTTCCCTTCTCTTCTTTCCTCAGGTAAGCGCAAGCCGGTCAATCATCAATGTGGGTTTATTAGTGCTCGCCGCTCAATGCTTCGCCGGAGGCACTGTGCGCCGCCGCCGACCGGCTACGGCGGCCCTGCCTTAATGGGAAGAGGACCAGGGCGGGTGGGTTCGCCCCAACCAGGGTGGCTATGTTCGGGTCTCGCCGGAGATGTCGTTAGGCACCGGCGGTGATCTAGGGTGTCTTTCTTTCTTGAAAAAAAGAGATGCGTACATTGAATTTTCATGGACTTTGTCAGGAGAGAAAAATCTCAAAAAATAAATTGTTTTTCAAGATTGATTTCCCTAAGGATTGAACAAAGCGCACACCACGGTCACAGTAATATTTCAATGGTCTTCAGAAAAAAGAGAAAGAATAAGAAGAAATATCTCATCGTCTGAATTTCTGTCTCAGGTTGGTTCCGGGTGCTGACAATGTGGCCTCCGACCAACTTGGAGGTTTTGGCTCGAACAACATTCGCGGAGCATCACGACAGTGTGGTCACCATTCTGACCAAAGAGAGGGAGTCCCCAACCAAGCTCTCCGCCATCGGCTCCGGCTTCATCATCCGGTCGTCGGGGAGCAGGTGCCTCGTGATGGCATGCCGTCACGTCTTCCGGCACTTCGACCCTGCCAAGCACACCATGCACGCTAGGCTTTCCGGCCAGCATCTGGAGCTGGACGCCGAGGTGATGCGCCTGGACGACGCGAGGGACCTCATGCTGATCCGCGTCGTGGGGATGCCCAGGGCCTACCCTGCTCTGGAGTTCTGCGATTGCAGCAATGTGCCGGATCGGGGCGATGTGGTTCTCCTGGCGTTCTTCAGTACCTATGCACTTGTTTTCCTGGATCCTGGAGTGCTTCCTGGAAACATTTCGTGAGTTTTCGTTCCCTGTTCGTGTATGCTATACACTTCAACTGACGTGCACGATGATTTGTTCTGATGCTTTGTGCTTGGTTTTGAAGTGCGCCCCCACAGGAGACAAATGGAGTTGTTCATCACACTTGCGTGGGGACTTCAGGTTGCTTCGGAGGCCCCCTCATCTTCGATGGCAGAGTTATTGGAGTATACAATGGAATCAAGTCGCGGACAGGATTCTCTGCTTCGGCCGAAACTGTGAACGCAGCCATGAAAGATTGGCTTCACATCCCACCCGGTGTAAGTCAGTTTAATGTGTTCTGAAGGTTGTCTGTTTCTAGGTTTCCCTTCTCTTATTGTTTCTCTTGCGAACTGTTCAGGTCACCAAAACCACTGGGGAGATGGTACAAAGCCTCCTTATCTGAATTTTCTGATTGATTTCTGGACTAAGTTGATAAGATCTGACAGTGTGGGCTTATGTCCATGCAATGGCTACTTGTACCGTTAATTAGGTCCATGTGATCGCTCTGCCATTGAATTTGGTGCCATGTGCTTGTTTAATGGACATGGATTCTCTCTAACTTCGTTCAGAATTATGCGATCCTTTTGCTAATTCGAAATACTCATGTGTTCAAGTATCCCGATGTGATATTTACACATTTCTTCCTAAGGTCTCCAGTGGATTCTTTTACAAGTTGATTTTGTAATAAGGAGATAAATAAGATGTTCAGCATCTCCAGGATTCTTGTGGTAATTCGTGGAGTAGCTATAACATTATTCAACTTCAATTATTGTTCACCAGGTGGCACTGGGCGGGTGCTACAATTGTATAAGATTTTTTGGGCTTCTAGATTTTTCAAAAAACCAATGTTTCAACTCCTTTGTTTTCTGCTGTTTTATTATGTCTTTATAATCTTTGGACTGATTTCCAGTATTATACTTGAGTTTCCCTAATTTTTACGACTTTCTTATATCTTAAGTGGAAGATATTTGATGTATATGGGATTTTTGAAGGATGAGTTGGTTACCTTAAGAGTCTGAATATAATCTACTCTCTTAGGTCGTTTTATTGTTTTAGCTTTTTTATTAGATATATAATTTTTGCTATGCACTTAGATATAAACTATATCTAAACTATAGAAAAATCGATGTATCTAGAAAAAATTAAAACGACCCGCAATTTAAAATGGAGGAAGTACATTTTTTTTTTCAAGAGGCACATGAAATCTCACCTGTTTCGAACACAACGTATCACACAAATTATGAATTTACGAAATGAACTTGCGAGTTTGCCACCCAACCAAGTTACACAAAAGGTTCCTCTTAGGCCAAGCAATTTTGAACTTGCGAGTTTGAAGGCATTTGAATGGTTTTCTCTGGCGTCAACAGAGAAGCGTTTGGTTTCACTCTTCAGACTTTTTTTTTTTGGGGGGACTCAATCTTCACTGAAGAGTCTTCAGACTTCAGAGTGCCCCCTGGAGTCAGCCAACAATGGCGCCGCCGCGCGCGCTGCCGCTGCCGCATTTCACCCTCCCGCCCCTCGCCGGCGAGGACCACCTCTTCGTGGCAGCGCTCCGCTCCCACATCTCTGCCTCACCGACCCCCGCCGCCGCCTCGCTCTCCCGCTTCCTCCCGGGCCTCACCCCGCTCCGCCTCACCCACCTCATCCTCCTCCTCGGCCCGCTGCTTGCCAAGGCGATCCCTCACGGCCTCCTCGCCGCCCTCATCCCTTCGCCTCCTCCGCCGCTCCCGCTCGCAGTCCTGCTTCACTCCCTCCCGCCGCGGCGCTGCGCCGAGCTCCTCGCCTCCGTGCTCCCCTCCGTCACGCCGCACGCCTTCCCGGACCTCCTGCAACACGTCCTCCTCACCGCCCGCCTCGCCGCTGGGGCGCAGCGCGCCGCCGCAGTACCGGCCCTCGACGTCCTCTTCTCCTCATGCGCGCGGGACAAGAAGCTTTCCCGGGCCACGCTCGCCTACCGCGCCATGCGCGCGCACGGCCTGCTACCGACCGTTCTCTCCTGCAACGTCTTCATCTCGGCCGCGCTCCGGCTGCGGCGCCCCGAGATCGCCGTCTCTTTCTTCCGGGAGATGCGCCGTTGCCGAATGTCGCCCAACGTGTACACGGCCAACATGGTGATGCGAGCACACTGCGCCCTGGGGCGGGTCGCGGAGGCGGCCCAGGTGCTCGATGAAATGTCCGACTGGGGGATTAGCAGAACGGCGGCCAGTTTCAACACGCTAATTGCCGCGTACTGCAGGGACGACGGAGGAATGGAGCCCGCATTGAGGCTGAAGAAGAGGATGGAGCAGGAGGGGCTTACACCGAATGAGGTGACGTACAACGCCATCTTGCACGGGCTGTGCAAGAAGGGAAACATGCAGCAGGCAAACCGGTTGGTGTCCGAGATGAGGGCAAATGGGCTGGCGCCAAACACTGTCACGTTCAACACGCTGATTCATGGGTATGTGAAGATTGGCGATAACGAGGCGGCATCAAGGGTGCATGAGGAGATGGTGAAGGCCGGAGTGGGGGTTGATATGGTGACATATAATGCACTCATTCTTGGGCTATGCAATGAAGGAAAGGTGAAGAAGGCTGGGCGTTTGGTTCAAAAGCTTTGCAGGGCCAAGCTTGAGCCGAATGCGTCAACTTTCATGTCGCTGATTGTTGGGCAGTGTAAGAGGCAGAACTCGGAGCAAGCGCTGGATGTGTTGAATGCAATGAAGAAAAGTGGCTTCCATCCGAATTACGACGCGTATAATATGGTTGTATCCACTTTCTGCAAGAACAAGGATTTTGAGGGAGCACTTGATGTCTTGAAGGATATGCTTGCTAGGTGCTTGGCTCCTGACAAGGACTTGTTGCATGAATTCTTTGAAGGCCTCTCCGAAGCTAAAAAACTGCACCTGGCAGAGGACCTCCGTTCAGTGGCCAACGGTGAAAGATTTATTTCTGATGCCTACTATACTGGTGATTATAGGAATAAAGATGAAGAGAAGAACGAATGGTAACTGCATTCTGGACTACTATGTCTAGCAAATATCCACGATTTGTTGGTCAAGTGGAATAAGATTGTTCAAAGAAGTAAGAATTCCAAATTTCCTATCTTTATGATCATGCTGATGGAACTTATTTAGGTGTGCTCGAAGTTGTTTTCAGCATATTTGCACTCATTGGTTCACCGTCCTTGTAGCACCTAGTTTGTTCTAGATCGTCAAAATACAAATTCCGTGGAAGGACAGTCTAGCAAAATTTTGGTGCAGTGGAAACCTGGTGGACTGCATGCAACACAGAGGACATCTATAAAAACATAATCAGATGTTGGTATCCTTGCACTTTTCTGCAATGACTTCTATTTTCCCCTATTATGGTATACCTTTTTGAAACTACTTTCAATTTTACTGTCAGTAATTGTTTACATGTTTGTGTATCTTTTTTTTATGGGGATACATGTTTGTGTATCTACAACATCTCTATCCATCCTTAACTTGCAAGATTCACTCTTTCATTTGATATAAAATGAAACAAGTTGCAATTATATTGTTGGTAACTTGGTATATGCGCATCTGGAATGTTCAGATTTGCACACTTTCATCTGCACATGAAACAAATTCAACTTTGTTTGCAACTTTAAAATGGCAGTTGAACTGTTCTAGAGATCTAGTCAACAAAAATTTTAGTAGCTTCCAGCATCGAATATTTTGAACTTTTCACATGTATTGTATTAATACATTTCATGTTTCAGGGTGCATACATTGGATGTGGACACCTGCACTAACATAGCATAGAGACCTGCAATATTTTCATCAGATGAGAAAACTGGAAAAAGCAATAGTCTTTTTGTGAGTACAATTTGGCACTCTCCAAGGTACTGCAGAAAACGAATTTACTGCTTATATACAAATTTTCAATCATCTATAAGCACTCCACAATATTGTAACTGAGCACTCCACAATATTGTAACTGCCATCGTGCTAGATATGTTCCTGCTGTAAGTTCCTTGACAACTTTAGATATAGTGAAAGTAAGCTTTAATTTTCAATTCTCAAGTGGAAATGTGTTAATATGTGCAGACTTCTTATGTTCTCCCTTTCTGGCCCATGTTGGCCTTATGGCCCGTTTGGCCCATACTTTGTATACTTGTAACCCTAGACTGAGTGGAATATAGTAGTCCATTTTTCCCTTCTTCTCTAACAGAAAAGAGCTTGCCGAATAGATAGATGCAACAGGCCTTCAATACTCGAGTGGTGACACCCGAGGTTTTTAGCCATCAAATCTGAGATGTGCAGGCCAGATTTTCATTAAATTTGTACTAACCGAGAATCAGGTGTTACTGGGGACTTGAACATCTGAATTTTCAATTTGCCCAAGCGACAGTAACTTCAATACAAACTTACTGGTCTTAGAAGGTCCAAAAACACATGAATTTTTCTTACCTCATCTACCCACCATCCCTGAGCATGAATTTTGTTACGTATCTGAGGTACCTAAAGACGGGTGTTAAGAACGAAAAAGACTGGAGTGGCCTTTATGTATAATGCTATGGCTAGTCTTTCTTTATATGAGAACTGAATCACTGATAGTCCGATACCTTTTTTCTCCATTCCAGCTGGCTTAGATGCTGGCACTAACTAATATCAGAATTTTCTAGCAGCAACCATCTCAAAGAAGGGCATGATTATAATTATAAAGCTATCTAAACAATTATGGTTGCAACAGGGTATCCAAATTCCAAATAGCAGGTTTTAGAGTAGCACTGCTACCTAAAGCCACAGGTTTTAGAATTGCAACAGTATATCAGAATTGTGCCACCACTATGTTGGTACCTCAAGGACAAGCATTCATAGAGTCCACCATATGATTAGCTTGAGTTGTCAACTCGTACTCCTGTTGAGATGTTACCAGAGCTATATGTACCGCAGAATGACCCATGAGCTTGGTTGCATTCCAACTTGTTTGGTTAGCCCCTGTCACATCAAATATTTGGACACTAATTAGGAGTATTAAATATAGACTAATTACAAAACCAATTTCACAACCTCTAGGCTAAATCGCAAGACGAATCTATTAAACCTAATTAATCTATGATTTGACAATATGGTGCTACAGTAAACATTCGCTAATGATGGATTAATTAGGCTTAATAGATTCGTCTCGCGATTTAGCCTAGGGGTTCTGCAATTAGTTTTGTAATTAGCTCATGTTTAGTTCTCCTAATTAGCATCCGAATATCCGATGTGACACGGACTAAACTTTAGCTCCAGGATCCAAACACCTACAAGAGACTCAAAGTTTTTGTCAAGTATTGACTGGTATCGCATCTTGCTCATCCTACAAGAGACTCTTCACCGGTAATTCCTTGCATCTAGTTATATCATCAAATGGCTTGAATGGGCTAACAGCGGTAAGAGAGTGTGGCTGTGTTTTGAATCATTTAACAATTATCTCGATTTTTTTTTCTTCTTATGTTTTGACGATCTGTGTCTGGAGCATTACATGTATCTGTATAACAGGAACCGAGGGATCTGAAGGAGAATAAATCCCCATGGACTAACCTTGCCTGCTTCAGTCAACCTTGGGATTCGCACCCTTTTCTGTTAAACGATATGGCATCAAAGGTGTGTTAATTGTTTTTAACTAATTCATTTGGTGCGCAAACTTCTCAATTGACATGTTTTGAGCATATGAAGATTGCACTTGCCCTACTACTAGCACACAACTCCAACCTGCAGGGTGCGATTAATACAGAAATGTTCGACTGTTCTTCCTACCCCTGCATGGCTGCATGGACCTTCAGATGGCGAAGGCAGACTAAAATGATCTGGCCAGGCCCCCAACCACCACCACCACCATAAACTCGTGGATGGCGTATACAGCAAGAGCTGCTTTAAAGCAAATAATCTCTTGCAGCATTTTGGAATGTCACGAGAGAAGTTATGGTCACGGCTTTTGCAGTCATTGTAACTCCAGAATACCTCAGTTTCTTGACAGCTGCTCTTTTGTCTGTATGCCATATTATTTGTTGAATTTGTCTTCAGCTTGTACTAGGGTCTGAAATCTGCATAAATCCTATCAAAACTGAATGTATCGACGTGTGCATGTTCTATTTTATATTATGAAAAAGAATCTGAAAAAAAAATACGAGTACCCGCCTAGCCGGATATGTCTAGAACTCAAATGCAGATTAGAATGCTCCACCAGGACAAGGACCGAAAGCAAACCCAGCCTCATGTTCGTGGACGTATGCTTGGGACTAGAATGAATGTTACCCGAAGCAGACGTTGCCTGGAAAACAATGATTTATATCGATTTGTCACTCTCATTCTGGAATGATTCTGGTGACCTATGCGGCTATGCCTGCACGACTGTAAGTTAATTTCGATCGGCCCAAGACAAATTAAATACCTGATCAAGTAAACGGCCTAACGGGGTCACCCTCATTCTGGAACACTAATTAATGTACACCAGTAGACGTCGTACTCACCGATGCTTAGGGGACTTTAGCTTCTCGAGCTAAAAAGTTTAGTACATGTCATATCGAATATTCGAAGGTTAATTGGAAGAATTAAACATGAGAATTATAAAACTAATTGCACAGATGGAGGTTAAACGGCGAGACGAATCTATTAAGCCTAATTAGTTCATGATTTGACAATGTGCTGCTACAGTAACCATTTGCTAATGATGGATTAATTAAGCTTAATAGATTCGTCTCGCCGTTTAGCCTCCATCTGTGTAATGGGTTTTGTAAATAGTCTACGTTTAATACTTCTAATTAGTATCTAAATATTCGATGTGATAGGTGTTAAAAATAAGCAAAGGAACCAAACGTCCCCTTGCTGGTATCCAGATTAGGGGTTTATGATCGTTCACGGCAAAAGTCGAATGGGATCTTAAAATATTTAACCAACAAAAAACACTCCCAAGTTTATCACTCCACCGTTTCATAAAGACTGTCGTTTAGAAAATTTTAGATAAGATCCTAATAACTCTTATTAATCAGATAGATTATCGAGTAGAATTAATTATGCATGCACGCTTGCAGTAATTGTCAGACCTATTAGCTTTTATTAGCCTTTCTTAGGGGGTGTTTGGGAGGGGGGCTAAACTTTAGTCCCCTATTTTAGCCACATTTTAGCCCCTTCCTCCCAAACAGGAGGGTTCAGATCTATTAGCCCCTCCAAGGGGTGCTAAAACGAACTAAAGAGGGCTAAAAGTGGTCCCCGAACCAATTTCCACCCCTGCCCCCTCCCCTCTCTCTCCTTCATGCCGCCTCCGCCTAAGCTCCCGCCGGATCTCCCCTCTGCCGGGCCCTGCCACCTCCCGCCCAAACCGCCTCTACCCAGGCCAGCCTCCCCTCTGCCAGGCCCCGCTGCCTCCCGCCCAAGCCGACCTCCCCTCCAGGTCCCGCCACCTCCCGCCCAAGACGGCCTCCTCTCCGCCGGGCCTCGCCACCTCCGCCGATCCCCGCTGTATCCGCCGCGATGGCGCAGCCCCACCTAATCCTCCAGTGCCCGCCGCCCCGCCGCATACTCCGTGGTCCAGGCAGCCCCGCCGGCGGCGCAAGCATCCGCGGCGCCTGGTGGGCCCGCGGTGCTGGGGTCGTTGGTGAGCAGCGCGGCGGTGCCGCCACATCGGAAGAGGCAGACGGCTCTAGGGAGAAGGAGCCCACATTGAGGATGACGAGGTCGACGTCGCGCGCGGGGACGCCGGTCCTGGAGAGGACGGCGGCTACGGCGTCGGCGAAGAAGTCATCCATCTCCTCGAGCGCGTCGGCGTGGGTGGGGGTCTCCTCGCGGCCCTCGAGGATGTTGCGCGGGGTATTAGGTGTGCTTGCTGATGCCGGAGTTGATGATGACCTTGAGGAGGCCCAGCCGCTTGTTGCGCTCGATCACCACGCCGGTCGTCTCCGTGGTGACCTTGCGGCCGCTGCGTGCGCAAGCAAGAGCGCCGTGAGCAGTTGAGGGGTAAAGGAGATGAGTTAAATGAGGGGTAAAAGAGTCTTTTGGCAACCAAAGTGCTAAAGTTTAGCTCCCCTCCCAAACACCTCACATTGCTAAAATTTAGCACTTGGTAAACTTTAACCCCTTCCTCCCAAACAGGGCCTTAGTACCTGTTTGGTTCTAGGGATTAAAGGTCATTAAAGAAGATGAACAAAGACCAAAATACCCCAAGCTGCAATAATGAGGGGCAAGGCTGTTCTCTTAGACTTTTAGTCCCCTTTAGTCACTCCAAGGGACTAGAGGACTAATCCCTTTAGTCCTCCATTTAGTCACTCTATTTTAGTCACCCAAGGGACTAGAGAACTAATCCCTTTAGTCCTCCATTTAGTCACTCTGTTTGGAAGTTTAGAATTAAAAGAGGTAAAAAAGGAGGGACTAAACTTTATCCATAGCTAGGCTGGCTCGGGTATCGATGATGTGAGTAAATGACTGATTCGTTAACTGAGTTAAAAAAGTAATATGATGGTCCGAAACTATTTGTGGGATTGAAGGTGGACGGAGGGAGTGCTCGACAAATTTCAGGACCAACTAATTTTAACTAGTATAGTCACTGATATTCTTGTAGCAAGAGGCCGGTCTCCATCACGTGATGTGGACATCATCTGTTGGTACGTGCCATTCTTCCATGCCATTGTTCCATCCCTAGCTCGGTGGGTTAAGATAAGACTTGGCTGGCTCGTAGTATAAAATCAACGGAGTGCTGCTTGGGGTGTATCGTTCATGGACATCTTGAGTTGCTTGACAACGACACACACTCGAAAGAAACACACATATACCTAACAGCTAGCTGGCATTAATTCAAGTGGGCTCAGTTTTTTTCCATATACATGGATTTTTTTTTATGAGCCATATACATGCTGGAACTGCTATAGGATGCCGGGGCATTTTGTGTTCTCTTTGTACCCGATTTTTTTTTCCTTTCCCTTCTTCATGAGTAGCACGCAAAAAGGTAGAGGGAGAGAAAAAATAAGGAATTTTACTAGTTCAGTTAAATTTACATATTAGAGCTACTGTATTTTTGCTGCTGTAATTTCTGAGAGATGGCCCTTCACTAAAAATTCAAATGTTGAACTCCACTAAACTAGCCGGATTTGGCCATACTTCCAAAGGGTGTTAATTACGTTACGTGCATGTTCACAAATTCGAAAAGGAGCCGTTGGATTTGTATCCAAGGGTCCAAATTTTTGGTGTGCGAGGAGGGTAAAATGCCTAGATAGAATACAGATGAACCCAAAATGTATAATTTTATCCAGTGATCCAAATCCTTTAACCATTTTAGGAAAAAACCGATAGATGCCTTTGAAATCGGAAAAAATATAGTTCTAAACAGTACTGCATCGACTCATACGTACAGTGCAAAGCACACCGATGCGCTAGGTTCATTCCCACTGGTGCGGAATCAAACGGCACGTATAATAATTAAAGCCTCATGCCATTACCGTAAATTTCCTACAAACATAGAAGGTATCTAATATATCATAAGAGTTACATTCAGCCTGTTCGCTTCAGCTTATCAGCCGGCTTATCAGTTACCGAACAGTGTTTTTCTCTCACAACAAATCAGCCGTTTCAGCTTTTCAGCCGGCTTATAAGTCCAGCTGAACAGGTATGAGTAGCAACGGCGCAGTTCTTTTCTATAAAAGAATTCTAAAATTGAGAATTTCTTAGTAGATAATGCTTTGTTACTGTCTTAATGAGTTGTTTTGACCCTTACATGTTCATATTGCACTAACAATACCTTAGTCACTTGAAAAATAAATGCAAATAAGAAGGAAAAATAATGATGGCCGTCAGCTTATTTTAGAGTGATTTTATAGATTTCATGTGAACCATACCCTAGCCTCCAATTCCGTCTGCCTAATCGGGGAGCCAAAATGCAATTGGACAGTATAAGGAAATAAATGAGGATGCTGAATAGTTCATGGCCTGCCTATGCACTTTACTTTAAGTTAAATTTCCCAAAACTACATTGTTCTATCGACATTATCGTGGAACTACATATTTAAGAAGTTTCGTAACAAAGCTAAATATTTAATATGTCAAAGGCTCACAAACTAAAATTTAAGAAATTTTGGTATAAAGCTACATATTTACTATGCAATACATGGTAAAAGTACAAATTTAATAAATCAGTATTTCACAAAACTATAGATTTTAGATGAGTGAAACCTACAATTTTTCCCAATAAATTTCACGTTAAATCTGTAGCTTGTGATGCTATGTCATGGTAAAACTTTAGTTTTGTGATAAAGCTTATTCAATCCATATTTTTTACTATTCTTTGACACACTAAATCTGTAGTTTCCTTATCCAACTTATTTATTTTTAATTTTGCGATAACAACTTATATAAACAATATGTTGTTTGACAAAATTTACAGTATCTTATTGAGCTTATAAATTAAATCTTAATTATATATGCTAGTTTACCATATAAACTAGACCAAAAATATGCCTGGTGCTTTATCTAAGTCCGAAGCTACGGGCTACTTTTTGATTGCTATACTGAATCTACAAGGTGTTGCGAAAGTCTATATATCGGTTAGTGTAAGACTTTTCTATAATGGTTCTTTAAACATACTCCAAGTTAAATTAAAAATTGTAACCCTCTTCTTTAAAAATTGCTATGCTTACCCTTCGTCGTTGCGTTCGTGGCTTTATGTCACTAGGATGACGATTACATATGTACGCAATTCTACGTTCCTGTCGCTTGACTTTCTAGAATCCAGATTAGCATGTACTATTGGTGGAGAAGCAAGGCCTCCTTAGTCCCAAAGTTTTGCACTTGACTTCCTACTCGTCTCCTTCACTTTCTTTTTTAAATGGTAAATTTGTCTACTATATACTAAAAGGCATGGTTTGGTCTATATATATGACATCGCACTTGTCGATTTTGCGTGGTGAACAATGCAAATACGTGATTTTGTCTATAGGATACTGCATGATGTCCTACGAAAGTTTGAAGAAGTGTTTTTGTCTACAGGACACACCGGCCCTGAGGTGTTTTGCAAACCAAATCATATGTATAATTGGAGACTACAGGCAAAATGGACAAGTGCAGACCAAGCTACATTAGTGTCTTGTAAACAGATTCCTCTTTTCTAATACTGCTAGTTGGGCACGCTTGACTTCTTTGGCCCATCCTTAGCACCATTAGTTTTATAAGCAGCCCGTGATTAGTATCATACCGCACCAGTTCGTATAGAAGTTCTAGCATATAATCCTCTAATCAATTGTTGTTCTTGTTAACCATTTGCGAAGTGAAATTTTCTATGCTCCAGGAGAAATTGGCATGTTTGTTGTAAAATCCCCACGTATACCACCTGTTTTCTTAGTAGAATGTCTTTATGAATAGCACTTAGCCAATTAGACAAAAGCAGTACGATGGAGGGTTGAACATGAGATTCCGTAGAACTTCCTCCGCTCCAAATTGTAGATGGTAGTAAGCTGAGGATTCCTTTGCAGTTTTTTTAAGAACTTAATTCTGATAGAAACTCACAAGTCAAAAAAAAAGATATGGGCCCGTTCGGCGGCTGCAGCTGCTCCTGCAGTAGCCAGCGTTTAGGCTATTGTAGCAGCTGCTACATGTCGGTGCTATTCCATTGCTCTGCTTGTACTGCAAGCCGACACAGTCGAGCGGCTTGTTTGCTAGCTGGCTGCAGCTCCAGCCGGAAGTAGCGTAGCCGAGCAAGCTCTGTATGTTTTGGATGGTGATGAAGAGATGCAAATTTTGTTTCATGCATAAATGGAGGAATTTCACATGAACCCGTGCAATTATTATACGATTTCTTTAAAAAACTATAGTTATAGGTCAACTGCCGTCTTGTAGCCCAGCTGTGCCGTCTGCCACCACCGCTTATCTAGCTAGCCTGACATAGGTATAACTTTTCTTCTAAACTCAAATCAAAATTTTATCGGAGTTATTAATGGTGTTGGGGGGAGAAAAATTATCTGAGTGTGATATTGTACTTTTTTTCTAAAAAAATGTTGAAGAGAATAAGAAAAGGTCGGCCAGTGCACGCAAAGGTATAAAGAAAAGCAAAACCCTGAAAGCTACCGGCAGTTGGATGCCAAAATAAATACCTCCCCTTGCCATCTCCTTCATCCTATTCTTGCGTGGATGGGAATGCTCAACACACTACCATAGGCGCCGCTCCAGCTCCTCCTTCCCCTGCGCTGAATGGTAAGGTGAAAGTTCATGTTCCGGATCACTAGGTCGGTAATGCGCCCGATGCGCTGTGGTCTTCATGGGATTTCTGGGCCAGGAATCGGGCGTGTTTCTTGGGAATTTGAGGACAATTTTAGAGTTTTGGTGACCGTGCCTTGGGATTTGGCAATTTGGAACCTTAGATTTTTGTTTTCTCATGCTGTATGATTTCTCATAGGTTTTAGGTATGTAATTGCCGTATTTTCTCCATTTTTCCTGCTCAATTTGTGCCTTTTCTCTATTTGATTTGTCTGTAGATAAAAGTTGCCAACAAGAGTTCAAATGGGGGCGTTCTTGAGCTCCCCAACCAGCAAGAACCAGCCACGGGAGCACGGCGAAGCGCCGGGACCAGAATCCACGAAGAAGCTGCGGCTATCGTCGATTCCTCCTTCTGGCCATGACCACCCGCGGCTCATCCCCGGGCTCCCGGACGAGATCTCGCTTCAAATCCTCGCGAGGATGCCGAGGATGAGTTACCTGAAGGCCAAGATGGTCTCCCGGAGCTGGAAGACCGCCATCACCGGCGCGGAGCTGTACCGTCTTCGGAAGGAGCTTGGCGTGGCTGAAGAGTGGTTGTACATTCTGATGAAAACGGCAGACGATCAGAAGCTGGTTTGGCACGCTTTTGATCCGGTTAGCAACCAATGGCAGAGGCTGCCACTCATGCCTGGGATCAGTCATCGGAGAGGAGACTGCAGGAGTGGAGTCCCCGGGTTGGGATTGGGGGATCTGGTGAGCGCTGGCATCAGGATCTCCGATGTTATCAGAAGCTGGTTTGGTCACAAGGATTTGTTAGGCAGTATACCGTTCTGCGGCTGTGCCATTGGCACCGTTGATGGCTGCCTTTATGTTTTGGGTGGCTTCTCTAGAGCTTTCGCGATGAAATGTGTGTGGAGGTATGATCCCTTTGTCAATTCATGGCAGGAGGTGAGCCCAATGAGCACTGGGCGTGCCTTTTGCAAGACTAGCCTGTTAAACAACAAGCTTTATGTTGTTGGTGGTGTGAGCAAAGGCAAGGATGGGCTAACTCCACTCCAATCTGCCGAAGTGTTTGACCCGGCAACCGGGGTTTGGGCAGAAGTGCCAGACATGACATTCTCCAAAGCGCAAGCTCTACCGACTGCCTTCTTAGCTGAGTTACTGAAGCCAATTGCTACTGGAATGACCTCATACAGAGGGAAGCTATATGTTCCTCAAAGCCTTTATTCCTGGCCCTTCTTTGTTGATGTTGGTGGGGAGACATTCGATCCTGAGACGAATTCATGGGCGGAAATGCCTGTGGGCATGGGTGAGGGTTGGCCTGCAAGGCAGGCTGGAACAAAATTAAGTGCTGTTGTTGATGGGGACCTGTATGCCTTGGAACCATCAACTTCTTCTGACAGTGGTAAGATAAAGATCTATGATCCTCAAGGGGATACTTGGAAGGTTGCAGTAAGCCAGGTACCTGTTGGGGACTTCGCTGAGTCGGAAAGTCCGTACCTGCTTGCAGGATTTCTTGGGAAGCTCCATTTGATCATCAAGGATGTGGATAACACAATCATTATGCAAACAGACCTTCTGAAGCCTACTGATTCGGCAGCCCCTTCGGCTGGCACAACTTGCCAAAATCCAGATGTCTCCTTCGAGAAGGAAACAGATGTTTGGAAAGCCATCGCATCGAAGAATATTGCAGTTGCTGAACTCATCAGCTGCCAGGTTCTCAGCATATGAGTTTGTAAATTCGCGTTGCTCTGGATCATTGTGTCAATTATGAATATGTTTCTGCCGCACATCTGATCTCGTCAGGTAACTTGTTGGGCCTCCAACCTTGAGAACAGATGATCTGCATCTTGTGTTACAATTGTGATCAGTGAACTGCAGAAAGTATTTCCACTGGCAATGTACATATGTATACCCAATTTGTGTAATCCAATTGTATAAGCATTTGCTTCAACTCTTATCTATGTATATAACATCACACGGATTTGGTGGAGGCCGTCGCGCTTTGTCCAATTCCGAAGGCAACAGCGCTGAGTGAATCAAGAGTACTATCTGAACCCTGTTCATTGTACAAACTGTTGTAAATTCTAATGTTCATTCCTTTTTGTCTGATTTCTTAATGGAAATATGTGCAATGATCTCAACAATAATCCATCTGGACATTGTTTTAGTTATGCTGATATTCTTATTATCCCTCAAAAGAGACCTGCGTCTTTGTTTTTGTTCCCTCCATCCAGTGACACCTTCCAGAACCTGGAAATGTTTTATTTTGCTTTATTCGCATAAAAAATTAACTTTTCGCTTTGTTCAGTTAATGTTTATGATTCTCTTTGCCACATCACTTCCGGTGCATTTGTTCTTCTCTTGCCAATCTAAAGTTAACAACGCACTGGATTGGATACCGGTTTGCCTCACACTTGACGAGGACTGGTCCGGACTTGCTTAGAGTCTTGGATCTGTTATGTTACATATGTTCTTTGATTGCTCATTCTTTCTTTGGTTTGACATGGTGGCACCTAAGAGTTCCGCATCAGAACATAATATGTTGTGGCATCTTAGGAGTGGAGTATACCAGTATGAACCGGATCCATGCTTTCCTGATGCTTTTCGCACATTTTGCTTTGGTCGCCGGCTTGCCTTGAAACTGTTGCTGGTCAAAAATGGGAGGCGCTCCAGTACAGCCGCTGTGATCTGCAGACTTGGGCGTGGTTTTTCTATTGACTCCTGATGTCACTTGTGCAATGTTGCTATCTGTCAATTGTCAACAATAACTGTGAACAGAAAATTTGTAGAAAGCATCTAATGACTGATGTTAGCAGGTAGCAATATTCGCATCTACCAAAATGGCGGGCAAGATTTTTCAAATCCAAATGTATTTTCAAATTTTGCCTGCTAGTTGTGCATTTTTCAGTCGAGGAAGAATCACAACACTGAATAGAAATAGCTGGAATTTTCAACAAACACCGTAGGACCAAGATGTCAACACCTTGCTGGTCTATCTGGTGAACATATCAATCAAATTATTGAATCTTAATTACACGAGGGAAGGAACATAGTTTGGTTGACGTGACTAGTTCAAGAGTTTAGAAGGTCAAAAACATGATGTACATCCTGAAATAATACCCATGTTAAAGACATGCCAGTATTACATAGGGATCTTTGGTTTTCACATCAGAGCTTCATGCCGAAGAAAAGAATAGCAGAATGCTCTCTGTTAGGCAGTACCAACATCAGATCAAGGAGTGGTCCAGTCAACGTTAAAGATTCTATATAAAAAAAAACTGCAAATTGCAATCAGCAGATGTGAATACCCTCTTCAAAGGCTGCTGGTTGTTGGCACAAGACAATTTTCTAACAAGATTGTTTCTGAGCTGCAGGGGCTTGTACAAGACGTTACATTTATGTATATCACATTCACATACAACTCTACAATTGATACTGATGCTGAGATTGTACTGATATTTACATTACAAAATGTTTCAATGGCCGTCGCAGAAGATTGTTTACAAAGACTGCAACTGGCTGACATTTTTTTCCTTCTCCAGTTTTCTCTTTGGTTCCTATGATTTCCACGGTGATCGGTTCTTCAGATTCATTTCGAGCTTCTGCCTTTCTCCCTCCACCTCGGCAAATTGCACACTGAGCTCTGAGTACCTGCCCTGCATCTCTTTTAGTTCACTTTCTACTGCTACCTGCCTTCTCTTCAACTCGATAGTATCTTGTATCAGTTCATTGATGTCCCTGAAGCTTTGGAAGATTGCTGCCTCGTCATTGTGCTGCTTCAAGAATGAACTAACAAGAGGCAAAGAGAATCAATAGATATAGTGTATTAGTGTTTAATCAAATTTAAAATGAACAGCAAAAATGCTTGTTGAATGTACAAGTTACCTCTGGAAAAGGATGTCTGTTTTCTTCTTTGCTTGAAGAGCTTCTGCGAGTTCGAGTTCCAAAGCAAGTACTCTTTCCAAGGCATTGCCAGATCCAGGAAGCTCTTTAAATGAAGGAAAAATACTTTCCAAATGCTCATTTGCCTAAAGTAATACCCAATGCAAAAATGTGATGAAACATGTTGGAGTACAGCCTGTACAGGTCACGTTTACTATAGACACTGGAAACATACCATATCAAGTTGTGATAATGTCCTTTCCAAACCACTGAGTGATGGATCGATTAGATTAATATCCAGTGGAAGAAGAGGAGATAGATTCTCATTCTTCAATCTTTCCAGCTGCATATAAAAACAATTTTCATTAAAACCAGCTCCCTTCCATATCATGCAACACATTAGTATGATAATGTACAAAAATATAGTTTCTTAATTGTCCAATGGTGGTTATAAACCTTCATATACTGAGTTATATAGTACCAAAGACTCATGTGTTACTGTGAATCTGTGTTGTTGAGTTTATGTTACCAATCAATTATCGCATTATTTGCAAGTAATACAAATATGGTAAGCCAGCAAATTTCTAATTCAAGCTTTATCCATTGTGTAACATGAGCAAGCCAGCAAGTATGGTGCATCACATCACCTCAATTTTGTGATTCATATAATGACATTATCTCAGGACCCTGAATACATGTACTAGCATCTGTATCTTTTCGCCTCCAGTTCTCCATATAGGAGCCTGGGGAAGAAATAATAATACCGAAACTGGTAGGAGCCCTTTTTTCCATATGAAATTTGCTTTTTCACATGATATCCGTTACAACCTGAATGAAATAATGCACCAAGAGAAGTTCCATCATACCTCCTTCTGGAAAAGGTTCAATCCAGTTGCTAATTTCTTATGCTCTCTAGAAATATCTTTGATGCTATTGTGGCCATTCAAATGATTCTCTATTGATGATTCACATTCCTTATCGCAATTCTGTGGAAATAGCAAAATAAAGTAAGCTGAAAACATTATTCGTTGTGGAACAAAAGAATAAATAACCACAGATATAATGAATTGGTGTCGAAAATACACACTTGGCTATGTCCAATTATCTCTAACATATTTGCTTGTCAGTAAGAAAACAGGTAAAAGCACAACGTGTGATCTATAATATTAATCTAAGTCGTTTAGGATACCAACAGGGTCTACAATATGAACTTCTGACTAGTCCTTTCTATAAAATATGATACTTTGAAATAGAAGTTATTATAATTATGAAAGTGATCCCCATGATGAAACTAGTGAAATCAACCCTATGTTGCCAATCTACGTTCTTTAGGGTGTGTTTGGTTTGGGGATCGAACCGGGTTGGAACGGGTTTGACCCTCATCGACCCATGTTTGGTTGGAAATGCATCTGGGTTGGGTCGGACCCAGGAGGGAATATTCCTCTTAGATGCAGGTCGAATGCATCCGCCCAAAACGAGCGGATGTACTCGACCCACATCAACGCCATCCGTGCCCGTTCGTGTGTGGGGCAGCGGCAATAGGCAGGGTAGGGGTGGGGGCGGCCTCCAGTCGCGCGGCCGGGACGGCGATGCGAGGCAGAGGGTGGCCGGCGGCGAGTCCGGACGGCGGCGGCTCGGAAGAGAGCGCGGCGGGGTAAGCCCGGGAGGAGGCGGCGGCGACGCGCGGTCGGGACGGCGACGCAAGTTAGAGGGCGGTCGGGGGCAGCGCTCACGCGAGGCAGGCGGCGGCAAGCTGGGTAGGGGCGAGCGGTGGATCGGGCGGCTAGGGATGCCCGGTGGGGAGAAGTGGACAAGAATGTTGGATAAAAAAATTATAGTGGATGACATGTGGGACCCACGTACAACAGTTACAAACGGTGTTAAAATGACATCCAATCGACCCGTCTCAACCCTTTCAACCAAACACTAGATGGGTTGGACCCATCCCTTTCAACCAAACACGAGATGGGTTGGATCCAACTCACAAAAGTGGAACGGAGCCAACCCGTTCCACTTGGTCCCAAAACCAAACACATGCTTACATATTAATGGTCGAAGTGAAAAAAAGTTCGACTGAATGGAGTCACAAAACAACTTACATTTCCAATCAGTAAAATTAACCAAAATGAAAAACTAACAAAAAGCTACTTCAACTTGAGAGCGAAAGGGACTTATACTACCTATATCTACTTGGGAGTTGGGCCTGGCAAGGTTGGAATTTGGTCCAGCTTTGGCTTGTCCAGGGCCACACCAAGCTTGACCAGTAAGTCGGACAAGCCCGCTAAAATCCCAGATGCACTCAAGCAACTCATCAACATTGAATGTACACCACTTACAATCATATTACAGTTTTAGAATAATATATTAGTAAGCTGACTTAAACTTTTTGACATGTCAGAATGTTGACCAATTCCCTCACATACTAAATAAATATCTATTTTATGTGCTAGGCATTGGCCTTATTTTTAAATTCCATGTTCTGGGTCATATTTCCCTATGCCTCAAGGTATGTATGACATGCCATGTATTCAAGTGTTGTAATGTGCTACATGGTTTACAAAGTTAAATCTGGCAAATATTTTGTATGATTTTCTTTTCAAGGTTCTGCCATAAGCATGGCAATAACTACAATAACCCAAAAACAATTTGTGGATTGATTACCTCTGAGTTCTTGCTCACTTCATGCCCACCAACCTTCCCAACATCCTCTGCTTCTCGAGACAAATTTGATGTCAAACTTCTGCTCTGAATTTCACATTCCTGTAACTCTGAATTCATTTCTATTATATTTGGTGTAGCCTTTGAGACGGACTCAGCCTTGCCATCTCCAAGAATATGCCCGACAGATGTGCTTCCAGGGGTGCATGATCCAGAGCTATCATGTGATGTGTTATTGTCTGTTAATGCCATATTCTCCAATAACTTCTTAACCAGATCAAGTTCCACCCTTATTCTGTTACGTTCCTCGCTGCACTCTTCAAGAGAGACTTCAATCTTCTGCTTTTCTTCATTGCAGCAATCTAAGTTTAATTTTGTGCATTCTAGTTCTGTCATCATGCTGTCGTATGCATTTGACAGTTCTCTTTTATCAGCTGATAAATCCTGCATCTCCACCTCCATTTCAGAAATTTTCATCGACAACTCTTCAATTTTCTTAGCAAGAGCAATCTCATTTTTCTTCCCAGTTTCAACATCATCCAAAGCACTTTGCAGCTTCAGCAGCATCTCTTCAGCATATTTTTTATTGACAAAAACCTGACCTTTCAGCTCCTGAACCTTCGATTCATACTGCTCCTTAATAAATGCAATTCTAAGGGAATCTTGCATGGCGTGTAATGATCCTTCTTTCTCCTTTCTTCCAGCTTCAGCCTTTTCTTTTAATTCTCTCAAAATGATCGACAAGTTTTTGAACTCTTCTGCCTTCAGACTTTGTTCTGCAAGTTTTTGGGCGAGATCCTTGTTCTGTTCAATTAAATTTGTCAACTCATGCCTTTGATTCTGGAGCAATGATGACATCACAGTGTGTTGTTCCTCCAATTTTGACCTAAGAATAATGTTTAAAATTTCAATCTCATCTTTTGTTGATTTCACATTATCAACCTGCTCTTCCAGATCTGTCAGCAAGACTCGAAGCTGTGAAATCTCATCTTTATCCTCCAATACTTTATCACTGTTATCAACTGCTATATCATGAGACTTGTTATTACTTACTTTTGTCAATGCTTCCTCATGTACTTTCATAAGATCCTCAAGTCCTTTCTTCTCTTGAATGACACTGCTGTGGTTGATTTCAAGAGAATGGATAGCCGCTTGAAGTGTGCTATTTCTATCGGCTAATTCTGCTTGAGTAGACATGTGAACCCGTAATAATTCATCAGCATCTTTGTTTTTAAGTTCAAGTTTCTCAAAGTCATTTCTTAACATATTAAGTTGCACAACAGCCTCTTTTACCTGACTTCTCATATAACTAGCTTCAATTCCACTGGAAAGCATGGCCTCAAGAACTATTCCTAACTGGTTTTCCAGATTCGAAAGCTGGGAATGAAGAGAGAGATTTTCACAGTTGAGGTCCCTTTGGATTTGTTCACTCTTTGAGAGTGCATCTTTCATTATACTGTTTGCTTTTTCCATGTCCAAAAGCTGGTCCTTCAGATGAATTGACTCTGTTTTATGCTCATCAAAAGAATGTAGGACCTGATCTTTCTCACCAAGCTGTGATGTAAGACTTGCAAGGGCAGACTCAAGTTCTTCCTTGAGTATCTTTTCTCTTAGCAAATTCTCATCAGTGCATCTCAAATCGTCGTGTAAACATTTGATCTCACTTTCCCTTTGCACTAACATTTCATCTTTAGACTGTAACAACTGGGTCAAGGTTCGGGTATCCTCCTCATGTTGAGCAAGACTTATTTTGGTCCTCTCAAGTTCCTCTACAGTGACAACAAATTCTTTCAATTTTTCAACAAGAGCCTCATTCTCACTAGTAGCATGCTGTAGCTCAACTTCCATTTGTGACAACTTTGATGTTAAGCCACTATTAGTAATGGAATATTTTTCTTGAGAATCCGAGCTAATCCTAAGTTTGTGAGCCATGTCCTGCAGTTCTTGCTGAAGCTTCTCTACAAGTTCCTCAGAAAAGTTTAGCTTCTGTTTTGTGGCATCCAAATCACATACATACTTCTGCTTCATATCGTGCAATTCTGATTCGGCCTTCTCTGACCTTCTCTGAAGAGCATCACACATTTCCACTACTACTTCCTTCTCCTGATGAACATGAAGCACCTTGTTACATGTTTGCTGATGGAAGAGTTCCAAGCTTTTCACAACAGCAGTATAATTCTTGCTCTCAAGTTCATGCAGTAAAGATGCCTCATCTAAGCCTGAAATATTGACTTCCTTGTTAAAAGACATAATTTTAGAGCATAGTTCACCCAGTTGATCTTGAAGGGATGTAGAAACCATCTGTATGTCATTGTTTATGGAGGATTGCTTATCAAACTCATCTTTCATGGCCTCAAAACCTTCTCTTAATGATCTGAGCTCATCCTTAAGCTGGTCAGTTAGTAAACTTTCTTTGGTTAAAAGGTTCTCGAATCTCTTCTTTTCTTCAGCGCAAACCATGTACTTGCTTTCACAGTCTCTATGTTCCTGAACAAGTCTTTCAGACTCCGTGAGCTTTTCCACAAACAAAGCATTTTCAACTGTAATATCATGGAGTTTTGCTTCTAATATTTGGTTCTTCACAGTCAGATCATCACACTTCAAAATATATCCTGCTTCAGTTTCTTTGACACTTTTGGCTTGGTCCAATGCAGAGTTCAACTTGAGCACTAGAGATTGTGTAGCATCATTAGAGTCATGAAGCTGCATTTCTAACATGTGCAACCTTCCCTGCATGCATTTAATTATATCCAATGCAGCATAGTGAGATTCACGTAGCACATCAGAGAATATTTGGCACTCCATGCTGGCAATAAACATATCTAAAAGCTCAGACTCCATAGCGTGAGAGGTTCTTTGTGGCCCTTCAATGTTTGAGTGATTCCCCCGTGAATCAGTATTACTATGTACATGAAATTCTGATCTTGCACGGAGCTCTTCAATCTTGAATGACCTAAGATTTTTCTGGCCATCCATTTTGTCAAGAGTGCCATTGTCTGCTAAAAACACTCGAGGTTCTTTCTCTGCGTATACACCTTCAAGTCTAATTTGTTTGACACCAGGCCTGTACTGTTCAGGTTCTTTATTGCCACATAAATCTGCTACAGCAGAATGTTCTTCAGACAAACTATCAAAATCTTCTAAAAAGGATTGCTTTGCTAGAGTTTCGTTTGACTCATACATAGAGAGAACCTGAAACGACAGTAATTCAAGGTCTTTCTGTAGACGTTCCACAGCTGCAGAATAATTGAATCTAACCCTTTTGAGTGCAGTTTCCGTAGCAATAGCCCTCCTCTCAAGCTCCTTATTTTGAGCTTCTAAAGCTGTTCTGTCCTCAACAAACCTCATTAACTGATCGTTCATTTCCTCATGCATTTTTTGCTTCTGAGCTTGGAGAACAGAAACTGTGTAGAAGCAAGAGTTGTGTTCTTTCCTGAGATTTTCGAATTCAATTGCTGTCTGCTTCTGGCTCTCCTCAAGCTTATGGATAAAGGATTCATAGTAACGCTCCATCTGGCTCATCTTCTCCAGGAGATTCTCCTTCTCTGTTTTTGAGTCCTCCAGCTTCTGCAGGAGCTCACACATCTTCTCCTCCATTGTGCCTGTACTACCACCAGTACTTTTCTTGAGGGTAACATGATGTCCTGAATTTGATAGATGACCAGTATTTAAGAGTGGACCCAAATGTTCTGCACAGTGATTTTCTTTCATTTGTCCTGGCTGAACTCCTTGCTTGAGGTTCTCAATGACACGCTGAAGTGCCCCCAGATCAGTGAGAAGAAAATCAAGATCACTTGCTTGTAGTCCATGGAGAGCATTGTTTCTGGTCTGCTGCAGTTTACTTTCTAGAAGCAGCAAACCTTGCAGCCATTCTGTTTGGAGATGATGAGCGGAGTCGGTAGCTTCAGCATCAGACTTTTTCTGTAGGAGTTTAGAAGATTTTATTTCTTCCAACTCTTGTTTCAGATTGGAACATTCCGTTCTTAGCAACGATACTTCAGTAGTGAGCTGATTCCGAGACATAAGTTCAACGGCAACCTGTTGGGCAAGGCCTTGTGTCTCAGTGCCTAATTTGTCGGTAACATGCTCCAGAGATGTTGCTTCTGTCTTAAGCTGAGAGAAAGCTGACTCAGCCACCTCCAATCTGGTTCTGAGCCGGTTATTCTCATCATGAGCAGCAGCTAGATCTTTATCAGCAGAGTACTCAGGACTCCAGCCATGAGTCCAGTCACTGCTCCCCTGTGGTGAAAGGTGTTTACCCCGATGAGCTCCTTTCTCTGGTGTAGGACTTTGACTGGTAGGACAAAGAGGTAGGTCACCTGAGCTCCTAAAGCTACTGATTTCATGTGAACCATATGGATCATTCTTTTCAGTAAAAATGCCATCTGAAGTATGTGACGAATTTTCATAGTCTTCAGTTGACCCTGCAGAATCTTCTACCGACGGGTACCCCAGAGAAGTTTCTTTTAGCTTAATCCTTGCATTAACCTATTAAGCATGAGACAGGAAAGTCCATCACCAAATGAGAAGAAATAATGCTGATCAAATCATTAATATCATTTACCAACCTTATCAGTGCCAATGTCTGATGAGGCCGCAGCAACTTCAGCAGGATCATGACTTCTTTGGTTCAATAACTGTTGAGAACTTCTGGCACCAGTTTCCCTTTGCTGCTCAAATTCTCTGTAGTAAACAAGAATTTAAAAGGATTAGAACAAATCGTTTCTTTCATAGAATAAACTATATTGTTGCATAGTGAGCAAACCTGAAACCAGTTTTTGTAGTGAGAAGTTGTGCTGTGATCTGAAATGGTTTGATCAAAGAACCACGTTATGATAAAAAATAGCCAAGATTCCCACAAAACTGTCGAACTGATTCTCATCATAGAAAAACACTAGCCTATTGATGGCTGCTGGTATAGTAAAAAGAAACGTTTTCTAAGATTCATACATGTAATAGCGTCCCAAAGTCTGAACCACGAAGAGGAAGTGCTATTGAAGCAGGCTTCAACGCTTCTGCAAATTCGGCAAGATTGACATCAACCTCCCCAAGAATACTAGAACGTGAAGTCCCCTGTTTTAATCACGGATATGGGGAAAGACAGCAAACATCACTCATTATTAAATTCTTCCAGTGCTTATTTTGACAGAAATAGACATATAGGTTTAACAAGAACATTGAGAGAGACAGGAAGAAGAACAACATTAACCAATTTCTAGAACACACCATGGCCACAACAAGCTTATAGAGCTTGTCATCATATGTCTTAGTCCGAGGATCCTGAAGAAGCCGTGTTGCTTCATAGATAGGATCTGGCCATTTGCAGCTTCCGTTCCTGACATTTGCTTTATTTGTTTTTGCAGTCACCTTCCCTGTATCAGCAGAGATGAAGGACAGAAACAGTTTGTCCCATCCTGTTGATGGAATCTGCAACCAAAATTTTTTAATGTAACAGATTAAGCAAGCCTGCTTTGCAGAAATAAGTTATGTTTGCACAACCAAGACTGGTGAAAAGAATGTATAGTTTGCCAAAAAGAATTTTTCATATGAACAATCAGGAGAAGAAGAAATAATATAATTAAAGTAAATGTATCAGAACTCACATTTGTAGCATGGAACTGCAGCCGGAATACAACCTTGACTTTGGTCTTTTCAATCTTCCATTTTGGTACCCTTGACATTGTGACAGTATAATGACAATTCCCAAAGAAGTTTTGCAGTTTAAATGTCTCTCAAGTGTAGAAGGATCAACATTCTTCCTTTTGTCTGAAAGCAAAGGTACACAAATTTCCTCAAATCAATTAATGCAATTCATCTTTTTTCAGATATAAAAGGGGCTTTCTTCCAGGGAGCAATTCATTTTGAACCAAGCAAACTTATCTGGAGCACTTGGGCTCCAAGGAAGTGCAAATTTTTCCTCTGGTTAGTTGCACATAATCGATGTTGGACAGCCGATAGACTTGCTAGACTCGGCCTTCCCCATCCTGAACATTGCTCCTTTTGTGACCAGGAGGATGAAACAATTCAGTACATCTTGTGTACATGTGTTTTCTCCCAGCAATTCTGGCATCAGCTGCTGCGCCGTTTTGGACTCCCTGATCTTGCTCCTCAGTCTACCTCGGGTCCTCGGCTGGGTTTTATGACTGGTGGCAACAAGCGAGTGGCATGTTCAACAAGGAAGCTGGGCGGGGATTTAACTCGCTGGTTGTGATAGGGGCTTGGATCCTTTGGAAGATGAGGAATGATATAGATTTTAATGGTGCCTTGCCCAGGATGGATCAGGCGCTTCTCCTTGCACAGGATGAAGCTGATCACTGGATGTTGGCAGGCGTAAAAGGCCTTAGTTGTCTGGCCGCTGCTCGATCTGATGGTTAGCAGCGGTGGTTGGTTAGGGGTGGTCGCCTCATACTAAATCGGGCGCGTATGTAATTTGAGTCCCAGGATGGGTGTGTGGTGTGCGTTTGTATGGCTATTTGAGCCTTTTTCTCCTATCTTAATGCAATGATACGCAGCTCTCCTGCGTATTCCAGAGAAAAAAGATATAAAAGGGGTAAAATTCGCACAAAAAACAGAAACAATCAAGTATGGACCATGTTCTGATGACAAAGAAAAAAAATAAAAGAGATGAAACAATAACAGTAACTTCCATATTCCTGTGTAAGCTAATAATGCCTGACAAGTGCAAACGAAAGTCCCAAAACACAAATGGCTGGTAAACTTCTTTACAGCAATCACACAAAAAGAGAAATGATGAAGTTGAATCGTGTAAGCCCTTCCAGATTCCATATCAGTTCCTTATAAAAAAACACCTGTTTATCAGCAGTACAGTATGTCCATTCAAATGTACAGCATAATGCAAAATTGAAAAGGAATCAATAAATAAACTGCTTTGTGCAATTCTACCTACAATAAGAATCTCCTCCACCTTTTGATTTATGTGACTTTAAGGCCACAACATTTAGAACATACTAACTTTTACTAGCATGTGGCTAGTTGAACTGATGTGATCCATCTATCTTAAAGATCCTAGTTTGAGACAAACTAAGAAGGATTCAAACACCACTAAAGAGGATTAAAACTAAGCCAAACAAACACAGGGAAGACCATGTCGAAAAGAATCCAATGCTATCCAGGAAGAGTTCAGATGTTTCGACAAAGAATCCCATAAAAGTTGTACTTCAACAGTTAAACAAAATATCATACCTGACTAACCCATTAAATCATAACATCCAACTAACCAAGATCCACTGAATCATAAAGAAAATATTGAAAACTCCGGATTACTTCCAAAAAGCTCTCGCCTTTACACTAAAGATACACTTGAGTTGAATGTGTGTCCTAGGGACCCAGAAACAATAAAGCCCATCAGCAATGTACAAATGACCAACCAAAAGCATTTCCAACTAACTGCAAAAGCTGAGATTTAATCATGAAGCAAAGCCAGCCAACTCAGATCCACCAAACCCTCCAAAAGCCACAGAAATTTTCCAATTTATGATTTATACAGCACCTGAACCAGCATGCTAGTACAAGATCCAATGCTGTGAGTTAAGCATACTGAAATGACATGCCATAATAACCCAATAAAAGTTCATCTTCAAGATGCAAGTGTTTATCGATGCGGAGACAGCTTTTGGCCCCAAAAAACAAACACCTGCAACCTTTTGCACGTTTGCCCTAATCACAGATCATTGAATACAGAAGGAGTTCCGACAAACCAAATTGGCCGGACGATCCCAAAAGAAATCACTCGCACCTACTAAAGTATCTAATCTAACAACTGACAGACTATGGGGAAAAGTTCTCACCTTTTTTGCTAAACAGCTCCCCAACAGCCTACAGTACATCTGTCAACAACACTTAATCGCTTGTTCCAAATGCTACGAGATTTCACAAAAATATAAAAACAAAATGCACGCAGTGTATTCAGATCCACCGAAAATAGCAGCAAACCCCCCACATTTAGACAAAAAGTCCCCGGAAATTCATTTAATCACAACCTATGAGCTAAAGGCAGCCACAAGGTCCGGTTTTTCCTCCCAAGAATCCAGAGAGGCACAAGCGGAGAGCCGCCGAAAGCAGCTGCTAACCTCGCCGGCCGCCGAAAGGCGGAGCATTTGGCAGGGAAGAAGCAAGATTTGCGCGGAGAATATCGACGGATCCGAAAGGAAGCGTGCTAAATCTAGGCCCGGCATTCGGCCGCTCTGGAGCTGCGAGTAGTGGAAGGAGCTGCCCGAGTTTCCCATCGATCTCACGGCGGCGGCGGGGGGAGGGGGGACAGAGAAGAAAATAGCAGAGCATTCGTGCGAACCTTGGGTTTCGGAAGATCAGCTTCCCTCTTCTGCCTTTCTCGGCAACAGCAGAGCACCCGAAGCAGCTCCCCCCGCGCTGGAGCACGCCGCCGACACGAACAGAGTCTCCGCCGCGCCCCCCGGCGCCGCGGAGCCGCCGCTGGTAGCTCGGGTTTAAAGGGTGGTTAGGCCAGAGAGAGAGAGAGAGAGAGAGAGATTACTGGAGGGAGCAGGCGCTACTGTGGTGGTACTGATCTAGTTGCGGGGGTTGGTGTTTAGCAGCGTGACCGCAGGAGAGAGACAGGAACAGGACACAGAGGCTGAGAGGGAGAGAGATTTAGGCCTCCCTTTCGAAGGAGCTTCGGCTTCGCGTAATCAAGATAAATTAAGGAGGAAGTGAAGCTGGTGAAGTAAAAAAAAAGTGGTTTCCCGCGGCTTCGGCTCCGCTGCCCGTACCAAACGATAGCCCTTGCTGGGACGCCCAGCCCGCCAAAGCAGAGCGATTTGGGTTACGATTAGAGTAGATTAAGCGGACAGAGACGCCGGTTCCTTGCTTACCGGGGCAGGAAGCACAGGGAAGGGAAGAAGGTGGTCAGCCAAGGCAGCAGAATAATCATGGCGTCCGGTCGCTGCTTGCTTGATTATCACATCATTAAACAACTCGTTACGCTAGCTATTCGCACTCCTCCATCTCCATGTCAGTAAGTACAGGTGTAAGAGTATAAACGTACTGTAATCACGCACCTGCTGCTGTACTTTTTTATTCTATTTTTCTGTAGCCACCACAGTCACAGATTAAACTATTTTTCTGCTTCGGCCGACATAACGAGTATGTCCTAGGATCCAGTTTCTTTTTGTCATTTTTTCACTCGTTTCAAGGTAAAGGAAAAGGAAAAGTTGTTCCACTCCGTTTAGCTTAGGTTGTAAACTCATTATAATACGATTTTTTTCACATCAAGTGACCAGCACTACTCAATTAAATTCCCAATAAATCAATAAAAGTTTTGAGTTCAAAAGTATCTGCGGGTAGAAAAGTACAGTGGTCCATCTGCATACGTATAACTGAGAAAAACGTACAGGGCATGTTTCGGTTGAGAGATCCCGACAACAATACTGGAAAACTAATGGCCGTGATCCCTTTAGTACCGGGTGGAGGCTCCAACCAGTACTAATGTGCATGAGAACCTTTAATAGCTGTTGGAAGCTTCACCTGGTACTAATGGATGATCTTTAGTACCGGGTGAAGCCTTCTTCCAGTACTAACATCCATCGTATAAATCCGCTTCTTCCTCCTGCCCTAGCCACCCACCACATCTCGGGCTTCATCCTATCCATGACGAACTAGGGGAGGTGCTGCCGGATTTTTGACCATTTCGTGAGGATTTCACTCATTCAAGTGTTCTAAAGGTTAAAAACTTCATTCTCTCGTGTCACATAGTTAGTACACTAAGTTTTATACTTTAGAGCTAGAGTAATTTGTGATTTTTAGAATGAGCTACAATGGAGAAAATTTTCATTTATATGCATATGTTATTTATGTTTGAGCTACAATTTTTTGATGCTATGTTTCGTATTAGTTAAAGAAATTGATCAATATGAGGTTAGAGAAATAATAGAGAAATTAATTTTCATAGTTTAGTCCTTCACAAATATGAGCTAAATAAATTGTAGGGAAAAAATATAATTTGTTCATAGTTTAGTCTTTTGCAAATATGAGCTAAATAAATTGTGGTGCATAGAGATAATAAGATTAAATAGAGGTTTAGTCATTTATATGTTATGTTTGAGCTAAATAAATTGTGAAGGAAAAAATATAATTTGTTCACAGTTTAGTCATTTGCAAATATGAGGTAATAAATAAATTGTGGTACATAGAGATAATTAAATTTGGATGTTCGTAATACTAATTTAGTTTTGCCAAATTTAAAAACCAAAGTGTTGTCCAATCAACATGGCTATTGCTACTGGAGGGAGTGGTGATGGTGGGGGCAATCGTTGTTCCTCTCGCGGCAAGGGGAAAACCATAGTTGGCCCTCATGATAAGCCAAAGAAAATGAGCACGTGGGAGAGAGCAATGCTTCGTTATTTGAAAAGATGTCATGAAAATATTGTTGTGGCGGGTTAGGAATCTCCTTTTGGTGGTCGTTATGCTCCACGCCAGTCCCGGGGGTTTCAGGTCCACCGAGTACTACTGTTGCAGGAGGCACAAATAATCTACATGATGAGGATAGGTCAGCTAAACCTCATCTTCACCGCCCAAGGATGCTTAAAGTCCTCCTAGATAGTACTCAGTGGATGCTTTGTTGTAGCGTATCATGTTGTTTGGGTCTGAAATTTAAATTTGTGTATTTCTATCTAAACTTTCAGCAACAGTTTTATGAAATTTGTATCATGTTTGTTATGCTTCATATATAATTCTACAGATGATCAGAATATCTTTGGTTCGGTAATACTTTATAGATGGATCGGCAATGGATGCACAACGTGAACAAATGCTCCATGGAGTACATTAATGGCTTGCATGGTTTTCTCAATCTGGCAGAGTTCAACAAGCCGTCGTCTGGTTTCATTTGTTGTCCATGCAGAAATTGCAAAAATGAGAAGGATTACTCATCCAGAAATACTATTCACGCTCGCATATGCAGTTCGGGATTCATGTCTAACTATTTTGTTTGGACCAAGCACGGGAAAAGAGGAGTTGTGATGGAAAATGATGAAGAAGAAGAAGATGATAAGTACATTTCGGACTGGACTTAAGGAGGTGCCTTTGCAGATGCTGCAATGGACGAGGCTAAAGAAGAGATGGTTGCAGAAGAAGGTCGTATCGGTGATCTAGGTCAGGTGTTGCGAGATGCAAATGCAGACTGCGAGAATGTGAAGGAGTCAAAAAAGTTCGAGCGTATGTTAGATGATCATAAGAAATTGTTGTACTTAGATTGCAAACATGGGCACAAAAGGTTGGGTACCACACTGGAAATGCTGCAATGGAAGGCAAAAAATGGAGTTTCTAACAAAGGTTTTGATGAGTTAATGAAAATCATAAAGAACATGCTTCCCGAGGGGAACGAATTGCCCTCCTCAATGTACAAAGCTAAAAAGGTTGTTTGCCCTATCGGTTTGGAGGTACAAAAGATGCATGCATATCCTGACTGTCCTCTATCGTGGTTGAGAATACGAGAAATTGGAGGCTTGTCCTATGTGCGAAGCGCTGCGTTATAAGATCAGGAGAGATGACTTCGGTGATGTTGAGAGGCAGGCTAGCAAGAAGAAAGTTCCTGCGAATGTAATGTGGTATTTCTCTGTAGTACCACGCTTGAAGCATTTGTTCAGAAACAAGGCACATGCAAAGTTGATGCGTTGGCACAAAGAAAAATGTAAGCAAGATGAAATTATCAGACACCCCGCTGATGGGGCCCAGTGGAGAACAGTTGATAGAAAATTTCCCGATTTTGAAAAGGATGTAAGTATGGATGATAGATTGAATCCATTGTACGATCCTCAAACCAGGGGAAGACTGAGGCCTGGATTACACGTCATGACATTGACACTTTCGCCTCTTGGTTGCAGCGACGACTGATGGGTGATGACACAATTGAAGAACAACTAGCATGGTTGGCTAGGGGTCCATCTATCTCAGTATCGACATTCCAAGGATACAAGATAAATGGCTACACATTTTACACGAGAGTCCAAGACCAAAATAGCACAAACCAAAATAGTGGTGTCCGTATAGATGCAATAGACAATAATGGAAAAGGGATAGATACTATGATGTCATTGAGGAGATATGGGAACAGGACTATGGACCTTTGAAAATCCCTCTGTTTCGGTGCCAATGGGTGAAACTTACTAGAGGAGGCGTAACGACAAATAATTATGGGATGATAATAGTGGAACTCAATAAGATTGGATATAGAGACGAACCATTCGTTCTAGCCAATGACATGACTCAAGTTTTCTATGTGAAGGACATGTCAAGCAAACCAATAAAGAAGGGTGCTAATAAGTCAGATGATCAGCCAAAGTACCACATAGTTCTTCCAAGGAAAAGAAAAATCGTTGGAGTTGAGGACAAGACTGCCATTTCAGAAGATTATGATCAATTTGATGATCTTCCTCCATTTTCAGTTGGTGTTGACCCAACCATTCTGTTAGCCAAAGAGGATACTCCATACTTACGCCGCGATCACAACCAAGGGATGTTCGTCAAGTGTAAGGTTATTAACATCCCGCTAGATGATGATGTGTAATGTATTAGAATCATTATGTTGTGTTTTTGTGGTCAAGTGAAAAAGTAATGTAATAACGTATTGTAATGATATGTCATGTATTCTATGGGTATATTAACAATACTATTTGCAAAAATCTCACCTATTAAACGAGAACTAATTTTTGCATGGTTAAAATATTAATTATTTTATTTTTTGTAGCATCATTAAATATTAAACAATAAAATTAGATACAATTAAACAAGTAAATGACTAAGTCATGGTAAACATGTTCATAACACTACAAGCACTATTTTTTAGCTTTTTGTATGGTCAAAATATTTATTTTTTCTAATTTTTAAGTTAACATAAGTATTATATCCATTTATGTCCTATTACTAAATTAAATTTACTAAGTTTATTATATTTGATATTTAAGTGCATCTAATATTTTTATAACGTAGATCTAATCAACATCAAGCTAACAAACTTTTTTTTTGGCAATTTTATGAATGCTATTTGATTTATTACGCAATAAATAAATATAATAGCAATTATAAACGAAAGGAAATAAGACATTATCTCGGCGGGAACTGAAACAAGAGGCTACAAAAGTACCGGGTGGTAACAACATCCAGTACTGTGGCCTTTAGTTCCGGTACTAGCCACTGCCCGGTACTAAAGGCCTTTAGTACTGGGTGCAACCCTGCACCGGTACTAGGAGGGGTGGGGATAAAGCCCCCTCATCTTCCTCCTCTTCCCCGCACAACACTTAGCCGCAATCTCATCAATCTCCCTACCGCCACCACCGCCCGTCCCCATCGTCACCGGAACTCCGACCTTCCCCGCCGTCGCCGGCACACGTCAACACCACCGCCGGCCATCCGCGGCCCTCCCTGGCGGCGCTGTGCCCTCCCGACCCCGGTGTGGCCCTCATCGATGAGTCACCGATGCACGCTGCCATCCGTGCCCCATGGAGCCATCATCGCCCCACCGCGGCCCTCCCAGACTCCACCGCTCCCTCCGCCGTGTGTCTTCGCGCCTGCTGGCCTGTCGCCGCCCACGCGCCCGTCGTTCCGCCATCCCTCACTGACGAGTCACCGCTGCGCGCCACCGTCCGCGCCTAGGGCGCCATCTTCGCCTTGCCGCGGCCCTCCCCGACTCCACTGCTCCCTCCGCCGTGCATCTCTGCTCCTACCAGCATGTCGCCGCCTGCGTGCCTGACGGCCCTCACCGACGAACCACCAGCGCGCACGCCGCTGTCCACGCCCAAGACGCCATCTCGCTCTGTCGCAGTCCTTCCTGACTCCACCGCGCCGTCCACACCTCATATCCTGTCATCGCCGGCGCCACCCGAGCGCCAACACCACCACCGCACCTAGCCCGTGCACCGTGCCGCCACCCCCACCAGCGCGCCCCCACGGCTGATGTAAGCCCCTGAGTTGGCTGACATCATAAAAAGAAAGAAATCCCATGTTAATTTAGAAAACATATGAAAATAGCTAGAAATTATAGAAAACATATTAAAATAGCCTTGAATTATAGGAAAAATGTTCAAATATAGGAAATTAGCTATCAATTGTGGATCGACCTACTTAGGGGCTATCAAACGCTACGCCGTAACAGGGTAGTTATAAAGGTAGCTTTCGGGTTTGTCAAGAAGCATGCTATGAGACATGGTCAATCAAGATGGGATTTGCCCCTCTCTGATTGAGAGTGATATCTCTGGGCCCCTCGAGTGATCGGATCCGAAAATGCATGGCCATGCTACGTACGGTTAAGAGTTAACCTACAAAGGGATTCCGAATCACAGGATCAAGAAAGAGCGGTCGGTTTGAAGCTAGACAAAATATCGTGAGGCAAAGGGAATAGCATATATATATATATATTATGTTGTGATGGTTCGTCTGATGTGATCTTCGTGTGCGTATAGGAGTTGGCATGTCTTGCTAGAGGCCGCTACCGACTATTGGGCCGAGTAGGAGTACTCGGGCCATGTCTATACGTATCCGAACCCATAGGATCACACACTTAAGGGGCTGGAAGCCCAATTCGGATCTGATCCGAGTTGGATTAGGTTTAGAAGTACTAATGTGCCTTTTGGCGAAACACATCTGCCGCGCCTCCCACGCCCTCGCCTGTTGCAACTTGCGGATCTAGCAGTCCGGCTTGCGACGCTTCCTCCCTGCACGTGTGGATACCTTGGAGGTGTTGCGCCTGCAGCACTTGGACGAGCTGCCGACGAGCCACGACGAGCCGTGGCACGAGGGCGATCTTGCTGCACGTGGACGAGCTGCTGAGGAGCTGCTGGACGTTGACGTGATCGACTACGTACGACTACGTTGATCGACTACGTACGACTACGTTGATCGTCTTCACTGCATCGACGCAAATCTACATCTTCCGCACCAGTAGTGCGTCGAGTGGTAATCCCGTGATCCTTATACGACAGTTCTTCCTGGTTTTACGCGGTAGAAATTTTGATTTGCGCTAGCGTAGCCTACCTCGTAACCCTACACTTTATGTACAACATATTCTTGGAATGTAGTAGTTGAGTGAGGGTATTTTAGGAATGAAAAGTAGATCAACGGTCACTATAAAAGGGGAGCCCTACCCCATTGTAAAGGGGATCACTTTTTCCAATTCAAAGAGTATTGTTTCCATTGTAACCCTAAATCTATTCGGTGTTGAATTCATTTGAAACTAACAAGTTTTTTTTTATCTTTATGCACCCAATTATCAATTTATTGTACTAGATTGACCATTTTATAAGTTGTTGGACTAATTTGCACCCACCTGATAAGTTAGGTAGTGATTGGTTGGGTGCATAAGTCCTAACTAGGCTCCTCTTATGCAATTTACATTTGTTTGGTATGCGGCATAAGCCCACTAGCCAGGCCCAACTTATGCATCATGGCCCTCTTAGCCTGGCTAGCTAGAAACGAGAGGCAGGTCACATCCATGAAGCCAGGCTTCGTCCAGCTTCAGCTGCGCATCCGCTCACCTCCAAAAATAAATCCGTCGCCCCTCCCTTCTTCCATGTGTCTATCGTCCTCCCGCACCGCCTCCCCTCGTTGATGGTGTTGTTTGCGGGGCCTGCGCCTGTGTCGCATTGAAAGTGGGTCCTCACTGGTGCCACTGCTAGCACCCTCCACGGCCACGGCCACCGCAGCCTCGACATCGCACCGTCGATGGTAGCACCGGAGGCTAGCTTCTTTCTGTGCTTCTTCGGCTTCTTGACTGAGGCGGCCCCACCGCCTTTGAAGACGTGACGGGCGGCCTTACTTTGTTGTACACGTCAAACATGGAGGATAGGAGTGGAGAGACTCGGGCGAGGCGAAGATGAGGATGAAGCATGTGCGTCGCGCGGTCGTTTCACGCCGAATCGGGGGTTGATTCTCGTCGATGAAGCTCCGTTCTTCCTTTCACTACTTTCTTGCTCATTATAGATCAGTAACAGAGAGCATTTGGTGCCACGCTCATTGTTTTTTCGATTGTTAGGGGCAACAAAAGTTGGATGATATGATTTGTTAGATCCAAGTTGCTGCCTCAATAGTGACTGATTTAAGCAATGACGATGGACTGATGTTATTTGTTTTTTCCTTCCTTGTTGCCGAGAGGAATGTTTCTTTGAACTTCTTTATGAATCAAATTAAAAGTGAAACAGAAATTGCAGTCGATGGTGAGAAATGACCAGAGCAAGAAAGCAACAGCTAATAGTAAAAATGATGAAGAAGGAAAGAAATGGGATGATAAGTTCACCTTCAACCAATACAAGGTCAGCATATCACACTATGCACCCAACCAAACAGGAGCAATTTGCATTGGTTTAGCCTTGTTAGAATCGGCTTGGGTTATAGTTAGCCTGGCTAGAAACTAGTGCAGCCTACCAATCACTACCTTATTCTACTAGATTGAGCATTTTACAAGTTGTGGGACCAATCCACACCCACCTGATAAGTTGTTGTATGGTGGGTGCAATTTACTCTTTTCATAAAACATGTACGCATGTGGTTTCCAACCTCCAAACCCACAATCTCCTCTCTAATGATCTCTCCTTGTCATTGCTACCGACTAGACAGCAAACTACGGACGGGCTGGGCAAAATCTCGCTTTCTATTGAGCCTAAAATATCTGCCTAAGCCCGTCCATTAACTCCATCGAGCCAACAATATCGTGTCTAATTTGGGAGGGGCTAGGGCTAGGACTCATCGGGCTCCCATAATTTTTAGTGAAATATAATATATTTTATTATTCAGGCCAGCCTCAAGCTAGCACGCATTTTTCCATGCCACCAAAATCAGCGCCCCCCCCCCCGGAAAATGAGTGTCGGACCGGGCCTAGCCTATCGGGCTTGGACCGGGCCATTGGCCAGGCCTCTTTTGCTCACATGAACTACCAACAATAGGTAGTTCTATTTTTTTTCACTCTAGTCTAAAATTGTGGTCCATTATTTGGGCAGAACATGCATGTCTTCCAATAAAAAATTGAAGAAAATTGTGAATCTTATCAAAACATACAATTTTCATATAAAGTTTGTCTCCACCTGAATTCATTTGCAAAACTTATGAATTTTTATATTCAAGTTAAAATTCAAATTGCAAAGAAAGAAATACTCGTGCCGACTCTTATTGAGGTATTCATATTGGCAAAATATTATCCTTTATCCGTTGGGGCTCTTATTGAGAGCCACCACAGATAATTCTATATCCATAGGTGGGCACGCAGTGCTGCCTTTTAAATAATTTTATGGATGAGTGTTTTCCTAGCTAGTAGTGCACCCGACTAGTCCATTTCTTTAAAAAGCCTACTAGAAAGCACCTTTTCCAAGAACTTCCGACTAACTTTGTCATAATTAAGCTTTCCAAAGTCAAGCTATAAATCACACCTAAAGATTTAGTCACTCTTAGCTCACGAAGAGCATTCACTCACGACAGATTCACCCCATCTAGGATATTCCTTCGTAATAATATGCCAACATAAGCCAAAAATGTCCAAAAACACACTTAGCTATTTCCTTTTTGCTAATAGAAATACTATATAGCAACAAGTCGCCACCTTGACTTGAGGTGTACTTAACAGATTTGGTCTGGCCATTCAATTGTGTGCTATGTCCTCGTGGACCCCTAGTTCGTAACTGGTCCTGGTGCCTTTAAGCCTTTCAGTATTAGTTGCCTAGGTAACCATTAAATCGAGATAGCTGTTGAAACCCAGCAGGCAGCACCTATAATTGTTAAGGGGCTGTCCAATTTATAGTTCCCCTCCTTTTCATCGAAAGGATGTGAAACAACACCATATCTTCAGAATCAACTTATTTTTGACGCTTCATTTTGTTATTTGTGATGGCCGCGATTGTGGTCCTTGCATTTGGCATTTAGTCTAGAGAAAAGACACACTACTGTAGACTAGCTAGCTAGCTTACTGTACCTTAATAAGCACTATGGGAAAAATCTTAGATTGCCTAACCACGTACCTGTAAAAGTGACCGAATACTGCTTAAATACCATTTCTTTCAACCGAAGAAATTCCCCAAACTTGAAGAAATTAAATAAATATTGTACTATCATGGACTCAACACGAGCTAGCTGATGACCTAAGGACCCACTGCACACACTAAAGATTTCTTTGAAGCTAATCTTGTTCATTGGGGACTCAGTCGATGCGTCGTTGCTTCATTAGTATAAATGATGCTGATGCTGATGAGACCAATCTAATTATTAAACTGGTACGTTTGATCTCCACTAATCACTGAACTTCAATCAATTCTATCCTGATGGCTGGAACCCTAGCTAGCATTTCACAAATGTTTGTAGGGAGTGAATTAGGAAGGGGAGATTTAGCGGGAAACATTGCAAAGGTAGTGAAGATAGAAACCCTTATTTAGCAGATTCCCCCATAATTAAAAAAGATAATCTACTCCATCCCCTGTTCAGATACAGTACAATCATCACCATTTAAGAATTTGGAGTGCCAGTCATTTGAATGGATAATTTGTTTTTGGTTCATGATGACACAAAACACCTTCCTCGAGGCGTTGCCGGAATCAATATTTGTAGGGTTTCATGCGAATATTCTGTTTGCGTCAAACAATCGAACTGCATTTGTACCAGAGTATTCCATTTTATTTGAAAAAAAAGTTCCTTATATTTGTAAGTGATCACCTTATGCGCTAATTAATGAGTCCAACAAATTCGATACAATAATTAGTTGTGAATTAGGAATTCAACTAAACACAAAGGAGCCTTCAGAAGGCATCCGTGCTCCTGTAGGTCTAGGGTTTGTACAAGACCGATGAAGTAGACGAAGAGTTCCCCTCCTACCCTAGCACTCATGAGTGCCTTATATAGAAGGAGAGAGGGTAGGGGTAATTTTATCTTATACCCTTGGTAGGGAATAAAATTGCATCTAGGTCCTTGGGGCTGAATTCTTCCATACGCCATATAGGAGGTTGTTTAGGCCCATCTAGGGGGAATCCATTTATAATTCCCCCAACAGTACTTCTTTATCTGCAAGCCCTGAGTTTAGGAGGGGTGAGCAGAACCATACAACCAAGGGCCAAACTCCTCCTTCACCAGGGCACGCAATTATCTATCTTTAGGATCCTCAACACTTCCACCGTCATCGAAAGGCTTCCTCTGGGTGGAAGTCACCCTCCTTGTGGAAGGTCTTCACTGGGTGGAAAGCTTCCATTGCCGCCAGAGTTGCTAGAAGTCTTCCTCCTCGTGGAGGATATCCACCTGGTGGAAGGATTCCACCGCCACCACCCCCATACGCAAGTGTTTCTCTTCGTGGAAGGTCCCCACAGGGTGGAAGGTTTCCACCACCTCTGGAGTCGTCATGGAGGAAAGACTTTGTCTAGATGGAGGTCTTCCTCTAGAAGTGGGTTGCACATTGTGAGGAATTGGTGAACTCGACCAATTTTTAGGGAGGGCACTCCCTTAGCCCTGATAACGTAATGTGTATACGGGGAGCCGACGAACTCCACCCACTGTTGGTGAATTATGGGTCTTAGCTCCAGAAGTGTGCAATGCGTCATGCAAAGTTAATGACCTCAATCTTTTATTATATATTTTGGGGGGGGGGGTGAGGCACTCCCTTAGCCTGGGAGCATCATGACCTCAACCCTCCTTTGGGAAGCATTGGTTGTCTTCTTATTCTTGTTCTTCTGCTATTATATTCTTTTTGCGGTCTTCCAACATTGTCCCGGGGAAAGGGACTAGCGCGATCTGCTAGTCTGACTTTGGGAGGTCATGACCTCCCCCCTTCCAGGGCCCCGGGTCATTGTCGGAAAGATCCCACCACGGGAACCCCATGTGTTGGTAGCTACTGAAGGCGGGAAGGTTAATTCAGGAACGTCGATGCGCGTACGGGGCCTAGTGACCTTGGCCCATTTTCAAAGAGTGGATTCCCTTGGTCCTAGATGCATCATGTGCCTTTGGGGAGCTGGTGATCTCGGCTCATTCACGTGAAGGGGCACTCCCTTAGCCCAGGAAGTATCATGCACCATCGGGGAGCTGGCAATCCTAGTTCATTCCCGGAAGGGGCACTCCCTTAGCCCCAAAAGTATCATGCGACAATCTCAGGTCTAAGGACAAAGCGTATATGTTGTTTAAAGAGAGAACTACTTCTCGTGTTGGGTCAGTCCTAGCACATATCTCCACATGTGTCCACATTATTAGTTCAACATCTCCATGTCCATGACTTGTGAAACATAGTCATCAACTAATACATGTGCTAGTCTAATATTCATGTGTGTCCTCACATGAACTCCGACTAGGGACAACTTTAGAATAACCATACAAGTAAAGAGTTTCACATACAATTCACATAATTGCAAATCAATTCAAGTAGCCTTTAATGGATATTCAATGAACACAATATTCAAATCATGGATACAAATGTAATATCATCATCTCTATGATTGCCTCTAGGGCATACCTCCAACAGTCTTCCACTTGCACTAGAGTCAATCTAGAAGGTACCTAATACCCATAGCTCTTACATGCGCATCATGCTTAGCCTGCGGGAGTGGTTTTGTCAACGCATCAGAAATGTTCCAACTCCTAGATGCTTGCTTCAATCCATAAATGGATCTCTGAAGCTTGCATACCTTTCCAGCATTTTTCGGATCGACAAAACCCTCGGGCTGTATCATATACACGTCCTCAGCTAGGTTTCCATTCAGGAAAGCTGTCATGACATCCATCCGCCATATCTCATAATCGAAATATGCAGCTATAGCTAGAATAATCCGAATGGACTTAAGCATCACTACGGGCGAGAAGGTCTCGTCGTAGTCAACTCCTTGAACTTGTCGAAAACCTTTTGCAACAAGTCGTGTTTTATAGATGTGAACATTTCCATCCATGTCCTTTTTGTTCTTATAGATCCACTTGCACTCTATGGCTTTAACACCATCAGGCGGGTCAACCAAGTTCCAAACTTGATTGTCTCCCATGGACTCTATTTCGGATTGCATGGCACTCTGCCTTTTTTCGAAGTCTGGGTCCATCATTGCTTCTGCATATGTCGCAGGCTCATCATTGTCCAACAATAATATTTCCCGCATTTCGCGGAGCCTTGCTGACCTTCGTGGTTGTGGCGGTGCTTCTCTTGCCATGGGTATATCAACTTGTTCTGCTACGTAAGCATCACTCATTGATTCTTGCCCGATCGGCTCATCTTGAACTTCTTCAAGATGCACTGTCTTTCCACTCTTTTCTCCTTTGAGAAACTCTTTCTCGGTTGTACAAATAATATCCCAAAGTTTCCTTTGGATATCCCACGAAAATGCACTTATCGGACTTGGGTGTGATCTTGTCCGACTGAAGTCGCTTGACAAACACTTCACATCCCCAAATCTTTAGAAAAGACAAACTAGGAACCTTTCCAGTCCATATCTCATATGGTGTCTTGACTACGGACTTAGATGGTACCCTATTAAGTGTGAAAGCTGTTGTTTCTAGAGCGTATCCCCAAAATGACAACGGTAGGTCCGACTGGCTCATCATTGATCGAACCATGTCTAACAAAGTTCGATTACGTCGCTCGGATACACCGTTTCTCTGAGGTGTTCCAGGCGGCGTAAGTTGTGGAACAATTCCGCAACTCTTTAGATGATTGCTAAACTCGTGGCTCAAATACTCGCCTCCACGATCAAATCGTAAGGCCTTAATTTTCTTGCCACGCTGATTTTCAACTTCATTCTGAAATTCCTTGAACTTTTCAAAGGTTTCAGACTTGTGCCTCATCAAGTAGACATAGCCATATCTACTAAAATCATCAGTGAAAGTTATGAAGTATTGGAATCCTCTTCTAGCCGTCGTCCTCATTGGTCCGCATACATCACTATGTACGAGTTCCAACAAGTCTACTACTCTCTCAGGAAATCCTGTGAAAGGCGTCTTGGTCATCTTGCCTAGCAAGCAAGCCTCACATGTCTCGTATGATTCAAAATCAAACGAAGTTAGAAGTCCATCAGAATGGAGCTTCTTCATGCGCTTTTCACTTATATGACCCAAACAACAATGCCACAAGTAGGTAGGACTCAAATCATTAGGCCGAGGCCTTTTAGCACTTACGTTACAGACAGGTGAACCATCAAGATTTAAAACAAATAATCCATTCACAATGGGTGCAAAAGCCATAAACATATCATTCTTAGAGATCACACAACCATTGTTTTCACTCACAAATGAATAACCATCCTTCATCAAGCATGAAAGAGACAAAATGTTTCGACTTAAACTAGGAACGAAATAACAATTATGCAACTCCATAATAAATCCTGACGGGAGGTGGAGTTGCATCGTCCCGACGGTCAACGCAGCAACTCTTGCATTATTGCCCACGCGGAAATCAACTTCTCCTCTTTCCACGCTTCTACTTCTTATCATTCCCTGCATCGAATTGCAAATATGAGCAACCGATCCGGTATCAAATACCTAAGAATTAATAATTGTATCAGCAAGAAAAATGTTGTCTATAACATTAACAACAAGCGTACCTGAGGTAGAAGTACTCTTACTTCCGCCATTCTTCAAGGAAGCTAGGTACTGCTTGCAGTTTCTCTTCCAGTGACCAAGTTCATGATAGTAAAAACACTCTTTGTCTGGAGCAGGTCCAGGTCCAGCTTTAACCTTGGGCGTTGGGTTTGGCTTGGACGTTCCAGCCTTGCCCTTCTTCTTCCAAGAATTGCCCTTCTTCTTAAAGCTAGGCTTGTTCTGTATAGCCATCACATGGCTGGTACTAGCGCTTTTCTTGATGTCAGCCTCTGCTGTTTTAAGCATGCCACACAGCTCATTCAGACCCTTCTCCGTCCTATGCATATGGTAGTTCGAGATGAAGTTCCCATAGCTAGGCGGAAGAGACGAAAGAATGAAATCAGTGGCCAACTCTTGGCCCAGTGGGAAGCCCAGCTTCTCCAACCGTTGAGTGTAACCAACCATCTTGATTACGTGTGGTCCTACTGCTGCGCCTTCTGCAAGCTTGCTCTCCACAAAGGTCTTAGACACATTGAACCTTTCAGTCCTGGCCTGTGTTTGAAACATGTCTCTAAGTGCCACGATCATATCGTGCGCCTCATGGTTTGTTTTGAACTGCATCTGCAGCTCGGGTTCCATGCAAGCAAGCATAAGACAGCTTACTTCGAGGTTACCATCTCATGCTTTCTTGTAAGCATTCTTAGCAGCAGCGGGTGCATCATCAGCAGGTTCTTCTGGTAGTGGGCTGTCTAGAACATCTTCCTTTTTCTCAGCCCTGAGAACAATTCTCAGGTTACGGATCCAATCCGAGTAATTTGTTCCATTCAACTTGTCCTTTTAAGGGACCGAACGCAAAGCAAACGGTGTAGTGCTGCTAGGTGCCATTTAATCTACAACAAAGTAATGCAAAATACACTAAGACAAACGTATCCATGATAGAGCAAATCACATTAAACTATTTTAATAGAATCTACTCCCACTAAAATCAATATCCCTCTATTGAAACTTAGTGATTCAGGATCCACAACTAACAAGTCTACTAGTGAGCTTTAGCATCACCGCTAGCAAACAAGGTAGATCGGTAAGCAACTTTTGCTAATCATATCACATATGACTCCTGTTGTTGGGTGACATCTCTATGTCTCGGCATCCAACCTTTATGCCCCAAGGTCCTTAACCGTTAAGATAACCTTGTTAAGCAAACCAACCCTTATGCGCGTAAGTGTCCGACACAAACCCGTTTAGTCAAGGAAAACTAGTGGTACCCTAATTTCATAGACCCACCACTAATTGTACAAGACATGTGACGGTGCAAGTTTTAGTTGGGAGGGCATACTAACTTAAACTTTGTGAGGGATCGTTCTACTTCTAACATCACAGCATGCAGAAAGTAAAACATAAATAGAATAGCATTCACACAGTTGTGACACAGTATGACCCGTTTTTCTTATGGTGATCTCCATCTCCATAGAATCTATTCACCATGGTGATCTCCATCTCCATGTTCCATGTGCGCCATCCTCCTGGTGATGAGTCCTCCAAGAACTAGAACATGCTATTACGCCTAATAGCTAGTAAAGAAGCTAGTAATGAAGATTACATAGTTGCTTGGATCATCACAGATTGGTACGCAGACCATTAAATACAATAAAGTGACAACACATATGACTCCTGCCGTGTTGCCGTACGCGCGACACGCAGGTCACGAATGAGTTACACACATGCATCATATACACAAAGGGGCCATACTGATCACAAGATATATACATACATCCTGCAAAATAGAGTTAGGCGTTCTAACGTTCCAAACTTCGGATGCCCGAAACTCCATCTTCCAAGCCGAATTTGGGAAATATAATTTCACCGAAAACGGCAAAGCGGTTGAATTTCATGTGTAACTTTTTCTGTAGATCAATTTTCATATAAAATTCGCCCCGATCCGAAATTGTATCGAAAAGTTACGGCTGATTTACCGAAGCAAACACATACGGCAAAAATCCCGACCCTGGTAGTAGATCTCATCTACTATTGCACATCTAATGCGCCTGGCGTATGACCCTGGATTTTGATTCGACCAATCATATTGATCTTCGCTCACTGCAACTAGAATTACATGTATCACTTAACTCCGATGGCGGAAACCGACCGGTAGGAGTATGTCGTTACACTACCATTGCAGCAAGAACACGAAACCAGGATATAGATCAAACTGAAAACTCGCATATCTCCATATGCACACATCCCGAATCCAAAACTAAACAGCTACGGCTCATGATACCACTGTAGGGTTACGAGGTAGGCTACACTAGCGCAAATCAAAATTTCTACCGCGTAAAACTAGGAAGAACTGCCGTATAAGGATCACGGGATTACCACTCGACGCACTACTGGTGCGGAAGATGTAGATTTGCGTTGACGCAGTGAAGACGATTAACGTAGTCGTACGTAGTCGATCAACGTAGTCGTACGTAGTCGATCACTCAATGTCCAGCAGCTCCTCAGCAGCTCGTCCACGTGCAGCAAGATCGCCCTCGTGCCGCGGCTCGTCGTGGCTCGTCGGCGGCTCGTCGTGGCTCGTCGGCGGCTCGTCCAAGTGCTGTAGGCGCAACACCTCCAAGGTATCCACACGTGCAGGGAGAAAGCATCACAAGCCGGACTGCTAGATCCGTGAGTTGCAACAGGCGAGAGCGTGGGAGGCGCGGCAGATGTGTTTCGCCAAAAGGTGTAAACCCTAGGGCGCCCCCACCCCTCTATTTATAGAGGTTCCTAACGGGCCTCTGGGTTCGAGGCCCATTAGTACTTCTAAACCTAATCCAACTCGGATCAGATCCGAATTGGGCTTCCAGCCCCTTAAGTGTGTGACCCTATGGGTTCGGATACGTATAGACATGGCCCGAGTACTCCTACTCGGCCCAATAGTCGGTAGCGGCCTCTAGCAAGACGTGCCAACTCCTATACGCACACGAAGATCACATCAGACGAACCATCACAACATAATATATATATATGCTATTCCCTTTGCCTCACGATATTTTGTCTAGCTTCAAGCCGACCGCTCTTTCTCGATCCTGTGATTCGGAATCCCTTTGTAGGTTAACTCTTAACCGTACGTAGCATGGCCATGCATTTTCGGATCCGATCACTCGAGGGGCCCAGAGATATCACTCTCAATCAGAGAGGGGCAAATCCCATCTTGATTGACCATGTCTCATAGCATGCTTCTTGACAAACCCGAAAGCTACCTTTATAACTACCCTGTTACGGCGTAGCGTTTGATAGCCCCTAAGTAGGTCGATCCACATCTAGAATACATGCGACAATCTCAGGTCTAAGGACAAAGCGTATATGTTGTTTAAAGAGAGAACTACTTCTCATGTTGGGTCAGTCCTAGCACATGTCTCCACATGTATCCACATTATTAGTTCAACATCTCCATGTCCATGACTTGTGAAACATAGTCATCAACTAATACATGTGCTAGTCTAATATTCATGTGTGTCCTCACATGAACTCCGACTAGGGACAACTTTAGAATAACCATACAAGTAAAGAGTTTCACATACAATTCACATAATTGCAAATCAATTCAAGTAGCCTTTAATGGATATTCAATGAACACAATATTCAAATCATGGATACAAATGTAATATCATCATCTCTATGATTGCCTCTAGGGCATACCTCCAACACTTCCCGACTCTCACTACCCCTCCCCAGCCCCACAGCCGCCCACCACCGCCGCCACCCTCGTAGGAGCCCGAGCCCAAGTGGCGCACCTGCCACTGCTCCGCCAAGCGCCACCACCGGCCACCCTCCAACCTCAAGCTCTACACCGGCCAAGTCACTGGTGAGCCCCTCATCACTTTCCCGCCCTTAGTGTGCGCCCCCGTGGTTGGACCTCACCGGAGTAGCACCCCCCACGCTCAAATCCCTCAATTGTTGCTTTTTGTGGGGATTATGTCGCTCAAATCCCTTGTTGCTTGAACTATCCTTGTAATTTTGTAGCAAAGAAAAGGTTTTGCATAAAAAACTTCAACCTTGATTAGGACTTCGAAGCCTCAAGCTTTAGTTATGTTTTTATATGCAAGTAAGCTAGTAATAAGTCAACAAAAACTTGCTCCGAGCTTTGTGGACTTAGAAAATTAAACAAGTTAGGTCTAAGTCGCAACTCTTGGTTGCTGCGACCATAAAGCTTTGTATCCTGTGAGGTTAGATTTAATTTTGTATTGATATTGTAATGTAAAGCTGATGTCACGTCTTGTTGCTTTTGGCTTAGAATTTTAAAAATAAAACTGATGCCGCAACTTGTTGTTGCCTTTGGCCATACCTTGGGTAGAAACGCGAAACTCTTCTCGCATAGATATGCAAGGTTTCACTTCCGCAGAAACACAAGGTTCGAGGCTCCCAAAGCGGACATGGGAGCTCAGAGGGAAGCCGATGTCGTTGTTGGCCATCCGAAGCCGGTGATGAACGTCGAACGCGCAAAGGTCCCCTACCTGGCACGCCAACTGTTGGTGTCAAGAATCACGGGTCGAGACTACCAGCTTAGTAAATTTGTTTTCTCTGCGCGTTAGGCTCGGATGATTGTACGGGAGGACACGAGGATTAGACTGGTTCGGGCAGGAATAGCCCTACGTCCAGTGTGGGTGGCTGCTTGTGTTACTCGTACCAAGTTTGCAGTAGGGGCTACAAATGGGCGAGAGAGGGAAGCTGGTTCCCAGGTCTCTATGGGTGTTTGTCGATGCTCAAAGTGTCTTGAGCGCTAGGGTCCTACGAGAGCTGCTGTGTGCGTTCGGTGTTGTTCTGTTGTTCGGGCCTCCTACTCCCTTGGGCCCCCTGGTCCCCTTTTATAGTGTAAGGAGGACACAGGGGTTACAAAATGAGCTGGGAGTAAGAAAGGTAAAAAGGTAAAATAAAAAAGCGGGAGGAGCTACTGGAGACGCCGTCTTCCTTTCTTGTCTCTGTGTCTTGTCGGTACTGCTACTGGGAAAGGGCGGTTGCCGTTGGGTCCCATCGATGATTCAGCGGTTGGCCATTGTAGCCGAGCACGCGAGTCGCATATGGCGGCTGACCACTGTAGCCGCGCAAGTTGGTGGTGACGACCGGCCAGTGTAGCTGTGTAAGTGGCAGGAGGCGGCCGACCACTATAGCCACGTGTTCTACAGGGCGGTGCAGTTGATGTGCACTTCTTGCCAGGCTGCGTAGGAAACCAGGCGGTTTGCCCTCCTTCGTTAGATGGTATGGGCGATGAGTACCCTATGATAGGTGTCGTAGAGGGATAAGGCGGTTCAGCCGTAGCCCTGTATTGCCGTCATAGCACGGTGCAGTCTGACATTCCGACAGGTCACATCGAGGAATGCGGGTGCCTCTCCACATGTTAGAACCGTATCCTGGAGCGTGCGCGTCCCATCGGTTATGTTTTGGTGAGCTTGGGGGGACCCACAAGGCTTGTGCTTCCGTGTGGCGGTTTGCACATTCCTTCAGGCGAGGCGGAGCCCCGTTGCAAGGGGTCAAGCGCGTCCAACCCCTTGCGCTCGGGTTCAGGCGTGGCGGAACTCTGCTTAGAGGGGTCGGGCACGTCCGACCCCTTGCGCTCAGGGTCGGGCGAGGTGGAACTCCCTCGGACGAGACGAGGCGATCTCTTGGGGGGTCGGGCGCGTCCGACCCCGTGCCCTTGGGGTCGGGCGAGACGGAGCGAAGTACCTCCGGGGTGTATTTAGTCGGTGGGGATTTTATGGGTGCCGGGGGTGGGCCCTGGCCCTTACGACCGTTGATTAGGGAATGTAAGGAGGTCATTAATATTCCTCCCCGACAAGCTTGCGCCTATTGCATGGAAGTTTGAGCTAGGAAAGGATCTAGTCGAGCCGAGCATTATCCCCCAGTTACCCACGAGAATGAGGCACTTACATGAGTGGTACAAATAACAGAGCGTTGCCATGTTTGGTGCGAGTTACACAAAGCGTGATATCACAAGAAGGATAACAATGAATTTTGGATTTATTTCGAAGAACTATTTTAGTTCTACCAACAGCGAGCCCTTAACGTCTCAATCATGGGCTTGTGAACTTTGTAAGTATGGTCACTAACATGTAACACAAGTTCTTTACTAAGTGGCTTGTACATATAACTTCATTCTTTTGTAGGATGGAGTCTTATACGTGCCGCGAAAATGGGATTAAGGACATAGGCTTCTTGGACCCTACTGCTGTCAATGAGAAGACATTAAAAGCTTTAGAAACGTCGAGTTACTTGCTTGAAGCTTTTTTGGCCTTGAATACGAAGAAACATGTACTTCTCTCCTACAACTGCTTGTAAGTGAATATGATCCTTAGTTATCGTAAGGCACTTGTTGTCAAGCACTTAATTCATTCATTGCGTGAAATATATGCAGCAACCATTATGTCCTCATTGATATATGCCTTGCGGAGAGTACATCAGCATTTATGACCCAAAAAGAAGGAAACGAAAATATGTCCATTCACTCATTGACCTTTTGAACAAGTAAATAAAGCAAATCACTCTTTTATTTATGTGTTGGATTTTGTTAGATTTGTTTCCATCTAATCGTATTCACTGTTCGTAATGTCAAATAGGGTCTTCGCTAAATATCGTAATAAAATCAAGATTCATAGATCTTTTTAGGGAGACTTCACTATTAATGAAAAACAATGGATCCTAAGGCAGCTTGGCAGTAACGATTATTGCGGTTTATATGTTATATATTGGATGCACACCCTCCATAATTACTATTCATGACTTGCACTTAGTATTTGAACCTAACTGATCCATCTTTGATTTGTTTTGCTGAAACATGGGATGTCCACTTCCGTGCTCCTCATAGGCTAGATAATGGCACTTCAAGAACAACTAGCCGGGTTCATTCTCGATCATGTTGTCAATCCAAGGGGGGAATACTGCTTTATTAGGAGTGATTAAATATCTTGTTGTTTGTGAACTGATTGGATCTATGGACTTGTGGTTTGTGATACATCGGCTTGTAATAATATGTTTCATTGTGGACTTGTGTACGGATTCATGCATTCTCTTGATTTTTGTGGTATTATATATATATATATATATATATTGCTGTCAAATGGGTGAATTTAATTAAATTTATAATTTTTTTCTCTGAAAAAGCTCATTACAGCCTGTTCAAACCGGCGGTGAAATGGACTCATCACCACCGGCCTGTGCAGTACACCGGTTGTGATGAGTGCATCATCACCACCGGCTTGAGGCATAAATCGGCGGTGCCTGTGGAATAAACCAGCGGTGATGGGACCATCATCACCGCCGGTTTGAGATACAAACCGGCGGTAATAACAGAACAGGTGGTGATGTAGTACTCCATCACTGTTGAATGTCAGACAATGGATCCCAAACCGGCGGTGAGGCAGGTTTGGAGCTGGTGACAGGGTGTTGTGGAGTAGTGCTTCCAGACTGCGCAGCAATTTATTTACAGTATATCTCCCATCCTTATCCTGTACGTGAGCACCCTCTTTTTCACACATCAGCTCCCCAACACATACATAAATCGAGTTGCATAGTAGAGCCATTAGGGACTTCATCGAGCTTCCTTCCTTCGTGAACAAGCATCAGCAGCACCAGGTAGGCATCATCCCTGTTTTAATTCTTCAAGCTCTTCACGGTTCCCAGAGTTTAGGAACTCATGCGAACATCAGTTTACCTAATGAAATAAGGCTGTAAAATGTTGTAATATTTGTAGTAGTTTGAAACTAGAGGCCGGCAGTACATCCATCTAGCAAGGACTCTAATTCAGATAGAGATCCCAAAGTCCCTCTTGACTATAACTTTTACTCTAGCAAAATAGCAGTTTTGTGTTTTGTTTTACATGCTGTGATTTGAGAATCAAAGCCTACAATCAAGAGTGTCTATAACCAAATAATCGACATCATGACCTGTGGGATGGAGGATCCCTGAAAGGTGCTAACATATCTATAAATATTTTAAAGCTACAACCTACAATCAGTTATGCACCAGCCATCAGGTTAAACCACTGAAGTACATAGCAGAGCATAAAATCTAGGAAATACAGGACAGTACCCATCAGCCCTGAAGTACAAGAAAAGCTTTATTACACTTTAAATTTGTATGCAATCACTTTCAGTAAACCACCATTAGCTGAACCGCGAGGTCAGGGCAGCAACAGTAGTGTTGTTACAGTAAAGGATTCGGGGATTCGAGTTTGGAGCACTTATCTGTGAGAGAAGACATGGCAGATGGTGCAGGGGATCCACCATGACGCCGAGCAGCGCTGCAGCAACCATAATAACCGAAACCCTAGGTCTGGAACCAAATCGAGTTTTTTTTTTTTTTGTTGGGGGGGGGGGGAAGGAGGTGGTGGACATGAGAAGAGAGGTACCTGGCTAGAAGGATTGGTGACCGGAGGCAGAGCAACAGCAGCGGCAAGCACAAATGTGTGTGCGTGTAGTGTAGGAGAAGGGCAGAAGAGGAGTAGGCGGCGTCTAGGCGTCATGTTGGATAGGGCACTGGAAGGAAAATAAAAACAGAAAAGGAAAGGATGTGTACAGGAAAGACGTAGGATTAAAAAGCCCAGCGACCTTTGGATCAGCCCAACAACTCAACATTAGTGTATAAAACTAGAAAAATTAGTTCTAACTAATATACACAAGTTAGTTTAATGAGGGTATGCAACCACACTTTAAGGCACTTTTTGGCTATAGTACATTTGTTTATTGGCTCCATGTAAATAGAATCAGCAATGCACAGGAAGCTAATCGGGAATCGGTAATTCAGAGCATATTGCCACGCATGTCCCAGAGCCTCATTTGAGAAATACGCACATGCAGGCAACTCGAGTTCTTGATGCATATTTTAAGTATTTTATCTAAAAGGGTTTCGAACTTATTATTCTGTGTGTAATTTGCATCATAAATCTTTTTGAAATTAAATGGCTATTATATGATTTATATGGAATTGGTTTCAACAACTGATGGAGCAGTTGTTGCATACTCTTTTCGTCCAAAAAGAATGATTTTCTGGGATTTTTCAGACAGATTAGGGGTGAATGAAAAAGATGCATGTACCCTTTGTTAGTTCAGTTTGCATATAGAAAAATGGGAAAATATGTTTCCATTTAATCATACATGTACGAGATAACGTGCCAAATTATGCATGCATAAGATTTAAATCCTACAACGTCATTCTTTTTGAACAAATTTTGAATGCCAAAATATCATTCTTTTTGGGATAGAGGGAGTATATGATTATGAGATGGTGTTGAGGTGGCCCCGGTTTGATAGTCTGAAATGTTTGGGCACCTCAGCAATAGGGTATCATATAAGGTTAATAACAAACTCCCACTTATTGATCCAGTGCCATATTACTCGTATCGACCACGGACCTGTCATAATATCATGCTAAGGCGCTAAGCCAAGTATCTAATGTTGTTGCAATACCTCCAATTGGGAACGTATGTATTAATGTAATCTGCGCCGCTAGTCGCATTGTAACCGAAGGAGCGTCACGGATCGCTCAATAATAATCCAGTTGGTTTACGGATAGCTCAATAATACCTAGGAGTTATATACTCAAACGAGTATATAAACGGTCGATTAGGTGGAGATATTGTGTACAGATTAGCAAAAAGGCTTTGTTGTCTTAACCAAGCCACACATCAAAAAGGAAATGTGTGGAGCGTGCTAGCTACACGCGAAACACTTAGTTCAGAGAGTTTGTGGGTAAAGTGATACATCTCTGTAGAGTTAAAAATGTGAATATTCACTTCTTGCTTATTGGAATGGAAGTTATGTTCGTGGTGGGAAAGGGCCTATTGGAGGCAGAAACCCCATGATATTAAGTGGATAGTAGATTTCTACTAGTAATTAATGTGTTTCTTGATCACAAATTTATTTTTATACATGGTGATTTATCTTTGTGAAGGTAGAGGAAATGTTCAACATTCTTTTTGCTATTCCTCGGCTTGCTGAGTACCTTTTGTACTCATCCCGATTAGTAAACCTCCTTGTATAGATTCCGGTTACATGGAGCTGATAGACAACATCAATGTTTTATGTTACTTGTACTATCTTGACATAGATGACTTCAATAAGAGTCAAGAATGCCATACAATCCAACTTCTTGTGGTGTTGATCCCAAGTGTAAGGAATGCAAAAGAGATGGTGATAAGAGTTAGAAGTGAAATTAGCTCTACTAGTGTTAAACTAGTGTGTTACAGTTTGAATGTAAATAGGTTTGAAATAATAATTGTTTGGCAGTCATGTGTTCATGGTTTGTATTTGGAAATCTGTAGTGATTGCCTTTATGTAATAATAAACCTACCATGCTTCTGAATTGTGCTACTCTGCCTTTACAATGTGATGTCTTCAAAGACCGGTTGTACTCTTCGTGAGTATAACAGGGTCATTATAGTTAGGCTTTGACTAGTTTAGCTATATTTTTTAATTAAATTTCGTACATAATCACTCTTTTGTTACTAGAATTAGTGCACTAGCTAAGCCACAAATCACTTGTTACTTGAATTGATAAACCTCGGGGGGAATATTTAGAATCCTTAGTTGGCATCAAAAACTGGTGGTGATATATGTTTTCACCGCTAGTTCATTTGTCCACTACGCTCACCTACTTTATGAACTAGCGGTGAAAATTTATCATTGCCGATTTACTTTAAACTGGCGGTGATGAGGCATTTGGTAAAATAGTTTATGTAGTAGTGATTGATGATTTTTTATTTAAGATTTTAAATTTTTAGCTTCCTGATGTTGTTGTTGGACCGTTTCTATGCTAGGTTTTTGTTGTTGTTCACGTATTCAGCCTGACCCATGAGTCACACCTGGACACTATCATTGGATGTATATTTTTGTTGCTTCTTATCTCAGACTTCTAATTGTGATGATCTTGTACCTGCTGCTATTGTGCTTGTTTGATAAACTGGTTTGATCATGTTGTGTTGAATCTTTGTATGACTGTCTAGCGATTGATTGCTATTTTGATGAGATTAAATTTCTCACTCTTTGTCATTATATTCTTGATTGAGACCCTTACTACATGATTGGTTCTATGATTTCTGTATTATTGTTGTCTTCGTGGATCATCCTTCTTGCAATATTGCTCAAGATAAAGTTTGCTCACATTCACAAAAAGTTGGCATCAAAATCAAAGGTGGCATCATTTCATAAGATTTGGTAAATATTTCATAAGATTTGGTAAATGTTTCGAATGACTTTATTTGGATCTAGCATTTCTGTAGATGTGATGTGAATGATACGTGGTGTCGTGATGTTGGCTAGTGTCATGCATGTCCTATTTATTTTTAACACTGGGGAATGATCATGTTGAGTTGCAATTAATGTCATGACATGCTGAACTTCAGTCAAATATGCTCTTCTTTCACCTGCCTCACATTGATCCCCTAAGCAGCATCGCATGGTGTTCGTGGTTGGTCAAGAACCTATGATTCAACCAGTGCTTACGCTCTTCACTATTTAACGATGAACTTACATAGTGCCAACTTTTATATCGTTATTAATTGCAATTGATTCATGGGTGTTATTTCAGCGGTTCACCGTGGGATACCCCATGGTGGTAGATTGCTTGTAGAGAATGGATGAATTTAGTGCTAGATGGATGCATACAGGGATACAAAGGATTAACCAAGTTCGGGTCAAAAAATATGTGTAATACTCTATGTCTTATGTTTGGGTTTTGTATTCTCAATGTACAGCATATTGAATATGACTTGATTTTTTAAGAGGTCCCTTCCCACCTTATGTAGCCATTACATTCCTAGTTAGTTACAAAAAATTTACCAAATCATGATATAAGTTATTTCTTTATATATTTGAACTAGATCTTATCTCTATCTCTTTTTGTGCGGCACGTTCGTCGTCTCGCTCCATACGTCGCTATTTGTCATTCGTGTGGGCTGAGCCACCCATTTGGCGGGCGGCTAGCCTCGTCTGAATGGTACCGGTACTAAACACCTCCTAGCGTGTCGTATCACCGGTAGTTCCGGTGCATGCAGACTGTATGGGCAAATGTGTTGATCTAAGTTATTGACAACTGAACTTCATAAATCTTTCTCGTTTAGCTTCACTCTGACGGAGCACCACCTCTATGCTACTTTCTGCAGGGTGCCATTAGTTTTGAAAGTTGTTTCCCTTTTTAATTTATGATTGTTTGAACTTATGTTTTCAGTCGATTTTGCCATGTATTGTTGTACTTCTCGGATTTGACTGAACTTGCCCGTTGCCTCACCCAGTTATGCTTTTCTCAACACTGCTACATGTCACGTTTTCATTGGAAAGAAAATTTGGCTACACAATTCTTGTGTAGTCACTTCTATTTTTGTTTTGTTTTCTTTTCTTTTCCTAACTTTCTGGCCCAGCAGCCCAGCAAACTTTGGGCCAACTCGATAATGCTTCCTCATGGGTTATCCAGGAACCCCAAAATAGGCAGATTAACAAGATGGACTCGAATTTTGTCTAATTTCTTTCTAATTTTTTCTGAAACTTAAACTCTATAACATCCAAAGAAATCACATTAAAGTTCTAGTCTACAACTAGTATAGAGAAAATAAAAATAGTAAAATACACGAGCGGTTCCTAAACTTGTCATGAGGTGTCATCTATGTTCCTAAACTCTCAAAATACATTTTCAGGTCCATGAATTTGTCTCAAGATGCCATCTGGGTCCCTAACTCTCAAAACATATTTTCAGGTCCCCAACTTGTCTCAGCGTGTCATCCAAGTCCTTAAACTCTCAAAGTGCATTTTAAGATTCTCCAATCAAGCACCAAGCAATATATGTGTGATCACTATCATAAGGTGGTTGTGAAGGCAATGAGCAAGAAGGGAGCATTACTATCAGCGGTATGTGATATGTTAGGGATCTGGATGACACCAGAAGACATGTTCAGTGACATTTTACTCAAATAAAAATACGTATGGGGAACAGCTCAAAGTATTTCACGAAACATCTGACTAACAATTGAGCTTGCACAGGACCGGATGAAGTGGTGGGCAAGCCACTGGAGATTTGAGGCAATTGGGTAGCATGGGATATCTACCGTGATGAGGACACCAACTACAACACGGATACATCTACACCAGCAGCACCTTCTCCAGCGCCACCAGATGATCCTCCACCCCAGGCGCCACCTTCTGGGCCAATTACCCGGGCCCGTGCGAGAGAATTGACCTTCGTCATGCTACTAAAGAATGAAGGCCCAGAAGAATAGAAGCTGGTCCAACAGGAGGCCCATGTGTAGGCGCCTAGGGTTGGGTGCCAGGGGCATGCACGCCCCCCTCCTTGCCGCGCCCCCCTCCTGATCGCACGGCCCCTCTTGGCCGCTAGGGGCTGCGCCCCCTCCTCTCCTCTATTTAGATAGAGTCTATGTTTATTTCCAGACTTGAGTTTTGTTTTACATCTAGCTTTAGCTACTATTGAACATGCGTAAATACGCGCTGTCCTTGTGTGATTCAGAACTCCACCTTCGAGTGATATTTAGATTGCTCGCCTCTTTTTCTTGTTCGTTCTTCGATTGCGGACAGGAATCGATCTTCGTGATCAGGCTGATCTTGCACTGGCAAGGTTGGTAACCGCAGGGAGTTGGTTCAGCGATTGCATTGGTGCTTCGGGTTCGCTCGTCGTAGTCGGATCATGAGGGTCTACTTCCACCAAGTCAAATTTATCTTCACTCACCGAAAGATCGGGCACTCCGACTCTATCAAGTGGTATCAGTTTTCCAGGTTGCTCGGTGAGTTTATCGAGTGTTTTTCCCTTCCTACAGTCCACAAAAACCAAACAAAAATTTATTTTCAGGTTAGATCCTTGTCCCAGCAACCCTTTTGAGCCTTGCACCTTCTTTCAATAATTTGCGTTGTTGAATTTGTGTGCTTTCCGAATCAATTGTTGCTGGTTACTTTGTGTTTTCTCACATTTTTCCCCTTCCGTTGTCTTGAACCCTAGCACGCCGCTGCCCTCCCCCGGATCGCGAGGCAGCCGCGCAGTACCCCCCTGATCGCCTTCTCCTCCCTGCCTTGTGTGTTTGTCAAGTCAAAAACAAAAAAAGGAAAGACAGCAATCACAAAAAAAAAGAAAAGAAAGAGGACAGTCCGCATGGGAGAGGGAAGCCGATCCGGTCACGCGCGCCATTTTTCCCTTCCTCCTGGGTACGCCACGTCTTTCCCCTAGCCGCGCGCACCAACTTACTCTAGAGAGAGAGAGAGAGAGACTTGCTGTACTTCAGAAAAAAAAGTGTGTGTGGTGACTTGCTATTTCAGAGTCATTTTATTCCTATTATCAGTTTTGGGGCACCCTGAAAAAAAACACAAAAAAAACAAAAATAAAAAGAGGTGCGCCCTCTCCACCTTTGCCGCTTCTTTGCCTCTGTTCTTTTCGGTTTCACTTGTTACCAACAACTTTTGTTACGTGTTTGGCACTATAATTCAACTTTGCATTATTGTTTGATTGTGCTAATCCTTCCATTGAGTGCAGCCTTCCTAGAACTCCACATAGTTCTACGACGAGCAGACTTTGTTTGCCTAGTTTCTTCAGGCAATCGCTCCTCCACTCTTTCTCGAGTTCCACCGGTTGGTTGCAGTTTGCCCCTGTGTGCGTGGTAAGAACGGATAAGAATTTGATAACAGCACTAGTGTGAGCGCCTTGTGAGCCGTTACACCCCTATTTTGTCGTCGGTTTTGTTATTGTATTTGCGCTAACCATGGCAGATGATGTCGACGCGGGGGATGACCAGCTGCAGGGCATACGGGCACAAGTTGAAGGGCTTGTCGCGGACATTCAGACGATTTGTGAATGGCTAGACTCGACAATCTCCTCGACGACCGAGCGGTGCGATCAGCTAGACCTCGCACAGATGGCTGCTAAGGCCACACTCGACACAGTTGTGGCACGACTCGATGCATTGCACACAACAGTCACAGAGTTGCAGCAGGGTTATGGTGCCACGCCGTCCCGGTAATGATTCCTTTTCCAAGATTAAATTTAAAATTCCACCTTTTAATGGCAAATATGATCCTGCTGCATATCTTGATTGGGAATTAGAAGTTGAACAGAAATTTTCATGCCATGATATTCCTGCTAATTCTCAAGTTAAAGCTGCTATTAGTGAATTTACTGATTTACAAACATCCCAATACCATTCCAACCACTTGGGAGCACTTAAAAGTTGCTATGCGCCACAGATTTGTGCCTTCTTATTATGCCCGAGATTTGCTTAATAAAATGCAGCGTTTTCAGCAAGGCTCGAAATCTGTTGAGGAATATTACCAGGAATTACAAATAGGCATGATTCGTTGTGGGTTATTGGAGGAAAATGACGCTGCTATGGCACATTTTCGTGGTGGTTTGAACCGCGAAATGCAGGATATACTTGATTATATGGAATATACAGATATGACAACATTATTTGAATATGCTTGCAAAGCTGAACGTGAAGTGCAGGGATGCCGCTCGAAGACATATTCTAACTCTTTTGCAGGAAGAAGCTCGACATCCAACTCGGCACCCGTTCTCCCTACGCCACCCATGCCCACCACAACACCGCGCGAGAGAACGGCCAAACCTGCAAGCGCTGCCCCTTCCACAGGCACAGCTCCTCCCACAGGCCGTACACGGGACATTCAGTGTCATCGTTGCAAAGGATTTGGCCACGTGTTTCGGGACAGTCCGAACAAGCGCACTTTGCTTATTTGTGACGATGGTGAGTACTCTTCCGCTAGTGATTCTGAAGATATTCAACACGCGTTGCTTGCCACTGACCATACAGCTAAGGAGGTACATGTCAACCCGACCGACGCCGATAGGTATGCAAGTCTTGTTGCGCAGCGTGTTCTTAGTACACAGGTCACCCCGCCCGAGAAGAATCAGCGACACACTCTGTTTCATACAAAGGGTGTTGTGCAGGAACAGTCGATTGGCACCATCATCGACAGCGGCAGCTGCAACAATCTGGCGAGTACCATACTGGTCGAAAAGTTGTCGTTACCCACTCGTAAGCATCCGCACCCATATCACATTCAATGGCTTAATGATGGTGGGAAACTTAGAGTAACTCGGTCGGTGCGTGTCCCTTTCTCCATGGGTGCTTATTCTGATTTTGTCGATTGTGATGTTATTCCCATGGAAGCATGCTCTTTGTTATTGGGTCGACCCTGGCAATATGATACTGATAGCTTGCATCATGGTCGTTCGAATCATTATTCTTTCATGTTTAAGGGTTAGAAAATAATTATACATCCAATGACACCTGACCAAATTGTTAAAGATGATCTTGCTCGAGCTGCTAAGGCTGCTAAACAACCTGCACAATCAACCTCTGTTAATTCTGAGATCAAGTTGAAAACACCTGTTTTACTTGCTACACGTGCTGATTTCGCTGATTTACGCGATGCTCATTTGCCCTGCTATGCACTTGTATGCTCTAGTATGCTCGTTTCACTTGATGATGCACCATCTTTGGATATTCCCCCTACGGTTACTAACCTTTTGCAGGATTACGCTAATGTCTTTCCCAAAGACTTGCCACCGGGTCTTCCACCGCTTCGTGGCATTGAGCACCAGATCGACCTCATCCCCGACGCACAGCTTCCAAACCGTGCACCGTACCGTACAAATCCAGATGAGACAAAGGAGATTCAACGCCAGGTGCAGGCGTTGCTTGATAAGGGTTACATTCGTGAGTCTCTTAGCCCTTGCTCAGTTCTTGTGTTACTTGTTCCAAAGAAAGATGGATCATGGCGTATGTGTGTCGATTGTCGTGCTATTAATAACATCATCATTCGTTATTGATATCCTATACCACGCCTTGATGATATGCTAGATGAGCTTAGTGGTGCCATTATTTTCACTAAGATTGATTTGCGTAGTGGTTACCATCAGATTCGAATGAAATTGGGTGATGAATGGAAAATGGCTTTTAAAACGAAATTTGGGTTATATGAATGGCTAGTTATGCCGTTTGGATTGACTAATGCTCCCAGCACATTTATGCGTTTGATGCATGAAGTTCTGAGGCCCTTCATAGGATTGTTTGTCGTTGTTTATTTTGATGATATCCTCCTGTACAGCAAGTCCATGGAAGAGCATTTAGGACATTTGCGTGCTATTTTTGACGCGTTGCGTGCTGCCCACTTATTTGCTAACATGGAAAAATGCGCTTTTTGCACACAACGTGTATCGTTTCTTGGTTATGTTGTTACTCCACAGGGCATTGAGGTGGATAGCAGCAAGATTGATGCCATTCGGGAGTGGCCTACACCGACGACGGTCACACAGATTCGAAGCTTTCTTGGACTTGCAGGATTCTACCGCCGGTTCGTTCGTGATTTTAGTTCCATTGCAGCGCCTCTCCATGAGCTTACAAAGAAAGGTGTTCCGCTTGATTGGAGTGACTCGCAGGAGGTCGCATTCAACACTTCGCAAGATAAGTTAACGCATGCTCCCCTCTTGCAATTTCCTGATTTTAATAAAGTGTTTGAGCTTGAATGTGATGCTAGCGGTATTGGGCTAGGTGCTGTTTTGTTACAAGAAGGAAAACCGGTTGCTTATTTTAGTGAAAAGTTAAGCGGTGCTAGCCTGCGCTATTCTACTTATGATAAGGAGCTTTATGCTCTAGTACGCACTTTGCAAACATGGCAGCACTATCTTTGGCATCGCGAGTTCATAATTCATTCTGATCATGAGGCTTTGAAACATATTCGTACCCAAACAAATTTGAACCGTCGTCATGCTAAATGGGTAGAATTCATCGAGTCTTTCCCTTACATTATTAAACACAAGAACGGGAAGAAAAATGTTATTGCTGATGCTTTGTCTCGTCGCTATACCATGCTGTCACAGTTAGATTTTAAAATCTTTGGCTTGCAAACTGTGAAGGATGAATATGTCAGCGATGCTGATTTTCAAGATGCCTTAGTTCATTGTATGGATGGCAAACCTTGGGGCAAATTTCACATGCTGGATGGGTTCCTGTTTCGCGCTAACAAGTTGTGTGTTCCAGCAAGCTCGGTTCGTCTTTTGTTGTTACAGGAAGCACATGGAGGTGGTCTCATGGGCCACGTTGGCGTTTACAAGATGCATGAGGTGCTGGACGCCCACTTCTTTTGGCCCTGGATGCGCCGTGATGTTGAGTGCCTTGTTGCACGCTGCACTACTTGTCAGAAAGCTAAGTCACGATTGGGCAACCATGGTTTGTATATGTCATTGCCTGTTCCTACTTCCCCTTGGCTTGATATTTCTATGGACTTTGTTTTGGGATTGCCTAGAACTAAGAAGGGGAGGGACAACATTTTTGTGGTTGTTGATAGATTCTCCAAAATGGCTCATTTCATTCCCTGTCATAAAACTGATGATGCTAGCAATATTGCTAAATTGTTCTTTGGAGAGATTATTCGTTTGCATGGTATTCCAAATACAATAGTCTCTGATCGTGATGCTAAGTTTCTCAGCTATTTTTGGAGATCTCTGTGGAATAAATTGGGAACTAAATTATTGTTTAGCACAACTTGTCACCCTCAGATCGATGGACAAACTGAGGTGATTAATCGCACTTTGTCAACCATGCTTAGGTCTGTTTTAGACAAAAATTTGAAACGTTGGGAGGATTGCTTGCCTCATGTTGAGTTTGCTTATAATCATGCAACGCATTCTTCTACAAAGATGTGCCCTTTTCATATTGTTTATGGTTACATTCCTTGGGCGCCTATTGATCTGTTTCCGCTTGCTGCTGGGAACGCCCCACATATAGATGCTGTTGCACATGTTGAACAAATGGTTAACCTGCATGAACAAACTCAACAAAACATTGCTGCTGCTAATGCTAAATATCAGGTTGCTGGTAATAAAGGCCGAAAACTTGTTACTTTTGAACCTGGTGATATGGTTTGGTTGCATTTGAGAAAGAATCGTTTTTCTAGCTTGCGCCGTTCTAAATTGATGCCTCGTGCTGCTGGTCCTTTTAAAGTGCTAACCAAAATTAATGATAATGCTTACATCCTTGACCTGCCTATAGAGTTTGGTGTTTCCACTAGTTTTAATGTTGCAGATTTGAAACCGTATGCGGGCGAAGATGAGGAGTTGCCGTCGAGGACGACTTCAGTTCAAGAAGGGGAGGATGATGATGACACCAACTACAACACGGATACATCTACACCAGCAGCACCTTCTCCAGCGCCACCAGATGATCCTCCACCCCAGGCGCCACCTTCTGGGCCAATTACCCAAGCCCGTGCGAGAGAATTGACCTTCGTCATGCTACTAAAGAATGAAGGCCCAGAAGAATAGAAGCTGGTCCAACAGGAGGCCCATGTGTGGGCGCCTAGGGTTGGGTGGCAGGGGCATGCACGCCCCCCTCCTTGCCGCGCGCCCCTCCTGGTCGCACGCCCCCTCTTGGCCGCTAGGGGCTGCGCCCCCTCCTCTCCTCTATTTAGATAGAGTCTATGTTTATTTTCAGACTTGAGTTTTGTTTTACATCTAGCTTTAGCTACTCTCGAACACGCGCAAATACGCGCTGTCCTTGTGTGATTCAGAACTCCACCTTCGAGTGATATTTAGATTGCTCGCCTCTTTTTCTTGTTCGTTCTTTGATTGCGGACATGAATCAATCTTCGTGATCAGGCTGATCTTGCACTGGCAAGGTTGGTAACCACAGGGAGTTGGTTCAGCGATTGTATTGGCGCTTCGGGTTCGCTCGTCGTAGTCGGATCGTGAGGGTCTACTTCCACCAAGTCAAATTTATCTCCACTCACCGAGTGCCTGACTCTGTCATACCGTTGCATTCCAATCCAACGGCCACGAATCATCGACCGGAAACAGGTGAAAAATAGTAATCAGATTAATCAAATTAACTGAGCGCGGCTAGCCGGCTAGTGAGGGGGCAAGGCACAAGCACAAAGGGTTTGACGAGTAATATGACCATGAACTTGTGTTGTGGGACAAACTACCCTGTGAGAAAAGAAAAGGCAAAACAACTCCTACTGGATGGGCCGCTTGTCGCATGATCCAGTGGCCGCTGCTCTGCGGTTCGAGCGAAGTAATTTAACTCCTTTCACCGAAGTGATTGCTTAGCTTATTGCGCCCATAGATTTTAGCCATTGGAATTGGATGTCACATCATTATGTTCGAACACCTTTAAAGATTTCCGTTCACACAGTCATCTAGCATTCCGACTCGACCGTTAAAAAAACCTTTCTAGGTTGCTAACTCAAACATTTTTAACTTGAACCAACAATATAATATATCCAAAATACTTTATTTTAAATAAAAATTAAATATCGTAGTTGGTTCTAACACTATATTTATGTGGTGAATCTTTACGAGTTTTTACTATTGTGATAATAATTTAAAATGGCTGGAGTATTATTCCGATTCGACAAGCACACCCACTTTCTCACACCGTGCGCATGGCGTGTCTACCACCGTGGAGCATGAAGTCAGCCACGACGTGATTAGCAGATTCATCATCAAACCAACTACGATATGTAATTTTTACAGCCCATGCCATAAACATGGTGTGTTCGGGCATAACGACCACCAACTCGAACATACGCAATAGAAAATAATTACCTCTAAGCATGTTATATGGTAACTTCCACTAGTTGAGAACTCACCTTCCATGCGCCCCATTTTATCCCGATTTAAAGTTGGCCCGGGATAAAAGGTTCACTAACCGGGACTAAAGCTCAGTCACTGGTGGGGGCCTCACCAACCGGGACCTTTTATCCCGGTTGCAAAGGCTAGTGGAAAAAAAAAAGACCCTAAGAGGCCTTTTATCCCGGTTTGAAACACCAACCGGGATAAAAGCCCCCCTTTTATCCCGGTTGGTAAAGGGTCGAGAGCCTTTTATCCCGATTTGTAATACCATCCCGGTTTGTAATACCAACCGGGATAAAAGGGGGTCTTTTATCCCGGTTGGTGTTTCAAACCGGGATAAAAGGGTCCTAACGGGGTGGCTGGAGGAGGACTAAATCCCTCGAACCCTTTTATCCCGGTTTGTAATACCAACCGGGATAAAAGGGGATCTTGTTGGGGAAGCTGCCCTACCTAGGCAGCGCGCGGGATGGGGAAGCTAGCCTGCCCTCCGTTGCTTCACCGGATGCCGCGAAGTGCGCCGCCGCTCCTGGGGCAGCCGCGCCCCGCCACTGCAGGCGCCTTTGAAGCTCCCTCCCCTCGAGCCGCCGCTGCCGCCACGCCACCTCCTCTGCCAACGCCACCTCCACCAAGGCCACCTCCGCCGGCCACCTCCACCAACGCCACGCCCGCCACCACCTCCACCAACACCCGCCGCCGGGGAAGGAGGGGGCGCCAGATCCGACGAGGGGCGGTGGATCTAGCGAGGGGGCGGCAAATCCGGCGATGGAGGAGAGGGCCGGTGAAGCGTCCCCACATCAGTAGAGACTAAATGTGATGCAAATATCAAATATCAGTCCCAGGAGACTGATAACACATTTATTCAACAGATAGTTCAATTACTGTACAACTCCCGAGGGAGTGGGCGTGAAAGCCACGCCGCGATAAGAAGCAAATAAATAACAGCGGCTAGCCAAGCGACTGCCAAAAGACAGCACTCGGGACTACACGGCAGCAGAAGCATCTTGTGAAGGCCAACACCACAGGCAGTGTTGGGTGCGGACACAACCTCCTACTCAAAGTCCTCGGCGACGAAGTTCGGGTCTTCCTCCGTAGCAACGAAGCAAGGGTGAGTACAAAAGTACTCAACAAGTCCAACCCCATCCACGGAGGGGGATACAATCAAGAATATGCACATGATAGTGGCAAGGATAGGGCTAAGGTTCATTTGTGATAAAGCTAGATTTTCAACACATGCACGGGTTTGTTTCCAAAAGAGTTTTTGTAAAGCTTTTTTTTATAGCCGAAACATTGAGTGGGGTTGATCTTACACAAAGGATCCAACTTTTATTGCTATCAGACTCCCCGTCCGCCATAGCCCACGGCACAACTGCCGGACACTTTCAAAATCCAACACACGCCATAAAAACCATCCATCTCCAAGTGCTAGTTATGTGACCAAGCCGTATCTCGTCCAATGCCGTGGACACGGCTACCCGGATAGGTTTTAACTCTGCAGAGGTTGTACACTTTTCCCACAAGTAGGGTACCACAGCACGGTCACCTTAGTGCCGGCGCGAATCCTAGCAAAGCCATTACCCACCTTAGCTAAGACTGACTAGCCAACACGGGAGCACCCAAGGGGTTAACGACCTATCCACGAGGCCGTAACTAGGACCTTAGTCACAAAGATCTTACTCCTTTTCCATGGGCTCCCGTTGCTCACCAGCTCACCCGAAGACAAACAGTTTAGCTAGTGGGATTTATGCTAAGCCGTTGCCCATACAACGGTTGAGTGGTTGCAAGATGGTTGAATTAGGAAAGATGACATATCAACTCGGTCCTTAACTGTGACAAGATGGATATCTCCCAACCTTGCTCAACCACAAAGGTACGAGCCCAACTTATTGGCATCTCACACAAGAAACACCCATCCATCTCATCTAAGCATTTCTTGCCTTTATACCCGAAAATCCATTTTCTCATTTGAAAACACTCACACATCTATTCTCTAAATAAACCATTGTAGTCATGATTGAATTTGAGTAACGAGTTCCTAAGCATTCTAGTAGTATTTATCATCTAAACAGAGCAAATTATATTTAGAGATAATTATAGGAAACAAGGAATATTCATAACAATCAAGGGGTGGCTATCCAACCATGTCTTGCAATAAAACAATATGCATTTTTATAAACAGGCTAATAGGTTGTGTTTGAAAAACTAGGAATAAATATGCATCAAAGTGTGAGATTGGACTTGCCGTCCTCAAAGCCTTCCGGAAGTTCCTACTCGCGCTGCTGGTCCTTGGGCTTGGGCTCACGGTCAAACTCCTCCTCGTGCTCCTCCTCGGGTACTCCTACGGCACACACAAACGGGCACACAATAAATAAAAGAAAATAAGGTTTACCCGTTGAGCTCCGAACAGAGAACGCGAACGGAAAATATGAGTATTTTTGGGAAATTTGGATATGGATCGGTGGAAGTATACTCGAGGATGACGTGGTCGAATTTGGAACTAATTGGAGGAAGTTTGGCGCATGAAATGATGAGTTAAACATGTATTGGGGCTAAAAAGGAGATTTAGGACTGATCTGCAACAAACCAGGAACTTATTTGTAAATATTTTGGGAGTGGAAGGGTTTATCTGTGAAACAACCTTTGACAGAGGTGGAAAGGTTATTTCGCGAAATAGAGAAAAATGGGGGTTAGATCAGAATTTGGGGGCTTCGTTTTTCTTTCTCTCTGTACCAAGACAGAGGAGTTGGAGGGGAGGGGCGGCCGGCCTGGGGGCGGCGGCCTAGGTTCGCCGGTGGCGAGGGGAAATGGTGGGGGAGGGTAAAGGAGGTCGTGAGGGCTCCATTTTGCCCATTACCTTGGAGATTTGGAGAGGGGAAGGGGGCGGACGGTGGTGGCTTCTTGGGTGGCGGCGCACGGCACGGTGGTGGCGGCGACTTGGCGGCGCGCAGGAGCAAGGCGGGGAGCGGGGAGGTGTTGGCGACTGCGAGGTGGTGGAGGGGGAGCTGGGCGTTGAGGCCTTTTATAGACGGCGGAGGTGGCCGGCGGTGGGGGCCGGGACCGGCGGTGGTGTGCGGCGTGGGGGCCAGCAGGTGAGCAGCGGCGAGCGGGGCTTGCGTGGCGCCGGTGGTGTGGTGGTAGGGGCCGGCCGGTCTGGCACATAGGGCAGGGGCTGGGGGCGCAAGAGGAAGGGGCGGCCGCGGGTGGCACGCTGGGCGCGCTGGGGGCCGGCGGGGCTGGGGCCGGGCGCAGGAGGGAGAGCGGCGCAGGCAGTCGGGGTCGGAGGGGAGTAAATGCTCCGGGGGGGTGGCCAGGGGTGGCGCTAGGCGCCAGGAAGAAGTGGCGCCAGGAAGAAGAAAGAAGGAGGGAGGAAAAGGAGAAGGAAGAAGAAAGAAGAAAGAAGAAGGAAGAAGAAGGAAGGAAAAAGAGAAAAGAGAAAGAAAGGGAAAAAGGGAAAGAAATAAATGGGAGAGAAAAGAGAAAAAGAAAGGGGGCACCGGCGGCGATTGCGGCACGCGGCGAAAATTACGGGAGAGGATAAAATGATGGCTGTCGGCTTTGGGTGCCGGGATGGTGAAATCGCTAGGAAGAGTTTGGATTTTCGAGAGCTCAATGATAAAAAGATTTTGAAAGCGATTTTTAGCGGGTGATTTAAGGTGGTGATTTTTGCGGATGTTACAGCCGGGAGCGGAGGAGACAGGCGGTGGCCGGAGGTAGGAGGGAGGTGGCGCCGGCAGAGGAGGGAGATGGGGGCGAGAGGCCGGAGAGGGCGAGAGAGGAGCGCGGGGTTCGCTAGCGAGGGAGAGAGGAGAAGGGGGTGAGAGAGTGCGGAGAGGGTGGGGAACGGGAGGGGGTCGGGTGCGCGTGATTTTAGGGGCGGAGGGAGTGGGGTTTTTTTCGGTTTTTAATGTTTGCTGAGTGTTGGTTTTTTTATACTTGGCAAACCCCTTCTTTACCGAGTGTAATCTTTTGACACTCGGCAAACCCCTTCTTTGCCGAGTGTTTTTTCTTTACCGAGTGTTTTTAGCTTGACACTCGGCAAAGAGCTTATTTGCCGAGTGTCCGAAAAAACACTCGGCAAATTTGAGGTTTCCCGTAGTGCATTTAGTACATGTTTGGGTTATTGCTTGTTACTAAAGGCCTCTACACGAGTTACTTATAAAGGAAAGCATATCTAATATAATCACATGTGATGTGTAGGTGAAGACGGTAAGGAAGGTTCGTGTGAGGTTTGATGTTATGGGTTCGAATCCCACGGACCGGGTACGCACATGTTACTTGTGCCTTGCGATGATGCGCGTGTGCGGGGCCTCTCGACGGTTCGCCAATTTTTTCTTTATTTTTGGATAGTCAGGCGTCCGGTACTGAAGGGTTCCGACCCCTACTTGAAGTGAGTTGTCTAGCAGTGAATACTGAGCAGGACACTTAGATTATACATCTTGTTACATCCTATTTCATGGTAACGCACAGCAGATCCTCCGAACATGACACGAAGTGACGAAACCAAGATCAATATACATGCACACTTCGCCGACAACAGCTCTGAAACTGGACGTTTTCCTCAGGGAGTCCCCGGCCGTCGACTCTTGGAAGCGGATGACGGCGGTATGCCAGGAAACAGGGGAGGAAGAAGCTGGGGTGGGGGTGGCGGCGGCGGGTGAACTAGTGGCAACAGTGGTGGTACTATCGACGACGGCGGTGGCTGTGGGACAAGCGGTGGCAGGACGGACGGCGGAGACGGTGTGGGCAGAAGGGGTGGCACGAGAGACGGCGGTGCTGGAGTGACTGGGTTCGGCGGGATCGGCACGCCAACGACGTTCGGCGGCTCCGGCACGAACGGGATCGGCGGGAAGAAGAGGCCCTTCTGGCCGCAGAGCTCCGGCGTACGGACGGCGAACGTGCCGGCGGAGAATATCCGAGCGCCGCCGCCGTGGCGCTTCGGGCCGACCAGATGTAGCCCTCGAGCGGCGCACGGCGGCGCGTTACCCGACGGCTGCTGGAGGTGCACCGAGCAGGCCGTGACGGACCGGAGCCGGCTGCTGGCCTCGTGCGGCAGTTGGACGTGGAACGTGCCGCGGCGGTCGGTGACCGCCTCCTTCTGGAAGACCGTGCGGCCGTACCCGTCGTGGCAGCGGACCGCGACCAGGGTGCCTGGAACATGAGAAGAGAGCAGGGCGCAGTGTAGTAAGTTAGAAACCGGCCGGTGACGCTAAAAATTGTTTGAAACATAACATTCGTGATACGGTGATGAAGGCAAGTTTCCCCACCTGAGATGGCCTTGGTGGGCTCTGAGCCGGAGTGGACGACGGAGCCGATGACGACGGCGGCGGTCAGTGGTGGCCGCGCGTGCTTCCGGCCATGGTGGGCGGCGGGGTAGCAGTGGAAGCAAGAGAGCAGAACCAAAGCAAGGAGCAGCCAAGAAGTCATCATAGTTGTGCTGGTACTCATCTTCTCGTGGAATGGGCCGGAGACAGACGCCTTTGTCTACGTCTGGGACCTGGTGTTTATAGATTGGGGCGAGTCGTGATGTAGCGCTGGTGTTGGTACACGTAACACGTTAGTAGTTGCATGCGTACAAAACTAAGGGTTGAACCACAGTACCACACTGACACAACTCCGCCTGAGACGGCGTTGCCGTCTAATATGAACGCGTCGATAGGAGGCTACCAGCCGTCTTTGCAACTGCAAGGACAGAAATACATGAATGGACGCCTAGACGGACCGAATGGCATGGAGTGTTTTGGTAGGTTCTGCCGCATGCGTGTCTGTCTCCATCCTTGGGCGAGAGGGATGTGTATCGTTTCTTGGCGTTTGCATCATGCATGGTTTCTTGGCGTTTTTTCCCTTCACGGGATGTTGTTAGGACCTAGCTAGTAGTAGCTAGGAGCTAGTAGTAGGCAGCGCATCATTCAACGAGCCAATAGTGAAGGATAATGTATTAGTCGGCAGCGAATCACGAGCCAATAGTCAAGGATAATGTTTGCTTGGTTTAGCTCATAGCATCAGTTATTCTGGTTTCTTTTCGTCTTGGAAATTGGGAAGTAGGCTAGGAATGGTTCTACAATGGCTCCAAACTGGCAGCTCATTGTGGCTACGCTTCCATGCTTGAGGAGGTTATGGGTGTGTAACCCAGTCCCGGCTCCAAAACTTTATATAGCTGATCTTCACTGTCTCTAGAAATTCCTAGAGCAAGACGAACAGTAACATTGAAACTGGCTACACTTCAAAAGCATATGCCATCTCTTATTGGACAATTAGGCAATTGTAGTATTAATTTTCGAAATAAATAAATATTACAAGAAATCTTCCGATCTATGACAAAAATTTTATGACACATTTGTTCTTGTCATAGATCTACGATGTTTCTAGTTGAAAACGTCATAAAGTTTCATGTCCGAGAAAATGCAGTGACAAAGTTACCCAAGCCAAAAGGAAAACGTCACTCGCTCTTTCATGATGGTTTTATGACGATATAAGGTCCGCGAAAATATCATAAACTAACCAGGGTCCCACCTGTAAGTTTAAGCTGATAAATAAGGTGGTAAAATAAAAAAGAAAACGTGCTCCTCCCGTGGGTCCACTACAAGAAATCTTTCGATCTATGATGAACCAAAACGTGTCATAAACGTGTTTTTTTCGTCATAAACCGGGATTTATGACACGGGAGTGACGAAAACCCTTCGTCATTAGTTGAGCGTCATAAACCGCGACCAGTGACGTTCCTTATTTTTGGTGCATCAATAAGATAATGACGAATGAAAATTCATCCCACATGTCATCATAAAACTTTTTCGGAGGTTGTGCCACGTTGGATAAGAATCCAACTTGGCTCCGACATGGCAGGGGTGTTATGACAATTTCGGCTCATCATAAATTGAAGCCCGGTCTGGTCCATGTAAGAGCCTTTATGAGCCCAATTTTGTTGAGCCATTTTTAGCCCATTTTAGATTTTCATGCTATTTTTTGGGCCGAAAAATATTTGTTGGACACCATATTGGGCTGTTTTTTTAGCCCTAGCCCATCTAACGAAGAGCCATTATTGCATTTTGCAGTACCATATTGGGTCATTTTTTCTGGGCCCTAGCCGATTACTGCATTTTATAGTGCCATATATTCAATTTTGGCTGCTGATCACCATCACAATCACAAACATAAAAATAACTCATTTCCAACTTCCATATTGTTCACATCACAATCAATGAATAGTTCACCAGCAACAATAATGCAACATACAACAAGTGAAGCATCAACAATACAACATACAATAAAAGTTCATCAACAACAAACAACAAGTTCACCAGCAACACACTTTAGTTTGAGGGAAGGATTTACCTAGCTATGATTGGTACTGAAATTCAGACTAGAAATCAGAGAATGCAACTGCTTTGTGGTGTTCTTCAAAGCTTTGAGATCTTTTGTCTGAGACTTCAATATTGTTTCTTGTGCTTCAGCCCTCAATCTCAGTGTACCCATCTCAGGCTCCTATTCAGCAATCTTTTGCTGAAGTTGTGCCCTCCTTTTCTCACTCTCAAGATCAGCTTGTATTTCTTCTACCTACAGCGTGTTGCGATACAAGGTAGGCTACACTAGCGCAAATCAAAATTTCTACCGCGTAAAACCAGGAAGAACTGCCGTATAAGGATCACGGGATTACCACTCGACGCACTACTGGTGCGGAAGATGTAGATTTGTGTCGATGCAGCGAAGTCGATCAACGTAGTCGTACGTAGTCGATCACGTCAACGTCCAGCAGCTCGTCCACGTGCAGCAAGATCTCCCTCGTGCCGCGGCTCGTCGTCGGCTCATCGTGGCTCGTCGGCGGCTCGTCGTGGCTTGTTGGCGGCTCGTACAAGTGCTGCAGGCGCAACACCTCCAAGGTATCCACAAGTGCAGGGAGGAAGCATCGCAAGCCGGACTGCTAGATCCGTGAGTTGAAACAGGCGAGGGCGTGGGAGGCGCGGCAGATGTGTTTCGCCAAAAGGTGTAAACCCTAGGGCGCCCCCACCCTTCTATTTATAGAAGTTCCTAACGGGCCTCTGGGTCCGAGGCCCATTAGTACTTCTAAACCTAATCCAACTCGGATCACATCCGAATTGGGCTTCCAGCCCCTTAAGTGTGTGACCCTATGGGTTCGGATACGTATAGACATGGCCGGAGTACTCCTACTCGGCCCAATAGTCGGTAGCGGCCTCTAGCAAGACGTGCCAACTCCTATACGCACACGAAGATCATATCAGACGAACCATCACAACATAATATACATGCTATTCCCTTTGCCTCACGATATTTGGTCTAGCTTCAAGCCGACCGCTCTTTCACGATCCTGTGATTCGGAATCCCTTTGTAGGTTAACTCTTAACTGTACGTAGCATGGCCATGCATTTTCAGATCCGATCACTCGAGGGGCCCAGAGATATCTCTCTCAATCAGAGAGGGGCAAATCCCATCTTGATTGACCATGTCTCATAGCATGCTTCTTGACAAACCCGAAAGCTACCTTTATAACTACCCTGTTACGGCGTAGCGTTTGATAGCCCCTAAGTAAGTCGATCCACATCTTGAATACATGCGACAATCTCAGGTCTAAGGACAAAGCGTATATGTTGTTTAAAGAGAGAACTACTTCTCGTGTTGGGTCAGTCCTAGCACATGTCTCCACATGTGCCCACATTATTAGTTCAACATCTCCATGTCCATGACTTGTGAAACATAGTCATCAACTAATACATGTGCTAGTCTAATATTCATGTGTGTCCTCACATGAACTCTGACTAGGGACAACTTTAGAATAACCATACAAGTAAAGCGTTTCACACACAATTCACATAATTGCAAATCAATTCAAGTAGCCTTTAATGGATATTCAAGGAACACAATACAAATCATTGATACAAATGGAATATCATCATCTCTATGATTGCCTCTAGGGCATACCTCCAACAATCACATCCCGGAAGGTCTCCTGGAGTGCAAGCTCAATGAGTTCCTGGCTCTTACCCAGGGAAACCGAGATGTCCTGCACTACGCCCAAGCTTTCAATGACCTGTGCCGTTATGCCGGCTACCATGCGGACACAGACGAGAAGAAGCGGGACAGATTCCGCCGAGGGCTAAGTCTGGAGCTCAGAGAGAGGTTGAACCCCATTAAGGTGGACACCTATAACGACTTGGTCAACTTGGCCATCTCGCAAGAAGATTGCATGCAGGCTCTCAAAGCCGACCAAAAGAGAAAGGCCTCTGTGGCATATCCGAGCCCGCCCGCTCGAAGGTTCAGAATGGTTCCTCCACAGGCACCCAGCCGACCCCAGCAGTCGGGAAGATGGGTTGCCCGACCCCCGCCAGCGGCAGCGCCTCGTTTTCTTGGCTTCCAACCACAAGCACCCCGGTCGACCCTACAGCCACCACCGCGTCCTGCAACTGGTAACCGCTGCTTCACCTGCGGCAATGAAGGGCATTTTGCTAAGGACTGCCCCAGGAACAGGAATCAGCAGACTGGCCAGAACCCCATGGCGAACGGAGGAAGGAGGCCTAAGGTGCAAGTCCGCCAAGGACGGCTCAACTACACCAACTTGATCGAGCTCCCCGAAGGTGCGCCAGTGATGACGGGTACTTTCCTTGTCTTAAATCAAAATGTTGGTGTGTTGTTTGATTCGGGAGCCTCCCATAGCTTCATCGGGAGTAAGACTAGAGAAAGATGTGAGCTAAGTGTCGGTCACACTAAAGGATCATATGTGATCTCCACTCCTGTGAGGAAGATAGCCTCAGAACAAATCGTTACTCTTGTACCTCTCCAGCTAGGCCAAACTCTTTTCAAGGAAAATCTTATCATCCTTGACCTGGAAGGAATAGACATCATCATTGGGATGGATTGGATGACCAGACACCAAGTGGTTCTAGATGCAGCTGCCCGAACTCTCCACATCAACTCACCCTTTCTTGGCAGTTCTACCCTACCCTTGAAACTCCCTAAGTCCGCACTTCCCTGTGCGTACCTTCTATCGGAAGCCCGGCTAGAAAGCCTCCATGTTGTCTGTGAGTACCCGGATGTGTTCCCAGAGGACTTGCCCGGCATGCCACCCGATAGAGATGTGGAGTTCTCCATAGAGTTGATCCCCGGCATCGCTCCGATATCCAAGAGACCCTATCGGATGCCACCTGCTGAGTTGGCCGAGTTGAAGACCCAGTTGCATGATCTGTTGGAAAAGGGCTTCATCCGACCCAGTATCACCTTGGGGTTGCCCAGCCTTGTTTGTGAAGAAGAAGGACGGGAGTCTACGCATGTGTGTGGACTACCGACCCCTCAATGCGGTGACTGTCAAGAACAAGTACCCACTTCCACGCATCGACGTCTTGTTTGATCAGTTAGCTGGAGCAAGAGTGTTCTCCAAGATCGATCTCTGATCAGGTTATCACCAAATCAAGATCCAACCCTACGACATCCCCAAAACCGCCTTCTCCACGAGGTATGGACTATATGAGTACCTGGTCATGTCTTTTGGACTCACCAATGCACCCGCATACTTCATGTATCTCATGAACTCGGTGTTCATGCCCGAGTTGGACAAGTTTGTAGTGGTGTTCATTGATGATATCCTAGTGTACTCGAAGAATGAAGAAGAACATGTCGATCATCTTCATGTAGTTCTCCAACGGTTGAGAGATCATCAGTGTTGGAGGTATGCCCTAGAGGCAATCATAGAGATGATGATATTCCATTTGTATCCATGATTTGTATGTTGTGTTCATTGAATATCCATTGAAGGCTACTTGAATTGATTTGCAATTATGTGAATTGTATGTGAAACTCTTTACTTGTATGGTTATTCTAAAGTTGTCCCTAGTCGGAGTTCATGTGAGGACACACATGAATATTAGACTAGCACATGTATTAGTTGATGACTATGTTTCACAAGTCATGGACATGGAGATTTTGAACTAATAATGTGGACACATGTGGAGACATGTGTTAGGACTGACCCAACGCGAGAAGTAGTTCTCTCTTTAAACAACATATACGCTTTGTCCTTAGACCTGAGATTGTCGCATGTATTCTAGATGTGGATCGACCTACTTAGGGGCTATCAAACGCTACGCCGTAACAGGGTAGTTATAAAGGTAGCTTTCGGGTTTGTCAAGAAGCATGCTATGAGACATGGTCAATCAAGATGGGATTTGCCCCTCTCTGATTGAGAGTGATATCTCTGGGCCCCTCGAGTGATCGGATCCGAAAATGCATGGCCATGCTACGTACGGTTAAGAGTTAACCTACAAAGGGATTCCGAATCACAGGATCAAGAAAGAGCGGTCGGCTTGAAGCTAGACCAAATATCGTGAGGCAAAGGGAATAGCATGTATATTATGTTGTGATGGTTCGTCTGATATGATCTTCGTGTGCGTATAGGAGTTGGCACGTCTTGCTAGAGGCCGCTACCGACTATTGGGCCGAGTAGGAGTACTCGGGCCATGTCTATACGTATCCGAACCCATAGGGTCACACACTTAAGGGGCTGGAAGCCCAATTCGGATCTGATCCGAGTTGGATTAGGTTTAGGAGTACTAATGGGCCTCGGATCCAGAGGCCCGTCAGGAACCCCTATAAATAGAGGGGTGGGGGCGTCCTAGGGTTTACACCTTTTTGGCTGAACACACTTGCCGCGCCTCCCACGCCCTCACCTGTTGCAACTCGCGGATCTAGCAATCCGGCTTGCGACGCTTCCTCCCTGCACGTGTGGATACCTTGGAGGTGTTGCGCCTGCAGCACTTGGACGAGCCGCCGACGAGCCACGACGAGCCGACGACGAGCTGCGGTACCGGAGGCGATCTTGCTGTGCACGTGGACGAGCTGCTGAGGAGCTGCTGGACGTGATCGACTACGTACGACTACGTGATCGTCTTCACTGCACCGACGCATATCTACATCTTCCGCACCAGTAGTGCGTCGAGTGGTAATCCCGTGATCCTTATACGGCAGTTCTTCCTGGTTATACGCGGTAGAAATTTTGATTTACGCTAGCGTAGCCTACCTCGTATAACAACAGTGGTATCAAGAGCCGTAGCTGCTTAGTTTTGGATTCGGGATGTGTGCATATGGAGATATGCGAGTTCTCTGTTTGATCTATGTCCTGATTTCGTGCCCTTGCTGCAATGGTAGTGTAACGACATACTCCTACCGGTCGGTTTCCGCCATCGGAGTTAAGTGATACACGTAAATCCAGTTGTAGTGAGGGAAGATCAATATGATTGGTCAAATCGAGATCCAGGGTCATACGCCAGGCGCATTAGATGTGCAATAGTAGATAGGATCTACTGCCGGGGTCGGGATTTTGCCGTATGCGTATGCTTCGGTAAATCAGCCGTAACTTTTCGGTACGATCTCGGATCGAGGCGATTTCTATACGAAAACTGATCTACAGAAAAAGTTACACATGAATTTCAATCACTTCGCCATTTTCGGCGACATTAGATTTGCCAAATTCGGCTTGGAAGATGGAGTTTCGGGCCTCCGAAGTTTGGAACGTTAGGACGCCTAACTCTATTTTGCAGGATGTATGCATGTATCTTGTGATCAGTATGGCCCCCTTGTGTATGCGATGCATGTGTGTAACTAATTCGTGACCTGCGTGTCGCGCGTACGGCAACACGGCAGGAGCCATATGTGTTGTCACTTTATTGTAATTAATGGTCTGCGTACCAATCTGTGATGATCCAAGCAACTATGTAATCTTCATTACTAGATTCTTTACTAGCTATTAGGCGTAATAGCATGCTCTAGTTCTTGGAGGACTCATCACCAGGAGGATGGCGCACATGGAACATGGAGATGGAGATCACCATGGTGAACAGGTTCTATGGAGATGGAGATCACCATAAGAAAAACGGGCCATACTGTGTCACAACTGTGTGAATGCTATTCTGTTTTATGTTTTACTTTCTGCATGCTGTGATGTTAGAAGTAGAACGATCCCTCACAAAGTTTAAGTTAGTATGCCCTCCCAACTAAAACTTGCGCCGTCCCATGTCTTGTACAATTAGTGGTGGGTCTATGAAATTAGGGTGCCACTAGTTTTCCTTGACTAGACGGGTTTGTGTCGGACACTTACACGCATAAGGGTTGGTTTGCTTAACAAGGTTATCTTAACGGTTAAGGACCTTGGGGCATAAAGGTTGGGCGCCGAGACATAGAGATGTCACCCAACAACAGGAGTCATATGTGATATGATTAGCAAAAGTTGCTTACCGACCTACCTCGTTTGCTAGCGGTGATGCTAAAGCTCACTAGTAGACTTGTTAGTTGTGGATCCTGAATCACTAAGTTTCAATAGAGGGATATTGATTTTAGTGGGAGTAGATTCTGTTAAAATAGTTTACTGTAATTTGCTCTATCATGGATACGTTTGTCTTAGTGTATTTTGCATTACTTTTGTTGTAGATTAAATGGCACCTAGCAACACCACCACATCTTTTGCTTTGCGTTCGGTCCTTGAGAAGGACAAGTTGAATGGAACAAACTACTCGGATTGGATCCGCAACCTGAGAATTGTTCTCAGGGCTGAGAAAAAGGAAGATGTTCTAGACAACCCACTACCAGAAGAACCTGCTGAGGATGCACCCGCCGCTGCTAAGAATGCTTACAAGAAAGCATGTGATGCTAACCTCGAAGTAAGCTGCCTTATGCTTGCTTGCATGGAACCCGAGCTGCAGATGCAGTTCGAAACAAACCATGAGGCGCACGATATGATCGTGGCGCTTAGAGACATGTTCCAAACACAGGCCAGGACTGAAAGGTTCAATGTGTCTAAGGCCTTTGTTGAGAGCAAGCTAGCAGAAGGCGCAGCAGTAGGACCACACGTAATCAAGATGGTTGGTTACACTCAACGGTTGGAGAAGCTAGGCTTCCCACTGGGCCAAGAGTTGGCCACTGATTTCATTCTTTCGTCTCTTCCTCCTAGCTATGGGAACTTCATCTCGAACTACCATATGCATGGGACGGAGAAGGGTCTGAATGAGCTGTGTGGCATGCTTAAAACAGCAGAGGCTGACATAAAGAAAAGCGCTAGTACCAGCCATGTGATGGCGATACAGAACAAGCCCAGCTTTAAGAAGAAGGGCAATTCTTGGAAGAAGAAGGGCAAGGCTGGAACGTCCAAGCCAAACCCACCGCCCAAGGTTAAAGCTGGACCTGGACCTGCTCCAGATAAAGAGTGCTTTTACTGTCATGAACTTGGTCACTGGAAGAGAAACTGCAAGCAGTACCTAGCTTCGTTGAAGAACGGCGGAAGTAAGAGTACTTCTACCTCAGGTACGCTTGTTGTTTATGTTATAGACAACATATTTCTCGCTGATACAGTTATTAATTCTTGGGTATTTGATACCGGATCGGTTGCTCATATTTGCAATTCGATGCAGGGAATGATAAGAAGTAGAAGCGTGGAAAGAGGAGAAGTTGATTTCCGCGTGGGCAATAATGCAAGAGTTGCTGCTTTGACCGTCGGGACGATGCAACTCCACCTCCCGTCAGGATTTATTATGGAGTTGAATAATTGTTATTTTGTTCCTAGTTTAAGTCGAAACATTTTATCTCCTTCATGTTTGATGAAGGATGGTTATTCATTTGCGAGTGAAAACAATGGTTGTGTGATCTCTAAGAATAATATGTTTATGGCTTTTGCACCCATTGTGAATGGATTATTTTTTTTAAATCTTGATGGTTCACCTGTCTGTAATGTAAGTGCTAAAAGGCCTCGGCCTAATGATTTGAGTCCTACCTACTTGTGGCATTGTCGTTTGGGTCATATAAGTGAAAACCGCATGAAGAAGCTCCATTCTGATGGACTTCTAACTTCGTTTGATTTTGAATCATACGAGACATGTGAGGCTTGCTTGCTAGGCAAGATGACCAAGACGCCTTTCACAGGATTTCCTGAGAGAGCAGTAGACTTGTTGGAACTCGTACATAGTGATGTATGCGGACCAATGAGCACGACGGCTAGAGGAGAATTCCAATACTTCATAACTTTCACTGATGATTTTAGTAGATATGGCTATGTCTACTTGATGAGGCACAAGTCTGAAACCTTTGAAAAGTTCAAGGAATTTCAGAATGAAGTTGAAAATCAGCGTGGCAAGAAAATTAAGGCCTTGCGATCTGATCGTGGAGGCGAGTATTTGAGCCACAAGTTTAGCAATCATCTAAAGAGTTGCGGAATTGTTCCACAACTTACGCCGCCTGGAACACCTCAGAGAAACGGTGTGTCCGAGCGACGTAATCGAACTTTGTTAGACATGGTTCGATCAATGATGAGCCAGTCGGACCTACCATTGTCATTTTGGGGATACGCTCTAGAAACAGCAGCTTTCACACTTAATAGGGTACCATCTAAATCCGTAGTTAAGACACCATATGAGATATGGACTGGAAAGGTTCCCAGTTTATCTTTTCTAAAGATTTGGGGATGTGAAGTGTTTGTCAAGCGACTTCAGTCGGACAAGATCACACCCAAGTCGGATAAGTGCATTTTCGTGGGATATCCAAAGGAAACTTTGGGATATTATTTCTACAACCGATCAGAAGGCAAAGTGTTTGTCGCTCGGAACGGGGTTTTCCTAGAGAAAGAGTTTCTCAAAGGAGAAAAGAGTGGAAAGACAGTGCATCTTGAAGAAGTTCAAGATGAGCCAATCAGGCAAGAATCAATGAGTGATGCTAACGTAGCAGAACAAGTTGAGATACCCATGGCAAGAGAAGCACCGCCACAACCACGAAGGTCAGCAAGGCTCCGCGAAATGCGAGAAATATTATTGTTGGACAATGATGAGCCTGCGACATATGCAGAAGCAATGATGGACCCAGACTCCGAAAAATGGCAGAGTGCCATGCAATCCGAAATAGAGTCCATGGGAGACAATCAAGTTTGGAACTTGGTTGACCCGCCTGATGGTGTTAAAGCCATAGAGTGCAAGTGGATCTATAAGAAGAAAAAGGACATGGATGGAAATGTTCACATTTATAAAGCACGACTTGTCGCAAAAGGTTTTCGACAAGTTCAAGGAGTTGACTACGACGAGACCTTCTCGCCCGTAGTGATGCTTAAGTCCATTCGGATTATTCTAGCTATAGCTGCGTATTTCGATTATGAGATATGGCAGATGGATGTCAAGACAGCTTTCCTGAATGGAAACCTAGCTGAGGACGTGTATATGATACAGCCCGAGGGTTTTGTCGATCCGAAAAATGCTGGAAAGGTATGCAAGCTTCAGAGATCCATTTATGGATTGAAGCAAGCATCTAGGAGTTGGAACATTCGTTTTGATGAAGTGGTCAAAGGGTTTGACTTCACCAAGAACGAAGAAGAGTCTTGTGTTTACAAGAAGGTTAGTGGGAGCTCTGTAGTATTTCTAATCTTATATGTGGATGACATATTACTGATTGGAAATAACATTCCTATGCTTGAGTCCGTAAAGACTTCACTGAAAAATAGTTTTTCGATGAAGGACTTAGGGGAAGCGGCATATATTCTGGGCATTAAGATCTATAGAGATAGATCGAGAAGGCTTATAGGTTTGAGCCAAGATACTTATATTGACAAAGTGTTGAAGAGGTTCAACATGGAAGAGGCAAAGAAAGGGTTCTTGCCTATGTCACATGGCATACATCTCAGCAAGACTCAGTGTCCTTCGACTGCTGATGAGCGGGATCGCATGAGTAGAGTGTCATATGCCTCGGCTATTGGATCTATCATGTATGCAATGATAAGTACTCGCCCAGATGTTTCATATGCGCTAAGTATGACAAGCAGACACCAATCTGATCCAGGTGAGAGTCACTGGACAGCGGTGAAAAACATTCTTAAGTACTTGAGAAGGACTAAAGATATGTTCCTCGTCTATGGAGGTCAGGAGGAGCTCGTTGTAACAGGTTACACCGATGCTAGTTTCCAAACCGACAGAGATGATTCAAAGTCACAATCAGGATTTGTGTTCACGCTAAATGGTGGTGCTGTTAGTTGGAAGAGTTCCAAGCAGGAGACGGTGGCCGATTCTACGACAGAAGCCGAGTACATCGCGGCTTCGGAAGCCGCGAAGGAAGGTGTTTGGATAAGGAATTTCCTCATTGAGCTTGGTGTGTTCCCGAATGCGTCCAGCCCATTGAATCTCTACTGTGATAACAATGGGGCAATTGCGCAAGCAAAGGAGCCAAGGAACCACCAAAAGAACAAACACGTAATGCGGCGATTTCATCTCATTCGAGACTTCGTTAACCGGGGTGAGATCAAGATATGCAAAATACACACGGATCTGAACATTTCTGATCCGTTGACAAAACCACTCCCGCAGGCTAAGCATGATGCGCATGTAAGAGCTATGGGTATTAGGTACCTTCTAGATTGACTCTAGTGCAAGTGGGAGACTGTTGGAGGTATGCCCTAGAGGCAATCGTAGAGATGATGATATTCCATTTGTATCCATGATTTGTATGTTGTGTTCATTGAATATCCATTGAAGGCTACTTGAATTGATTTGCAATTATGTGAATTGTATGTGAAACTCTTTACTTGTATGGTTATTCTAAAGTTGTCCCTAGTCGGAGTTCATGTGAGGACACACATGAATATTAGACTAGCACATGTATTAGTTGATGACTATGTTTCACAAGTCATGGACATGGAGATGTTGAACTAATAATGTGGACACATGTGGAGACATGTGTTAGGACTGACCCAACGCGAGAAGTAGTTCTCTCTTTAAACAACATATACGCTTTGTCCTTAGACCTGAGATTGTCGCATGTATTCTAGATGTGGATCGACCTACTTAGGGGCTATCAAACGCTACGCCGTAACAGGGTAGTTATAAAGGTAGCTTTCGGGTTTGTCAAGAAGCATGCTATGAGACATGGTCAATCAAGATGGGATTTGCCCCTCTCTGATTGAGAGTGATATCTCTGGGCCCCTCGAGTGATCGGATCCGAAAATGCATGGCCATGCTACGTACGGTTAAGAGTTAACCTACAAAGGGATTCCGAATCACAGGATCAAGAAAGAGCGGTCGGCTTGAAGCTAGACCAAATATCGTGAGGCAAAGGGAATAGCATGTATATTATGTTGTGATGGTTCGTCTGATATGATCTTCGTGTGCGTATAGGAGTTGGCACGTCTTGCTAGAGGCCGCTACCGACTATTGGGCCGAGTAGGAGTACTCGGGCCATGTCTATACGTATCCGAACCCATAGGGTCACACACTTAAGGGGCTGGAAGCCCAATTCGGATCTGATCCGAGTTGGATTAGGTTTAGGAGTACTAATGGGCCTCGGATCCAGAGGCCCGTCAGGAACCCCTATAAATAGAGGGGTGGGGGCGTCCTAGGGTTTACACCTTTTTGGCTGAACACACTTGCCGCGCCTCCCACGCCCTCACCTGTTGCAACTCGCGGATCTAGCAATCCGGCTTGCGACGCTTCCTCCCTGCACGTGTGGATACCTTGGAGGTGTTGCGCCTGCAGCACTTGGACGAGCCGCCGACGAGCCACGACGAGCCGACGACGAGCTGCGGTACCGGAGGCGATCTTGCTGTGCACGTGGACGAGCTGCTGAGGAGCTGCTGGACGTGATCGACTACGTACGACTACGTGATCGTCTTCACTGCACCGACGCATATCTACATCTTCCGCACCAGTAGTGCGTCGAGTGGTAATCCCGTGATCCTTATACGGCAGTTCTTCCTGGTTATACGCGGTAGAAATTTTGATTTACGCTAGCGTAGCCTACCTCGTATAACAACAATCAGCTCTATGCCAAGTTCTCCAAGTGTGAATTTTGGTTAGATAGTGTCAAGTTCTTGGGACACACTATCTCTCGGAATGGCATAACCGTCGACCCCAGCAAGGTACAGGAAGTCATGGACTGGAAGCCTCCCGCCTCAATGCACCAGATCCGTAGTTTCCTTGGACTAGCAGGCTACTATCGGCACTTCATACCGGACTTCTCCAAGATAGCTAAGCCGATGACTGAGCTGCTAAAGAAAGAGGTCAGATTTGTGTGGAACGACAAGTGTGAGGAAGCCTTCAAGACCCTGAAGCACTTGCTGACCTCAGCCCCGGTTTTGGCTCAACCTGACCCCTCTAGGCCGTTTGATGTGTACTGTGATGCCTCTGGCACTGGACTTGGGTGTGTTCTTATGCAAGACAACCAAGTCATTACCTATGCCTCACGGGCGTTACGACCTCATGAGCTGAACTATCCGACCCATGATCTTGAGTTGGCAACAATGATTCATACCTTAAAGATATGGAGACACTATCTAATGGGCACCCACTGCAACATCTACACCGACCACAAGAGCCTCAAGTACATCTTCACTCAAGCCGACCTCAACATGCGCCAAAGAAGATGGTTAGAGTTGATAAAGAACTATGATTTGGAAGTGCACTATCACCCCGGCAAGGCCAATGTGGTGGCCGATGCTCTTAGCCGTAAGACCTTTTGCAACTGTTTATCGGCAACAAACTTCACCGAGACACTGTGTCATGAGATGGGAAAACTCAGTTTGGAAATTGTTTCCCATGGAACCCTTGGCCACATATCTCTTGAGTCTGTTTTGGAAGACCAAATAGGATCAGCCCAGTTAGAGGACGAGAAAGTAAGGTGGATCACAAGGAAGATTTCGTTGAGAGATGAAAGGTATAAGCAATTCCGACAGGATAAAAGTGGGAAAGTGTACTATGAAAACCGACTTGTTGTACCAGCCGACCCCAATCTGAGAAAGCAAATCCTAGATGAAGCCCATCTCTCCAAGTTCTCAATCCATCCTGGCAGCAATAAGATGTACCATGATCTCCGTCAAACCTTCTGGTGGAGTGGAATGAAGCCAGAGATTGCCCGGTATGTTTCAGAGTGTGACACCTGTCAACGCGTCAAGGCCAGCCATCTAAAGGTAGCAGGTACCCTGCAGCCTCTACCTATTCCCTCTTGGAAATGGGAAGACATCAGCATGGATTTCATTGTTGGACTGCCCTTTACATCGCAGCGACATGATTCCATTTGGGTTATAGTGGACCGCCTGACAAAGTCTGCCCACTTCCTTCCTGTCCACACCACCTACACGGCCAAGAAGTATGCAGAGTTGTATCTTGACCGCATTGTTTCCCTACACGGTGTGCCTAGGACGATCATCTCTGATCGAGGAGTTCAGTTTGTAGCACGCTTTTTGGGAACAGCTACAAGCATCAATGGGCACCAAGCTCATCCGCAGCTCAACCTATCACCCTCAAACCGATGGTCAGACCGAAAGAGTTAACCAGATTCTTGAAGACATGTTGAGAGCTTGTGTCATCCATTATGACAAAAATTGGGACAACTGCTTGCTCTTGGCAGAGTTCTCCTACAACAATAGCTACCAGACTAGCTTGAAGATGGCACCGTTTGAAGCCTTATATGGCCGGAGATGTCGGACACCTTTGAATTGGTCACAAGTTGAAGAAAGACAAACCTATGGTCCTGATCTAGTGGTAGAAGCCGAAGAGCAAGTGAAGGAAATTCAAGCAAATCTCAAGGCCGCCCAATCTCGACAGAAGAGTTACTCCGACAGGAGAAGAAGACCCCTGCAGTTTGACATTGGTGATCATGTGTATCTTCGGGTCTCCCCGACAAAAGGAGTGCAACGGTTTGGAGTAAAAGGGAAATTGGCTCCCCGTTACATTGGCCCATATGAGATTGTGGAAATTTGTGGACCAGTTGCCTATCAGATCCGACTCCCAGAACAGCTCTCGGCCATACATGATGTTTTCCATGTGTCTCAACTGAAGAAATGTCTTCAAGTCCCAGCCGAGATCTTAGAGCAAGAGCAACTTCAAATTGAGCCCGACCTGACCTTTGCCGAGTACCCGGCCAAGGTTCTTGACAAAAAGGAGAGGCGCACCCGACGCCAAGCGGTGAAAATGTACAAAATCCTATGGAATAACCACACCGAAGATGAAGCAACATAGGAAACAGAAGAGTATCTGAACAAGCAATTCCCAGGTTTTCTCTCCAGCCAAGGAGGTAAGGACTGCACCCCCCCACTGGTTACTCTTACACCCGAATCTTGGGATGAGATTCTTTTTAAGGGGGGTAGGCTGTGACGACCGACCCCCAAATCTCTCAAGTTAATCTAATCCGAGTCCCTAATCTCCCTATCTCAGCTTTTCCCGAGTATAAGTGCTCAACCTCCAGTCCGGTCCCGACCCCTGAGAACCGACCCCTCTTTACCGCTTCCCCAGTTCCGACCCCGCCGACCCCAACTCACCTGCAGAATCCTTCTAAGTCTTCCCACAACGCCTCCCTTCAATCTGAGCAGTGGACCAACCGAGACTGACCGATGGGCCCACAAAATCTTTCCCCCAGATCTCCCGAGACAGATGCACTCGAGTGGCATGCCCGCTTCAGAGTTCCTCCGCCGCGTGGCTCAACTTCTCCGACCCCCGCCACTCTGCCCCGTCGCCGGTCGCGACCGGATGGATATCTGTGCCCCCTTCCCCAATCGCAGCGGAAGCTCCTCTGCTACCCTTTCTGCAGCGTCTCGCGGCTCGCGCCCATCATCACCTCGCCGGACCCCCGGCTGTAGAGCCCGATGCCTCCCGTCTTTTCCGCCGCCTCTCCACCGTCGCGCCGCCCCAGATGCGCTACGCGACGATTTCTCCTCCGCCAACCCTGACCCTGGCCGCGACAGCCCCTTTCCCGCCCTGTCAGAGCTGCGCCCCGACAGTCTGTTGCTTCGCGCTCGCTCGCGCGATCACAGCCGCCTGTCCTCTCACCTGTGCGCCCTCGCTTCCAGTGCCGTTTCCCCGGTCGCATCCATCAGATCCACCGCATGATGACGCCCGCCTCCGCCAAATCTCAACCACCGGCAAAACCGCTCCTGCGCCGCCCTGTCTCTGGTGCCCAATGGCCGACGGTGTCGTCCCCAAAGTCCTGCTCCGCCGCCCCACTGCTCAATCGCCGCCCCGGCAGAGCACTCGATCGCTTCTTCCCGATCTTCGTGCTGCTCCAGCTCTCTCTCTCTCTTCCGCTCAGCTATAAAAGGGAATGCCAGAGCCCCGCCGAAGTCCCCTTCGCCATCGCTGCCTTGCTGCTGTTCCTCTGCTTCGTGCTCAAAGCGCTACCGCCTAAGTCCCTGAGGAACTCTCCTCTCCGCTCCACGCCCACCCTTCCAGTCCACCCAGCCGCTTGCTCCTCCGCGCTGCGCAAGAGCTTGCTGGTTTCCACAAGAAGCGCCGCCGCCGCCGCTGCCGGAGCACCGTCGGGCATCGCCTACCCAAGTCTTCGTGTTTCCATTCTCCACCCAAGTATGCTCTCTCCCGACCCCAAGCTTCACCTATAAGACGAAGGTAAGCTGCCGACCCTTTTTCCGCCTCGTCCGACCCCTTCTGTCGTCCGACCCTTTTCTGCCTCGTCCGACCCCTTCTGTTCATCCGACCTTTTTCCGCCTCGTCCGACCCCTTCTGTCGTCCGACCCTTTTCCACCTTGTCCGACCCCTTCTGTTCGTCCGACCCATTTCTGCCTCGTCCGACCCCTTCTGTCCGCCCAACCCCTGTTCCGTCTCGCCCGACCCTATCCGTTCGACCGACCCCTTTCTCCGTCTCGCCCGACCCTATCTGTTTCGCCGACCCTTTCTCCGCCTCGCCCGAGGGCTCGGCTGTATCCTTTTTCCTTGACCTGAGGGTATATGTGTAAGGATTTGGGGACTTCTCTGCGTTAAGTCTGAGGACCCCCAGCACATCTATTCCTCTAGTCTAAGGGTCCGATCATAAGTTCCTTCCCATCCGACCCTTATATTTTGATCTCCACCTACTCAAGTACACTTCCCTACCTTTTCTGTAGCTTTGCTACCAGTGTTCGAGCCTTAACTCACAAGTGTTGCTGTTGTTTAAACCGTCTAAAAGTGCTAACTATTGCATTTGCATTTCGTGTAGAGTTGCATCTCACCGACGGTGACTACGAGCTGTACCCGGCGCCCGAAGAAGGAGTTGCAGCAGAGCTCCCACCTCCAGAAGCCGGAGCCGCCCCAGCAGAAGAGCAGTTTCCCTTCTCCTCGTTTGAAGGCAAGCCCCGGAGCATGAACCCAGTTTTTCCCAAACTTGCGCATGCCTTCTCCATCTTGTTTTGTGCATTTACGTATAGGTGTTGTTTGAAACCGTAGATTGCATGACTTAGTTCCCTTGAGCTGAACACTAGTCTGTTGGGTCCGAGTAGTTGCTATGCTTAATAGGGAGCGGCAAAAGCCGAGTGATCTCCTGTCACTCGCGAGTTTATAGGAGTTGGTTGTTTCTCTTCTGTTACAACTATAAGGACGGTGGACAGGGCAGGGTTTTGGTTAACTCTTTGGTGGTCGGCTGATCGCCCCGTCTGTCTATGGAACTTGTTAAGGCCCGACAGTGGTGGTGTTCATGATCAAGTGTTTGAAAGTACTAACCTCATACTCATTATGGGATGAGGAAGCCGAGTACCGGATTGAACCTAGACGTGAGCGGTCGCCCCATTGTCCTTGGAACGGAGTTCCCCTGCGGCCGCACGTGGTGGCAAGTGTGGTCACAGAACGGCTGAGGCCGGGTCTGTGGAACATTGCACCAAAGGAAATGGGCCCGACACGGGTTAGGGAATTGATGGGGAAGGCCGACACAGGACGCAACCCTCGGTGGTGCGCGGATGTCATGGGGTAGGTTCACCATGCATGGTTAAAGAACTCGAATCGATTCGTCTGCCTCTCACAGCTTGAGACTACTTGATCGCTATGCTACCCTGAGTAAGAAAGGAACATGATGATGACATGGTTTTGATGATGATGTTATATACCCTTTTGGTTGGTTCTATGCTTGCTTAGAGTAGGTTGCTAACTTAGACCGGATAATGAACTTAGAATTTGAGCTAAAACTTTGCAAATAGGGATCTACATAGTGCTTTTGGCAAACAAACCCCTCAGCCAAAGAGCCTTGCATGTCTAGAAGAGTTGGAGTAGTTTTACTCCCAGTCGGTTAAGTATTGTTGAGCTTAGTAGCTCAGCCTTGTTGTGGCTTTCTTTTTCAGGTGAAGTTGCTGCTCCCGAGTCCTCCCCTGTTGGCACTTGGCCGCCCCAACTCCCTCCGGGTTGGACGGTTGAGTGGGATCCCTCCTCGGACGGCGAGGAGAGGGAGCACTGACGTCTTGGCAGGCCTCACCAAGGACGTCCGACCCCTACGCTTAGCTTCCGCTTGTTTTACCTCCTGTTGTTTTCTTTTGCACCTTGTAAAAACTCTGATGTTGTTTGATGTTGAACTAAAATGGTCAATTTGTTTAACTCGGTGGACTTGTTGTATTCTCTGGAACCACTCACCTTCGTGTGGGTTTTGCTAAACTCGGTCCTGTCAAAGTGGTTAAATCGGAGGGAATCCAACGGCATCTCGAGTTAGCCCGATTAAGGCCGAGTGTCGCATGTTAGGCGACTTAACCGTGCCTTGATTTGGCTAATCCGAGGTGGATCCGCCACACTACTCCCCCGGTCGATCTGCATGACGACACCCCATCAGGAGGAGAGCACATTAAGCAAACCGAGGACTATCTTCAGCAGAGTTCAAGCTTTCATCTTGACTATATTTAAAATTATGCTGAAAATACCTCTCCTAAATAGCAGGAATCTTGGGGAAAGAGCGCCTCGAGCGAATCCTACCCCCAGATTCCCTTACGGTGCTTCCTTCTGAACTTTCCTCGAGACCATGTCTCGAGGGAGGTTGAGGAAGGAGTGGTTAAAATAGGAGGATCGTTCTTAATGACTCATTTGTTTCAACCACAACTTCCTGGAAGAGGTACCGTAAGAAAACCCATCATGTTCCCGTGTCACGGTAACATCCAAGGTGTTTCGTATACACCAAGGAATATGCTCTCACATTGACCACCGTATCATAGTCTTTAAGACTCATCCTTTTTGTCAAGGGATCATAGGGGCCATGCCGATCGAAATGAGTGAACCAAACTCACACCCTTATCCTCGATTACCGATCGATGCCAATCAAATCAACTGATTTAAAACTCACATCTCAATCCTTGATTTTGATTGATGCCCAATAGAAGTTATGTGCACCCTTCATATCAAATGAACTTCTATTGGAAGCTTAGGATGGATTGCTTTGCCAGCACACTCATCTTTGATGAAACACGAAGCTCTCTACCTAAGGAGGGAATCAGTTGAAAGAAACTCATTTCCCTCACGAGTCAAACTCGGATCGTTCTTTTGGCCCACAGAGTTACACATCCTCTTTCATTATGGGGTCATGAACGTTCTTGAGTTGTTCTATCTGAAGATCAAGCCACTCATTCCATGAGCATGAAGATTCATCCTGGTTCATCACAAGGTTCATGCTCATCTTAGATATCTCCGAGATCTACCGACTGTTGCGCTAAGGCACTACGAGTCGTACGATTATCTTAGGGTTTCCATCATAGATCATCTTAGATATCTCCGAGATCTACCTATCATTTTGCTAAAGCACTACGAGTACAATTGTCTTAGGGTTTCCCATCATAGACGCCCTTAGGATGGTTGTATATGGTTCTAGGGCTCGTAGTTGTTTTTTGCTCATCCATCTCAATTGGCGGAGCAAGGTGGACGCACATGTGGTTGAGCAAGGGATCACTAGGAGATGCCCAAGGTCATAAGCCTCCTTTGATATTTAAATGATTTAATTTTATAAGCAAAGTTTATCCTTCGAGTATTCTCAGGACACTAACCTTACAGGTTACGAGTGGCTACATTAAGGACGGAGAGAAGAGAGAGAGGAAATGCATCGAGAGAACGACATCACCACCGCAAGCACAATGCACATCATCATCGCAACATCGCCACAAGGGGCAATCATACCCCGCAAGATCCGTTAGACTAGATAGAAGACCCTAGCCAGTTCACTGCCGATCCATGGATTGATGAACCTTGGATGAATACTCTATGAAAAAAGCTATGATGATCTGTGCGCTAGCGGTTCACAAACTAGCGCGCTAACCGCCGCCAACAACCTTTTCTAGCGTCATTGCCGGGGATTGGCAACTCAAACCCTGGGGCAATCTATCTAATTTTTCTAATTTTTTGGACTAACCCTAATTTTTCTAGTGCATATATCATATTTTTCTTGTTTGCGTCCTTGAAAGCAGGTAAATACTAAACGCCAGATGATCAAACATAGACTTCATCAAGTCCCAATTCACTCTGATAAGACGATAACAACATCAAGCTCAACTCTTTAGCAGTAGGTGCTAACTCTATTAGTGGCCCAGCATCTGCTGTTGAGTTCACATTGATGAAAACAATACAAATGATGATAAATAAGGTATGCCGCTGTGCCGGTTATTTTTAAGACTAATGTTTCTTGGAGATTCGTTTGTTCAAGTAATAGGTGTTGGAAGTAACCATGTCAAACAAAAGAGGGACGACAAGATTGAAGGCAACAAGATTAGAAGCACCATGACACTACCAATCTTCTCCAGTGGGATGCTTAAGAGTTTCTAATTGAGTGATGCAAATAAGGAAGAAAACTGCTCAGATCGTCAACACAAACGCAGGAGCCTCATCTGATCCCGACACCTTGGCTAAAGCAAGAATTATGGAGAAGACGCATCATTACCACCATGCTACTTGCTGGTGCAGTAATGGTGATGCGACCTTGAAGCAAAAGGGTGCGCGACATAATATCCTAAAAATAACAAGATCAAGATTATTAACATCTCTATATCAAGGAAAAAAATACTGTTGTCATCGAGGGCTGCCTTATAAGAAAACAACATAATGGGATTGTGTTAGCCAACGGACAATGGGCATAGGCGGCTAGCAGGAGCTGAGTGCTTGAGCATGTCAGGTGGGACCTAGCTGCCAGCCTATGTACCAGCGCGGTCCCACCGCCTGTCAGCGATAAACCCCTTGGGGAGAGGGGATTCTAGTCTAGGGATAACGAAGACAGCCGAGGGAGCGGAAACGAGCACCGAAGAGGGGAAAAGCGCACCAAGGCAACGAAGGGAAAGATGGCGGCTCGGCGTGGGCGCGAGTGGGACGGGGACGAGCTGAGCGGCCCTCCGCCGACGCCGCTCGCCGCGCCCGTCGTCTGCCTCCTGCGCTCCGCAGGGGAACTCGCCGCCGGTGCCTTCGTCGGCTCGCTCGTCGGATACGGTACTGCCTTCTATTCCCAAATCTCATCGGCCGTTCGAATTCGGGAACCCCCTACCTCCGCCCTTAGCGGTTTTTCAAATTAGCTATAGGACAGCACGGTCGTCGGGCTCGGCTAGTTAGTCTGGGGGTGTTAGCTGCGCGCCGTGCCTCTACTGATTTGCTGTGAGAAAATTAGCTATCGTCGCTATAAATTGGGCTCGATGTGTGGAAGACTAGGACGGGAGGGGAATGCCATTGCTATTATTCTACCTTGAAACTTTTGCTCCAATCATTAATTGAAATATGAGGGTTCGAGAGACCTTAAGCAATCACAACTTTGTCATATGAGGGTCTTTTTGATTTTTGTAGTAGTGTGTGCTTGGGATTTGTTGTCCACACCACACTGGAGAATCCTAACAGGGAGTGTGTTGTTAACACGGTTCAGAAGAGGAGGATAGTTTGTTGGACATGAGGTTACTACAAGATTGGTGATGACACATTTCACTAAAAGAGATATAGTGGGCCTTGGCCAGTTCAAGTAGCCTCACCTCAACATCAATTTTGGAGCTCGCCTCCATGCTTTGTATGGGTTAATGAAAATGGGGTCCTTAGTTTCCTAGGGAAGTAATAGCCAACTGCCAAACTGAGTATGGAAGAATAAAAAAATACTGAATCTTCTTTTTCTGAAAATATAACATTAGAGGAAATAGAATTATTCTAGTGTATCAGGACTTAGCTGAAATGAAAAAATGAGTTGGTAGTTTGGCGCTTGTAGAAACTCTGAGCACTTTACATCTCCTGTTCTACATACTCAGCGAAGCTTCACTTTTCTTGTGACCCTCTTTCATTCCACTAGTCTAGCGTTCTGTTAGATTTTACAGTTATTTGTATTATTTGATTTCTTTTCCAGGGAAAGGTTTGATCATGAACCAAGGTATGAAGGCTTCACTCAGCAATGCTGGATCATCTGCCAAGGTTAGTCGATCCTAATGTTCACGGAAATATTTTGGATGTAGAAAGTTCAGTATCCTTTCATCGGGAAGATTTCTAATATGATCTCTTTTTGTTTTATCTTTTATTAGACTTTTGCAGCTCTTGCTGGTGTCCAAAGTTTCATCATGTGCTTGTTGAGAAGACTGCGAGGGAAAGATGACAGTCAGTACTTCACTTAATGTTATTACTTTGCTACCATATAAAGATTCAAGTGTGCATTCTCAACGAAATACTATCCATTGCAGTGATTAATGCTGGTATGGCTGGTTGCTGTACAGGCCTTGCTTTGAGCTTTCCAGGTACAACTATGTGCAACCTATCTAGTAATTTTTTAATTTTATCTTCTTGAAAATTGCATTGTCATTCTTACTTTTTGTAACTACAAACAATGCAATTGATGCTGGATGATATATGTGTACTTCTTTTAGCTGATCTGGGTGATGTTAAATCTATTTATGTTTTCTTGTATCTACTGTTCGAGTTACCATTGAGTTAATTTCTGAGATGTAGTTGCTGTCCTCACACTTTTGGCATTTTTTTTGTACAAGAATATTATTACTTTTTTCCTTTGGGATACATGGGGTCATGGGGACATTTTAAAATGTCTATTTTAGTTCCATGTGGAACCACAGAAAATTGCAGTGTTTAGAGCATTCATTAGGTGCTTTAGTTGTTTTACCATCAATTTCCTCTTATGTTCCTATAGGTATGGAAAAATGAATGTCTAGGCAATTGTTGATAGAATAACAAACTTGTTAAGTGAACATGCTTACAAGACTACTTGTGCTGTTCTGTTCTTGTTCTTCAAACTCAAACATTCCTGAGACTATTTTGAAATTGTTTTCGGTTGGTTTGAAGTTTGCATTGCAGCTAGATCAGCATGCAAATTAATCTAAAAACCTGTAGAATAGAAGTAGAGAACTATACCCATTTTGAGCCTGTCAAGTCGATTCAAATTATTGCAGAAGTTCTATACTGAAATCTTACGAAGCTTACATGTCTGCAAATGCTTGCATTTTATATCCCTGGGAGTCAGGGACTATTGTTATGGTATGATTATGAACTTGCTGTACTGTCCTTGTTCTTTAAATGCTGAATCATCTATGCAAAATTTGAAGTTAAATGATCTGCCAAGCCCCTGTTTATATTTCTAACAAAGCTGTAAAGATTAAAGCAGCCAGCAAGCCTTGCTACAGTAGCTGTGGCCTCTGCAGCCAGCAAAGCTGAGCAGGAGCATGTGTGACACTAACCCGATCTAGGATGATGTTCTTGATTTAGCTCTTACGGAAAACTTTTCAGTTTGAAGTATTATCTTTATTAGGTTGGTATATCTACTGCTGTAAAATCAGGTTGTTGTCTGTGCTGTAGTTCACTCATAATGACAAATTGTCAAGCAATTTTTTAGAAAGCACGTGATGTTAATAACTAATATGTTGATGCACTTCTCTAGCATACATCAACATGAATATAAGCCATAAATGCCGTGCTTGTACAATGTCCACAGGGACATTTTCTTCAGAAAAACGCATTAGAAGAGAAAATTAAAAAAGAATAAACAATATCAAATAAGTTTGTTTATCTACCTTTCTGTTGGTGGTCACCGGGAAAGTGTTTCTTTGTCGAGTGTGTCTCTGAGCAAATAAACATGCATGATAGGGCCAACCATTCATGAAATTAACTCTAGGGCACCATCGATGTGTGGATATTCCTGTTGCATACCCTAAAATACTTGATAACCTTTGTCTTGAAACTTGTTTGGATGCTATTGAACCTGTATGTTTTTAAGATGCCCTGGACTTTGATTTGACATCTAAACTGGTTTGGAATCAAACAGTAAACTGGGCTTTCGTGCCTCTCGCATCCTAGTGGCTTTAATGGCAGTGTGCTCTTTGAAATTGCCTTGTTTCTGTAGTGTTCATCTAACACTTGCGGTCTCTTAGTACCAGTACTATTTAAATCGTTATCATATACATAATGACATCTAGGTGAAGTTTTCTTTTAGTTATTTTAAGAAAGACAAACTATTTACCCTTTTTCTTTTGCTTTGGGCTTTGTCATGTTCAGGCCTATGGTAGTGCTTAGGTAGTACTCTAAATAAGATTGGGCACAACAGAGATTGGTACCATTTGCATGAATTCAGCTTAAGCTCTGCTCTTTCAATTGAAATAAACAGACACAGACAGGTTTGTCCTTGAAGAAAGAAATCAAGGGTAGCCTGATTTTTAACATGCCAACACGAATTGAAGCTGTGTGGGACACCCCAATCCAAACTGAAGAAAAAACAAAGAGCACAAAGGGAGAACAGTGATATGGGTATTTTAACCTCATTAGCTACAGCTAATGTCCTGTATCCTTTTGAACTTCATCAATATAATGCAACTACTTCTGTAGCACGGGCATGATAGCTATTTAGACATTCAATCAGAACAAGTCAGCAGACATTATCTTCATTATTCGTACTGAATAGTAACATTATACAGCAAGTTGGACTTGACAGATGCTTTTGATCTTATAGTATGATTGGTGCGACAAACAAAGCCACCCTTGAATAATAAGTTCTGGTTAAAAGGGTACCCCCAGGTTCATTCTCACATGTTGTGGCTGTTACATTTTACCCATTTAAAGGTCAATTTGGAAATGCACATTTCTGGAGCTATTAATTGTAAGATGCATCAACTATGTCTCCCACCATTAATGCTTCAACCTTTCTGTTAAACTAGGTGCGCCCCAAGCAATGTTCCACAGCTGTGTCACCTTCGCAGCATTCTCATGCATAATGGATGGGCTCAACAAGCAGCAGGCTGCAATGGCGCTCACACTTGACGGAAAATCTCCATCCGCCAAGAGTCCAGAGGCTGGTGTTCTCCCACCATTCACTCTCCCCCCACTTCTGGATGCTTCGGACGCTTTAGCTTCATTCTGCCAGACCCTTGTTAAGCCCAATCACTAGGCTTTGCTGAAGTCTGATCCCCAAAAGAGAAGAGCTCCATAGGTTCTCTATGTGCGCTTCTTTAGCATTCTGAATTTCTGGCCAGTGATGTAGCTCCATTTCGGTGTTGAACTTGGTTGGGTTTGGTAACTATAGTGGTGCAATAGCGGCAATTTTTGTATCTAGTATCCATGATGGTGCATTTGTAAGGCGCATTGAAGAGATAATTACTATATCCAGTGCTTAGGCTCTGTTGCGATGTCAACCTCTTGTGCTGTCCTCTGCATCAATACCAGTCAGATCCAGCTAAGTCTCATGTTAAACAAATCATGCAACCATTATCCTGATCAGACCTATCAAAGGTACATGCATTCAGTGACTCACCCATTGAGCTTTGTGGAAGAGGGATGCGCTGAAGAGCTGTTCAAGTTGACTTGCCATCACTGCTCACTCACAAGTGCTGATAGAGTTAAGAGTCAAGACTATAATTCTATCCCCAAGTGCATGAAATAATTGTGGAATCAGTCAGCCGTCCAGTGGAGGCCGTTCCCTGCCCAGTGCCCACCCTGCTTTCTCCACCACGAGCTGCTTTCTCACCCTCCACTTGGGAGAAGCCTGCTTGGGGTGCCAGGTGCTACGGTGCCACTCGGGCAGAGCCCAGACATCCATACCATTTCAAGCGAATCAGATCATCTGCCTTTGATCCCTCTACTTTTGAGTCAATGCTGTGTGGACCCAAATATGATGGGGCCCGCATGGAAGTGGCTCAAAGGTAGAGGTTCAAAGTTAGAGGAACCTCTTTCAAGAAGCTAAATCTTTGCGTAGCTTTGCTTGCCTTGCCCTGACCCTGAGGAGCTGAGTTGAAACTTGAGATGGAAGAGAATATTCTGAACCAGTTGCAGCGTGACACGTCTACCTGCATCAAAGGTGCTCAAGGGCCCGTTTTTCGTTGTAGCTTTGCTGCGTGCCATCATTACTATTCTATGCCTATAATTTGCTTTACTTTTTTTTGCGAGTATAATTTGCTTTATTTAGCTACCTATAACCACTCAACATAAAATCCTTCTGAGCTCATGGCAGTAGTTATCTAATACATTCCTTATATTTGCATTCTTATTTCCTCTGTGATACTTTCATGAATTGTACATACGCATAAAGTCTCTTTTTGCACCGTAGCACATAATCATGGAGATGCTACCCGAATTATCCCAACTCTCACATTTAAATGGACAGATGGGAGCACGTAGGGCCAAAGCTGGCCGCCGGAGGCCGGATCTGTGCCTCCCTTAGCCGGATCTGTTCTACCACCTCTGGATTTGCGCTTCCCGGCTGGGGACGCGTCCTCTCCCATTATCGACTCTTGCAGTTGCCTTGATGGATTGAGGGCGCGGCCTGGGGGCACCTAGCAGTTGTACTCGTGATGGGTGCTGGCATGGTGCCGCCGTTACGCCAATAGCTAGTGGCCACCACCTCGGCAGGCGAGCGGCCCCGAGGCCCCCTCTATTTTCATGAAACGGTAGGGAAGGTCCCTACCGGATCTTTTTGATTTTATAAATAAAAGGAATATGAACAAGGCCTTAGGCCCAAATGGAAAGAGAGAAGAGGAATATATACATGTATCCCATGCCAAGAGGGTGTGTGCACCCTTTCAAGAGCACACGGCAAACCTATCCTACCGCCGGCAGGGGTGGCTAGCCGGTAGGCGGTCCTAATAGGTGGTGTGGTGGTGTGGGTCTGCTCGATCTCGTGTCGCATGGCTGCCTCAGTTGGTTTGGTGTCGGCGGTGTGTTCAGGGAACAGGGTACGGACAAAAGTCTAGTCCGTTTGCCGGCAGATGACGGCGACACCCCTAAGCGCCTCTTACATTCTTGGAGGCATCATTCGTTCCCCTCTTCCCTCCTCTTTGCCGAGGTGCGAGTTGCCGCTACTGGCGCTTCTAGGACCGTGGGGTGGCAGCGGGTGTGTTCATCATCAACCATCCATGGGGAGATGCTTCTTCTCAACCAACCTTCGCTTTACTTTACCCACCATTACTTTGGTCGTCTAGGTTGCTCTTGTCTTGATCGATGCTTTGCTACCTCGGTCGTGTTATGTGGGTAGATGCTTTGCCACCGATACTTTGTTTGGGTGGATACTTTGTCGCCGTGGTTCTTTAGCTCTAATGGATGCTTTGCCGCCATGGTTTTGCTACTCCGGCGGATGCTTTGCCACTATGGTCGTGCTGGTTGATCTCGTTGGGTGGATGTTTTGCCACCGTTGAGGTGTTGGCAACCTATCCTAGGTTGTTTAGGTTTGTGGGTTTGGATGTGTTTCCTTCCCCCCACCTTTCTTGCTGGTCTTTTTTCATGTTGGATCGCCTACCACTAGCTTGGTGGTGCTCCGTAACCACCTTAATAGCCTCTGCCTATTAAAGTTTTCTAATGGTTGTATTGCTCTTCCTCTTAATGAAATATGTGATAAAGCACGGTCGCAAAGCAGTTGCACATTTTTTATCTAGAGCTGTGTGGATGAAGCTCGCGAGAAGGTACCAGTAGATGGCCCGTAATATATTGTTCCTAATAAATCTCAAAAGCTCATTCAAAACAAGGAAAAATTCCCTACATACCACCTATACTTCTAAGTTATATTACTGTTTTAGCACAATGCATGGCCGGGATCAGCCTTGGATCAACACAAGGATAGGGAAGCAATCTTGATGCTCCATAGGTAGGTCGGCGTATAGGCACATCTCGAGATATATATTGTGGCATAACGACATGTAATGCGGAGCACCCCGGAGGTGGTTGTCGAAGATCTAACTAGAGTTTGGTTGGGTACAACCTTGTGGTGGAGTAAGAGAGATCAGCGACGCCTAAGCTGAACAGGGTGGAACATCATTGACCTTATGCTAAGTATATGCGGAGTTTCAGCCTTGGTTTGGGAGTTTATCAGAGAAGTATCAACCACTGTGGTCTGTGCTGTCCCCTGTACCATACGGCATGCAGTTAGTCAGTTCCAAAGTCGCTTTGCACGTTCTGACATTTTAGGAGTCATTTGGAAGGGCTTCTCCCGAAATGGTTTTACTAGTAAAGCTGGTGAAGCTAATAATAGTGGCTTCACCCAGCTTCTAGTTCATTTTAGTCTCAGCTTACAAAATGACTTCACACTACAGTGCCTCGTCGTGTGCAAAACAGGTGAAGCTGAAGTCGAAATGAGCCCCTCCCAGTTTAAAACAGGGCCTTAGATAAACCTCACATGAAAGTTGAAGAAGACATATAAACATGGTCTGCCATTATCACCTTTATCCACATCTTACAAGACTCGCTTATTCTTTCATTTTAGTTTGGCACGCTTGTAGAAGGCAGCCACCCCACCAAGAAGAGCCTGTTCATGTTGACCTTCCATGACTGCTAACACACTACTGAGGTAGGTGAAGAGCGTATCGGAGACCGCAGTGCATCAAATAATTGTAGAATCAATGATCTGCCTGTCTGATCTTGACCCCTATACCAGTGGAGGCCGTTCTCCGCCGACCATGTGTTGCTTTCTGACACTGTTCCAAGGTACACTGGGCCAAAACACACGGATAACAGATATCCATACCATACCATTTAAAGAAGGAAAATATCCTACTGTCAGTCCTGTTGCAGCATGACACGTTGCATCAAAAAGTGCACAAGGGACTGTTTATGCATGGCTTTAAGCCATTGTTTCTCTTTTCTCCTTCTACTTTTGAATGAAACAATCAAGGTGGACGCACGCAAATTACATATGCATGTTTTTTCCATGTTCCTTATTGTCACTCACTACCAGGGAAATGGTCTTCTGTACCGGTTGGGAACCCCTTTAGTACCGGTTGCGTAACTGGTATTGCTAGTTTGGTACTAAAGGGACCTTTAGTACCGGTTGAAATAACCAGTACTAAAGAGGTATTAAAAAAAAATTGAAATCCCGCTGCCGGCCCCGCCCTCCACGGCCCCCGCCTTGCCGCAGGCCCCTGCCACCTCCCGCCCTCCCGCTGCCCCCTCCCTCCCACGGCCCCCGTCCCGACCCCCGCCGCCGCTCCCACAACCCCCGCCCGCCAGCCCGCCACCAATCCTGCCGCCCGCCATTGCCGTCGCCGCCTCACCTTGCCCTGCCGCTGCTCCTCACTGCCATGGAGGGGGGAAGGGAGAGGAGACAGAGGAGGAGAGGAAGGGGGTGCTGACAGAGAGAGAGATAGAGAGAGAGATAGAAGGATAGGACTGCCGCCGGGTAGGGGGGGAAGGAGATGGATAAGGTGGCGGACGGGAACTCTTTATACCGGGTGGGAGCCCCACCCGGTACTAAATATCATCCATTAGTACCAGGTGGAGCCTGCACCTGGTACTAATATGCCTTTAATACCGGGTGGAGCCCTTTACCGGTACTAAAGGGGGTCACGGGTCGCCTCTGGAGTACTAGCCGTTAGACCCGGTGCTAACACTTATATTAGTACCGAGTCCAATTGCAACTAGCACTAAGATGCTGAACGAAAGGCCCTTTTCCCCAATAATGACTCTAGGTTACCGCCATCTGTAGCTTGCGGATAGTCCTGATGGCTCGGGCCTTCCCCTGAACCAGATGTCTGAACAAATGTAGCCTGGTTTCTAAACGTTCAAAACAAATCTAGTCAAACATAGATCCTCTCACCATCTTTCTACAACAACGGTTCGTGATTAAAGCATAAATCATATGTCCTGCTCCGCTCCTCTACACTGGAGCGCAATAGAGATTTATGGATCCACAGCTGCGATGATTTCCATTGTTGCTGATAGAGGTCCCCATTCCACACAGCATGTATGATTTGTTGGTCAGGCCTTACCGTGCCACCTACTTCCACTTTGTGCTATTTTTATCTGATTTCTTAATTTCCTCAAAAATTGGGTCAATTGTAGATATCACTATCTTGTTTGTAACAAACATGAGACTTGCTCACATGTCCCTATCCTACTAACCAACGACTTCGTCGGTGACCCTTGTCGTTGCCGGAGGCCACAATTTGCCTGCCAACTACCCAAAGGGCACAACCTTAACCTATGTGTTCTAAGCACCAGGCCGTATCATGTTGTATCGATGGGTGCAAAACTGCAAATGGATTATAAGGACATGATACAATGCTTTACATATTTGTTATATTCGTATTGTAAAATGAATTTGATATGAACTTGAATACTCTCGAGTATAAATATAAATTAGATTGTTCGAAACTTAATTTCAATATTATACACCTTTAATGATAAAAATATTTTTTCTAAGTTCTAAAACTAAAGAACATCTTCTATTTATGAACCGAAACACATAAAAACTAATATTTTAAACAAGTAGCAGGTTAATATTTTTTTATATTTATGAGTTATTATTGCGATCAAATACTGACTTAATATTTGAATCAAGTATCAAGATAAGTAAATCAAAGATATAGCGTAATTAATATTTAACTTTTTTCTACTTTCAAAATTATATTTTTTCCGTTTACAATCTGAATAAAAGTAAAAAATTAATGTTTTGGCTAAATATTAGCGTAATATTTTAAGAAAGGATTGAGTTAGATGAATAAAAATATATGAACTTAATAGTTCAATCTATTTCTCAATTATATTGTATTTCTCTTTCAAATATTATTATGAGTATCAAGGTGTCAATTATATTTCGTTTTTTCAGATACACATAATCCAGATTCATTGTGATTTACTTTCACTTTCCACATCTATATCCTATTTGAAAAACAAATACAAACTATTTTTACAATTGTTGTTTTGTCAGATGTCCGATCGGTTACTGTGGTTCTCCGTATCCAATTTCCATCCCTAATGATTGCCATGTCATAATTAACGTATACTCCCTCCCTTCCTGTTTATAAGATGCACATGTGTATATCAAGATTTAAATTTTACAATCTTTGACCAATAATTCACCTAATTTTTTTTATTTTTGTAATACAAATTTGACACTGTTGGATTTGTAATCAAATGAACAACCCTCCAATGATTATAGGTTTATAACCATAAATAATATAATATAAGATAAATGAATAGTTAAAGTCTAATTTGGGAGACCGTACCATACTATATCATACCTTATAAACAGAACAAGGAAGTTTGTTTCGTGAGACTCACCACAAACTATTTAACATTTCTTCTGTGTTTTCTTAGATGGCCATGAGGGTTATTTTTTTCATAATTATTTTTTCGCTAATAGCTGAGTTTTCTGTAGTTTTAATTGGGAAATAAATTAGAAATTAACATTTCCCAAAAGAAACTGTCTGCCATTCAGTAAATGTCATGCAAGCTCGATATTGCCGTGTTGGTGCGCCGAGTTGACTACGGATCCTTGTCTCCATCAATGTTTCTAGCGTATCATAGAGATGACTGCATCATGTTAGGTTGTTTTGATTTATTTTGGCAAAAGTTTTTTTCTCGTACATTCTCAATTAGTCGGACACCATCTCATACTGTGCCTTTGTATCTTCAATTCTGTTTCCTTTTACAACTCTTCGTATTGGGACACGTTTTATATCATCTATTCATACATGTTTCCTTCATAAAGGATTAGGTGATAAGCTTTTGCCGGAGAAAAGTGATGGCTCGAAATCTTCCCGACCCAGGTTAGGCTCTAGGCATATGCTATTGCGCGGTCCATGAGACCATTATCGCAAACAAACCACATGGTTTCGCCCCACTGCCACTGGGATGCTGCATCATCCAGCCACTCCCCCACAACTCAGCACACTTTTTCAGACAGCGATTGCAGCCTCCAAACTGTCGTCGCCGTGACACCTAACGGCCGCCACCGCTGGAGATAAGCCCATAGATATCACCAAAACAAGACCAGAAACCCACGGCATGGTGACCACTGCCCACCCCCAATAAGTCCAGCTCCTACCTATAAATACACATGTATATCCGGCATCTGCACAGCAGCCTCTCTACCCACAAACAACCTGAGAAAGAACAGCACCCTGCTCTGTCTCACCTCATTGGTTTCGGACCAAGATGACCTCCATGGGGTTCAGCTATGCGCAGATCCACGTGAGGCAAGAGAGGTGCAGGATGAAGAGCCTGCAGGCCGAAGAGAAAGAGAAGAAGGCCAAGGAAGCCGCAGGTGGAGGAGATGATGAAGTGGGTAACAAGAGACCCACGGGTGAAGACGACAAGGCCTCCGTCGGCGGCTGCGCATGGGCAAGCGGGAAGGTGCACCCCTGTGCCGGGACGGCGGCTCCACCACCGCCAAATTAAATGGTGGCGGCCGGTGAGGTTGTGCGGAGGGTTGGGAATGGAAGTCGAGTTTAGTTTGATCTTGTGTTCCTTTTGTTTTCGTGTCTTAGTTTTTTCTTTGCTGTCTTGAAAGGGAATAAAGCTGGTGTTCAGTGATTGCGTCTAACTGTATGTTCTGTCCATGTATATAACAATTCTTCTGTTTCAGTTCAAACAGTGTCACAGGATCTCCCAAATGACAACCTTAATTTCGTGTCTCACATACATATATAAAACTCAGTATAATTACAATAATACTGTTAAAGTGCTTTTTAAAGGAAGTTGGATAATGGATATGTATAGCTTAATTGACCTCAATATAATTTTATAGTAAAGCATGTGGACTCCATGTACGGTAAAGATGGAACTCGATACCGACCATAAACATAGTACAGGTGGCGACACTTGCATAAAACATCCACACTCAACCTGTACATAGATGCACGTAGCTCTACCCCTATGAGCACCTTCGAGAGACTGAGCCAACATATCCTTAAGATTAGCAAAGTCACCACTAGCACCTCGCTATCGATAGGCACATAGCCTACACTTGAAAGAATAATAAGAATAGTGCCAGTTAAATCCTAAAATAAATCTAGAAAAATACGAGCACTAGTGCCAAGTTAAGGATTCGAACCATGTTTCACCACAATGCTCAACAAGATTATAGGTGCGACAGACAGTGTGAACTAAGGGAATTTAAATTCTATTCTATGATGGACAATGTGATTATGGGTCGTCTAGTCCTTCTGCATACTATTTTCTAAGGTAGGATGGACGGTGTGATGATGTTCGATATACACAAATGTAACACTACTCCTACGAGCACCTCGGAGAGACTGAGAAGATATATTTTGAGATAATAGTGCCTGTTAAATTCCGAAATAAATTTAGGAAAGTATGAGCACCAGTGCCGAGTTGAGAACTAAGAATCCTGTTTGGAAGGTTCCACCATGCTCCACAAGATCATCAGTGCGACGGACAGTGTGGAACTAAGGGAACAATGCTTGAATTCATTCCCTCTAATTCTATTCTATGATGGACAGTGTAATGATGTTTTATATTTTATACGAACGTAATTCTACCCCTAGGAGAATCTTCAAGAGACTGAGGCAGTATATCGCGAGATTGATGAAGTCATCATAAGCACCTCGCTGTCGACGGGGACGTCACCTACCATTGAAAAATAGCACTGGTCGGCACGTTCCACCACAACGTACCTTACCAGCTAAGCTACGCTTCGTTGTTCACGATGTTCTATAATTCTGTCTGTATATAAAGAGATATTTTTTCCAACACTTTCTTTTTATTATGTAGCCAATAATTATAGTGTATTCATTCACTACTACTCCATCCCTTAAAAAATTAAATGTAGGTCATCTTGACTTTTCTAAATATATAGATTTTCCTATGCATCTAAATATAGAGTTATGTTTAGATACATAGTAAAATCTATGTATATAGAAAACTAAGACGACCTACATTTTGATATGGAGGTAGTATAAAACAATGAAAAATGAAAAATGAGTTTGTAGGGGATTGCATTATTGACAATTGCCAAAACTATAGGGAATGATGAAGCACGTTGGCCACTAAGGGAAAAAAATACTAATGGTACTGACACTATTAGCAACTTGTGAAAAGAAACTATAGGGAAAGATGAGAACTCTTTGTAGCGATAATTTTTGCCTAATCTGTGGTGGGGGAAGGCACACAAATAAAAACATAAGAATTGTGTCAGACGTAAAGGGAATCGTGCCATAACTACTTTTGTCTACGATATATGCTAATGCAACGTGACTCCCCTTACCCATCCGCAGAAACGATATAACTAATTCATTCTGATAAACGAAGATAAAAACAACAAAATTAACGATGCAAAATTACATTTCTGGAATGATTTCTCAGCAGGACACCTTCCAGGATTGCAAAAGCCATTGACTAATTTGCAACGTGAGGGCGAGGGTCCTCTGATGACTTTATGGGAACAAATAATATTGTACTTCATTGTTGTGGAGTAGTATAGCTTTACAACGAATTGTTGTGGCCTATGGTCGTCCATTTTGGTAATATATAGTTAAGAATGCTAGTGTCATACCTACCATACCTGGGTAGAGTCCACTATTAAGTTGGTGGTGTGCTTTGTTGCCCCATGGCTTTAGAAAAGCTAGCTAACTTCTCTAGCAAAATTTTACAAGTCATGGAAGATTAGATTTGTAGCATGGGCGTACACATCTTAGGCCAATGTGTGGATGCAAAGTAGTTTTAGAATTATGGGAAAATAATATCTGTAGTCGTTTTGGATTTCTAGAAATTAGAAACTCCACGCTCCAAATCTATTTTTTTTCTAAACCATGGTTGCACACGTATATAGCTCCTCCTACAACCAAAGTTCCTTGATACCACAGCTTCTCAAGGTTGCAACATCCAAACAAGTTAGGGAAAAAAGATTGTAGAACATAAAACAAGTTGTGTAGTTGTATGTTGTTTTTGAAAAAGAACTTGATTGTCAATGCAACTTTCTTGGTAAATATAACAATCTGTCATCAGGCACACAAATTTCTTTGCCGAGAGCAAATAGCTATTTTCTACATATTACATTTGAAAAAAAAAGAACACTTTCTATACATTCAAGTGGCCAACTATCCCTATGTAGATAATGAGATTTTGTATTACTAGTGAAGCATGATGTTAGATGTGAGACAGACACAAAAAAACACAAACCAAACTAAATCAAGTAAAATAACAGCACTTCATATTGGTTCTGCTATGAATTGCAATTTGCTGAAATGGGAGTCCACTCGAGACCACTCAACACGACCACTCTCCCAAAACAAGAATATTTGTAGCTCCTTCTAATGGAGCAAAGAGTACAACTTTTTTTTTTACCTGCAGACACCACAATCCAGAAACTTCTTTTTTAAAAAAAATTGAGCGCGATATTACGTATTATGTTTGAAATTAGATAATGAAAAAAAGGCTTGAAGAGATTTTATTTCTATTACACTTGTGTACGAAGGAGATTGAAGTTATTACGAAGCTGCACATTTCTTCTCAAAGAAACACACTAACTATACACATAGTTTAGCTATGGATGGTCATGTAGTCACCTCTCATTTTATCATCATGGTTACTACAGCAGCCCTCCTCTCATATTTATGAGGAGGTTCAGGTTACAAAGTTGACATGGACTCTATCCTATACTGCTAAATACAACTCAAGTTCTGTCGTAAACGGACTTGTACAAATATTCAATACAATATCTAACAAACTCCACCTTGGCGAATATTCCACCATCTTGAAGCCGTCATGCGTGAACCTCCATATAGACCGGACTTGAGCTATCGCCTTTGCCGCTCTATCAAGAGCTACCCGAAGAAACATTATCATATCCCACAATTCCAAATTCCGTGACTCCACCTACAACTGTGCACCCTTTTCTTCTTTTATGACCACAATCTCTGCTGAGCAAATTAGATTTCCCTCTTGCCATAATAGCTAACTAAATCTAACACCATGCTCGTGCTGACTGCACACATGATACTGATGCGAACCTCACTATCGCTATCCAAGTCACATATAGGAATTGCCACACTTGCATTGCTCTTCCATTACCGCTACCATACTATAGCGCCTTACACCGTAGTCTCCTGCAGCCATGTCCAACCAGATTACTACAGTTGCAAGTATAGACATCCGCAGTTCATACTTCCTTCCAGAAGCTTCATGCCCTTCGATTCATGCTTCAGAATTCCGCGCCTTTGCTGATTTGGAAGCACGCAAACTCCTCCCATGCAAACCTGCATCCCGAGCTCGCGCCGCGTATCGCCATGCCACAGAGAACAACAACCCTATCTACCGGCACGCTCCTATGTCATCGTCGCTGATCATGTCCTTGCCTCTGACCGCGATATGACTAGCCTGTCGTCGCTAGTCTCTCCGCCATGCACCACGGTATGTCCAGCCTCCAAGTGAACTATCCGCCAGTCATCTTGAACTGTCCGCCTTGTGCCCACGGACTATTCGGCCCTATCTATCCATCACAGGTAGAACACTAGTGAGCTGCTCCACACCTCGACCATGTCAGCCTGCCACTTGACTCTGCCGCTCCTGAGCACCAACTGAATCCGCCATCGAACTCCAATCAGTTGCCTTGCGCGCCACAACTGAATACCGTCGACAGCATCGGCTCGTCGCCAACGAGCCCGCAACACCGGGCTGACGTCTGGTATGCTGAACACTACCTCTCCTCCTTCACCGGTTGCAATTCTCCGTCAGCTTCCGGCGACATTCTGTCATGCCTTGTAGCTCCGTTGTGCACGCAACCCTGCTACACTCCCGCACAATACACTTTGTCACCATAAACTGATCCGACCAACATGGCTCATCCCCACACTCCCGCATAATACACTTTGTCACCGTAAACTCATCCGACTAACATGGCTCGTCGATCGCCAGACCGTCTGCTCTTAATCACAGAACATCTGCCAGGTTCATCGCCAAACCTATACATACTGTCGTCGAGTTATCCACGTCGTTACATGTCAAGCCGTCCCTGCACCATCAGCCTTCTACACCGTCCTGCCAAGCCCTCCTCCGTGTGTCGAGATCTATTAAGACCAGCCACTGAGTTGATCACTGAGCCACCCACAAGCCACTAGCACACGCATGCTAGCATTAATTTGAATGTGAGCCTGTCATAACCATAGAATCAAACGTTACAATTTTTTCCCTCTATGGTCCTATTTGGGAGGAGGGTGCTAAAATTTCTCAAAAAGAGTGCTAAATTTTAGCCTTGGGGGTGTTTGGGAAGGAGGCTAAAGTTTAGCACCTGCTGTGCCAAATGATCCTTTTACCCCTGCATAGCTACCCCTCCAGCACGCCGGCCAGCGTCGCGACGGCGGCGAGCAGCAGCGCGGCGGACAGGACCGCCGCCACAGCGCACAGCGGCGTCGGCCTCGTCAAGGCGTTCCAGAGCGCCTACCTCGACAGGTATGGTGGCGGCGCCAACTCCCTCGCCTCCGGATACTCCCGCGGCACCGGCCTCAACACCGAGATCATCGGCACCTTCATCCTCATCTACACCGTCTTCTCCGCCACCGACCCCAAGCACAACGCCTGCGACTCCCACGTTCCGGTGAGCACCCGACCAACGCCACGGCGCACAGGGACGGGCGGAGCCGGTGGATCCGGTCAGAGGAGGCGGGGACCGGCCAGGACCTCCCAAGGCGGGGCCTGCGAGGCGAGCCGGAGGACAACGGCGGCGGCGAGGCGAGGCCGCGGGGACGGACGGGGCCGGCGCGGAGGCGGCGGCGGCGAGGCGGAGGCGACGGGCAAGGTGGAGGCGGCGGTTCGGGCGAAGGAGCGGGAGAGAGAGACTGAGGGGAGGAGAGACAAGGGAGGGGGCCAAGGGGGAAAGTGGTCCGAGGGACCACTTTTTAGTCCATTTAGACCATTTTAGCTACCCCCAAGTGACTAAGGGATTAGTGAGGGGCTAAAATTTAGTCCACCAATTTTAGCTCACTTGTTTAGGAGTACAAGTGACTAAAATAGACTAAAGTGGGAGTGCTAAAGTTTAGCACTCCTCTCCTAAACACCCCCTGTATATACAAGAAAAAACGGCAACGTTGTTCAATCACGTCGTGACGTTGCTTGGTCTTATCTTTCATATCCGTGGCCCCCACCCAGACTCCAAGTCTTCACGATACTGTCTCCACACGATCTCTTCCACACACCACGATCTCGGACGGGCCAGTACGTCCTCGAACGCGCCGTTCGCATGCATCCTTTGCCCACCTGACCGCGGCCTGCGATCTCGAGTCCCGTCCAGCCATATCATCGGAACCTGACCGGCAACACCGTATTGCTGAAGATTACTTGCTCGCAGAACCTTCTCGACAATCCGCATCGTCCCATCTAGAACCACGCTTCCTGGCCCTTGCCAACCGCTATGCTCCTCCTCGGACGACGCCAACATCAATCTCAAAGACACCATCTCAACCACACCGGCCACCGCCGTGCACTCCACCTTCCGTCAAATCCGCTCCGCACCAATCGCATGTTGCGCGACGCCTCGCAGAACTCTCGTGACTCCAGGTGATCTTCCTCTACATACAGTCTAAACTATAAACTCTTGATACTAATCGTTAGAAAATTAGCCATCGCGGCGACGAGCCGTTCGCCAATCTCCACCAGCGAAAGTATCGATTGGATCTACCGAGACAAATATGCAAGATCACATACGACACCGGAGATACGATTTTTGTTGACAAGGTTCAGCCGAAGCCTACATCCCCGAGGCATAACTACAGACGCTACTCCCTAATACCGCAACACTGGTCACTCTGGGGTCCTAGCATCGTGCCACCTCCCCTCTGAGAGCCCGTCGCTATATCGTCATGTTTAAAACAACAGCCTTTCTCTAATATTTATGAGGAGGTCCGGGTTACAGAGTTTAACATGGACTCTACCCTGTATTGCTAAATACAATTCAAGTCTTTTCGTAAACGAACTTGTACAAATATTCGGCACAATATCTAACAAAGTTGGCAATAGCATCCTACGACGTTGATCACTTGTGCGCCACATGCGCCATTTTCAAGTCCATTGGATTGGGAGAATGGTTGAAAAACTTAAACACGCAGACAGACTAAGGGGGTGTTTGGTTTCAGCTGCTTATTTGTAGCACCTGACACATCGAATGTTTAGATACTAATTAGAAGTATTAAACGTAGACTATTTACAAAACCCACAGATGGAGGCTAAACAGCGAGACGAATCTATTAAGCCTAATTAATCTATGATTTGACTAATGTGCTGGTAAACATCTGCTAATGATGGATTAATTAGGTTTAATGGATTCGTCTCGCCGTTTAGCCTCCATCTGTGAAATTAGTTTTATAATTGACTCATATTTAATCCTCTTAATTAACTTTCGAATATTCGATATGACACGGATTAAACTTTAGCTCGAGGAACAAACACGCCTAGATCAGATTCAGGAGTACATGTTAGCAACTATCATTTGGAATCGAACGGCCATTGGTGGTGGCCTAGTTTTGGTCTTCCGAATTCTGGGCTGCGGTTCGTGCTTCGGTTGTGTGCCTTGCTGGCAGCGACAATCAGGGAGACTAGGTGAGTGGTACTGCACATTCTCAGTGTCCAGGGAGATGAGCAGAGGCAATTGGTGTGTTCCAATAAACAATACAAAATCACAGGAGGAAAGTAACCATACAAAACTACATTTCTGGAGTGATTGTTCAGCAGAACACCTTTAGGTACTGCAAAAGCCTTTGACCCATTTGCAGGGCAGGGACCGGTTCGTCTGACCTCATTTCCACGACCTGTTGCTGTGTGGCCTATGGTGCTCCATTCTGGTAACCAATGAGATCACCAGTTTACTTCAGCCGAAGTGGCATACCTACCGGATCAGGAGTCCACTACTGAGCAAATTGATGGTGCTCTGGTGTTTATGGCAATGACAAAATTCAATAAATAATTTTTTCTGGAGACATACATTTCATTCGTAGTCCATAATAAGATGTGTGAAATTACGGCAAACATATATAAAGAGTGTAAAATTTGCTTAAGAGAGTAACTAGGCCCTCACTATATTGAGGCTCTGTAGCCCAGTAACTTGCAAAAAGTTAGCTTGATTGAGGCTAGCTATACTTGCCGTGCAAATGGTATTTGCACATTTTATTCATGTCACGCATAACCAAGATACCTGGAGAGTCATTCACTACATTGATAAAAAAGAGATTAAAAATAAGGAATTCACGTGATCAACTAAATAAAACTCCAACAATGTCGAGTATGTAATGAAGTATTCCAAGATAAGCTGCATGGATATACTTCAACAGGAGTCTTACAGGTTGAAAACAGAGTACTTATCATACTTCAATCAAGCGCTTAGAGCACTAAGCATAAGCATACGATGCAGAAGGACGGCAATAGTATTATAGTAATGTATGTTGTAAACCATAGCCAGATCCTATTTTACAATTTTTAATTCAAATTTCTTTTTCCCGTCGGATCCAATAAGGTCATATATATTTCTTGTAGTCAGTATATATGGATGGTTTGTAAGTTGTAACCTAGCCAAGGAGAACAAAAAGCAGGCCACGCACGAAGGAGCAAGAATGCCAGCAAAATCCAATTCCAGGTAGACAAAGAATGAGGCCCACTAGTGAAACCAGTTACTAAAAACTAATCAGCCCACGGGAGGGGCAAGATTCAGGCCCACAAAACAAAACCATCCGACTGGATCCGATGGGAAAAAGAAAACGAAAACAGGAGTGACAACATGATGAATCTGAATAGTAAAGAGTTTGGATGTAACTTTCGTAATTTGAATCCTACCTATCTAATCTAATAGGAGCAATATGCAGTATGATATTTACTGCGCTGAGACCCCAATAGTTTCAAACTTGGCTCCACAGTCCTGCTCGTAGAGAGCATACTTTTGAGATTTGAGAACCCAAGGATTATTAGGAATATATTTGAGATTTGACATTTCCACCATGTGTTTGTCCGAGTGGTGAAGAGTTTCAACGATACTCTAATGGCTGAGTCAATGGTCAACATAAAAAAAAGATTTACTCCCAGCTTTTATGGTTTTGGGGTTTTAAATGGCGGAAATTGCCATTGTTCCTATATAACATGTAATATTGGCATGAATATAATTGATAATAGTAAGGAGATCTAGTTTCCGGTGGTAAATGACTAATTCTCAATACTTCAAAAACAGTTGCAATAGGCCATGGGAAATATTTGGAAACTATGAAAGTAGTGCCCGCAAACCAAAAATGAAAATATGGCTCTCAGAAAAAATTGTAACAGTGGGTTTTTTTTTTTGGAGATGTGGCTTAACCGTATAGAATTACATAAATTTAGACCTGCGGTATCTGTTGCACATGCCTCCAAAAAAAAAATTGAAAAACTTTCTTTAGATAGAAACCTGTAGTTGTGATTTTATTTTCTCTCCAGATAGATAGTACCTGTACAAGAAAATAAGAAATAACGTGTCATACTGATATGGAAAAGTAACGTTAAGAAAGAGTATAATGCACCATAGGTTCATCAACTTGTAAGGAGGTGTCAATTAGGTCCACGAATTCCGAAAGTGCATTTTTAGTTTCATAAACTTGTTATATCATTCACCATAGGTCCATACCTCTCCACATGGGTCCGTAGCAGATGCCGTCAGCGCTAGATGCATATGTGAAGGGGTATGGACATGCGGTGAACGACTTAACAAGTTTATGGATCCAAAAATGTACTTTCAAAGTTCGTGGACCTAATTAGCAGCACCTTATAATTAGCACCTCCTTATAAGTTGATGGATCTCTTATGCATTTTACTCGATGAGAAAATAGTAAATACATAGAAGGGAATGCAGTAACTAAGCAATAGTTTCTGTTAGTACTATCTGAGGGGGATATTAGTATTTACCGTTAATTATAACTTAATCATAGTTGCCGCGGACATGGTAGTTGCACATCTTTTTATTGGCACATTTAATTAAGATGTCTGCCGACTCAATACCTGAAAGTAAAACACAGCATCAAGAATCAGAACTTCAGCCAAGAAAACATCTCCAACAACTGGAGCATGAAACTAACTTTACCTGCAAGATATGCTCCGTGGACATAGCCATTATATTGTTCGCTTGTGTGCTCGCCAGTTAAGTATACCCTCCCAATAGGGGCCTTACAAGTAAATAAAAATGTCATATATATGAGTTTATCTATGTGAGTCATCCTCAGAGCCTTAGTTGAAAGATTAATGTAGATATCGGGGCGCCGTGCGACGGACGGCAGGCCGGTCGGTGTGCGGGGCTGCGGGACGGTGGGGTGGCCGACGGTGGTGTGTGGCGGCGAGCGAGGGGAGGCCGGGGGAGGGTGCAGGGGGTGCCACGGCGCGCGGAGGCAAGGGGCGATGGCGACGTCGAGAAGGACGGCGTGGACGAGGCAGGCCAGCACGGTGGCGGTGGCGACGACGGGATGACGGGCGCCGGAAAACGGAGGAGACAAGGTGGGGGAGTAAAGTGAGGAGGAGATGAGGCGGGGGAGAAGGGGGCGGAGCTTAACCCCCCTATTTGAAGTATGCCCAAGAGCCGAGAGTGGATCAGCCCAAATGGCCCATATGGATGGCCCATTAGCTGGCCTATAAATACTAATCACCGGCCAAGGGAACAAAGGTAAACCCTAATTACCCCAGCCACGTGATTCCTGACCGCCGCACCTTTTTCATCTTGCGTGTGGGGTGAGTGCTTGCCGTCACCTGCGATACGCAGGCTGGCCCGTGCGCTTGGGCTTGCAAGTATAGGATAAAGGTGCATACGAAGGAACTGCCGTTGTCCATTGGCGCATGCCGTGGAGTGCTAGCATATTCCGTCGTGCCATTCATCTCTCCGGACGTGTGGACTTCTGTAGAGGTGCCGCTTGTTTGCGCACTACATCAGGCCGTACGACTACCTCCCCGACGTCGACTACATCGACTACTCGCGCTTCGTCAAGTCTTTCGCTGCGACGCGCGATGAGCGAAGGTATAATCTATGATCATCTACTCGCAAGTGATCCTGTTTTCGAGGATATATTTTTGTGTGCTAGTGAGTAGCATGCCCGCGTTTCCTAAAAGTGGTAGCAGAGTTGTGCTTGTGTTGTTTTTTATCTAGATTAAAAATTTTGCATGGTTGGTTGTAGATCAGATCGTTTTGGCGAATAGCACTACGTGCGAATTGGACTGTTTTACTCCATTCTTGCTTCCTCATTATGTGACTGGCTAAGTGGCCGCCTTTACGACGGCGCGCGAGCGTCACGTGGCTGACCACGAGATTATGAGTTCGTGTAGCGAAGCAGTTGATACGGGGCGTGAACGGCTATATTGGCTAGAACGCCATGTCTGCTAGCTTGCTGGTAGCATGCGAAAAATCTGTTCTATCCGTTATCGGTTGACGGGACCGGATCGTGTTTTAATAAAAAAAGGGACGCATTGCATCGTTCGTAGAAATGCCTAACTTGTTTTTGCAGAGAATGATGTGATGGTATGGCTTCAAAATCATGTGATCTGTGTGTAATAAATTCATGTGGCCTGCGTGTCACAAATTATTACAGCCGGGTTGAGGCTGTTCCTATTCGACCTGCGTGCCACTCCTGTGATGTAATTTATTATTTTATTTTAGCTACTAGGGTGTATTAGCTGAACTAGAGTATGTAATTCTTTAACACGAGTGAAGTGACTCGACGACCGTCGTACCTTGGAGAAGGCGCCCAAGATGCGACGTCTCGGCATAGGCGTGCGCACTAGCAGTCGTCGACATGTGCTGATTTTGTTGGACGAAGAAAGGCCATACTATCACAATAATTTGATTGTCTGTGATGATTATTATTATGCATTGCCTGTGATGAGCATGATAAATCCCTCATGAAAAATTAAGATTTTATGCCCTTTCAACAGCTGCACCATTGGGGTCTTGTTAGTAGGTGATGGGTCTGCCAAAGCAGGGTATCATCTTCTACCTTGATCCATTCGGTGGTGTCGGACACCAATGCATAGTGTTGGTTTGCTTGACAGAGCTATCAAGTCGGACTTGGGCTTTGGGGCATAAGTGTTGGGAGCCAAGACATATGATGTCGCCCAATGGCAAGTGTTGCCTACTTTGTTCACTATGATGTTAGCGGTGATGCCAAAGCTCACTAGTATCATAGGGAACGTTGGATCTCGTCCTGCTATGCAACGCCGGGGGACGTTCACACAACGTAGTAGGAAATCTTTTGTTAAAAGTGTTAATAAAAGAAGTGCTAACCGTTGCATATCTTACTGTTGTAGAAAATGTCTAGTGCATCAAACTTCAATCTACGATCGATCCTAGATAGAGATAAGCTGAACGGAACAAACTTTGTTGATAGGAATCGGAACCTGAGAATTGTTCTCAGACAAGAGAAAAAAGTGTACATTCTTGATACGCCTTACCCAGAAGAGCCTCAGAATGTTGCGCACACCAATAGTGCATATCGTGCTTATGTGAAGCATACTGATGAAGCAGTGGATGTGTTGTGCCTGATGCTTGCTTGCATGAACTCTGAGCTGCAGAAGTAATTTGAGAGCACTAACCCATACAATATGATCGTGGGGTTACGCAGCATGTTCGAAAACCAGGCAAGGGTTGACAGGTTTAATACCTCAAAGGCCCTGTTTGGTTGCAAAGTTGCTGAAGGTGCTCCAGTCAGCCCTCATGTGATTAAGATGATTGGGTACATTGAGAACTTGCAGAGACTGGGTTTTCCCCTCGATGACGATCTCGCCACCGATGTGATACTGCAGTCCCTGCCTGCTAGCTTTGAGCCGTTCATCCTGAACTATCACATGAATGGTTTGAAGAAATCACTGACTGAGTTGCATGGGATGCTTAAGACGGCAGAGGCGAGTCTTAGGAAGACTTCTAGTCATGTGATGATAGTCCAGAAGAGTAAGAAGCATAAGCACCCAGCGAAGGCTAAGAAACCTGCCTAAAGTGGTACTTCTTGTCCAAGGCCAAAGAAAAACAAAAGAAAGTTGGTGCCTCCCCTGATGATGCTTGCTTTCACTGTGGTGCTAAGGGGCATTGGTCGAGGAATTGCAAGAAGTACTTGGAAGATAAAAATAAGAAAGGAGGTGCGACCTTCGGTCAAGGTATTAATGTTATTGAAATTAATCTTGCTACACATTCTAATAATGCATGTGTATTTGATACTGGTGCAATGATTCACACTTGCAAATCATTGCAGGGGCTGAAAATAATTAGACGCTGTGCGAGAGACGAAGTGGATTTGCGCGTCGGGAATGGAGCAAAGGTTGCTGCATTGGCAGTCGACACTTATCCATTATCATTTCCTTCTGGATTAGTGCTAGAACTCAATAATTGTTATTTTGTTCCTGCATTGAATAAGAACATTATTTCCTCCTCATGTTTAGAGGATGATGGTTACGAATTCATAATAAAGAACAAGTGTTGTTCCATTTTTATGAATGGCATGTACTATGGGAGATGTCCCATTGTGAATGGGCTTTACATTCTTGATCTAGAAGATGCAGAAATTAATAGCATTAATACTAAGAGAACTCGCGTAGATAACTCAAATCCTACTTATTTGTGGCATTGTCGTTTAGGCCACATAGGCGAGAAACGCATAGAGAGGCTCCATAAAGATGGTCTTCTCAATCTTTTCAATTTTGAATCGATTGAGACATGCGTGTCGTGCCTACTTGAAAAAATGACTAAAACTCCCTTTGTTGGACAAAGTGAGAGAGCAAGCGAGTTATTAGGCCAAGTACATACAGATGTATGCGGTCCAATGAACTCGATCGCGAGAGGTGGTTTTCAGTACTTTTATTACCTTTACTGATGACTTGAGTAGATATGGCTATACCTATTTGATAAGGAATAAGGCAGAATCCTTTGAAAAGTTCAAAGAATTCCAAAATGAAGTACAAAATCATACCGACAAGGCAATTAAATTCCTACGATCTGATCATGATGGTGGAGAATATTTGAGCCAAGAGTTTAGCGATCATCTGAAGAGTTGCAGAATTGTTCCACAACTGACTCCGCCAGGAACACCGTAGTGGAACAGTGTGTCCGAGCGGAGGAACCAAACCTTGTTGGACATGGTGAGGTCTATGATGAGTCAAGCTGATCTTCCATTGTATTTTTGGGGCTATGCACTAGAAATTGTTGCGTTCACACTAAACCATGTACCATCTAAATATGTGGAGAAGATGCCATATGAGATATGGGCTGGGAAGCGTCCTAGTTTGTCGTTCTTGAAGATTTGTGGCTGCAAAGCCTACATGAAGCGTTTGACGTCCACTAAACTCGAGCCTAGATCTCATAAATGTGTCTTTGTGGGGTATGCTAGGGAAACCAAAGGATACTATTTTTATAACCGTCAAGAGAACAAAGTGTTTGTTGCTCAAAATGTTGTCTTTCTTAAGAAAGAGTTTCTCTCGAAAGAAATTAGTGGGAGCATGGTGCAACTTAAAGAAGTTCAAGAAATACAAGAAAATGTTTCAGTTCCCATTGATGAGGTGCAACATGATGAATCAGCGATGGTCGCTGACCAACATGATGAACCTCAACCACGAAGATCATCACGGGCACGTCACGCACCTGATAAGTACACGCTACTAATTACAGGGCAGCAGGACATCTTATTGTTGGATAATGAGGAGCCTAAAATATACACAGAAGCATTGATGGGACCGGAGTCTGAGAGATGGCTTGATGCCATGCGATCTGAGATGGAGTCCATGAGAAAGAATCAGGTTTGGAACCTGGTTGATCCACCCAATGGCGTGAGAGGCATTGAGTGTAAATGAATTTTCATGAAAAGATAGACGCTGATGGAAAGGTTCACATCTATAAGGCATGAGTGGTAGTGAATGGTTTTCCTCAAATTCAAGGTGTTGACTATGACGATACATTTTTGCCTGTCGCCATGCTGAAGTCTATTCGGATCCTTCTAGCAATTGCCGTAAATTATGACTATGAGATTTGGCAAATGGACGTCAAAACAGCTTTCCTTAATGGAAACCTAAGTGAGGATGTGTACATGACAAAACCTGAAGGTTTTGTCGACCAGCAAAATGCTAGAAAAGTGTGTAGACTTAGGAAGTCTATATACAAGCTAAAGCAAGCATCTTGGAGCTGGAATCTTCATTTTGACAAGGTAGTCAAATCGTTTAGCTTCTCTAAAAATAAAGAGGTATGTGTTTACAAGAAAGCTAGTGGGAGCACACTCGTGTTTCTAATCTTGTATGTAGATGACATACTATTATTTGGGAATGATATTCCGCTTATGGAGGATGTCAAGACCTCATTAAGAAAGAGTTTCTCTATGAAGGACCTTGGAGAAGTAGACTACATACTAGGTATAAAGATCTATAGAGATAGGTCTAAACGCTTAATTGGATTGAGCCAGAGCATGTACCTTGACAAGGTTTTGAATAGGTTCAACATGAATGATTCCAAGAAAGGATTCATACCTATGTCACATGGTGTAACCTTGAGCAAGACTCAGTGTGCGTCGTCGCCTGATGAGCAAGAAAGGATGAGTCAGGTGCCATACGCTTCGACTATTGGCTCGATCATGTATGCCATGTTGTGCACACGCCTAGACATCTCGTATGCTCTAAGTGTTACGAGCAGGTACCAATCCAACTCAGGTGATGGTCATTAGGTTGCACCAAATAATATCCTTAACTACTTCCGAAGAACTAAGGATATGTTCCTAGTCTATGGAGGTTGGAGGAGCTCGTTGTAAATGGTTACACCGATGCTAGCTTCCAAACTGACCAGGACGATAGCAAATCTCAATCGGGATATGTCTTCTGCCTCAATGGTGGGGCAGTGAGCTAGAAAAGTTCCAAGCAAGAGACAATTGTAGATTTGACAACAGAAGCCAAGTATATTGCAGCTTCGGAAGCTGCAAAGGAAGCTGTATGGATCAGAAAATTTATTTCTGAGTTGGGCGTGGTCCCTAGTTGCTCCAGTCCGTAGACCTCTATTGTGACAATAGTGGTGCTATCACATAGGCAAAGGAGCCTAGGTTGCACCAGAAGTCCAAACACATACTACGGCGATATCACCTGATTCGAGAAACCATCGATCGAGGAGATGTGAAGATATGCAAGGTGCACACCGACCTGAACATTGTAGGTCCGTTGACTAAGCCACTCCCACAAGCAAAGCATGAGATGCATATGAAGTCAATGGCATGAGATGCTGGCATAACTGACTAGCACTAGTGGGAGGCTTATGATGATGTATTCCATAAAGGTAGTCATAAGATGATGACATCATCTCAACGTCTGTAATCTGCATTTTTCAGTGATATGTTCCATAACTTTGTCATTATATGTGATTAGCGAATCTGTGATTCGTTAGTGAAACTCCATGATACAATATTGATATTGTACTAAAAATGATCCCTAGTTTCCATCCGTCATGCGGGACTACAACGTAGAGATAAGCTGGTACATGTGTTGGGTGGATGATCTTTTTTCACAGGTCATGGCAATATAGGATATTGCGCCAACAATGTAGGCACGTGTTAGGAACACGGTGCCGGATAGACCCACTACAAGACACCGTGAGTACACTGCTATCGGTGAGTCTCGTAACAACACGCATGTTATGTCCTCTGACCTGAGATCGGTGCAGAGTCCCGGATATTGGAGCATCGCATTTTGGGGTTACTAAATGCTATTCCGTAACTGGGTAGTTATAAAAGCAGCTTTTGGATGTGGTTGAAGCAAGTTGCAGGGTGTACCAAATTAAGAAGGAATCTGCTCCTCCCGTTTCAGGGAGAGACTCCTCTGGACCGTCTCAATGTGATGAACTGGAAGCGCATGGCCATGCCTCGATTAAAGGTTAGTCAATCAAAAAGGTTCTTCACTGAGCGAGAAATGGCTAAGAATAAGGGTAGCACTTCACTCGCCTTATACTTGGCTAGGTGTCGTGTGGTAGAAGGATATAGTATTGGTGAGTGTCACAGGTTATGCAGGATATGATCTTCGTGGACCTTCAGAAGATAGTATGTCTTGCTACAGACTAATGCTAACTATTGATTGGAAATGGTGTCCATGTCATGACTGTTGGTCGCATGAACCTATAGGGTCGCGCACTTAAGGAGAGAGAATCGAATGATTTAATTGGATTCAGTCCAGGACATTGCGGTATATAGCTTTGGTGATTGACTCTAGTGCAAGTAAGAGACTATTGAAGTATGCCCAAGAGCCAAGAGTGGATCAGCCCAAATGGCCCATACGGATGGCCCATTAGCTAGTCTATAAATACTAATCACCGGCCAAGGGAATAAAGGTAAACCCTAATTACCCTAGCCACATGATTCCTGGCCGCCGCACCTTTTTCATCTTGCGTGTGGGGTGAGTGCTTGCTATCACCTGTGATACGCAGGCCGGCTGGTGCGCTTGTGCTTGCAAATATAGGATAAAGGTGCATATGCAGGAACTGCTGCTGTCCATCGGCGCACGCCGTCAAGTGCTAGCACATTCCGTCGTGCCATTCATCTCTCTGGACGTGTGGACTTCTGTAGAGGTGCCACTCATTTGCGCACTACATCAGGCCGTACGACTACCTCCTCGACATCGACTACACACGCTTCGTCAAGTCTTCCGCTGTGACGCGCGATGAGAGAAGGTGTAATCTATGATCATCTATTCGCAAGTGATCCTGTTTATACGGATATATTTTTGTGTGTTAGCGAGTAGCATACCCGCGCTTCCTAACACCCTAGTCTCGGGTTGAATTTGCTACCAGAACTAAAGGGTGCTTTTCGCGCGGGAGATGAAAAGCCACCATTTAGTCTTACCAACTGGGACTAAAGGCCCCAACTTTTCATTTCCCGCTGGTTTTGTAGTTTTAATATATGAATATTTTAAGTTGTTTTGTACTAGTGTTGTTAAAGAAAAATAAAAACTTTATATATTTTGAACATGCAAAAATATATTAAATTAGCAAGTATATTTAAAATAAGTTTGAATCAGCCATTAATTCTATACTAGTTGATTAAGTTTCTAAAATAATTATTTTAATGCATCACTATCATCAACAAAATCTTCAATTAAATAATTTCAACGTGCAAAAATGCAATTGTTGTATGTGGTTAACATTGTTTATATTGATCGAATAAAGGTTCACAATAGAGCATTACAATATAATTCAAAGGTTCTAATGGCCATAGAGCATTACATAAAGGTGCACCATATTTAGTGCATTACAATGTAACGTTAAAAAACTTTTTCTTGACGAAAGTTCCTTGGTCAATCAAGGTGTAAGTACGGAGCTTCTTCTTTGGCTAGCATGCTGTTTGGGTCAACTTCGACAGCGAATGGAGGCATGCCATCAAATAGATCATAATCATCTGACTGGCCTGTTTTGTCCTCGACTCCGACAATTTTTCTTTTACCTAGAAGAACTATGTGGCCCTTTGACTCCCATGGTTTTTCTTTATCTTCTAAATTTTTCTTGGGTTTGCTAGACATGTCCTTCACATAGAAAACCTAATGCACATCATTGGTAAGGATGAATGGTTCATCATTGTATGCAGTCTTGGTCAAGTTCACTATTGTCATTCCATACTGATCTTTCGTTACGCTATCTCCAATTAGCTTCACCCATTGGCAACAAAATAGAGGGATGGTCTGTATTCGAGTTCCCAGATCTTCTCTATGAAACCATAATACGAGTCCTTACTCCTATTACTGTCTATGGCATCTATACGGACACCACTATTTTGGTTGGTGTTTTTTTGGCCTTGGGCTCTCGTATAAAATGTATAATCATTTGTCTCGTAACTTTGAAATTTCACGATTGTGCTAGAAGGTCTCTTGGCTAACCAAGCGAGTTGTTCGTGAATCACGGAGTTACCCATAAGGTGTTAACACAACCAAGAGGGAAAAGTATCCATGTGATGACATATAATCCAGGCATCGTATTTTGTTGGGTATTGGAAAAATAGAATCTGCTTGTGTTCCTCGATATACGTAGTCACAAAGGATGATTGCTGCAGAACCGTGAAGTGTGCTTTATGGAACAAATCACTATCATTGCTCAAACTTGATTTCCTTCCAAGGGTGCCCGTTCCCCGTAGCCTTCTCTCGTGGCGTGATGTTGGAACACCAATCAAATTAATTGAGTCAATAAAATCAATACAAAACTCAATGACCTCCTCTATTCCATATCACTTGGCGATGCTTCCTTCTGGACGGGTACGATTGAGAACATAGTTTTTTAGACTGACATAAATCTCTCGAAAGGCAACATATTGTGCAGGAATACTGGACCGAGAATAGTAATCTCTTTGACTAGGTGAACAAGATGGTGCGTCGTAATATTAAAGAAGAATAGTGGAAATACCAACTCAAAGCCGACAAGACATTGTACCACATCGTTAAATAGCTTTAGTAGCTTGGTTGGATCAATTGCCTTTTGTGAAATCGCATTGAGAAACGAGCTTTATGAGCGACAATCGTACATTCCCTGGTAGAATACCTCTTAATGCAATTGGAAGCAACTGGGTCATCAACATGGCAGTCATGGGCCTTTAGATTTGTGAACTTCTTTTCTTTCATATTTATTTTTCCCTTTATATTTGAGGAGTACCCAGACGGAAACTTGATACTATTCACGCATTCAAACATGCTATCCTTCTCTTCCTTGCTGAGAGTGGAACTGGCAGGACATATGTAATGCTGTCATTTTTCTCTCTTTTCTGGATGTAGGTCATCTCATTGCTTCATACGTTTCAGGTCTTGTCATGCTTCCAATGTATCTTTTGAGTTCCCATAACAACCCATGAAACCTAGCACATTCGCATAAAGATTTTTTGTCAGGTGCATCACGTCTATTGTGTTGCGGACCTCTAGGATTTCCCTATAAGCTAACTCCCAAAATATAAACTTCTTCTTCCATATGGGTGCACATCCGTTATCGTGGTTCAGAATAGGTTCGCTACCAAGACCTTTTCCAAAGACTACGCTTACATCCTTTATCATCTCAAATACATACTTTCCATTATGGTATGCAGGTTTTTTACGATGGTCTGACGCCCCTTTGAAATGCATCCCTTTCTTTCTTAATAGGTGGTTAGCAGGAAGAAATCGACGATGGCCCATATACACGATCTTCCAACAATGTTTCAAATACATGCTGTCTATGTCGTCTAAACAGTAGGTGCAAGCCTGATATTCCTTGTCTATCTGTCCTGAAAGGTTACTCAGCGCAGGTCAATCATTGATGGTTATGGACAACAATGCTCGTATGTCAAAACTCTCTTGTTTATCCTCATCCCACACACGTATACCTTCTTTCTTTCAGAGTAGTAAAAGTTCATCAACCAACGGTCTTAGGTACACGTCAATGTCGTTGCCGGGTTGTTTTGGGCCTTGAATATGCACCGGTATCATAATGAACTTCCGCTTCATGCACAGCCAAGAAGGAAGGTTGAACATACATAGGGTCATAGGCCAAGTACTATGACCCCTACTCAACTCACCGAATGGATTGAATCCATTAGTAGTTAAACCAAACCTTATATTTCTTGCATCACTTTCAAAGTCCGGGAATGCTCTATCAATTGATCTCCACTAGGCCCCATCTGCGGGATGTCTCAGCATCTTATCTTGCTTATGTTCTTCTTTGTGCCATCGCATCAACTTAGCATTTTTCTTGTTTATGAACAAACGCTTCAAACATGGTATTATAGGAAAATACCACATCACCTTCGCGGGAACTCTCTTCTTGGGAGGCTGCCACTCAACATCACCAGGATCATCTCACCTGATCTTATATCGCAGCGCTCCGCACATAGGATAAGCATCCAATTTCTCATATTCATCACCACGATAGTGGATACAATCATTAGAGCATACGTGTATCTTCTGAACTTCTAATCCCAGAGGGCAAACAACCTGTTTAGCTTCATATGTTGTGGACGGCTTCATTATTCTCGGGAAGCATGTTATTTACAATTTTCAATATCCCCTGAAATGCCTTATCGGACACACCATTTTTAGCCTTCGATTGCAGCATTTTCAGTGTGGTACCTAGTTTTTTATACCCCTGCTTGCAATCTGGGTACAACAATTTTTTGTGATCATCTATCATGCGCTGTTACTTTTTTGATTCCTTCTCAGTTTTGCAATCTTTCTATGCATCCCGTAGCACTTGACCAAGATCATCAATAGGACCATCTTCTGCAAATTTTTCTTCATCAACCTCGCCCATTGTAGTATCTGCAAAATCTTGGCCTGCAGCCCAGTCCAGAATGTTGTTATCATCCCCCTCTTCTTCGTTGTCTTCCATTATAACCCCTCTTTCACCGTGTTTGGTCCAAACCAAATAGTTAGGCATGAAACCGTATCTAAACAAGTGTATGTAAAGAGTCCCCCAGGAAGAGCAGTCCTTCTGGTTACTGCATTGGAAGCATGGACAACATATAAATCCTTTCCCTGGCTTGTTGGCTTTGGCCACTTCGAGAAAATAATGCAAGCCATCAACAAACTCCTTAGTCCGTCTGTCCGCGTTATACGTCCATACCAGTCCATCTGCATCATATTACATGAAAAATGGACATAGATCTTTGTATTATATAAAAAATATGATTAATATTGATAATTTACACCAATCAACCTTCATAAAGATAAAAATAATTCACATAAAAATTACACCAATGATCATTCATATCATTCAGTAGGTCGACAAAAAGAAAAATGCTAGTATTTTGGAACAAGACAATAAAGATACATATACGCTAAAGATTACAAATGCTCCATAGTGGACTTCACGTAGTCAATTATCCTAAAATAATGGTACAACATAGCAGAATGTTCGCCCTCCAAGCCATCTCCGCACATGACTCAATCTTCTACGAAGTCTATGGAGAGTCACCTCCGCTCCTCCAGTACTAGAAAATAATGATACAACAGAAGATCTTCAAGTCCACATACTCGGGCTGAATATCATAAAGGAATCTTGAAATAATTTTTCAAACATCTTTTGGAGCAAGTGCCACATTCTCATAGTAGAAGTATGGTGGCAGACAGTAGCCCGTCCAGGCAAAAGATCTATTCACCGAGCATGGCCCATTTTCAGTAAACAGATCTCTGCCTGAACATGCTATTGGGCCACCATACTTCTATTATGAAAATATGGTTCCAAAAGTCATTTGGAAAACTATTTCAAGATTCTTTTATGATATTCATCCTGAGTTTGTGAGCTCGAAGTTCTTCTGTTCTACCATTCTTTTTTAATTCTTGACTCCGTGAAGTCCACTATGAAGTGTCTATAGTCTTTAGTGTATCTTTGTTTGACCGGTGTAATTTTCATGTCACTCTAATTTCCAAAAATTTATAGCAATGACCAAATTCTATTTATTACACCTACAATACAATTTATTTACATACTGATCACACAAACTAGCAGAAAAAGTTATACGCATGCATGAAATTTTTTTTGCCTAGCATGATGCTATTTCTATTTCTTACCCCTACAATTTATTTATCTTAATTTTATTGCAATGACTAAATATTAAAAATATATTTACTTTATTTTTTTTCCATACCTAATATTGATCAAGATATTTATCTAATATGAATCATATATAACAAGCAAGCTATCCATCAAATTCTAGCTAAAAACCATGTATATATAAAAATTCTCTCCATTCTCCTTCATTCTAAAAAACTCATTTTTCTCTATCTCTAAAGCATAAAATAAAGTATAATAACAATAAATGAAGGAGGATAAAGTAGCTAACCTTTACAACAATTTGGATGAGTGAAATCTCCACGAAAATAAGAAAAAAAATTGGGCAGCACCTCCCAAAGGTTGCTCGCTCACCATGGAGAAGGAGCCTGAAGCTCTCGGTCGGAGTGGCTCGGGCTCGGGAAGGAAGAAACTGAATTTATAGGCGAGGAGTTTTTGTCCTGGTTGGAAACACCAACCGAGACTAACCCCCCTAGCCCCCTTTCGTCCCGGTTGGTATTTCCAACTGGGACAAAACGTCCCGTCAGATTCCCGAGAGCCACTGGCCGTTACAAAACGTCCCGTTGGTGGGCATCGGTGATATTACCAACCAGGACTAAAGAGCTCCCCATTGGTGAGCATCAGTGGTGGTCTTTTGGTCCGAGACTAAAGATATTTAGTCCCGGATAAAAACAACCGGGAGAAAACAACCGGGAGAAAAAAAAACTTTGGACGGAAGCTCTTCTCTACCAGTAGCGGCTGACCTCTCCGCCGCCACCCTCAGCAAGAAGCATCAGAAAGGACGCGAGGAAGGCGAAGGCCGAGAAAGCGGCGCAGCGCTAGTAGCAGCAGGAGCACCAGAGCAAACGGCCGGCGCCGAGGACCCCTTCGTGGCCAACTACGGCGATGTCCCCATCGAGAAGATCCAGTCCAAAGTCCGTCTCCGGCCGCTCGTGGATCCGGCGAGCTCGACGCCGCCGCCGCAAGCCGCTCCGTGCTTATTCGGCGGGGCTACGCAGGCTATCTGCCTGGTCAGCGACAAGATAGCCTTCTCGTCCTGCTGCGCGGAGCGCGGTAGAGCATGAGTACCATGCAGTGCGTGCTTGTCGCCAGCGCCGATGTCGCCGTCAGTACGCAGATGGTGTGCTTCACCACCGCCCACCGCAAGGAGTCCATCGTCAACGTTGAGGGCATCTTTTCCCTCCCCAAGGAGCCCGTCAAGGTCACAACTCGGCAGGTTCGGTAGACTTGTATCCTACTGTGTAATTCACTCATGCAAATACGGTCAATTGAATTCCTGTCAACAAAAAGCAGCCAAACCCGCACCATCTGAATCTGATGCGTGTTAATATGTTCTTGTTATTGCTACCTTGTGAGAGTTGTGACTCTAGAAAGATCAATTAACATGGAATAATGGATGTGATGTTTGTCCATCACGTGTTTGTCGAAATGCCAAACTACCAAACCTGACAAACGGGTTTGGGTGCTCTTTAATCTTCATTGATCAGCCATTCAGTCTTAATGGGTACTATTTTCCTATTTCATTTTATCTCCTCGATTACCAATGACATTTTTTTCATATTTAATTTTATCTCCTCGATCACCAATGGTTGGTCTGATGCAGTATATTTTATTGCTTTTTGGTGCTAATTTTTAGCTTTACTATCAAGGAAATTCAACGTTTATATTAGAGTGATGCAGCTACGAGCTTGCATGGCGGGGATGCTGCAGCAAGAAGGTGAGGCGACGAGGGGAATCAGCCGGTCATCGGTCAGCCAGACGACTAAGCAAGGACAATAACATCTGCAGTTATACTATGTGCATGGAAAATTTAAACCTAGACAAAAGTTACTAGGTGGCAGCATTGCTTTTGTAAGTACGTAGTTCTCAATTCTTAATTGTTGGGTTACTTTGTCTAGGAAGAGAGCAATATGGACCATAAATTGTGTGCAGTATATGGACCATAAATTGTTGGGTACTACGGAAACAGTAAAAATGCTGAGTGTTTTTTATTCGCCGAGTTCTTTATTTCGAGCACTCGGCAAAGGAAGTGTTTGCCGAGTGTTTCCGTGAAGGCACTCGGCAAACATTCTACACTCGGCATAAATCCTCTTTCCCGAGTGTCAAATAGAAAACACTCAGCAAAGCCTTAAACAACACTCGGCAAATCTTCACCACGTGACCGGCACGTGCAATATCCGTTAGGGGGGCGTGCCAGCCGTTAGTCCTTTGCCGAGTGTCCATTAGAGACACTCGGCAAAGTTCTAGGGTTGCCGAGTGCTTTGCGCGACACTCAGCAACTCCATAGGTTTGCCGAGTGTTTTCTCACGACACTCGACAAATGCCTAGGGTTGCTGAGTGTTTTTTTGACACTCGGCAGCAACTCCATAGGTTCGCTGAGTGTTTTCTCACGACACTCGGCAAATGCCTAGGGTTGCCGAGTGTTTTTTGTGACACTCGGCAAAACCAAAACTATTTTTCCCTCCTCCACCCTCCACACTTTTTCTACTCCCCACATACGATATTTGGCACCGCATGTTAGAAGGTGGTCTATTTCTTGATCTGTTTGCTATATTTAATGAATTAATTTCATTTAGAGTAATTTGTTGATTTTAGTCAAATTTGAACTGCAAGTGATTGAAATAATGGAATAAAATGAGTGGAAAAATCATATTCATCTTATTGAGTCTGAATTGAGGTCTCATCCAGGAAATGAAAAGAAATTTCGAACATTTTGTTCAGAAAACACGACCACGAACGTGTGGTCGAATGATTTTTAAATTCTAAAAGAACAAATGAAGCCTGAAAATCACGAGATTTGTCAAGATGCCATGATATCATATGTGGAGGCTGTGGTAAAAAATTGAGAAGGTTTCGCACAATCTGTGACGTATGATGCTTACAAATCGAAGCATCTTCGGAGATGATTTGTAGAAGTTGAAAGGATCCGGTAAGATTTTGAATCCAACTGACACTAGAATTTGGGTTTGACTTCAAAATTTTTTGTATAGGCAATAGACAACATAGATTGGTTCATGTTAAATTTTGGAAATTTTTCGGATCCATTTGATAATTTTTATTTATTAACTTCAATTATAAAATTTAATAGATATAAATTCAATTTGAGCTATTACTCCATGAAATAATGGAAAAATATTAGTTGAAAAATGAAATAGGTATTTTTTTAGTGATTTTGACAAGGTTTTTTCAAAATTTATCGGGGAAAAATAAGTAAAACACGTGATTGAAGGTTAACACATGAAATATAAGCGTACTTTGTCGAGTATCATATGAAAACACTCGGATTTGCTGAGCGTCTACTATTCAACACTCGGCAAACATTTCCGCGGGCCCACTGCCATGCGAACCTATGGTTTGAAAATTGGAAAAAAATAAAAAAGGAACTTTGCCGAGTGCCGGCGATCTAGCACTCGCCAAAGCCCCTAAATTAACCCCGACCGCCCGCCCTAACTCACGCACACACCCACACACACGCCAGCGCCTCCCTCGCCCCGTCCCCGGCGGCGCGCCTCCGGCAGCGCCCCCCGCCGCCACTCCCCCGCCACGGCGCGTGTCGCCTCGCCGGCGCCCCCGAGTCCCGGCCGCACCCTGGGAAAGCACACGCCGGCGCGCCGCGCAACACCCCCCCCCCCCCACGGCACGCCCCACCCCGCCCCGCCGGCGCGCCTCGCCAACGCCCCCCAGCCCCGACCGCTCCCCGAGAAAGCACCCGTCGGCGCCACCCGGCCCCCAGCGTGCCCCAGCCCCGCCCGCGCCCTCGCCACTCTCGGGCAGTAATTCTTCAATATTTGTTGTTCAAATTAATTAGAAAATAAAATTAGAAATTAGAAAATGATAGGATGAATTAGAAAAGGAGTTATAGATTAGAAATTTGAAAAAAAAATAGAAATTATAAAAGGGTAGGATGAGAGGGAGGTGATAGGACTTTTTTTTAGAAATTAGAAAAGGATGAATGATTTATGAATTATTTTCTTTCTTTTAAACTGTGTGTGGTTGTCGGCCATCGTGCCGTTAAATTGGAGTGGATGTGGTTGTCGGCCATCGTTCCATTTGATTTGATGCAGGTTTTAGAAACCTCCCCGTGCAGGGGAGGTGCTGCCAAAATTACGACTTGACACTTCTATGTTTCTTTTCTTGCAGGAGAGGCTACGTTACCGTCCACGACTCGTCACTTTGCAGGATAGCAAGGTGAGGCATCCTACACCTCTCTTTCTGTATGATGTTCGTATATCACGTAACCTAGTTAGGCGTCTCCCGTTCGAAAGAGATACGGTTGGAAATATGCAGGTCTTTGCATATCTATAACCGTATCTATTTCAAATTGTCAATGTTTTTTGGACAGCCTGAGGATGTGTAGGTGGGTTTAGTTTCTATGGTCTACTCTGATCCAAGATAGAGTTTCGGCGGCACCTCCCTATTGTTCTCCGGATACACAATCTCCCTTCCAGGACGTGTATTTGGAGAACAGCGGGGAGGTGCTGCCAAAATTCTGTCTCAGGTCAGAGTAGACCATGGAAACTAGACCCATCTACACATCCTCGGGTGGGATTAGGACCTAATAGACAGTATAGGAACGTGTAGATGCAACGTGATTTTTTATATTACTCGCTGATATGCTAGAGGATGGAGGATCGTCAGTGGATGTACACGGGTCGCTCTAGTCAAAATTCGTTGACCAATGAATGGATTGACAAGACGAATGTTTTCTTGGAACGGGCATTTGCAAGTGTCAAAGGAGCTAGATCGACTTGGTGTTCGTGTAGCAAATGTGGAAACATGCATCGGCAAACTAAGCTAGACATGAACGGATTTACGTCTGACTACACCAGGTGGATCTACCATGGTGAAGCCAATCGTGGGAGAGACGAGGTCTTGAGACAATGCATCGAGGAATATGATGATGATGTCGGGGTGGGAGACATGTTAAATGACTATCATGAAGCACACTTCGATGAAGCACGGAGGGAGGAGGAGCCAGAGGCTACTGCAAAGGCGTATTACGACATGTTGTCTACGGCACAGCAACCCTTTCACGGGCATACCAAGGTTTCTCAACTGGATGCCATTGCATGCCTAATGGCCGTGAAGTCTCAGTTTAGCTTGAGTCGAGATGTCTTCGATATTATGCTAACAGTTTTTGGCAGCCTGCTCCCGGATGGTCACATCTTGCCAAAGAGCATGTATGAGGCACAGAAACTCCTTCGTGCACTTAAGATGCCATACGAGCATATAGATGCTTGCCCGAAGGGATGCATCTTATTTAGGAAAGAGTATGCGGAAGCAAAGTACTGTGTGAAGTGCGAGTTGTCTAGGTTCCTGAAGGTAGACTCTGGTGATGGTCAGAAGAAGCAGCTCGCAATCCCTGTGAAGATTCTACGGTATCTTCCTTTCATACCGAGGATCCAACAGCTTTACATGACTGAACAATCCACAAAACAGATGACATGGCACAAAAACGAACGTCAATACAATCCTAAGAAGCTGATACACCCATCCGATGGTGAAGCCTGGACAAGCTTTGATGCGATTTATCCTGAGAAAGCTCTAGAGGCCCGTAATGTACGTGTTGTGTTGGCAATAGATGGGTTCAATCCTTATGGAATGGTGGCTGCCCCATACACCTGTTGGCCCATGTTTGTTATCCCCCTCATTCTCCCTCCTGGCGTCCTCTTTCAATGACAGAATATATTCTTGTCATTGATAATTCCAGAGCACCCGGGGAATAATATGAGTGTGTACATGGAGCCTCTGATTGGTGATTTGATCTATGCTTGGGAGGAAGGGGTATAGACATACGACCGAGCTACAAAGAAAAACTTCAAGATGCATATTTGGTACCAGTACTCCCTGCATGACTTGCCAACTTATGGGATTTTCTGCGGCCGGTGTGTTCACGGGAAGTTCCCTATGCCCAGTATGCAAAGCAACTTTGAAGTTCATTTGGTTGTCGAAGGGTGGCAAGTATTTTTCGTTCGACAAATATTGACAATTCCTCCCTCCTGACCATCCATTCAGATGAGACATCAAGAACTTTATGAAAGATGTTGTAGTTAAAGACCCCGCACCACAGATAATGACAGGAGCCGCAGTTCGTGCTCAGTTAGACGCTCTCGAGGTCAATAATGAAGAAGGTGGTTTTGTGGGATATGGCGAGCAACATGCCTGGACTCAGAAGTCGTGCTTGTGGAACCTCCCCTATTTTTATAACCTTCTTCTTGCACATAATATTGATGTAATGCACATTAAAAAGAATATCGCTGAGGTAATTTTTGGTACAATCATGGACATTCCTGACAAGACAAAGGATAACGTTAAGGCTAGAGTGGATCAAGCGAGGTTATGCAATAGGCCAAAGCTAGACATGGTGCCTCCAAGAGCTGGCAAGTCGTGGAGAAAGCCTAAGGCTGGTTTCGTTCTGACGAGGGCCCAAAGGAGGGAGGTACTAGAATGGTTCCAAACATTAATGTTCCCTGATGGGTATGCAGCGAATCTGAAGAGGGGAGTGAATTTAGCTACTATGCAAATCAACAGGCTCAAGAGTCATGATTACCATATATGGCTTGAGTGCCCACTTCCGATGATGGTTTGAGGCTATGTCCCTGAGCATGTCTGGCAGGTGCTAGCGGAGTTGAGCATTTTCTTCCGCCAGCTTTGTGCGAAGGAGTTATCTTGTACCGTGGTTGCAGAAATGGAAACAATGACGCCTGTGTTGCTCTGTATGTGGCAAAACCGCCCTAATTAACTTAGCTAAAGCACAATTAAGTCACCTGACACGCGATCTTGTGCTTTAATCAAGTTAACTTGGCAGCCCGTCGGATTTCATCCGGTAAGACCAAACAGAACTCACACGAAGGTGAGTGGTTTCAGAGAATACAACAGATCATCCAACTTAAACAAGTACATTAATTTCTTACAACACTGGTTCGAAAATCAAAGTTTTACAGAGTTCGTAAGCAGCGGAAAAGATAAACCAGCGGACACTAGCGCCGGGGTCGGATGTCACTGATGAGACCAATCATGACATCATTGATCCCTATCCTTGCCGTCCGAGGAAGGATCCCACTCGACCGTCTACCTAGGTGGAAGCTGGGGAGGCCAAGTGCCAACAGCAGCGAACTCAGGAGCTTCAACATCCCCTGAAAGATGTGCCACAAGCAAGGCTGAGCAACTATGCTCAACAAGACTTAACCGACCAGTGGGAACTACTCCACCAACTTCTAGACATGCAAGGCTTTTTGGCTGAGGGATTTTCTTTGCCAAAAGCGCCTACAGTAGGTCCTTACTTTCAATATTTTAGCTTCCAGTTCTAGGTTCATTTACCAAACTAAGTTAGCAGCTATACTAAACAAGCAAAAGTTCCCAATCAATTTATGACAAGAAACATATTACATCATCTTCAAGTTCCATTCTTACTTAGTGCAGCATAGCGATCAAGCAGTCCCAAACTATGAGAGGCAGACGAATCGATTCGAATTTCTTAACCATGCATGGCGAACCTAATCTCACGACATCCGCGCACCACGAAGGTCGCTTCATTTGTCAGCCGTCCCCATCAATTCCCAGGCGTGCGTCAGGTCCAAACTTCCCTTGGCATGCAATGCTCCACAGTCCCGACCTCTTGTCGTACATTGACCGCACTTGCACCCACATGATGCACCATGGGAACCTCATTCCAGGGACAGCAGGGGTATAAGCCATGCCCTAGTTCAATCAGGTACTAGGCTTCCCCATCACATACTAGGTATGAGATTAGTACTTTCAAACACTTGATCATGAACACCAACACTTTTCGACCTTAACCAATTTCATGTAGACAGACGGGGCAATCCACCGACCACCAAAATAGTTCACCGAGCCTTGCCCCGTCCATCGTCCTTATAGTTGTGACAAAAAGGAGATCAAACAACTCCTACAACTCGCGAGTGACCGGAAATCACTCGACTTTTACCAAGTCCTGTTTAAGCATTGCAACTACTCGGCCTATCATACTAGTGTTCAGATCAAAAGGGATCTAAGTCATGCATCTATGGTTCCAAACAACTTCTGAATGTAAATGCACATACATACAACAGAAGGCATGCGCAAGTTTAGAAAGATTGAGTGATGCTCCGGGGCTTGCCTTTGAGCGGGGTGGAAGCGAACTGATCTTCGGTGCTCTCGGCTTCAGCTCCTGCAGGCGGCAGCTCGGCTACAACTCCGTTTTCTGGCACCAGGTGCAGCTCGTACGTGCCGTCAACAAGGTTTAGCTCTACACGGAATGCAAATGCAAGGGTCAAACACTTAGACGGTTATTTCAACAACACTTGTAAGATTTAGCCCAGAAACTGTAGCAAAACTACACAAAGGTGTGGAACCCATTTTATTGGATTCTACTCAGAAAGAGGATTCCAACCCAAATGATTTCACATTTTTCTGATTTTTGCTTGATTTAAGATGAATTTCCCAAGCTTCTATTGATTTAGAACAAGATAAAAGAGTCGGATCAGGAAAAACTTACGATCTGACGCTTAGACTTAAGGAATAACTGTACCGAGGTCCTCAGACTTAACACAGAGAAGTCCCCAAAATTTTACACAGATACCCTCGGTCAAAAGAAAAGGATACGGGCGAGCCCTCGGGCGAGGCGGACATGGGTCGGTAGCTTACTTTTGGTCCTACTGATGAAGTCATGGGATCGGGAAGAAGCAAGCTCAGGCGGAACGTCAAAGAGCGTTTAAGGTTTGGGTGGCGGCGAGGTCCGGCGGTGCTCCGGTGGCAGCGGTGCTTCTTGTGGACAACAAGCAAGCTCTAGCATAGCGCGAAGGAAGGCGAAACAGCTGGCGGGGTTGGCAAGGCACGTCGTTGGGTGGAAGGGGAGCTCCACAGAGAGCTCAGACGGCGGCACTTGCGCGTGAAGCAGAGGAGTGTGCGGCGACGAGGGCGAAGGAGATGAAACCATGCAATCAGTGCGGCAAGGGCAAAGATGGTGAAGGGAACTCTAGTAAGAGGCTCTGGTACCCCTTTTATAGCTGCGCAGAAGTGAACGAGCTCGAGCGGCACGAGGATAAGATCGAGGGAGAAGGAGTGCTCTGCCTCAGCGGCGATTGGTGGGCGTCTCCTTTGGCCGGCGAAGCGGACCTCCGGGGATAGGATCTTATGGCATTGGGCAAGGAAGACAGCGCTAGGCAAGCGCGGTTTTGCCGGGCGGAAGGATTGACGAGGTCGAGCGCGTGCCTGGTCGCGTCAAGCGTCGGATTGGTTGCGGCGACTCGGTATCGGCGGACAAGAGGGAGAGAGGTGCATTGCAGGTGAGGGCGCTGCAAGTGAGGTGACAGGGCGAGCGATGCGACGTGAGCATGCGCGGACTAGCGGCTCTGCCGTGGCACACGACTGGCGAGGCGGGGGAAAAGGAGTTGTCACTGCCTGCGCGGTGGTTGGCGAAGGCGGTATCGTCGCGGTGCGCGCGCGTGGGCAGCGAGACTGAGGTATGACGGAAGGGCCGAAAGGCGTTGGGGCGCACGGCCGGGGATCCGGGTGAGGCGATGTGCGTGGGAGGCGAGGCGGTACTGGTGCGGCAGCGACCAATCTTCGGTCGCAATGGCGGCAGGGCGCCTGGCGCGGCCGGCGAGGTCTTCGGGCGAGACGAGATGGGACGGAAAAGTTTGCAGGGCGCTTCTGCGCGCGATTGGGAAAGAGGCGCGCTGATCCATCTTGTCGCGACTGGCGACTGGGCGAGGCGGCACTCGTCGGTGTGGTGACACCACGCGGCGGCGGGGATCTGAAACAGGGCGCACGCGCGCTCTGGCACTCTTTGTCCGATGGATCCGCGAGATTCCTTGCCGGGCCCATCTTCTAGCCTCCTGATCTCCCAATTTCCAAACTGCACCACTTTGACTCCCTTAACAAGAGTTGTAGTACTCAGGCCAAGGCCCAACTCTTGTAATTGGACTGAATCCAAAAACGCAGTGGATTTGGAGATCCAGGGCTCCAAAGTTCAGAGGAACACTGGTTTCGGGACTTAGAGAAAACGACGGTTAGTTGGGTTTCAGGGGTCGGGGCTGATTTGAGATGCAGATTCAGGAATCTTCGAAGGCGAATTGGATCAAGGTCCAATTAACAAAGCTAAAGCAGGGACTTCGTTCTCCAACTTCTATAAAGAGTTTTCTTGGCGTCCTGCTCAACTTTCCAAAGATAAACCCTCCCTAAGGCGCTAGGTTGGGCTGAAAACCAGACTTAGCCGGTATAGGTCACGAAAGGCTGAGTCAACCGGATTAGGGGATTTGTCTTAAGATTAAACTCAGCTGAGTTAATCTAGGTCATTACACTGTAAGTTGGAGAAGATCTTTCCACCTGACTTCTTCAATCCGATGCAACATATGATTCTACACCTCCCGTATGAAGCACGAATGGGGAAGGCCTGTGCAGGGCCGTTGGTGCTATTCAATTGAGAGATGTCAAAAGGTTCTTCGAACTAAATGTAAAACTAAATGTAAAATTGAAGCATCCATTGCAGAGGCATACATTTTGGAGGAGGTGTCAAACTTCACAACAAAATACTATGTTGACACCCTTACTAGCATGCATAATCCACCTCCTCGTTACAATGCCAGCGAAGATGAATTGAGCCTTAGCATTTTCTGAGGGCAACTCGGAAGTGCAAGTGGTGCGACCCACAAGACCTTGAAACATGAAGAGTGGCGCACTATCATGTTGTATGTGTTGACCAACCTATCCGAGGTGGAGCCGTACATGCTGTAAGTTCTCAACAAACTTGTTTTGAACTAGTCACTATTCTTTTTCCAACTCGCATATTTCTCGTTGGTACAGGGAATTTCATCGTCAATTCTGGCATAAATCAAGGCAACCGTACCAGCACGAAACTGAGACTCTTCTCAGAGTGTGTGTGGGAAATGGAATGCCCGATTTCATTTCTTGGTTCAAACAGAAGGTACAATCCAATTTCATCATCAATTCTTGTACATGTGAATAATATAATGAACCACCCTGCTTGAACTTGCAGGGCCAAACCAATGTGTCTATGAATGTCGAGTTGAGACAGGTTGCCGATGGATGTGCCTATAGGGTCAGATCGTTTACCGATTATGACGTCAATGGATATCGCTTTCACACAACAAGCCACGAGCAGAGTCGGCCAATCGAAGAACCACAAATACTGGAGTTTTTACACCAGGCTTTGATGGGATCAAGTACTATGGAAGAATTGAAGAAATATACGAACTAATTTTTCATGGTTGCAAACCTCTTAATCCAGTCATATTCAAATGCCATTGGTTTGATCCATCTGTCGTGAGATGGGCCCCTAATCTTTGGCTAATTGAAATTCGACAATCATCCATCTTACCAGGAGACGATGTCTATATTGTGGCTCAACAGGCCACACAAGTTTATTATTTGTCATACCCGTGTCAAACCGACAGCCATCTTAAGGGTTGGGATGTTGTGTACAAGGTATTGCCACACGGTAAACTACCTATACCAAACAATGAAGATTACAATATAGACCCCAACACATATGACGAAGAGTTCTTCCAAGAAGATGGGCTCGAAGGGAATTTTATGATAGACTTAATCGAAGCGATCGGAATGGAAGTAGACAATGAAAGGGTTGCTGACGAGGATGCTAGAGACAAGGTTTAGAATGCGAAGGACTTAGAATTACTTCAGCGATTACAGTTAGGCAATGATAGTGATGACGACATTCCTCCTTCGGAGCACGGGCATGATTATATTGACACGTGTGATAGTGATGATGAGACTTATGATCCAGCTAATCCCGATCATGACGATTATTTCTAATACATGTATGAGTTGTACTAATTTATTTATTATCTATCATACCATGTTATTTTTCAAGTATGTTAAGTTTATTTTGCATATCTTTCTAAGTATGTTTTGTTTATCTTTTTAATTGTAGGTAATTGAGAAATGGTGGGTGGTACGAGGAAGCTCGCGGCGATTTGCAAGAGACTGGCCGCTGTAGGGAGGGGTTCAGGTTCTGGGTCAGGTTCAGCTTCAGCTTCAGCTTCACGGAGGGGTCGAGGGAAGCGTCGAGGCAGACCTTGAGGCTGGGGTGAGGAGGAGGAGGAGGAAGAGGTCCAGAGGCCTCGAGGGAGGGGTAAAGGGGCGAGGACCCCGTCGCCTGAACCTGACACCCCATCACCTAAGGAGGATGAGGTACCTTTCGCACATGCCTCTGGTGACGAGGAGCAGGAGCAGGACCAGGAGGGGGAGGGGGAGGGGGAGGGAGAGGAGGCAGGGGATTCCCAGACCAGGATCTGGTTGCGAAGTCCCTCATCCCTCCCGAGGCGACCGATACCTGAGCATAGATGCCCACTGATTAAACCGTCTGGGAACAAGTAAGTAACTTTAAATATTCTCAATAATTCTGATATGTGCAAAATTACAAAAGAAACTAATAATTTATATTAATCACTTTTGCAGGGGTTGGATTAAGCTCAGTGGGGGTGATCACAACCGCAAGGTCAACAGCATCCTTGGCCTTTTGTGCAGGGTACATTTCCTTGGCTTGGTGGCGTACGCCGGACAGTAGCAGCGGGCCTACACATGGGACCACTACGTCGCTGCCCCCGACGTCCTTGATTGTGATCGCAGGAGATTCCCCAACGTAGCGGAGTGGGTGAAGGCTGAGCTGTGGGTAAGTATTCCTCACACTACATTGCTCAATACATCAGCTTCATTGGACATTCTTGAAATAATAATTGTATACATCGTGTCTATATGCAGGACTTCTACAGATGCCAGGAGGGATTCGAGGCCAAGGCAAAGTCCGTCTCTGAACAAGCCGCCAAGAAGCTCATGAAGGACATGCACTATGAGGCACGCGTCCAGGCCATCATCGAGTTCTACGCTCAATACAGAAGCATGAAGGTTAAAAAAGAAGAGGCAAGGACAATGAACCTAACCAAGGACCAATTCATGACGGTAAGCAAATAAGGTTGATACTTACTTTATTTGAGATTAATTACGCTTAATTTCTTTTTTCATATGTCACACACTTGATGATGTAGGTGCCTGCATGGTGGTGCCGAGCGCATATGCAGTGCTAGGAAAGAATAGTGGACGTGTGGTTGGAGCCCGGGTGGTTGGAGCACCACCTTGCTTGCTGGGAGTGGTGTTTGCTGATGCCAGGTGCATCACACCATCAAGGCAGCCTGACCCTTGATGAATACAGGGAAAAATAGGTATGCGACTTCATTTCTTTATTCTAACGCTCAATTCTGCATAATTTCTAATCACTTGATGGCTAGCCTTGCTCCCAGCTCAAGGGATGTGTTCTGTCCAAAAAGGGCAAGGCAACGGCCGACATCGACTTCAACCCGAAGGACCCACCCGAGGCGTACAACCATCCCAGCATCCACAGCCGCATCACCGATTATACAGTGATGGCAAGGGAGGTTCATGGGCCAGAGTTCGATCCGAGCTCCCAGGATATTGATGGAGAAATCATGATAAGGGTGGGAGGAGGCAAGAAGCATGGTCGGTATTGGATTGGCGATAGCGTCATCGACACGGCCTCTACTCCCACTCTCTCCCAGATCCGAGCAAGGAGCACGGACTCGAGCCCGGCGATACGACCACGACCGACCACTGCATAATTACAGATAGAGGCTCTCCAGGTTATTTCTGTTCTTTTCATCGTTCGTTGATTTTTATGTACCTTTTGCTTCGCAATATGACATTGAGATGACATATTGTAGGCCCAGTTGGAAGCAGAACAGAAGTGATGGGAGGACCTAGAGGCGAGGATCCATGCAGAACGGGAGGCAGATCGGCAGGCAGAAAGGTAGAGGTCGGAGTCGATGTTCCAGTACATGTAGAGTGTTTTTGAGAGGATGGGTCAAACTCCACCACCTATGCCACCGAACCTATTCCCTCCACCTACACCTCCTGCAGCTACTCCTGTGAGTCACTTGTCAAACTTATAATCTCTTTAATGCTTGATTAAAAGTGACTTATGCAATCTCTTTAACTTTGTGCAGAATTAGTCGGCGGGATCGAATGCTTTCTCGGACACACCAGCTTGGTCGCAGTGGCCATCGTTGCCTCCTCAGTAACTTGGTTGAATGACTGTGATGTTTTAATCAAGCAATGCTTTCTAGAACCTATACTTTTGGATTACTTGTTTAAACTAGAACGTAGACTTGCAGATTAAGTTTCTGCCTGTGGTTGTGAACGGATTGTGATGATGATGCTTATTTGTGTGTGTATATGCCTGTGATGCTGAATATATGTCTGTGATTGTTATTTGAGAGGGATCCTTTATACGTAACAAATTAATAAAAACAGGGGCTGTTTGGACAGTTTGCTGAGTGTAACACTCGGCAAAGGGGAGGTTTGCCGAGTGTTTTGGCTTTAACACTCGGCAAAGATGCCAAATTCTATTATTCTGGATCTTTTTTGCCAAGTGCTTTAAATTTGCCGAGTGTTAACGCCAAAACACTCGGCAAAGGTTATATACTTTGCCGAGTGTCAAGGCTCGGACACTCGGCAAAGGTGCCCTGAAAAGGCTGGCTGGTGACGCTTCTTTGCCGAGTGTCGGGGCTCAATACTTTGCCGAGTGTCTGCCGTGTGACACTCGGCAAACTAGCCCTCACCGTGAGTGGGGTTAAACTTTGCCGAGTGTATTCTGACTGCCGAGTGTCCGACATATGACACTCGACAAATATCTGTTTGCCGGCAGAATTTTCGCCGAGTGTCATATGCTTTGCCGAGTGTTTTAGGGCTTCGTCGAGTGCCTAGGGCACTCGGCAAAGGTGTTGTTTCCCGTAGTATACTGAAATCCATTGAGGCGAGTAGTCAAGTGTATTATGAACTTTTTAGAATCCATTGCATATTCAAATTATTGTTTACTGGACTTTTCTAAAAATATGTGCGTGTTGGACGTGCAAATAAAAAGGAATAGAAGGTTTTGGTGGGCTATGTGCTAATGAGCTGGGAACGCAGATGGGCCCCCTTTAAAGTTCAGCAAGGGGCAGACACTGGTAGCCACTGCCCACTGCCCTAGCAGTTGCGTGAATGGAGAGCACAGAGAGGTGATATTTTGTCTTCAGATTCCGGTCTCTGTTTGTGGCTGGGATGTTGCATATAATAGAGAGGAGAAAGCTGCTGGGGGCTCTCTCTCCCATGTCAGGCTTGGCTTGAGCTCGTTGAAGGGGAACTGAAGGCAAGCTTGGGTTGTATGTGGAGTCTAGCAGGAATCGGGAATCGGGAAGCCCTTATCTCGGGACCGGACCGTGCCTTCGCAGAGGCAGGCTGCAGGTGCAATACATCGAGAGAGGGGTGTACAAATGGATGATTCTGGGTACAACACCTGTCAAAGGGCATGTTTGAATCATACAAGAGCTCAATGTTTTAGGAGAATATATGGGGCGGTTGGATACTACAGGGGCTAAACTTTAGCCCTGTCACATCAAATGTTCGGATACTAATTAGGAGGACTAAATATAAATTAATTATAAAACTAATTGCAGAACCCTTAGGCTAAATTGTGAGATGAATCTATTAAACCTAATTAATCCATCATTAGCGAATGGTTACTGTAGCACCACGTTATCAAATCATAGACTAATTAGGCTTAATAGATTCGTCTTGCGATTTAGCCTAGAGGTTGTGTAATTAGTTTTGTAATTAGTCTAAGTTTAATACTTCTAATTAGTGTCAAACATTTGATGTGACGAGGGCTAAATTCCCCTCCTCCCAAACACCCCCATAATTTACTTCTACCCTCTCACCATCAGTGGTCAAGAGAATCTTCCTTGGTCCTACTATACGTCCCATCCGTATGGCACGACACTTATGTGGGAGAGATGGCACACTGCATGCCATCGGGGCAGAGATCAAATGTTGGGGAGAATGTAAAGCTTGCTTGCTTCTTGCCTTGCTCCTCCCCACTGCGCACAGATCAAATGTGATCTTACGGTATGGATATGCTGCATAGCTGGGTGAGAGGGAATCCAGCAGGATTCCTCTTTGATGTTCACCTAGGAACCTGCGTCCACCTACTCCGATGGGATGGGACAAGAAGCCTAGCGGTGACGTGGCAGGGAACAACGGCGGTATTCAATGCACACCCTTCTTGTTGTGCATGTCCTCCACGGCCTAGACAGTCATTGGAGTGTGCCACAGGCCCAGCCCCGATGTTAGGGTCTGGTCACATGGCTGAGCTTGTCTTCAATAGGAATCGTACCACGATCCCTCTTGGACTAGGTTGTTGCTCTTTGGAGGTGTGTGGCCTGCTAAGCACGAGGTGTGACCGTGCCTAGGGAGGTTTTAGGGAGCCCTCCGAGTCATGGTTCATCACCATACGCTTCATGTAGGAGCTGGCCATGGTTAAAGGTATTGTGAGCTTCTAAAAGGTATCGTTGGTGAAAAAATTCATGATCAACAATATAGCCTCGATGGAGCTCACATGGTCATCACAGAACTTCCTTTGTGACGAATTTGACCTTCACAGTAACGAAAGCCATTCGTCGTTACCGAAGCTGGTAACGCTACGGATTTCCACTAGTGTACACCTACCGTCAAGATGGCCCTGACCACCTCCAAGCGTCGTGGCCCCTTGCCTGCACAACACCAACCCCTCGCCCTCAAGCTGGTTGCCCGTCAAGGGGTAGGATTGAGGGAGGAGAGAGGCGCCGCCCGGTAATGCCCTTCTTCACCGGCGTCGAGCCAAGCCCGTCGGAGCTGGCCTGCCCAGATGACGCAAAGACTCTGCCCAGAGGCAGACAGAGGAGGCGTGGCTAGGGGGAGGGAGGAGGCGAGGCGCGGGTGAAGGGTGGAGGAGAGGCGACGACGGCTCAAGACAAAAAAGAACATGGGGAGGGTGGAAAACGGGAGGTGGAAAAGAAAATGGGGTGGGGAGGAGCGGACGAAGCAGACGACGTGCCAACTACGAAGATTTGTCACCTTTTTACTTTTTTTAGCTGCAGAGACATCTATGCATTCCGAAAAAAGACTGTAAAGCTGAGATTTATATGGTTACACAATAATAGGCCGAACTAAACTTTGGTCCAAATTTTCTCCAATTAGTATTTTTCTGTATATACTACTAATAATAGATAATAATAGATTTTAACTATTTGATTGAACCGATGGTAAAAAAAAAGATCCATCGATCGGCTGCCTACCGGCCCAGAACAGCTTTCTTTCCTAGCTAGCAGCGAGTCGACGATGACATGGTGAGCGGCCACCCTTGCCTGATCTGCGACGGGCGCTTCGCCCGCCAACAAGCATCAGACACGTATGCCCTTCTGTTCCCTTCCCCTTCCTGTGGTGCGAAATCGAACACTGGAAACCCTGATGTATGCTATTTGTATTAAATCCGACTATGTAATTACATGCTAACATCGATTTTTGTTCTTTCGCAAAAATGATGAGGTGTACATGTGTAGACTCGTCCTACCGTCCCATACTGGGTACGCCCCGGTCTGATCTGATTGGTGGTGCATGCATCGATCAGCATCTTATATGTTTAGAAAAAAAAATCTTCTTTATTGAATAAAAACACTTTCTATAAATGCATTTGCTTGTAGAGAAGGTTCGCTTGAGATTTAATATAATCACGAAGATATCCAGTTCCTTAATTACACCATTCACCTTTAATTTCTATATATTGCAACCACGCATGAACCCAATGAAATTTTGATTTTGTCCTTCAACAATCAATTCTTTGTAGAGATCTAGAACAAACGACGACGATGCCTCGAGGGAAGCTTGGAATGAAGCTGATCGAGAACCCCAAGAAGCGCAGGGCGACTTACAAGAACCGGCGCGACGGCCTCGTCCAGAAGACCTCGCAGCTCGCCACCCTCTGCGGCGTCGAGGCCCTCCTCGTCTGCTTCGACCCCAAGCCCGCCGGCTCCGGGCAAGACGGCGGCGGCGGGGGCGCTGCAGCAGCCACGACGTGGCCGGCCAACCGCGAGGACGTGCTGAAGCTGATCGAGAAGTACCGCGAGACGCCCGCGGACAAGATCAGGCACAGCTTCAACGCCGCCACGTACTACCAGGAGGAACTGGCGAAGCAGCAGCGCAAGCTCCTCAAGATCGAGCAGTGCGGCCCGGACATGCTCAGCCTGCAGGACTGCCGCCTCGCCGACCTCTCCACCGCCGACCTCGGCACCCTCCTCGTCGCGCTGGACGAGACGCTGCGGAAGGCGCAGCAGCGGATCGTCGCGCTCGGCGGCCACCTCGACGACGATGGCGGCGACGTGCTGCCGGCGGCGACCGCGATGGTCACCGCGCCGCACGCCGTGCCCATGCCGCTGCCGCTGGCGGAGTACAGCTCCTTCGACCTCGCGTTCGCCATGCCGGACGCCGGCTCCATGGTAACGCAGTACGACTACCCTCCTCATGACATGATGCCACTGCCACAGCCAGTGCCCCTCCAACCGCCATGCCTTGCCTATCATCAGATGCCGCTGCCGAGCTACACCTTTCAGATGCCGCCGGCGACGACAACGCTGATAGCACCACATGACCTGGGAATGACTGGCACCATGGACTTCCCCACTTTTTTCACGAACTTCGCCAATGGGAGCGCCACCGCGGCCGGGTTTTATGATGATTTTATGCTAGGTTTTGATGCCACTGGAGGTGGAGTGTACGTCGACGATTATGTTGCTGCTGGACAAGCAGACTTTGCTGCCGGACATGCTGGTACCGGCTACCAGCTTGAGCACCGCATGCCCGCCGGTGTGTGGGCGCCCGTGAGCAGGATGAACAATAATCCCGGTCCCATGGATGCTGCTGCATTCCAGGAGGGGAATGACTTGGCAGGGCTGCCTGGTAGTAGCTGCAGCAGCAACGGCGCCATCTTTCAAGGAGGGTTTCAGAAGAAATAGCCACATGATGGCTAATAAGTATTCCATCAAGATCTTAGCTTACTTTTGGATCATAAACTTGACTAGCATGGTGTTAATGGTAGCAGTTCTAGGGTTCGCCTTGGAACTAGTAGCAGAAATCTCATCGAGCTAGGAACTTTTGTGGATGGTTATTAATTAGAGCTTTGTGGATTGGATTAACCATCATATATATGCATGTTTGTATTTGTCAAAGACGTGAGTTTAATATGATTAGGAAAACTAGCAACTTCAAAATATGTGTCTGCAATTTCCTTACGCATTTTTTGTTATAGCAGAGTAATATCCATGGTTTGTTTGGTAGACACATAGAATTTTGACTTAATATATTTTGTTCTTCTTAACTACTGATTACATCTCTATCTTTTTATTTTAACAAGAGAGTTTTTAGATACAAAGATAGTTACAACTCAACTGCATTCTACCAAGACACAACATGCAAAAAGTGATTAAACATTCATAGGGCAAAGTGGTCAAGGTCACTTGTCTGCCTCAAACTACATGCTCGAAGTCTTTGAAGTTTTGTTCTTGAAAGTTCACATATTACTCTCCTACTGATCACAAGCATCTAAGGTAACCATGCATACAAGCAAGAAAACAAAAAGATAATAACAGTACACTGGTCATCATATACAGGAAAAACAAGGCATGCTAAACTATACATATTGCTACGATCGCTTGAGCGCAGAAGTCAATAAAAATAGTGCTAAAACATAACTGTAAAGAATTATAAAGTTTGAAGGGCTTAAACGTGAAAACTACTAAAATTGAGTATGAGTTGAAAATCTAAAAAATCAAGAGTCTTTCTACAAAAATGTGTTCCAGTGGCATACTTTCAAATGATTCTAAAGTTTTTACAGCTTAAATGTGGAAACTATTGAATCTTTCTGCAGGTTTCTTTAATTCTTATGCCAAATAGCACAAACAGACTTTTGCTTTAGTTTCTAATTCACTAAGAAAAAATTCAAAAACAAAAAAAGAATGTAGCATATATGGGCTGGTGTAGTCTGTTCAAATTCGAGCATGCAAGAAACTAACATCTGTGATGGAAAAATGAAATTATCGATAACAAGATAAGCTTCTATGCAACATTTTACCTTCCTTTTAAATATTTTTCCTCTTTTGTGGTGAATTTTTTGTACCTTGAACACTTTGAATTTCCTTTTGAGGGGGAGTATAAAATTAAATTTTAATTGTGTCAACAAGTAGAGTAAATAGAGAAATACATAATGGGTATGCTTAAAGAAAATAAGTTGCACGATTGTTTCAATTTCAACACATATAAAGTATTCTATGGATAATGCAAATCAAAGCTACTAACGCCTATATGATAAATAGAACAAATTACTTCCAGACTCTTGCCTTTGTCATACACTCCATGTATAACATTCGATAGTCATCATATTCATGCCATACTGATCAGTTTCAATATGCATTCACGGTGAAATGGTAAGACAACAAGACTCAAAATATTGTGCTAAAGACAGTGGAGCTTCGAATGCTCTTTGAGGCATGATATGGAGAATGATTTTGTGAATGAGCATTTCCCAAAGAAGTGTAGATCCATCTTTGCGTATATATATATATGGACCTTGTTCCTCAATCATCTCTACCCAACTCCTGACTTCCTTCACAAACAAATCTAAGGGACAAATCTCCTGGTGATTAAGTTCTTTTTTGCAGCACGTTTCCAAGGATTTGAGGACATAAGAGATCTCTTGCAGTCTTGCTTCATACTCATGGCTTGGATGACCCAGAAGGAAGAAAACACAATAGTCGTTTACGAATCAGCATCAGCTCCTCCGTACGTTGTTGTGCTTGTTTTGCTCTGTTTGGATCGTTTGAATATATTTAAACACAAAGGTAATATTCAGTATTCGCAAATCTTGCTCTCACTTTCGAATGTTTTACTTTGACTGTAAATAAATCTACAAAAATCATCTTAAATCAAACGAGCTACATACTACGAAAGTGTATCTTATGACATCAACGGTCAACCTTAACTTGTCGATATGAGAGTATACATATTGGTGATCAAAACTAAGAACGTTTAACTTAGGGCAAATATAAATCCTCTTATATTTGTAATCGGAGTACTGAGGGACAACTGCACATTCGCAAAACAGAAAAATAGGAACGATATGTAGCTTACAGTCTAAAAGTTAATTTTCTTTTTGCTTTTTCAAAATACCAGGCTATTAACACTAAATTATTTTCATAAGAATACAACAATTACTTTACCCAAAGAGAGACATATGTGCCTTGGCGGAAGTCTATTGGCTACAATGCGTGCAGAGTTTACTCAATAAAATACAAACTGAACGTAATATTCAATATACAACCAGCAATTCATGGCATTAAAATTGCCCATGCTTGGGCCATTACATGTACAATGTCATGATGCGAATCCTAAATGGGGGCTTCGAAACTTATAAGTATGAAGATCAAAGAGCTAGTCTGTACGTGGGCAAGAATTGTTGAACCCGACTAAGTAAACTAAACTGATCCTTGTCTTTGAATTGCAACAACCACCTCGTTACAACGTGGACATCTGTAAGAACTCCTAGCGGAACACCGCGTGCGTAGGCAATAATAGCAGTACCTGGAAACAAACAAAGAACCTGTCTAAGGCAAACATCAGCACAGGAATTTAGATACAATACCAATAGCATAATAGGTAAGGAAGACATTAAGTCATTCCAGAAATCAGATTTGTCGGAAACAAACATATAAGTCAGATATTGCATAATCACCTAGCATGTGTACGACTCATACAAAACTATTTAATTTGGCTTTTCGGCGCTTTGATTTCTTAGAAGAAACATAGATATTAGACTGAAATATGATTATTACAGTTGTCAAGAAATCCTGGTAAGGATATTACCATTCCACAATAACAAGATATATGCACCTGCTTTTCCTTATCTCTCTCTCTCTCTCTCTCTCTCTCTCTCTCTCTCTCTGAATGATCTTATATCTACTACTTCGAGCTAGAGAAACAAACACCATCCCAGCAATACTAATATAATAATAGCTATCAGAATGTGCCTTTTCTAACGTGCTTCGTTGTTGTGCAAAATGTTAGGATGGAACCCACTGAAGGGAGTACACCACAAAGGAATATATGACCAACGTAAAGCAGTAAGAAGCAGCATGCAGCATACCTGTGTTGACATGGAAGAGCTATAAAAGGAATGCTAGGACTGGACCGACATATAGGACAATTTGCTTCATCACCAAAAGAACCTGCCGACTTATCTTTGGAGAAGGGGAGAAGGAACTTCTTTACAGAGGATGAGTTTAAGAGCGGAAGAAGCAAAAGCAACATTTCCTGCAGAATTAAGCAGTGTCATGCTGTCATGCACCGCTCAAAGTTCAGGATTCTACTTTGTAATGTCTACAGTACATCAATATAAAGTCTCGCTGAATATCAAGATGCTGGCAAAAACACCAATTAAACACAGGTAAAATACACTCTTATGTGACAATAAAAGCTCCCCAGAGTACAAATATCAGCATTCAGCAATGCTCGTAAGAACATGCTTGAGGTTGCTTCATCATACCACACTTGTCTAGTTTTTCGCATACGTGTCCAAATTTCAGACTCGATAACACTTCTGCTTGAAGAGTAGAGATAAATTCATTGATTTTTTTTTATCTTTTCATATTGCAATGAGGTGAATGTAACGAACAGCAGTAAAGTTACTAGTGATACTTTGCTTTCATGAACCTAAATAGCTCGAAAAACACAAGTCTATATATAGAACATGTCACATTAGAAACCATTAATAATGTGATCTAGTGCAGTCAAGCCCCCTTTACCCATTTTGTTGCATTTCAGTTCCTATAATAATATATCATCAAGTTTATTGCAATGGAGCCACCAGCCCATGTTTATATACTTACATTCTGTTAGGCAACTATGACCTTGCAAATTAGAGAACTCACTGCTGTCCAAGCATTCTGATGCATATTTGAGTAAAACTTTATCTACATAAACAATACAGGATTTCAATTGTACCAAAATGTTATATGGCCAGGACTAGAGGCTGTGTAGAACAATAGGGACTGAGTGTGCGAGGGGAACAGACTCGACCCAAACACTTGAGATCGGGCACGCTGGAGACAGCTACGCCCAAACTCAAGGCCCAGCGTAGAAGTCCTAGAGTTAAGTAAAAAAGACTTCTCGGGAGTTTGGGAGTGTGACGATGAGGATCTCTCTTGATAATTATTTGCTTTGTTCAAAAAAATGATGTCAGCAGGCATATATAGCTGACCCTAGCAGATGAAATCTCCTGATAATTCTTTTCTTCATTCCAAATAGATGAGATCAGCAGGCACATATAGCTGCCCCTAATAGATGAAATCTACTAACTTGACTTGACTAACAATTAGTATAGAGATAACATTCTAACCTAACTTGAAAACTAGCCAGAGAGAGATCCTAACAAAATACTGGACACTAGATGAACTCTTGCTGCTGCTATAGTACTCCTTGGGCCACATGGCCAGCCAGCCTGCCGCCATGGCACAAAATCCCACCAATGTTTTTATGGGAAATCTCAGAAACAACTAAAGAAATCTGCACAGCATCCCTGTTTACTCTACATTAAGGACCACATTACCAATCCATTAGAAAGTGCCTAACTAGATAGTCCTGAGTATATGTAACTACACCTACAAGGATTTCATTACAGGACAAACAGTTTTTTACGCCACCACTGTCATGCAAACCACATTTGAACAGTGATAACAAGGCAACGTGTTCGAATTGGTAAAAGTATTATTCCATGGAATTGTGATAGAGATGCTTTTTCATCTTGAATTGAAACATATGTGGTTAAGGTACCCTCAACCTCCCAGATTTGCATCCTAGTATCGGGAGTGCACAAAATATGCAGCCTACAATGTCAAATAGTGGAGGATATAATACAACTAATTATTCAGAAAACTGGTAGGTGTTCTGATCCATCAAGAATGCATGTGATCCACATTGGCTAGACTTTTCATTACATACATCAGTATATATCCAATCAAAAGCCTAGATCAAACTGTAAAATGGATAACTGCATAAACTAGCAAGTTTTAATATTACTAACTGATTGTGAGATAACAACAGTGCTGCAAGAAAGATATTTACCGAAAACTCGTTCCAAACCAGCTGCCGATTCATGTACTCAAAGCTAACAGCTCTATTCATGTTGGGGCTCCCATAAACAAGTCTTGCTTTCAGAATTCTTTCTACGATAGTTTTGTACCTTCAAAAACACATATGCAAGGCTCAAAATAGGTGTGTGTCATATGAACTTCATAACAATTGACAGATGAACAGGACAATAAATCTTCTTAAAAAAAAACAATAGCTTTCCCTTTTCTCACAAGGCATGCTGATCTAGTTCATTCAAACACAATATTCCGCAGCTATTAGCCAATTTCTTATCACAGTGGACAGTACATGCTGTACACATTGACTATGTTCAATCTCTAAATAGATGGTTAGCAATGCCAAACTAGGTGCCACCTGCTAGGGCCTGTTAATCCTTTTTTTTCCTCATGAAATGGCAGGAGAGCCGCCCATCATTATTAAGAAGAAGGAGAAGAAAAAGAAGAAAGGAACGAATCACAGAACTGGTCCGATCCCAGGTTCGGACCCTGTTAAGCATGAATAATTTCTGCATGCATGAAGACATTCCCATAATTAAGCAGGCACAAGATACCTTCCACCATAAAGGAACAATAATAGGTTGAAGAATGAAGCAGCTTGGTACAATCCTTCAGCATTCTGCACTAAGCCCCAGGCACGGCGTGCTAGTGGTCTCTACAACATGAAATAGATACTTTAACTTATAAGAGTGAAAAGGAATTGTAAATTTTCAAAAGAAGGTATCAGGGTCACCTGTTCCAAATCACCCCATCGACGGAAAGCAGAAAAGGACTGCAATCGCGACCATATATATTGGCCACCAACAAAGCTAATACAATAAAAGATCTTTTGAGAAACAGAAAGCCCAGGTCCTTCCAAACCTGTTCTTACTGAAAAGCACAAAGAATCCATCAGATGTTGCTCAGAAATATTCATCTACATATCACTAGCAGTTCCTCAAACAAAACAAATCAGTATGGAAAAACAGACTCCTAGGACTGTTACCAATGAGCTAAACTTGGCTAAGACAAAGACATATTTGGGATTGAACAAGACATGCAAGAAACTGAGCGTATTCACTTTCATATCGAGGCTCTGAATAGTCATTTAGTTGGAACTAGATTTGCTATTTCAGATAACCTTGGTGCGGTTCAGTTTGTTTGCAGAGCTTAACTTCAACTTTGGTTCGTGTAGAGAAAATGAGATCATCAATAGCATGCACAGTGTAAAAAAAGAAGAAGCTCCAACCAAGGTGTAATTTTGATGTGTTCATGTAAATATGATTGAATGAGTTTCTGAATGGTTAAAACCATGCAGAATGGGCCAGAAGGGCGCATATTGACTCCTGAGGGGACGATACACTAGAACAGGAGAGGATGAGCATAGATGAAGGCTTTAGACAAGGCAAAGGCCGATGGTAAGTCACTCTCATTGTGTAAACATAAAGGATGATAGTCCTATCCATTTCTAGATGTTAGAAGACCAATAAGGAACTTATCTATAAACAAGAAAATACTAAAGATATGCAACTAATCATAAGTCTCAACAAACTAACAGATTATGAGATATACGCGAATGTCCCAATTATGCAACAATATGCATGTTATGCCTCGTAGCAATGTCCGCCATTAGCCCGCATAGAATCATAGATCTAGCACACTGTTTGATAAATTAGATTATATTTTTGACATATTATGTCATCCAAATAGTTAATATTTCCCTATTTTCCCTCATATAATCAAGAAAATATCCTTCATCAACACTGCTCAGAGAAAAACAGCTAAAAAATAACCAAAATATCTAGAAGTTATTTGGGGGTCCCTCCATACGAGATTATCATAATTGAACCACTCCACTGTGTATTTTTATTAGGTATTCTACTCAGTAGGGCACGAAATTCATAATGAAAACGTACTAAAATAACCAAACACGCTTTTTGTGCTTTTAGTCTATGGTAATTCAAGAACATAGCATCTCAAGTGAGACCTTGGAGACTTTGAATAAATTGCTAAAAGACCACCATGTATTTGCAGACTAAATCTTTCTTCTTGTGGTTGTTTTTCCGGTTTTTTTTCCATTTTTTTTTGCGGACCTGGCACAGTGGTAAAACTCTCCACTTGTGGCCCGGAGGTCCTGGGTTCGAACCAGCCTCTTTGCAGAATTTTAAAAGAATTTTGCAAGGGTAAGGCTGTCTAGGAATTCCCTTCCCCAGGCCCCACCTTGTGTGGGAGCTTTCACACTGGGTACGCCCTTTTTTTTCCTTTTTTTTTGCAAAGAGACTAAATCTTTTATTTGGTAAAAGGACAGGCAATGAGCATATTGCAGATGCAGCCTCTATGCAAAGTTAGACGTACAAGAGGTAGGAATGTAGGATCAGCCAACTTCAATTTAATATACTGTAGTTGCCTCAACCACAGTATGCAAGCAAAGTGTATTCTGATTTAAAGGAATTGTGCAAAACAATCTATCTTACTCCAGGAGGCATAGCATGCATGTTGTTTTGCATATAGTTGCACAACCATCTACACTTGATTAGCTGTAACCAGCGTGATTAGTAAAATAAAGAGCCATGAAGTGCATACCATACAAAAAAAATGGCAGCAGTTGACACAAACTTAACAGAAAAATACCTTCTTTTCCAGTGATGGGCACTAACCGCTCATCTCTATATCTTAGGTTCATCAGTGCATTGCCTGGGGTTGGCTTGTCAACCCAAATCGAGAACCTCCAGATGAGGAATTCGAGGAAAGCATCGAGTTCAGGCTCATATTGGAATAAGAGTCCTGGCTGATATGAAGAAAAAGCATGAAAACTGAAAGCAACAACTAGCAGTGCATTTAGGTTCTATGCAAGCTGCAAAGAGCACCCAAATCACCGGAGTTAGTAAACGAAGCACCTTCATCAAAGAGAACACTTTGACTAGCTGCTCTTTCAACATCGCGGACATCTCGACATCTAGCCTTGCAGCATCAAACTGGTTCACCCTAGATATTGAATTTGGGATAATGACCTGCACGAGAAAAAGAGGTTTCATCCAACATCAACCCTCTATGCCTGCAATCATCATGCCCATTCTGACAGACAGATCACAAAACTTCTCTTTTATTTAAGAGCCACTGAGCATTCTATTAATAAAAAATAACTAGGAACCAACATCTACATCAGAAAAAACAAAAACCATTGCAATTAATAAATATGCTTTTCAGAGCTCCAGATTATCACAAAATTTCATCTGTACTTCATAGGCAAAACCATAACCCAGAACAGCAAAATTAGCAACTTTATATGCTTTCGTGGCATTTCGATTCTCATACAATGAGAAATCATGTAGCATTTCAAGCGCCATACAGGGGAAACGGGAGCATCTGTACCTTGGATGAATCGCGCAGCGACTCCCAGAGCGGGAGGAGGCGCTGAAACTCCGCGTGCCATGCGTCCTGTGGCGGCGGCCCATCCGAAGCAGAGGCGGACTCAACGAGGGACATAGGGGTTCAGTCAAACCCCAGATTCGTGGGAAGTAAAGCTGCACCCGCACATCAGGTGGATTCGCCTCGCGCGCTGAGGAAGAAGAGCCTGACTGCACCATGGATGGATTAGGTTAGCCAAATCCTCGAGTAATTGAACGGAGAAAATGGGACATTTGAGTTCGAGAGAAGGAAGGTCCACCGGAACTATATCGATTCCCGGAAGCACAATCCGACCAAGTGAGCTAGGTTGTTGCTTACCAGCAAATGTCGAAGTCGATCCAAATATCTCTGCTCCAGGGCCAGTCCGGTGCCAGCGGAGGGAAAGGATTGCGCTGGCGTCGGCTCCGCCGCTCGACGGGATGGATGTGCTAGGGTTTGAAATTTTTCGCTGGATTTTTCTTCAATTCAGGGGGGATGGCGGGATGTTGATCATTCGGTCGTGAAGTGAGCAGCAACGCGAAATTGTGGTGAGCCCCGCCCCCTACACACACCGCCCCGCACGCCTCCCTCTCCCTGTTTCCCCCAAATTTTCCCCACTGTGATGTTGATTAGCAATATGTTTGATGGTATTTCAGTAGTTCAGTAGCATCATGCAGTTCACAGTATGTTGAATTAGCAATATGTATGATGGTAGTTCAGTAGTTCACAGAAGTGGCATGCAGTTCAGTAGTTCAGTATGATGGTAGTAGGGTTGTAGTATGTAGTTGATTTTGTTTAGCTCACTAGAACATGTATACCAGCCCAGTAGGTATGTGATCATTTTCCGGTTTTCAGTAACTTGTTTTTGTTGATTAGCACCCCTGGCCTTTTTTGTTAGTTCAGTCTTTACAATTTGTTGTCCCTCAAGCAGTAGAACTCATATGTCTCTTTTTTTTTTTACAATTATCTCTATAGTATATTCTACCTTCCATTAGTTCAATGGTTCCATTAGTCCAAAAGGTATTGATTCAGTAATTTAAGCGGCAGAAAGCTGCATATCAGTAGTTTGGCCTCAATATTTTTCCTTCATTCAGTAATTCTAAGTTGAATGGTTCCATAGTGGTTTCAGATATTTATTGTATGTTAGTAATTTTCATCGTGTGTTCACTATATGTCTCACTAATTTCTCATATGATTAGTGCTTACTATCAATAGTTTATCCCTTCGTACATGGTAGACGATCCTTTAAATTACTGAATGAGAATATTGCCAATGAAAAGGCTACTTTTTATTCAGTTTTCTACTGATTTTATTGCTATTGATGCTAATTACTGAATGTGAGTGAATACTGTACCGAATATGTTTATAGTCCTCAGATTCATGGTTCAATGGTTTTATATTCTATGGTAGCTCTTTTCTTATCAGTAGTTTTATTGCATTTGCTCTTTTTCCTAGTAACCTGTTTTTTGTGTTCAGTACCGAACTGTCTCACTACTGTCTTTTTTTTATCTCTGTATAGGGGGTTTTCAATAAATGCAGAAGGTGAAATATAGTGGTCATCTTCCTCAAGGTTTCAAAGGTATATCAATCAGGGACAGCGAAGGCGGCGAGTTTCGAATGGACCTCACTCAGACGCAGCATTCAGATGTGAATCCGGACGCGGTGTCCAATGCAGCGGAGAGAGAAGGTACATCCGCAGCCGGTGGTGTCCAAAATCCCGCTCGAGCACCCACATTCGACTTCAGCTCCAACAACGAGCCACCATTGGACGACCCACCACCTGATGGAGAAAGCTCGCAATCATCAAGCCAGACGGCATCGGGTTGCAGCGCGGAAGGTCCCTGCCAGTAGGCTCTCCCAGGAAACAAATTCAACCGACGATTTTGTTGATGCCCCCCGTCAATAGAAGCAAATGGCAGATGCTGCCAAAACTACTAGGCTGATTGGCAGGCCCTCTACAAGGGCACCAAGTGGGGGCACTGCCCCACATGCAAATGCTACCAACAAGGATGAGGTACCCCCAACCCACCCATTATAGATTTCCATTTTGGCACTAACACGACGGGTCGGCTCGAGCACAACACGAAGAAGCACGGCCCGGCAACGGCCCGGTCCGTGAGCCATCGTGCTACTGCTAGGCACGGCACGGTGTTAGTGCCGTGTCTGGGCTACCTATTCGGCCCGTAGTACCAGCACGGGCACGGCACGTTTAATGGGCTGGCCCGCATAAGGCATGGCTCAAACGGTTATCAGCCGTCGGATCCTCCTCCCCCGCTCCATCCGACCGTTGGATCCGACCGTTGGCGGGGGCGCGTATATAAGCAAGGCCGCAGCCACCCGCACCCCCCATTCGTAACCCTAGCTCATTTGCGCCGCTCCTCTCTCTCTCTCTTCGCTCGCTCTCCTCTCTCTCTCTCTGGCTCTCAGCTCTCTCCGCTGCGAGAGTGACTCTCTGCCTCCCTCCCCGGATCCCCTCCCTTCTGCCCTTCTCCTCCCCCTCCGGTGGCCTCCGGCCTCCGCCGGCACTTGCACACGGCACGGCCATGTATACTCCTATCACCTATTCTTGATCTCGCATCTCGCTTCGCGTCGTCCTTCTCGTCATCTCCGTGTCGGCCTCGCCAGGTCTCGGCCATGCGTCGATCTCGCCGGATCCGTATTAGAACTCGCCGGATCCGTAGTCGGTCTCGCTGGATCTGTGCTTCGTCAACGTCGCTGGCGACTCCGGTGCTCCGGCTATCAAGGTAGGAAACCCTAACCCTAACCCTAACCCTTGCTCAATCGATCCCTTATCCCTAACCCTAACTCTTGTTTTTGTGTAGCCGTTGAGGAACCGGGGCGCGGGCGTGTGACGATGGCCGGATCCGACGGCGACGAGACGGTTAAGGGTGGGTCGAACCAAGAGAGGCGGCTTTGCGGGTTGGCCGGAGATGACGACGAGGATGACATGCGCGAGGATGCCACGGAGCTCTTCGGCCGTGTGGCTCAACCTCCCATCGTCCTCAAGCCCTGCGATGACCAAGAAGTGGACGGGGATGGGGAAGAGACCAACGGTAAGCGCTCACGCTCCTCTACCTTAGCCGTGTGGCTTGATTTCAAGAAGATATTCAAAATGGTGAACGGTAAGAAGGTAAGGTATGGAGCTAAATGCATCCATTGCTCTAAGGAGTACTCTGGGCACTCTAGTGGTGGCACTGGTCACCTTACCCGCCATAGGGATAGATGCCCTAGAAGGCGTGAGAAAACTCGCATGTCTCAGTCACAAATCTCTTTTAATCCTGATGGTAGTATTCGTAATTGGGAGTACTGTCCTATAGTTGCCCGTACTCAACTTGTTAGACTGCTTGCTAGGCTTGATGTTCCTGTCTCTTTGGGTGAATCTTATGCATTTGAAGATTACATTAGAACTGCTCATAATCCTAAATTTGTTGAAGTATCTAGGCAAACCACCACTAGAGACATGCTAAAATACTTCAATGATTGCAAGGCTAAGCTTGTTGAGATTGTGAAATCTGATGGTGTTAATTGTGTGTGTCTAACCTCTGATATTTGGTCTGGTAATGCCAAAGAGGACTACCTCAGTGTTGTTGCTCACTACATAAACTCTGATTGGCAACTAGAGAAGAGAGTGCTTGGTCTTAGGCTGATTGATTGTTCACACAATGGTCAAAATATTGCTGATCGTGTTGCATCTGTGCTTGATGACTATTGTTTGACTAAAAAAGTTTTTGCTGTTACTTTGGACAATGCATCATCTAATGTTTCAGCCATGCAAAAGCTTAGACCTGTTCTTTCTAAATATCTTGGTATTGAAGTTGTGGAAGATGATAGGGATGACAATGCACATTCAGTTAATTCTTTGTTCTTGCATCAGTGTTGTGCATGCCATATTATCAATCTGATTGTTAAGGAGGCTCTAACTGCTCTTAAGCCATTGATTGAGAAATTTAGAATTGCAATATCTTTCTTAAACTCATCTAATTAGAGAATTGCTGCATATAAAGTTATTGCATTGTCACTGGTGTTAGGCCTAGAAAGTTTCAGCTAGACATGGAAGTTAAGTGGAATTCTACATATCTAATGCTTAAGCATTTGTTTCCTCATAAGGTCCCATTCACAACTTTCATCGTTGCTCAATATCCTAGGGTTGAAGGTGATCAGTTGCTTTTATCTGATGAGGGCTATGGTAGAAAAAGTGCTAAGATTTCTTGAACTATTTTATGATGCTACAGTTGCATTGTCTGGTGTGTACTATCCTACATCTCCACTTATGATTCATTATCTTGTTAAGATTGCTATGCACTTAAAGAATTATGCTAATGATACTCACATCAGACATGTGGTTCAACCTATGATAGACAAGTATAACAAATACTGGAGGGACATACCTTTGCTTTATTCTTTTGCATTCATCCTGGACCCTAGAGCTAAAATGAAAGGTTTCAATAGAGTGCTCAGGAGATTGGGTACCCTTACCAGTACAGATTACAGTGCTTACCAGGTTAGCACTAGATCTCAACTTACTGATGTCTACAACAAGTATGAGGAGAAATATGGAGGTGTTAGGTTGAGGAGGACTGTACCTCCTAACCTATCTGGTAAGAAAAGGTCTGCTTGGGATGAAATTTATTATGATGATGATGTTGGTTCTGCTGGTGGCATGCATACTCTAGCTGCTACTCTAAGCATGGCTAGAGATACATCTGCAACTGCCCTTCTGCAGGTTGCAAGTTCTTCAGGTGGTAATGTCTCTGAACTTGTTTCTTACTTGGATTGTGACACAGTGAACCATTTAGATGATGGTTTTAACATCTTGAACCGGTGGCATCAACACAAACTCACATATTTAGTGTTGTCAACCATGGCTAAGGATATATTAACTATTTTTTTGTTTCAACCATATCTTCAGAATTCACTTTTAGTATGACTGGCAGGATCATCGAGGATCGGCGGAGGAAGCTAAAGCCTAACATGGTGGAGATGCTCACCTGCATCAAAGACTGGGAGGCTGCAGAAGCAAGGCTGCAACACATGGTGGAGGACAAGGAACTTGAAGAAGCTTTTGAAGAACTTTATCTTGATTAGTTATCATTTATGTAATGGGACTGTAATATTAAGTACTGGACTGTGATGAACTTTATAATTGGAGCTGGGCTGCACTCTTTTTTCCTGTCTAGGGTTTCTCACAAGGGTGAGTTTTACCTAGATAGGTTTTTAATGAGGCAGCCATTGCACTAAAGCTCCCAATAAAATGTTATTTTGTTATCTCTGTGACTTTGTCTGTGTGACTGTGTTGTGACTTTATGACTTTGTGTTTGTGAATACAGCAAGATAAGTTCTAAATTGCTTTTGAATCTCATTATTTTTGAATTGTGCTTGTAATTCTGTGTAAAAAGAGTGGTAGGCACACTTAGTGCTAGGGCCGGCACGGGTACTGCAGTGCTGCCGTGCCCTGTGGCACGGCACGGCACGCTAACTGCCTGTTAGTGCCGTGCCATATAGTGCCGTGCCAGATAGTGCCCGTGCCAGTGCCGTGCCGGGCGGCCCGTGTGGCCAACTTTACCACCCATCAACAGATATACGTAATTGAGTAATTTCATCTTTCCAGCATTTTGTCATTCATTGTTTTATCAAGTAGCCCAGCAAGACAACAACATTTTTGAGGATGATCTAGCAATCCAATATTTTTTTAGAGCTTTGCTAGATACCTGTTGATAGAAATATGAGGGGAAATATGTCGAATTATCATGATCATGCAAAGAGATTCATGTTGGCTTTCTTCTCCGGCGAGCTCCATTAACTCCGGCGAAGTTAGGGTTTCGGGTTTGGGTTGGGGCTTTGGGGCTTTTATTGGCCTTCGGCTGTAGAAGGAAGGCGGGGGAGGTCGCCGGCCTGGCGGTGGAGGTGGGCGGCGGGCGTCCCGCCCGCCGAGGCGGCAGGGGTGCGGCCCGCCGTGGTGGTGGTGGAGGGCGGTTGGGCAGGGATGGCAGCAGGATTGGCGGAATTTAATCGGATTAGCGCGGGAGTGGTCGTGGGGCCGTTCCATGCACACCAATAGTATCTCAGTAATCCAGTACAAGAAACACAAAGCTTATTTTTTCCTAGCATTTTATACGCACAGTGAAGGGTGGACCTAGTGCAGTGGTAAAACTCTCCACTTGTGGCCCAGATGTCCTAGGTTCGAACCAGCCTATTTGCAGAATTTTAAAAGAATTTTACAAGGGTAAGGATGTCTAGGAATTCTCTTCCCTAGATCCCACCTTGTGTGGGAGTTTTCGCACTGGATATGCCTCTTTTATTTTGTACCCACGGTACTGAGATGGAGGGAGGAATTACTGTAAGGAACCACTGTGTTGGGGAATAGAAATTAGTACAGCAATTTGCAAGCAAACGGTAGGCTGCTGCAACTAGTTAAACAAATTGTATCCCAAGGCACAATAGTCTATGCACCAATTGTTTATTATGGAGCTAACAAACATTACGGCAAAATCATCAGTAACCTTCAGTAGTTCGCCAATAGCATAGTTTGTACAGTAATCTCTGACATTCGCAATCCATAAGATTCATGACCTCATTAAGCTGTTCCACGCACACTAACAGTATCTCAGTAATCCAGTATCCGAAACAGTAATCATATTTTTTCCTAGCAAATCACGCGCACAACTACTGAGATGGAGAGAGGAATCACAGTGAGGGATCGAGAGAAATTTTCCGGCTGCAATGACGATAATCATGTGTTGGGAATAGCAAGTACTGAGAGGGACAGAGGAATCACTAAGAGGGCAGAGGATTTTTCACAGGAATCACCTGGTGGGCGTCAAAATCCCTCTCGATTGAGATCGATTTTCTGGGAAGGGGGGCCGGATGGAGCTCCTGCGCGTCGCCTGATCCGTGCGTGCGCCTGCTCCTGTGCGCCGCCGCTCGACGCCCAGGCCCCGCATGTGCGCTCGCCGCTCACCGCCCTGCCCGTGCGCTTGCCGAGCCTGCACGTTCCCCGGCTCGACGCGCGCCGCCCTGCCCTACTTTTGTTTAACTAAGTAGTAATAATTAACTAAGTAAACTCCAAGTCTACTCGATCTTCAACTAAGAAACATCAACTACCCTATAATGAATCATCTCCTTATGAAGAACTGGAGCACCTATTAATAATAAACATAGAATTATTCTAAGCTTTAGAAATGTGGGGATGTTGAAAAGGAACAGTTAGAAATGTTGAAGATCATAATGACTTTGACAAGATAATTGTTGAACCGTAAAAGATTAAATTTCTAAAAATGATGAACCTAATGGTGAAAAAATTGTTGAACAATATGAGGTTGAATTCAAACCAATTCAAACCAGTTGAACCTATTTCTGCAATATTGTTGGACCTTCATACGTAGTGATAAATAAAAAATGTTGGAAACTAGAAATGTTGGAAACATTCGTCATAAAAGTTGAACATGTGGTAAGTTTTAGAAAATGTTGGGATGTGGAAAAGAAAGTGTTAAAAATATTGAATATCATAATGGCGCTGACATGATAATTGTTGAGTAGTAGAAGGTTAAATTTCTAAAACTGATAAATCTAATGGTGAAAATTTATTGAACAATAAGAGGTTGAATTTAGAATAGTTGAACCTATTTCTGTGAAATTGTTGGACCTTCATATGTAGTGGTAACTAAAAAATATTTAAAACTAGAAATGTTAGAAATATTCATCATAAAAGGTGAACATGTAGTTAGAAATGTTGAAAACATTTACGGTAACAAAATGTTAGAAAGATGTTGTTTTTTATGATAACATTGAAAGTATAGAACATAGATAATCATTGATAGGAAACTTTGTGACAATCTTGGAAGCAAACGGTAGAGAATAGCATTTGAATTAAAGGAGCATGTCGATGAACTTTTCATGAAATTTGTTGTATTTCTAAGAGAGGAGTTGAAACAAAAATAAGATGAACAACTATTGTCCTCATGGAATATTATAAGTGAATTTGTCATAAAACATCTTTTGAGCTTCTGTTTCGAAATGGACTAGTGCATCAGGAATAGTAGTTGTCACACTACCCTAGCGTGCAAAGTGGGATTACTGATTAATGTTGGGTGCACGTTAAAAAAAAGTTGGCTATTATTGGGAAATTGTTGGAGTATGTAAAAAAATGTTGGGCAAACAATTTTAAAATACATTGGTATATGCTAAAAAAAATGTTGAATTATGTAAAGGAAATGTTGGTCTATCAAGCAAAATGTTGGTGAATGTCAAATAAATTGTTGGTCAATATCAAGGAATGGTGCTATGTGTCCAGAATAAGTTAAAGGAAAATGTTAGTGTATGTCAACGAAATGTTGGATAATATTAAAAAATAAGTTTAAGAAAAAACTGTGCATGAACTTTTTTTGATAATGGTCAAGAAAATGTTGGAGATTGTGGAAAATTTTGGGCAATCATCAATAAATATTGATTTAGGAAAAAATGTTGAGAAATATAAAGGAAATGTTGGAGATGTGTTCAAAAATAAGTTGAACAGATTCTAAAATGTTAAGGGTTTAGAAACAGCTTTAAGAATATCATGCTCAAAAATGTTGGCAGCCATCAATAAATGTTGAATTATTTAAAGGAAATGTTGGTGTATCAAGAAAAATATTGGTGTATGTCAAATAAATTGTTGGAGAGTGTGGAAAAATGTTTTGCAAACATAAAAAATATTGATTTATGTAAAAAGAATGTTGGTCAATATGTAGAAGTGTTGGTGTGTGTCCACAAATAAGTTATAGAAAAATATTTGTGTATGTAAAGAAATGTTGGTCGTTCTCAAGAAAAATGTTGGTTAGAGTATAAAAATTATTTGAATAACATAGAAAAAAATGCTGATGCATGCTAAGCAAATATTCAAACCATACCATTTTTGAATTGTTGAAACTAGAAATATAAAATGTTAGTGAAACTAATGGAAATGTTGAAGTTGAGTATTAAATGTTGGGTTCCGAACCATTTACTAGTAAACAAAAATCTTATCTTAAAATCCATCCATTATTCATTTACCTCATTACTCATTCTAACCGATTATTAATATGTTGTGTAGCAAATTCAAACACAAGCCAGGACAGAATAGAGCACTTGAGGTTAGAAAATTAAATATGCTTCTAAACCACATGACTACGGTCAACTATTAATAATAAAGAAAAAAGAGTTTTTGGCACAATAATATACTTCTATCAATCTGCTGACATATGCACACAGACTCTTCTAGTGTGCAAAAGCTCAAGAGCAGTGGCAAAAAAATTAGAAACTTTGCAACTAATCAGTGTATGGTTTATGCGCAATAATCTCCAATTTGTAGTATCTATATAAACAGGAGGATTTGTGATCAACAATTTGTCAGCTGAGAAGGAAAATACGTATCTGACCTCATGCCGTTGTGTTTGATCCAGTCATAGATGTAAGTTGAAGATGCCAAGACTTTCAAGTACAGGGTTCAATCCAGATGGTATGGGTTCAGCCTCCTCATAATCACACGCGATATATAACACCAAGAACTATGGTAAAATGGCATAATATTTATAGTAGATGAATGCTAACTTGCAAAGGAACTCTGAAATCCAGCATCATCCATGTAAGCCTTTGATCTTGAACTAAAAGGGAATAAAAAAACAGAACATACAAAGTAAGCTATAAAGGGAATTAGGCTGTTCCGGCAGGCTTTAGCTAAATGGAGCATGGAAAGGCACTGAAACTAGGCAGTTCATGGAGATATGATTTTTTACTCTACTTTAAACATCAAATGTGGCCATAAGGAATTGATTTGGCCTATTTTGGAAAAAAAAAGCAATGAATTAATGATGAATTTGCGAAGCTACACCATGAGAAATTACTTATGCCAAGTCATAGGTGTTCATTAGGCATCACCGCATCAGTCAAAACGACAGTGACAATGAAGAACACCTAGTCACCTTACTAATATGCCCATATTGGATATCCAAAGCAACAGAAGAACAAATCGACACCTAGATCAATTGAACTGCATATAATTAGAAAAGTAAAATTAAGTAATGCTGGACTGTGCACAGTATCTTGAGTTTGGGAAAAAATTGCGAGAAGCACAGAGATCTGGGTGAATGGATGGCGACCTCACCTCATGAACTAGGGAACTCATTGTTGGGGGTAGCGAGATGAGGAAGCAGTCGTTGATGGAGGGCAATGCTTGAAAATGGGCTTGCGGATGGAGGGCCTCGGGCAGTCGGGCGGGAAATCAAGGGCTTCAGATCGTAGAGGAAGGCCACGGAATCCCGTTTTCCTCCGTGGAACCCACCGGCAGTGGTAACCAGGGGCGGCAGCGGTGGACCTAGGCCACCTCCAGCTCCGACCCTTGCGGAGGACACGAGCGGAGCGAGCCGGCAACAACTTCCCAGAGAATCACCGACGGAGAACCCCAGCGGTCGCCTCCTCATCAACCCGAGTGAAGCGAGCCAACAGCAATGAACCGCGTGGTCGCCTCTTCGATTGACAGCCCGAGCGGAGGAAGGAGATGTTCAAAGATTGGAACGAAACGGGAAATAAAAAGAATGGAAAAGAAAAAAGTATATGCGCCTAAGCTTGGGAGATCGGATAGCGGAGGGAACTTGCACCAATGTCAAACATTGGAAGGTAAGATGGAAAGAATCTTCCGAAAGATGGATAGGATTTCTGACTCCAGACCCCGCTGGATCCTGGGCTTTTCCTAGGGTTGGAAGCCCACGGGCAATGCTCCCCCATGCCAGATTGGCCCAGCATTTGGAAGCTTGCATGACGGGGTTTCGTGGACCGATTGAAATCCATGACCCATTAGGTCGAGCAACGCTTCCCCTCCTCGCTCGCAACGCGCCGACGCCGCCTTCGTCTCCTTTCTCGCGGGTCTCCCACCCCTAGAATTTTTTTATTTTAGCCCTTTTCATGAAAATTTTTCACAAATACGCCCCTGGCGGATCTAATTCAAAAAATGGACCCATAGCTTGGCGTCAGGATGGCTGGCGCCAAGCTAACACGTCTTGGCGCTAGCCTCCATGGCGCCAAGGTTCAGCCGTCGCGACTGACGGGGCACCTGATGTGGTGGAGGCTTGGCGCCATGCTTCCAACATAAGGGCCGCACCCCTTCTTCTTGACCGAGCCTTCTTCCTCATCTTTCTCCTCCCTCTCAGGTTTTTTCTCTCCCCACTTCGCCCTATACTACGAATCGGCATTTTGGCCTAAGAAACTTTCATTTTGTCCATGGATCTTGAAGAGCAAGGTATCATCTCTTCCTCGTAGCTTTTTTTCACATCAATTCGCTATATATTAGTTGGATTTTTGAACTTAGGATTTCATGCAACCGTAGGATGCCGAGGCGTGGAGAAGCTAGGAAACCAAGGTAACCTCAGCGCATGTAGTTATGTTATGTGTTTATTGTTGTGGATCAAATGGGAAACTCTAATTGTAGGTTTATTGTTAAGTGCTTTCGGTTCTTACAACGAAATAAACTAAATTGTAGTTATGGCGCCAAGCTGACCGGAAATGCCTTCGACCCATTGCCTCTGCCTAGTGGTGTTCTAGTTCCTATGTGCTTTTGCGGCGATCCTTGCAAGGTTGCCAAGTCTGATGAACATGACACGTATAGGCAGAGGTATAGGATGTGTTCCAACTTTGAGTTTGAACCTTCACTTCATCAGTGCTGCATTAACAAGTTGGTAAGGAATTGTTGTTGTGCTATAATTATTTTCCATATTTTTTTTTGTTTTCTAACAATTGCATTTGTTGCAGACCCCTCTACCGCTCTGTGATTTTGAGCAGTGGATCGACACTGAGATCAATCCTAAAGACAAGGAGGAGATGGAGGATATGTTGCCCTGGGATGCAGAGAGGAAGGAGATGATGGAGAAGAGCCTCAGAGAGGAGGCTGTAGAAAAGGAGCACAAGGAAGAGGAGGAAAGGAGGCGTGTTGCTGCGGAAAGGGAAGACATGGAGAGGAAGTTTGAGCGTGCGTGCCAAGTGAAAGCAGAGATTCAGGAGAATCCTGATGCCTTGAGGAAGGGAAAGTGGCCTCGTTGCACTCAGTAGTCTTAATTAGTTTCTAGTTCTATGGTTTATTTATGAACAATATTATCTACTGTGGGACTTTTCATTATGTTGTCATGTAATGCACTTTAAGTATGCACTTTAAGTATGGGCATGCAAGTGGTAGATGACGTATGTTTATTTTGCGACGTAATGCACTTTAAAGTTGTACTCTTTAGTGAAATTTTCGCAGAAAATGAAAATTGTACTTCTTAGTGAAATTTTGGCAGAATTTCCCCTATTTTTTGATGCAATCCATACACAATTATGAGATGAACCTAAATACAAACATACAAGCATATCGCACATTCATAATAAAAATCCACAATAGTTCACACTAAAAGTCCATATACACAATAGTTCACAACGAAAGTCCAGAATAGTTAATAATGAACGTCCATTCATAATGAACGTCCACAAAGTTCATAATGAAAGTCCCCAATAGTTCATACACACAATAGTCAAATAATGAAAGTCCATATACACAATAGTCCATAATAAAAGTCCACAAAGTCCATGAAAGTCCATATACACAATAGTCAAATAATAAAAATCCATATACACAATAGTCCATAATGAAAGTAGTAGCATCTACCATAAAGTCCATAATAGTACACTAGCATCTACCACAAAGTCCACAATAGTACCCTCACTGTCTCCTAGTCTTACCCTTACCCTTGTGACCAAGAGCGTCGGTGCCTGGAGTGTAAGGAGAACGTGGGCGACGTAATCTAGTGCCTACAACCTGTGTAGGCTAAGTCAAGGAGCGTTCTGGAGCTGAGACGGGTCAAGCTCCTCGGGCCTCTGGTCCCCGTTGTCATCATCGTCGTCGTCCTCATCCTTGGACGCAATTGCTCTAGACCATAATGGGCCTTGCCTAGACGAACCAACGCCTCATCCGTGTGGGGATGGAATGTGCACGTCTAGCGTCGTGGCTGTCCTACAACCACAACGAGCAGCTGCACGGTGAAGCCGAATTGATAGTCGATGTTGTGCAAAAACTAGTTAAATGAAAGAATGTAACGTATTAACAAAGTATTTGAAAGAATATTTTGATTCTTACATCTAGAAAACTTCGTGTCTCGTGGTCCGTAACTCTAGGACGGAAATGCTCAATGTCTCTAACCGAGCTTTGGAGGGTACAACCCTGCAACAAATTTCCAAAATGATTAAGTCACTAAGTCACTATGTCAGTAAATAACTAAATGATCAAGTCACTAACTTAGTAACTCACTAAACCACTAAATGATTAAGTCACTAACTCATTAAGTCACTAAGTCACGGACTCATTAAGTCACTAAGTCGCTAACTCACTAAGTCACTAAACCACTAAATGATTAAGTCACTAACTTACTAACTCACTAAGTCACTAACTCACTAAGTCACTAAACCACTAAATGATGAAGTAACTAAGTCACTAAACCACTAAATGATTAAGTCACTAACTTACTAACTCACTAAGTCACTAACTCACTAGGTCACTAAACCACTAAATGATTAAGTCACTAAGCCACTTAACTACTAAATCAATAAATGATGAATGGCAATAAGTCACTAACTAACTAACTCACTAAATCACTAAGTAACTTAACATAGAAAAGTAAGGCAATTGACTTACCATCCTATCCAGAATTGGTCCTGTCTCCACCTGCCTTCCTGCACGAGTACTTTGGTCGTACACCGTGTCTTCATCATCGGATGACTGGATGTCGGCGTAGTTATCTTGTGTCCATTGTACCCTCAGCCTGCTACACGTCGCACCTTGGTACCAAGTCTGGTATTGCCTGTACTCACTGTTTGTGTGCGGGTCATCGTTCTCGTCCACGTTGTCATGGAACTGATCCTATTGCTCAATGTAAGCCTGGTGGAACTCGTGCCACTCAGAGACCTTTCGCTTCTTCTTACGATCCACCCTGCATGTCACGTTAGATGTTATGAGTTGCCAAACTTTACTTAATGGTAATGGACCATCACAAGATAATTAAAATAGCAAAACACCTACTTGTGTAACTCCACTCTAGTCGAGATTGCAGGAGTTGGCCAAATCTGCCTTATCCCAAACTGACATGCTACTCGATCAGGCATGTGGAACTCGACAGCATAGAAGCATACCAGAGGGCACTTCATCCTGTATAAATCATCATCGCTCACACACATGACACTTACAGCAAAAGGAAGTGCCCCCTCTCCTTCGTACGGCTACCAATCTACCTGCAACATGTCAAAACAAGATGTTAGCTGTTATACTAAAGTAATAGAAAGCATCATTAGAAATAAAATTTACTTACACTATAAGCCATGAGCATGTCTAGCTCGTTAATGTAATCTAGGTACGCCCGCTCCAACCTCGTGTGGCCAACCTTAACTTGGTCCCAAAGGTACGCCCACGTCGGCTGTTGTCTCGGTGTCTGACCTGGGAACCACAGTCGACGGCCCATAGCCTCGGGACGACCAACTGGTAGACGGGCCCACATCCCCAACTGCAACAGGTACACGCACCCACCAACTGACGCTGAGGCCAAAGTCCGATGGCACGCCTCGCACAGTTGTCGGTAAAGGAAACACAGCACAGCTGAGCCCCAACTGTACTGACCCGCCTGCTACCAGTCAGAGAGGCAGTGGATCCACATCCAAGATGCAGTGTCACCCATGGCGTTTGGGGAAAGAACGCAGGCAAACAGGTACAGGATCCACGCCTTGCAGTAGTGCCCAACTGTCTCCGCATCCGCGTGCTGGGGGCAATGTCCGAAGTGTTCCCACAGCCAGGAGATTAGTACTCCAGATGTGCGAGCCCCTTGATCCTCAACCTCACGACCAAGGAAGGTTGCTACTCGTGCTCTCCAACCCTTTGACACGCACGGCGCAATCACTGAGTTGCCACGAATCGACAGACCCAGCATCTTCTAACAGTCCTGTAGCATCACTATCATCTCTCCGAAAGGCTGGTGAAAGCTGTGAGTCTCGGGCCGCCACCGACATTTTAAACAAATATTACTTGTCAAATAGGTAAGGACACAAAAAATTGAACATGAACGGAGGCACTAGACGTAGGATAATACCTGTCAACCAACACAGTTATGGCCGCTGAGTTGAACTTGGGCAACCCACAACGAACCTAAAACGAGATGACATCTAGGCCCGCCATCTCTAGTAAAGAAGTGTAGCGTTCGTCGTACTGCAATGCCAAGAACCCATCATGGGCTCTAGAGCGAAGGAGCGGAAGGACCTGCATGCAAACAAACAAAGTCTTTCGTTATTTGAGGAACAACACGTGTACGCTTACAAAAATTAGATCAACATGTGTAGATTATTACCTCCCCCTCCCCCCCGCTATGAGACGTCCTCGGTGGGTCTGGTCGTACGCTTGGTCGAGTAGGTGGAATTGCGCCATACTAGAAAAAGTCAATGACATATAAAATCAGTAAACAATGAAACATAAAGTTAGAGATGTACAAGTAAATGACACTATTACAATCATAAATTAAGACACACATAATTAATTGAATGGAGAAGACACATATGAAGTAATGAAAAGAACCATTAGTCACACCTCACTAATCTGCCAATGGCAAGTGCGTGAGTTATGACCCAGTCTACCGCACTTGCCGCACTCGTTCTGCTCGGGGTCAGTAAGAAATGGTGTTGCTCTATCACGCCTCGTTCTTCTGGATACCTGATCCATAGTCATCTTGTGCCTCGTCCTCTTCCTTGATCCACACTTATTCCAACGGTAAGCTAGATCCGCAATGTATTTTGGCCCATCATAGGAAGGCCACTCTCTAGGATCCCGAAAAGGCACGAAGCGGGGGCTCCATGTGCGCACAAGCGTGTCTACACTGAACTTATGAGGTATCATGCTCTCGATATCAAAGTTGCGATGCCTAGCTGCTACCACCACATGAGAACATACGAAGTGGTACTGCCTTGGCTTACCACAAGTGCACTTGAAATCTCAGAGGACTACCACATGTATCCTCGACTCTTGGATCTCACCGTTGGATGTTGTCCCGCCCCTATGCTCCACCTGATAAGTCCCTATGGTGAGGTTAAAACATTGAACCTCATGTGTGGCAGCCCTTTCATTTGCAATGCTTAGGTGTCTCTTTGGTTTTTCAGCCCATCTCTCCCTAGCACTCTGCAACGCTTTTGCTTTGGCGTGTCTTTCATTGAACCACGCAACAAGCCTGTAGAAGGTGAATTGAGCGATTGCGTTTATGGGCATACCACATATCCCCAATAGCAACTTATTGAATGACTCCGCCATGTTGCTGCACTGAAACTCATACCTCCATCCGCCAGTGTCGTGAGATCTAGTCCACTTATCCAAATCTCTTATCAAAGCTGCGAGCCATTATCTACCTTCTGCATTTGTTGCAGACCTGACCTGCTCCAACTTGCGCTGAAAGTAATAGTCCTCAAGCTGACGAGCAGCAACCTGAAATAGCTCAAAATTATCCTTCACACCATCCTTCCAAAGTAGGTTCTCGGCAAGGTGCCGAGTACACCAACGATGATGCAAAGGTGGATACCCCTCTATCTGCTCTTGCACGGCATTAAGTATGCCCTGGTGCCTACCAGATATGACACCAACTTCCCTACTAGGTCCAGCCACATGTATCCGGACTAGTCTCAAGAACCATTCCCAACTATCATTGTTCTCCCTCTCAACCAGTGCAAATGCTAAAGGAACCAACATGTTGTTCGCGTCACAAGATATGGCTAGAAGTGTGCCCCTATATTTGCCAATAAAAAATGTGCCATCAACAAAGAAGACGGGACGACAGTGCCTAAAGGCCTCGACACACTGAGGGAAGCACCAGAATGCACGCCCAAATATCTGCCTCCCATTCTTCCAAGCATTTGGTTTTGGGATGTACTCATAATGTATGCCTGGATTCACCGCTTTGATTGCACTGAAAAGCATTGGCAGCTGCTCATACCCAGACTCCCAATCCCCATATATCATCTGCCATGCTCGTTGCTTAGCCCTCAAAGCTTTACCATAAGTTATCACATAACCTCCATAAATCTCCGCAATGGTTCTGATAATTGTCCTAACTTTCATGTTGGGTTGTTCCTTCAATATTCCCATCATCCGTTTGGCAATTAGGGTAGATGTCAACTGTCGATGTTTGACTGTAAGCTCATGGTCAGCACAATTGTGTGCACCAACAACTTTTGTGATCTTCCACTTCCCGATGATATTTTGCTTCCTTGCACAAACCCTCCATGGGCACCGTTTCTTGTCATACACAACTGTGTAACGGCGCTGCGCATATGAATGCAAGACCTTGTAAGGTCTCTTTCACATCACCACAAATGCCTGCAACCACCTCTTCAATGCGGGAAGGTCCTTGAGTACCCTACCCTCCTCAATCACCATACTAGGGCTGGCCTCAGGAGCTTCTAGGAGCTCATCATCACGTCATTCTGCAAATGCGTGATCGGAATGGGTAAGATCGCTGAACTCGTGAACTCTCGGATCACGACGTCCAGGGAAGATACGCCTGAACATCTCAACATCACTCTCTGTCATCTCTCCAACAGGGCGATCATCATCAGAATCAAGATCCACTCCCATCTCATATGCATCTTCATAATTCATAATTTCAACACTATTGGAGCCACGCAATCCACAGTTTCAGGAATGTCTCCTGCAACATAAGTAGAAATATGAGTAAAGAACAAATTGATGGAACAAAGGGGGTTAGCTCCCAACAAGAGAAACTGATAAGACACTTGGATTATTCTGTGTCACAAGGATCTCATGAGGAGAATCTGCCATATCATCAACAGTCCGACAAACATCTCCAACTACTTCATTGGAGGCAGATTCAGCATCGGGAACCGTAGGTGCCACCTTCACGTCCATAACAGGTTCCGGGACGGGAGAGTCGAAGTGTGCCCGTTGACCCATTGGTCGGGAAAACCGATGAGGAATTGGATCAACTAACACCCGATGAACAACCACTTACATACTTGGGGAATAGCCGTTCATAACCGTTCTCACATATTTCTCCCACTAGTCTGCACACCGAATTGGGACCATCTTCCTTTGAATGTTGAGAGGGGAACCTAGGTGAAGTACGCCCTCGACTGTGATGTCATCATCTCCATGACAATGTATCTCCTCCCGAGCCCTTGCAACCAACTCACTAAACGAGAGCTTCTCATCGAATATCACAACCTCGCACTGCATGGCAACAAACTTAACACATCCATAGTCATCCCTTTCCACGGTGCCTCCATGATATATGCTCACTACATTGTCCATCTAGTACATAAACATAACGACGCACAATTCATTTAGTCCATAATAAATAAAGTATTCTAAGTACAAGCTCTCTAGTATGAAATGAGATACTATCAATTCACTACTAACTACTAAATACTACTAACTAACTACATCACCTAATATGTACATATGTACCTAAGTATATAACTACTTAACTAAATGTCGTAATAACTATATTACTATGTAACTAACTATATATCTAACAACGTAAATAAAATTACATACAAAGAAAATTCTATCTAACTATCTATTTCTCTATCTAACAATTCTATCTTCTTATCTATTTATCTATCTATAAGCACATCCACCTAGTTAAATAGTATCATGAGTATTCTGTATTCCTTCTTTCGTTGCAATTCATACACAAAACCTACCAAATTAAATTAGTTTTCATATCTAACAATTCTATCAAACTATCAATTTATCTATCTAACTATTTTATCTAACAATTCTACCTACCTATCTAAATTCTACCTAACTATTCTATCTTCTTATCTATCTATCTATCTATCTATCAATCTAACTAATCAATCTATCTAACTATTCTACTAACTACCTAACTATTCTACGAACTAACTATTCTTACCTATCTCAGGGACGGCGCACACCGGCAGCCAGGGGCGGGGGCGGCCGGCAACCGGCGGGCGCCCAGGGGTTGGGGCGGGCGGCCACCAGAGAGGGCGGGGGAGGGCGGCCATGGGTGGGTGCCCAGGGGTGGGGGCGGGCGCCCAGGAGTGGGGGCGGGCTGCGGTGGTGGCGGCGCGCTCCGAGGGTAGCGGCGGCGTGCTCCGAGGATGGCGGCGGCGGCAGTGTTGGAGATAGCAAGAATAGTTTGAATGAAGAAGCAAGAAAAGAAAGGAATGGCGTTCCTATGGTTGTAGGGCTTGGCGCTAGGCTGGTTGACGCCAAGCCTTGGCGCCAAGATCTATGGCGCCACCACGTAAGTCATGCCATGTAGATCTAGGGGTTGGATCTTGGCGTCATGGAGGCTGGTGCCAAGACGTGATAGCTTGGTGCCTATGGGTCCATTTTTTTAATTAGTTCCATCAGGGATGTATTTGTAAAAAAATTTCACGAAAAGGGTTAAAATAAAAAAAAGTCGGCTCCCACCCCTTTGCTTCCCCTCCTCGCTAGCACCTCCGCCTCTATGCTCACGAGCCCCTGCAGCTGTCTCCCCCACCTCCATGCTCGCGAGCCCCCATAGTTGTCTCCCGCACTCCAACAGACGCTGCTCACAAGTAAATCTTCCTCCTCCTAGTCCTCAGTTTGTCTTCCGAGAGGAGGAGCTCAGGGAAGGCGCAAGATCTCTGGATGGCTATAGAGGCTTGATGATGGCGACTCAGGGAACGGAATATCTCTGGGGAAAGGGGAAGGCTGATGTGCTTCTTCCTTCTCTGTCTGACCAAATGTATGGAGCCAAAAAATCCTCTCTTGTACGTGAAATGGTGTGTAGACGTAGGCGTATTTGTGATTGTTCTTGGTTGATTGATCAGTTACGTGTGTCGATTTTGCCCAGAATTTGGTAGATCTGGTTAGCTTCGGATCCATTAGAGTCTTAGAAATTTTGTAGGTAATTTATGCATTTTTCGGATGTTGGCTGCTAATTCACTCGAGGTACAATGCTATTCTGTTCTCTCAAGTGACTTAGACGTTGCTTGATTTTTGGACAGCAGTGCTGAAAATTTGTGGTCGTGTTGCCTGTAGTGGATTAATGCGGCTATAAAATATTTAGTTTTCGGCGTCACTGAATGCTCAGCTGCAACATTAGGAACTTTTTCTAATCCTCTATTTGTTTTCTTTGCAGGCTAAAGTGGATCATTGGAATCATGAAGGGCTATCTCAGATTAGCTTCTGGGGGTAGCTCACGAGCAGCCAGGTAGGGATAAACCTGATGTCTGCATACTTCATGCATTCAGTCATGATTAGTCCAACAATTCAACATGATGTATGTTTAATATATGCATATAATTAGGTTCTCTAATTAATCAGCAAGAAAAGTAAAGGGTTCTTGGTCTTTAGGAGAAGGCCCTTAATCAGGTATGGGTTCTTATTTTCCTGGCTAGTTCACTATTTTGAAATGCATAATATCAATGCACTAGCTCAATAATTGATTTGTAGGAATACCGGTCCAAAGTTCATTTGTGCAGTAGCTGAAATCACTCATGAGATTCGTAGACAAAATAGGCTACTATTCTTTACTTCATTATTCCTCTTTTCGGTTGCCAGGAGATATTGGATTGCTTCAAATACATGTATTTTATGATGGACTTAATTATTAATCCTTCGCTTAGTTATTTCATAATGCAGTTTGTTACACATTCAATTGCTTCTTGATTTTGAAATTGTAGGTGTTATAGCCTATGTTACATAAAAAGGCAGTCCATTGCAAGAGCTTATCTCTTTCTTTTCCATTAATGGCAAAATAGGCATTTTCGTCCTCGAACTTTCGTCCATAGGTCAACTTCGTCCCTCAACTTTCATGTGGACCAATTTAGAACTCCAACTTCAGTTTTCCGGTTCAATCTCATCCTTCATCTGACTTGAATGTCCATGTAGACCTTCCACATCAGCCAGCCTCATCATGCCATTGCATGCAAATGTCCAATATGCCCTCATTCTATTTGGCTGCATCCCCTCTCGCTCCATCTATTGCCCCCTCGCATGCCTTGGTCAACGCTCGCTCTATCCCTCCAAGGCTCCAAGGCTCCATGCCTCCATCCATCCTCGTCGTGGCGAACCCGTTCCTCCGAACTGCAGGCCCTCGCTGGAGGCTACCGCAACAATGGAAGGCACCAAGATGTACCTGGCGAGAGACCCAGCCGTGTCTGACTTGTCGCCGTCCTGGGCATCGCACGCCACGATGTGGTAAAATATCGAGCCATGTTCCTCCGTTTTCTTCTGTCACATGGAGTTGTCGATTCAGCAAATTCTTTATCTTACCTCTTCCTATGCACCCAAAAGTTCATCTTTTTTTCGTTTAGCTAGTATCACTGGCTGCTACGCGAAGGCAATTTGTTCTTGCGGAAATCAATATGTTGATCCCAGAATTTGTTCTTGCGGAAATCAATTTGTTGATCCCAGAATTTGTTTGCGAATTATTCTCTGTCTGGAATATTTCAGAAAGCTACTTCAATTGATTGATGATTGAGTCAGAAGTGTCATCTCGTTGTTATGCAGGGTGCTGTGTTCTCCGCCTGGTGATCTATTTGAACGGCGTGACGGAGACTCATGGCCCAGCGATGGTGTGCATGTTGAAGCTCGAGCTGGATGCGCTGCCGGCAGGGTCTCCAGCACCTGGGCTGCAGGTGGACGTGACGGATCCCGTGACGATCCAGGAGTGTGCCCGCGGACGGACGCGCCAAGAGGGAGGTGCTGTTCTGGGGCAAACGTCCGATGTGGAGCGAGAAGGGGTGCAGGGCCTGCAGGCTAATTGAATGAGGGCATAAAGGACATTTCCATCTGATGACATGCGGCTAACTGATGTGGAAGGCTTAACTGGACGTCCAGGTCAGCCTAAGGACGAGAATGAATCGCAAAACTGAAGTTGGTGGACTAAATTGACTCGCACGAAAGTTGAAGGATGAATTTGATCCATGGGTAAAAGTTTAAGGATGAAATTAGCTATTCTACCTCCATTAATCAAAATCTTCACAGAAAGGTGACAGTGAAATTGGCAGTTTACTTCAGCTTGCACTTAACTATTTATCTAACTGAATTATCTATATGAATTACTTCAAATTGCTCTCAAGTATTAGCCTGCTGCTATTTTCTTCCAATTGCATTGTGCACTGAAGGCTATTTGTGCATTTTTATGTTCATCTTGATTTACCTACAAAGTTCCTGCAGATTCTCGAAGACATGGGATTTGAGATAGAGATCGGCTTGTAGGACAAAGACGGGATGCAACAGTATAGCAGGGAGATGATATTAAGACTTGTTTAGCTAGTGAATACAAAGTACTTTAATAAATTAAACTTAATTGATTTCATCCTTGAGATATATGCGATTGAATAAAGATTTTTTCTGGAGCCTTTCATGATATTGTGATGTCGACAATGGTCCGTTATGAGTTTATTATTAAGCTTTGTTACAATGCTTTTAAAGTACCCATGGTTTAAAAAAGAATTAAGTAGATTTACACATAATTAAAAGAGTATCATAGTAATTTCTCACTATTTTGGTATTTGGTCCAACCAAATTGGTACTTTATGGTACTTTCTTTGTTTCCACTGTTCGATTTCGCTGGACGGACGGCTCTCATTTTTATTCAAGCACTTTCTGCTTTTTTTGAGATGGTTTTTGTTTCCTGCATATTCCCCCTAGCTCGCAAACAGTGATGGGGAAGGGATACCATGTGGGGAAAGCCACCCAGGGAAATGATTTGACTAATAAAACCTCACCGGAGGCCTCCTTCCTTGGGTTATCATGCTCTTGGCTTCCAAACTAGCTCTAAGTGATAAATCCTAGAAATTATCAAAAAGTAGAAACATGTGTTCATCAATTTGGCAGACTCCAATTATCATTGACAAAAATAGCTTTGAAAACAAATTATCTTTCGAACTGCTGGCTGAACAATAGCTTTTTGCGATCATGTGAGTGTTATATCTTGGTAATTTTCTGCTAGCTCAATGATTGATATGTATTCTCAATGTACACGTAGTTTATTCTGTTGACCCGGAAGGTGCTTAATTATGCACATGATGTTTACAAGCGAGCAATGTACTCCCTCCGTCCAGGTTTGATGATGGAGCAACTCCAAAAGGCTGCTAATCTTACTCCCAATATTCTTTTTAGGGAGAAAAGGAGAAAAAACGAACTCCAACAGTCCACCCAAACCTTCTCTAATTTTTTAGCAACGCTAAAAAACAGCCTGCCACCGCGTATATTTTAGCGTTGGCGTTCCTCCCCCAATCCTAATTCCCGCACACCCGCGCGTCCCTTCCGATGGGCCCAATACGATGACGTGGCCTGTTTTGAAATATTGGGGGCAATTTATTAGCGATCTGCTGTGGATTGATATGTTTTTAGGGGAAATTTTTTTTAGGAGAACCCCCAATACATAGTTTTGGGGAAGAACTTTTTAGGGTACTCTTGGAGTTGCTCTAAGCAAACGGAGGTGGACAGCATTTTTTATTCGTCATCACAGACGTCTCGCGTCGCTTCGTACATGCGGCGCGGACAATTTTCATGCGCCAGATGTACTGCTGGGCTGTTGGCGCTAGCCTCCTCCTCGTCCATCGCACGTCTGCGGCCCTTACGTGCAGCGGGCCTCCTGCACGATGCTCGCATGCTTCCTCCTCTGTCCCTAACCCTGCATTTGCCTCTTGGCCTTGATCCCGACACCGGCCTCCTCCCGGAACCCAAGGTGTGTTGGTCTTCTCCTATGGATGCATAAATGAATATCGATGGATATGTGAGTGGAATGAACCCCAATCATCTATACATGCATGAGAGCAATTTAAATAGTGTGTCATTTGTACAAGATATCAAATAAGGCCGGAGTTGCGTATTTTCTTGGCCAACTAAGGCACAAGTTACTAACAGACCGTTCGTATCAAGCCAGGCTTATTACTATGGAACTGCCTATAGGGATAGAGTGGGTCGTCCAGATAGGAATCCAAGCTGTTACATCATTCATCGCTTTTCTTACTCAAAAAAAAAATGACTTCCGACATTGGCCCGTTTGCTCCGGCACCAAACTTAAGGGGGCTGTGTTAGACTTAAAATGAGAAACGATCGTGTACGGGAATCAAATGGTACAAGGCACGGCCCCTATCGATGGCCGGAGATGGCGGCTGCTGTTTTTTTACTAGCTTACGGCCCAGGCAGAAAAGTTATTCTGATAAAAGGAGATGACCTTTAGTCTTCAAAGTTGGGGATTTTGTATATCTCCAAGTATCTCATACGAAGGGAGTGCAACGATTTGGAGTTAAAGGAAAGTTGGCTCCAAGGTATATTGGTCCCTATGAGATTTTGGAGCAGAAGGGTCCTGTTGCCTATAAACTTACGTTACTTGATCAACTTGCCTCTATACATGATGTGTTTTATGTGTCTCAACTCAAGAAATGTTTGACGTGTTTCATGTGTCTCAACTCAAGAAATGTTTGACGTGTTTCATGTGTCTCAACTCAAGAAATGTTTGAGAGTTCCACAAGAAATTCTAGAAGATCCAGAACTAGAGTTGGAATCGGATTTGACTTATGAAGAAAGACCTATTAAGATTCTGGATCACAAAACATGAGATACTCGTACCAAAAGTATCAAGTTTTACAAGGTACGGTGGAAGAACCACACCAAGGATGAGGCTACTTGATGGAATCCAAGTATCCTAAACTGTTTGAAGAGGTTTGAAATTCAATGGAAAAATGTATAATATGTACAAAAGTAGTCCACCAATTTCTTTTATGAAGTTATAGAAAGAAAGTTATATGACGCATTTTACTTTCCACTTTGAAGAAGAAGTCTAGCATTGGAATCTCGGGATGAGATTCTTTTAAGTGGGAGAGGCTGTAACACCAAGTGTTTTTGGGACTTTAAAAGGTTATCAAGATGATAATAATGAAAATTGGAGTAAACTAAGGTATTATGAGTCAAGTTCAATTTTGGATGAAATTTGACCAAAAATTCAAATAAATGGTCGAATTTGGAAAAATTTGAATCAAACATGGAATCATATGTTGAAAGTGTTTGGAACTCAGTGGAATCAAGTTTGAGATCAAATTCAAGTCATAAGCATCTCAAATGCATAGTCAAAGTTGTTGACTTGGATTAACTATTCAAAATCTGTAAAATTCTCCAAGTGGCAATTAGCCAAATTTGAAATTGGCTTATGAAGAATTTTTCATCTAAGCTTTGGGATGTTTTGGACCACAAGTGGACTTGGATGATCAGTAAATATTTTGGACATATTGTTGCATAAGGAAAAGAGAGATTTCAATTTTAAACTGAGTCTCAAAGTTTGAAAGTTGTGCAGTTTTCAACTTAGCTGATAAACTGAATAAGTCTGAAAACAGTGCTGAGTGGGCAAATTTGGGTCAAGATTTTGAGGAAGTTTACATTAACACATTGGACAAGATCATGCAAAATGGAATCTCCAGCCTATGGTTAACTAATGTCAGTAGCTCTTGTACAAGGAAAAGGAGGTTTAAGTATTTAAATGTGAGCTCAAAGTTTGAATCTTGCACTGTTTTGGTGTTGACGGTTTAACTGAAGAATGTGTTCGAAGGGTTCAGTAGAAGCTCAAGTTTTGCCAACGTTTCGAGATCCATATCTCTTAATCTGTTGCTCTATGGAACAAAAGCTCCATCTATGACTTGTAGCAGATTGAATCATCTACAAGTTTGGTTAAAGGGAATAGTAGAGTTTGGATTGAAAGTTGAGCGCAATTTTGGTTTGAATTTTGGGCGAAAATGGAGGAAAGGGGAGAAGAAGCAGAGCAGTGGCGCTGCCACGTAGCTGCTTGCCATCGATGGCCGGAGGTGGTTTCGCCCGTGCCATGCACCGGCGCAGTGTGCAAGCGAAGCAGAGGAGCAAGCATGAGGTGGCCGATGAGGAGGTGGTAAAATTTTGTATAAGTACCGCTCCCGCCGGCATGTTTATCCTTTTTCACCACCGCTGCCCAATTTTCACCGCGCCTCGGTTGTTTTCAAGATTTTTGGCTAACTTGAGCTCCAGTTTCGAAAAGCTTCTAAGGTGAATTTGACCAGGGTTCAAATGATGAAGTTGTTGTATGACCTTAGTTCTCAAACACTTATAAAGGGTTTTTCTGGCGTTCTGTTCAAGTTTTGTGAGATAAGCTTATGCCAAGATGCATGGTTGAACTGATTCCAAACAGTCTAGATTGCAGGTCGGGGGCTGGGTTAACCAATCTGACCGACTTTGACCTAGGTTTTGAAAGCCTTCTATGCAGATTGTGACCTTACTCCTTTAGTCAAAGTTGTTAAGGGATAGAAGCTTTAAAATGTTTGTATAGAGCTCAGCTTGAGTTCATATTGAAGAATTTTAGATAAAGAGCTCCAAAGTTGGGACTTTATTTATTTTTCTTAAATCGGCACAGATTCAAATTTTGATTTTATGAAGGTCTTCTGCTCAAATTCAAACAAAACACCAAAAATAAAATTTGTTAGGGAAGTTGAGCTCTACAACTCTTAGTTGGAGATATTTTTAAGTTCTTGAGCAAAAATTTGATTTATGGTTTAAAAAGTTGTTCAGCTTGTGAGGGCAAAAGTGTCTTTTTGACTTGTCTTCACAACTGCCAATTGTTCTTCTTTATGCTCTAATGATGTTGGTTAAGATTAAACATGGTTTTATTAGGCTAGGTTGTTACATTCATGTGTCCAAATTATTGGTTATTTTCCTATTTATGCATTAAGTCTTGGAGTTGATTGAAACCTTACTTTTATGCATAATCCAACCTTGTTTGTAGGACATCTTTGCCACCTGTTCGAATTAATTAGTAATTATCCTATGCTTAGCAATGCTTAGTTTCACCTTTGAATAATTTTGGTTGCTCAACAACTTAAGGATAATATTGTCTTACACTTAACTCAAGGAAATGGCTTGGTTTTTGAAAGATGTGGACAGAAGCTGGAGATGGTAGTTTTGTCCACTAAGATTAAATTATTTAAGGCTCATTCATTGTTTTAACCACTGATCAAGTGATATTACCTGGTTGCTTACTGCCTTTGGGAACCAACAAGCCCGGTAGGTTAGTTGGCTCTCTGATTGGAAATATTCTTACCCGTGCTTGGCATGTGGGAGAAAGGTAGGGACGTACCCTGAAACTCACATGGAGATCAGGCCAGATGTGGGGTCCCATGTGGGGATGCGTCCTTGGGTTCAGATAATTATGTTTCCGATCTTTGGGTACGGCTAATCAAAAGGTCGTTATACGCAACCCAATCAGTTGCGCATGGCTAGTGATTAGGTATCTTCTACAGGATGTAAATTGGTCTGGATCGCTGCAATTCTCGGTTATGAATGCACTTGATCATCGCTTAAGCATCATAGAGTAAATAAGTTCAATATGATGATTTTTCTTAAATTAATATTGTTGTATGATGTTTAGTTCCACTTGATTGAGCAAATATTTTATTCACTTAGGTAAGAATTAATTGTGGTTAAACTAATAAAACTAAGGTTTCATAATTAGTAAGCTTTTCACAAAATGTCGAGTCGGCCAGTACAGTATTAAGCTATCATATTACTTGAAATTTTATTTTAATCTATCTATACTGGTTAGATGGGTCAGTCAGCAATGCTGAGTACCTTCGTACTCAGTGGATTCTCTTTTGTTGTTTTCAAACATGCAGCAGCAGTTTGTTGAAGAGGAAAACCTGAAGAACTAGGGTATTTTATGAGTTTCATAGTGCCGCAGTGTTAGACTTAGACGTTTAATTACTTACTTCCTAGGCTTGTTTAATTTGGAACTCTTAGAATGGTTTAACTTGCACTTGTTTCAACCTACGGTTTGTAATAATTCGTACCTTCAATATTTATGTAAAAATATAAAGTTTGTTGGTGCTTTCCCTTCGTGGATGTGATCCTAACGTATGGCTAAGATTCAAGTCATGGATGATTCGGGTTGTCCCGAGAATACTCAACGGACTACCGAATTTAAACTATTTTGAGTGTATTGTGAATAATTGTTGTTCCGACAGGCGCTCTTAAATCAGTTTAAGTCAAATAGTTCCACCACACGTGGCAAGTTTACGAGCACTCGCTCTTGGGGATTTCTGACTGCATGACCGAATGACCTGTCGGTCTTCGAAGTACCATCCATCCGTCCCATGTGAAAAAAATATATTGTAAAAATTTGACAAACAAAATGATTATTAGAAAAAGATTGTAGGGAAACTTTTTGTGCAAACATAGTATAAAAACCTTTACAATATTTTTTGGGGTAAAAAATGTGGTAAAATCTTCTAAAACAAAGTTTCTGAACAAAACTTTGACACGAAATTTCAAAGAAAAATTTTACCAACAGTTTTAGAATAAAAATTAGGACAAAATTTAACAAAAATCATAGACAAACTTAAGAAAAAAATAGAAAACAAAACTAAAAAAATAAAAATGCAAAAAAGGAAAGAGATGCCCACCGTCGCTGGGACGTCCACCGCGCTCTTGGGGTGGAGCCTCGCGGGCTCGTCGCCGCCGGTGCGCCGTCGCGCCCTTGGGGTAGAGCCTTGTGGGGCTCACCACCGGCGGGGCACTGCCGCGCCTTCGGAGCCGCGCTGGGGCTGCTCCCGTGCCCGCCGCCACTTGTCGGTCTCCTACTCGTGTGCTGGTCAGCGCCGCTTGCAAAAAGGAAGGGAAAAAAAGAGGGAGAGAGACAATCACCAGAAAAGGAAAAGGGAGGCAGGGAGAAGTCGATGGGTCCTTATCTTCTCTTGATGGTGGATCCTATCTACGCCCACGTGTCATCGACTGAAAGGACGAGGACCTCCCGTCGGTCATAAATTCAGCATTGCGCCATTGATGCATGGAGGAAGCCTTTTTTTCGTGGGTAAGGGCACGTACAATAGTTTAGACAGCTGCTGTCTATTTGATTTGCCATGTTAGACACAAAAAGCTAAAAAGACAGCTTGTACAGTGAGCCGTCTATTTAACTGTCTACAAGCTATTTAGTTCATTCATTGAAATGGCGATCAAGTGTACACTTGATCTTTGTAGTCATTTTGGTGCTCAATTGTACCTTTAATGATCTCACATGCAAGATATATCAAAAGGACTGTAATGTAAGTTTTTATTTTATTTCATGTCCTTCCAACCTTACTAAAAGAGCTTTCTATGATTTCTACCTTTATTAAGGGCCAAACTGTAAAATTACAAAGATATTTCTCCCGAACCTGCCCTACCATCGTCTCTCTTATCTCTCCCAATGACTCCCGTATCTCTCAGCCGTCTCTCTCTCGATCCCTCTCTACCGTCTCTCTCTCTCTCTCTCTCTCTCTCTCTCTCTCTCTCTCTCTCGATCCTAGCACAGTGGCCAGCGCCCAGCGGCAAGGGATCGCGGCAGGCATCCAGTGGATCGGCTTTGGCGGCGCGGTTCGGCTTGGATAGCATGATGCGGTGTTCGACGGCAGCCAGCTGGTGGAGCAGAGCAGCAGCCGGTGGCCAGACACGCGCGTAGAGGCAAGTTACTCCTCCGGCGCCCAGTGGCAGTAGGGTGTGGCCGGTGGCTGGCGAGGCGCGGGAAGCAGGTAAGCAACCGATTTCTCACTCGATCTGAAAGAGACAGCACCGATTCATACAACAGGCGATGGGAGTCGTCACGTGACCTGGGAGCACGAGCCCCTGCCGTCGTCTCGTGAGATGATGGCTCCCTTCTCTCTCGTCATTAATTATTGTCCACGTCAGATTGTTTTGCCTCCGTAGCACTACATAGACGATAACTGTCTATGGGTTGTACGTGCCCTAAGCATGGAAGAAGCCTGAGCAAACCTGCTTGCCTTCCACTGCTGAGACCTCTTGCCAAGCTTACGTCATCATCTCCGACGGGGTGGGACACCCGACAGAAGGAATATTTCCCATCTATAAATATTAGATAGCAGTGAATATACTCCTCTGTCTAAGAGGCAACAAAAGGAATATTTCCCATCTATAAATATTAGATAGCAGTGAATATACTCCTCTATCTGAGAAAAGGTGCCTTCTTTGTCCTAAATCAAACAACTTTTTATTTGACTAGCGAGCTGATGAAGCGTGAGCCAGGCAACTATCGCAACTATCACAACTGAGGAAAGCCCCGTTAGTACAGGTTGGAAACCCTTTTAATACCCTTTTAATACCGGTTGCGCAACCGGTATTGCTAGTTCGGTACTAAGGGGTTCTTCAGTACAGGTTGAAATAAGGTACTAAGGGGTATTAAAAAATAAAAAAAAATTCCACCCCGTCTGAGCCACACCCCGCCCCGAGCTCGAGCCCAAGCCCCGCCCTTGCCCCCCGCCACCACCCTTGCCCCTCCTCCCCCGCCGCAAGCAGCCTGCCGCCGCAGATCCACGCCCGCCGCCGCCTCACCTCGCCGCTGCTCCTCACTACCGGTGAGGGGCAAGCGGAGGGGGGAAGGGAGGCAGAGGAGTGCTGAGAGAGAGGAGAGATAGATAGAGGAAGATAGGGGGAGGCGAAGATGAGATGGGAGCGGGTAGCAGGCTGGGGGGATGGATATGGTGGTGGAGAGCTCCTTTGGTACCGGGTGGAAGCTCCACCCAGTACTAAAGGTCACCCATTAGTACCGGGTGGAGCCTCCAACCGGTACTAAAGGGGTCACGGGGGGCTTCTGGGGAACTACCTGTTAGATCCGATTTTAATGTGAGCATTAGTACCGGGTCAAAAATCAACCGGCACTTATGCGGTGGATGAAAGGTCCATTCCCAGTAGTGTATGGACTAGAATGTCTCTTGGGATGATTTTTTGTTGATGACACCTCCTTACTATTTCATGATAAGCACAAGGTTAGAAGAAACGGAAGCGATGTTAGGTTAACTGATAATCCTCTTCCTCGAACCCATATATCTGCATGTGTTGGATATAGGATTGGGTTGTTACTTGTCAGACTGTCACCACTCACCACTGATTCTTCAAACTAATTAAACCCATCAGAGTCCCAAGTGTCCCAAAGGGAATCTCTCCTTCTTGCACCCCTCTATATATAATGCCGATCGAAACCTGTCATGAAACACAAAGCACATAATCCTTAGTGTTGCATACAGAAAACCGGCCCTGTAACGCCCGTGGAGCGTGGACATGATGCAGCCTCGTCCCAGCCAAAGCCAGTATTGCCAGGCCTCCCTTGCCGCATCCTTCGCGGGCGCAGGGTGGGCACGGTCCAAGGCGATATGGCCGGTTCCCACTCGGCCAGCGCTGGTTCTTGCCGCCGCTCATTCACGTCGGAAGAAACAGCAATCCGGCGGCACCAGCCTCCACAAGGCTACTACCACCGCCGGTGACACATCAAGTAGTCGGCTCGAAGCTAGGAGCCTCGCCGCCCAAGAGCACCGTGTGTATGTCGGAGGCAAGCTGCTGCTGCAGTCCTTCTTGGATTCCCCCAGTAACCAGCTCAGGCTCTCCTTCCAGCTCGTCAGCGCCACCGTGGCCGGTACACACCTACACACTCAAGTTTCTTTAGCTTCCATTTCGTTGGGCACATGCATTAATTTGCAAGGGAATGATGAAGCAGACGCGTGCGCTTTCGTGCAGGAGGCGACGGGCGCGGGGTGATGGGGGGAGAGGCTGTCCTGGAATCCATCCTCGGCGGCCGCGAGGAGACAGAGCTGGACGTTAAGCTGGCATGGCACGCGGCGCTCGGCAAGCCAGGCGCGGTGGTCGTGACGAACCACTCCGACTTCCCCGTCTACCTCAAGCTGCTGAGCTGCCCAGCCGCTGCAGGATCCGCCGGGATCGCCGTTTGTTTCGCCTGCAACGGATGGGTCTATCCTGTTGGGAAGCACCCGCATCGCCTCTTCTTCACCAACGACGTCCGTAATCATCAATACACACAACACAACGAGCAACAGTTCCAACACTAATTGTGTGAATTGTTCTGCAGGCGTACGTGAAGGAGGACACTCCGAGCCCGTTGCTCGCGTACAGGGAAGATGAGCTCGCCGTACTCCGGGGAGAGGAGGGAGCCGGCGAGCAGCCGTTCCAGGAGTGGGATCGCGTGTATGACTACGCGCTGTACAATGACCTGGCGAACCCTGACCTGCGGAAGGATTTGGCGCGCCCCGTGCTGGGAGGATCTCGGGAGTACCCGTACCCTCGCCGCACCAAGACCGCCCGGCCACCAACTCGGACAGGTAGAGTTCAGTCTCACGTCTCGTACGTCGATGATGCGACTGGGATATTCTACGATCTACGTATACGTTGTCGTGTTTTGTCATGTTGTTCGAGAAAACTATGGGTATCTCGTGTTTACAATTATTGGTGTCATGTCGTTGGCATTGGCTACAGAAGGTCACGTAGGGTCAAATGCCATTTTTTTAGAGAAATATATTTGTCTTATTGAAGCGGACATAATGGAGAGGGATGAGTCGGTAAAAATACCAAGTGGACATTGTGGGGACGTCTGTGTATTGGAAATTGGATTCGCATCTGAAGGCAGGTGCATGTAGGAACAAGAAAAGAGATCGAAACGTTTAAAAGAGTTGTCATACTTTCGACAACTATATATACAAACTTTCTTAATATCATGTGTGAGAAATGTTTAAAAAACGTGACAAATATATGTAAGAGAACAACCTTTTCTCACCTATCGTATTCATAAAAGTCTTTGCAACTACGACATGATTTCATTATTATTGAATTCAGCACAGATGTCGATGCTGATGCCACCTATAAGTACATATAAATCCCTTATGTTAAATGGAACAAATGTTTTTGGTTGGTGATCATGAAGTTAAACACTCTAGATCTGTATCATCAACATGTTCTTTAAGATTGAACACTTAAATTAGGGCGTCTATATTTCAAGTTGGTAGTTATATTTGCTTTGCTCTACATAGGCAATGCCCTTATTGAGTTATTGTTTGCAAATATAGAATTATTTAGATCTACATAGAAATTGCAAAATTGACTAGAATAATCCTACTGCGCGAACACTTCATTAGATGCTGTTTCCCAGTTGAAAGTAGTTCATTGTTTGCTCAAGTTAGTAATACCTCACTCCCCTACTAATGACGATGCTGGTTCTTGAACCATGTTCACGACACGATTTTCATCAATCGTGCATCAGATCCTCTCACGGAGACCAGAGTTTCACTGGACAAGCAGATTTATGTCCCGTGCGACGAGCGCGTCGGTACTGCAGCCATCGCAGCTCCAAGCCCTCCAAACCTGGGTGGCCACTTCAAGTCCATTGCAGAAATTTATGGCCTTGTCGGCCTCGACGACGTCGGCCGGCTGGCTAAGGCGAAGCAAATCATCAACAGCGGTGCCGCCACGCCAAAATTGCCCGTCCCACAAGTCATTTCAGGTGCAGACGTGCAGTATAATCGCTTCATTGTAAACCTAGTCTTTATATTATCATCTTCTATGCTATACAAGAATGTTCATTTCGGCTTTGATCTTAGTGAACCCAATGAGTTGGCGTAGAGATGAAGAATATGCTCGGCAGATGCTCGCTGGGACGAACCCGGTGTGCATCAAGCGTGTCACTAGGTTCCCCCTCACCAGCGAACTTGACCGGACCGTCTACGGGGACCAGGACAGCAAGATAACCAAAGATCACATTCAGAGGAACATGAGTGGCCTGACAGTACAGCAGGTACATCTACTCTTGATTTCTACTAGTTATTGCTCCTAGAGAATCCATTATTATTCAGAAAATGGAAAAGTTTCTGAATAAATTGTATGCCATCGTACACAAAGGCTGTGGAGGATGGGAGATTGTTCGTCGTGGATCACCACGATTGGGTGATGCCATACCTGAAGCGCATCAACGAGTTGCCAGGCGAGGAGGAGAAGGGCGAGATCTCGCAGAGGAAGGCTTACGCCGCGCGAACCATTCTGTTCTTGAATGATGACTCTACGCTACGACCTCTGGCGATCGAGCTCAGCTCGCCGCACCCGGACGACGAACGGCTCGGTGCTGTCAGCACGGTGTACACTCCACCGGATGCCAGTGAAGAGACCTTGTCCGCCGACAAGTTCACCGCGTGGGACCTGGCCAAAGCCCACGCCGCCGTGAATGATACCTCGAAGAACAACTTTGTCATTCACTGGTACGCAAACTGCAGAGTCCCATGTGCCAGACTATCAGCACCTTCCGGTGAAAAGGAGATGGCAATACGTATACGATATTTGGTATGATGAGTTTTCATGTGATCTTTGTAGGCTTAACGTGCATGCCACCATGGAGCCGCTCATTATTGCGACGAACAGGCAGCTGAGCGTGCTGCACCCCATCCACAAGCTCCTGAAGCCACATTTCCGGAACACGCTGCACGTGAATGCCGTCGCACGCCAGATCGTTCTCGGTTCAGGTGACAAAAGGAAGAATGGCGATATCTTCCGTGGCATACAGGAGGTCACCTACCTTGCAAGCAAGTACGCCCTGGAGATGTCCTCAAAGGCCTACAAGAACTGGAACTTCACAGAGCTTGCTCTCCCTGCTGATCTCATCAAGAGGTATACTATGTGGTAACTCAGTTGCAATGTTTCTATATTCAAAAGCGATAGAAATAGTGTGTTTGAACTCTATGATCAAAACACCAGTAGTAGATGATATAGTGATATACTGCATTGCATAAAAGATACTAATTAGGAATTGTGCAACGAATTCTAACCATGCTTCTGAATCAATTTTGTTGTGAAAAAATTCATTTGCAGAGGCGTGGCAAAAGGTGATCCAAAGAACCCAGAGAAGGTTGACCTGCTGATCAAGGACTACCCGTATGCAGTGGACGGTCTCGAAATCTGGACGGCAATCAAGAAATGGGTCACCGACTACTGCACCATTTACTACACCAACGACAGCGCCGTCACGGGCGACAGCGAGCTCCAGGCGTGGTGGAGGGAGGTGCGTCACGTGGGGCACGGTGACCTGCAGGGCGCGCAGTGGTGGCCGGCGATGGACCGCCTCGCCGACCTCGTGGAGACGTGCACCACCATCATCTGGCTGGGCTCGGCGTTCCACGCCGCCGTCGGCCTCGGGCAGTACGGGTACCAGGGGTTCGTCCCCAACAGCCCCACCCTCGCCTCGCGCCCGATGCCGGAGGTCGGAGCGGCGGTGACGGAGGCCGAGTTCCTGGGGAGCATCACCCCGAGGAAGGAGACGCTGGCGCTCATGGGGATGTCAGCCAAGTCGCTGGCGCGGACAGGGGAGGTGTTCCTGGGGCAGCGGCCGGACTCCGAGCTGTGGACTAGCGAGCGGCGCGCAGGCGAGGCGCTGACGCGGTTCCAGGCGAGGCTGGAGGTGGTCGCGGATAGAATCCAGAGGAGGAATGCCGACCGGACGCTGAAGAACAGGGCCGGGCCGGTGGAGGTGCCGTACACACTGCTCACGCCAACGAGGAAGCCAGGGCCGGTCATCCGCGGCATTCCCAACAGCATCACCAACTGAGCCCAGTCAGTCGTTCCAATCATGTTTTGTTGCTCATCGGTTGGTTGACGAATTTGACGTCTTGCGTATTGGTTGCCTGGTTGACTGGTTTGATGTAGTAACCTATGGAGTACTCTATTTTCTCATGGCCAATGAATATATTTGCCGACTTACTCCATGGTATTATACATTTTAACTTTTTTAATACAAAACTTTTAATATGTATCTCGATGTATATCTATACATAGCAAAAGTTAGGTATCTAAAAAATCAAAACGAATATTAATTTAGAACGGATAGAGTATAATATAATGATTTGCCCGTTAATGACCAATCAGTATTGTTAACGCTCAAAAGTGGCAGCGCCGCCGATCAGGCTCGAAAGCCGATTTGGCAGGTGGAACTGGTCTGACCGGGTTCCCTGACCGGTCAGACCAGTCTGCCCTAGTCCAAGAAGAAATCGAGAGTCCTTGTTGAATTGGAGTTGAAACGGGACTTTCTTTTGGGAAAAGGCCTCACACCCTATAAATATAGAGGGTCCTGGCCGATTGAGGGCTAATACCCAATCGTCAAATAAATCTTTTTACCTTTTATCTCCAAACCCTAGCTTTTCCAACCCCTTTGCTTTGCTCCTTCGTCTCGACGGCAGTTGAGGAAGCTCTGAGTGGCCTGACCGATCTCAGAGCAACCCTAGGCGTGTCACTCCGACGGGGTCCCTCCCGAGGCGGCGATCTTAGGTTTTCGCAGCGGCTCTATAAGGACCGGTTTGACCGGCCTGCCTGACCGGTCTGACCGGCCTGGTTCAGCGACGCTAACAAGATGATCTTTGGTGCACACGCGAGCAAGCGCAATTCGTGTGTTGACCAGAAAAAGCATCAACACATTTTGGCGACTCCGATGGGGACAGAAATATCTGGTTTCCATAACCATTCCGGAAAACCCTAGCAAGATGGGGTCTACTACGGACATCAACAAAGACAACATCATCACGGCTGCCGTGGAAGATCTCAGTGAGGAGGAGCAACGAAATCTGGCGGCACTCCAGGAATACGTTAAGATGCAATATCTCGTGGGCGTCAAGAAAGATCACAAGGGCAAGACGACAAGAGTGCAAGACTTCGAGTTGCCCGCGATCAAGATGAAAGACAACATGGTCGAAGAAGTACACAATGTGAATAATTTCCCCTCAAACCAAGCCGCCGTTAATGATGAGCTCCGTAAAAGTCTTGCTGATCAAAATAGAATCACTAATACATTAATGGCTCGGATAGATCAACTTGTAGGAAATAAATCCGTTTCTTATGATAAAAACGATTTTTCACAAGTTGACTCGCGTGGGGCTGCACAAACTAGTTCATCGGCAAATGTGGGGGCCATTCCTGAAAACCCTGCATACGGCATGCCGTTGAGCTTCTATTCAGGGCAAACGCCGCCTCGGACCCAGCCGCAACAGCCGATCGAGCACGGCTGGAGCGGTTAGACCGGTCAGGCATTTCAGGCTGGCCAGCTAACCGTCGTCACCGAAGCACCAGTGCCGATCACTGTCGTGCCTAGCTCGATCGTTCCTGACCGTGTTGGTGAGTTTGGGGTTAACCCATCCTCATTTGGCACGATAGCATACACGTCTCCTCCAATCCCCAACAACGTTATGGCATCTAGAAGGATCTCGAATGACGTGTTTTCTGATTTGCACCGCATTCAGAGCGGCAACCCACCCCATGCGAGCATCGTGAATACATCAGCCCAAGAGCACTCAGAGATACCCTCCCTTCGCGAGATTAGGAAATTTAGAGAGGAGGTGTTAGCTTTGATGCAAAGCAAATACGACATAAATACTGGGAGTTTGAAATTATATCAAAAGCCGTATCAAGCTGATTTTGACTATGTTCCCTACCCAGTCGGTTGGCGCATGCCCGATTTTGTTAAATTTAGTGGCGAAGATAACCGAACTACTTGGGAACATATTAGTCAATATCTTGCTCAGCTAGGCGAGGCGGGGTATTATAATGCTTTGTGCATTCATTTATTTTCCTTATCATTAACCGGAACCGCTTTCGCTTGGTACTTGTCCTTAGCTCTCAGCTCTATTGATTCATGGGAACAATTGGAGCAAAAATTTCATGATCATTTTTATACCGGAAATTTTCAATTAAAGTTGACGGATTTGACATCGGTTAGACAAGGCAAATAAAAATCTGTCGTTTATTACATAAGACGATTCAAAGAAACAAAAACTGGTCTTTAATTTATAGCTAACCGATAGTGATTTAGCTGACCTTGCGCTTAAGGGTTTAAAATCCTCCATTAGAGATTGGCTAGAAGGTTTTGAGCTTCACACTATCACGCAAGTGTTAATGAAGGCCTCAACAATGGAACTTAGAATTGCTAAAGAAAAAGATAGCTTCAAGTCGCGTCGGTCTAATATGCATGCCATCGAGTATGATTCCGATAGTTCGAACGATGATGACAATGAAGTTTACATTACTGAATTTGTATGGCCTTCTAAAGCTAAATCTTACTCTTGTACATCACTTAAGCCGGCCCAAAAGAGTCGGCAAGAAGAAGTAAAATTTACTTTTGACGTTTCCAAGTGTGATCGTATTTTTGATGAATTACTTAAACTTGGGTATTTGAAAATAACTCATACCATGCCTCCACTTGAGGAATTGAAAAGAAAAGCATATTGCAAATTCCATAGTAGTTTTTCTCATGCTACCAATGACTGCAATGTATTTCGTCGACAGGTTCAATTGGCTATAAATGAAGGCCGGTTGACTTTCCATGAGATGCAAGTGGACAAGACACCTTTTCCTGTCAACACAATGGATATTCAACAACCTAAGGTACTGGTTCGGTCGCATCAAGCTAAAGCAACTAAAGGGAAAAAGTGATAATCGGGGAAGAGAAGCCCGATTTGAGAGGCAAAGAATTGGCAAGCGAAGTGGTGCATGAAAAGACCCCAGATGGTAGAGAACCATTCAAGATTACTGTGAAAACCTCTGGACACGGGGGCAAGCCTTGCACTCGGGATCTGGCCAAAAGCCGTCTGAGCCGGTCGGTTAGGTTGGACCGGTCAGACCGGTTCGGGAGACCGGTTAGACCGGTCTAACACAAGGCCGTCCCCGAATGCTAAAGCCCAAGCACCCGGAAATTGGGACCTGGAAGCTTAACATGGCAAAAGATTAGGGGAGCAGCCGTAGGCAGAATGTCACCTTTGATATGCTTCTGAACAAGTATACCAAAGAAAAGGGCCATTACAAGTGATCGGCCGGTAAAAAAAGAATGAGGTCACCTGTCCGCCAAGAGAAGCAAGGTTCGCTGCCGAGAGCGATTGTTAGACAGAGGGGCGACCAGGTGAAGTACAGACAGCATCCCTCCAGATCTTGGGCTCCTCAGGTGTCGAATCCTCCATGCCCGGTGTGGGATGATAATGGGGTGATGTGGGTGCCTTATCAATTTGTGCAGCAGCCGTCTTTCCATCCTGGATAGGGAGGCTCCAGAAAGTCAGCTTTGGATAGAGTTTCACATCCCGTGCACAGCCGGTGGGCTCCTCACCTATCTGGTCAGGATCAGCAGACCCGACCGGTCAGACGGGTCCCTCATGACCGGTCAGACCGGTTTGTTTAGACACCGCGCACTTCTTCCCCCAAGCAGGTGTATCGTCCCAAGAAAAAGAAAGGGGAAGTTCAGAAGATAGAGATAGACTCAGAGGAGGGCAGAGGAGAAGCTACTACCAAATTGGGTCTATGAAAATTCCCGTTGAGGCTAATGCAGAAAGACCGATTGATATGAACAATCCGGTCACAGCTCCTGTTCAGAAGGTATCTGCTGCCAATGATCATGAAGCTAGCAGCAGTGGGTCAAATTCTAAATATCTCCTACCAAGGTGGTGTCCTCCCGGGTTAACTCACACACAAAGGAGGAAATTGCAGAGACTAAGGCTATAGGAGAGAAGGGAATAGGAGCTGGAAAAGTAGAAGGATGAGCATTCAACAAGTACAGACCCATGGCGCCTCAAAAGAAGGAGTGGAGAGCAAAGGCCGACGTTCAGGCTGAACCGGTCAGACCGGTTGAGACATCTGAGCCAGCCCCTGAATCGGTCAAACCGGTCCAGGAACCGGTTAGACTGGTCTCGTCAAAAACTTCGCCCGTTTCCGCTCTTTCTGACCTTATGGCGTGCGATGAATATTTGGCATTAGTCCATGCGACAGAGGACGATGAACAACTTGTTAATTACAGTTCTTCTCCTGAGACGATGATGCTGGACATAAATGTGGTTCATATGTCAATGGATGGCTATGTTCTCTCGGAGGAAGATTTGGCTCACCTCAACTTTGGGCCTAAGGAAGCAGTATTCCAGAAGCCTAAAGCTACTGAAAACCATTTGAAGGTATTGTACATGCGAGGTCACATCAACGGGAAGCTGATTTCTCAAATGTTGGTTGATGGGGGAGCAGTTGTAAATTTGATACCCTATTCTTTGTTCAAGAAATTGGAAGGTTCAGATGAGGAGCTAATCAAGCCCAACATGACTATTAGCAGTATGGGAGGAGGAGAGCCTATGGGAGATAAAGGCATCGTCTCTATGGAGCTCACCGTTGGGAGTAAGACGTTGGCTACTGCTTTCTTCGTCGCCAAAACACAAGGTAACTTCAGCTTGATCTTGGGTTGTGATTGGATACATGCAAATCAATGTATTCCTTCTATGTTGCATCAATGCTTGATTCAGTGGATTGGCGACGAAGTGGAGGTCGTTCATGGTGATACATCGACTTGTGTTGCTGTGGCCGATAGTTCTACTATGAGTGCTCACGATAATGTTAGATGCGTATCTGGCGTAGATCTTTCAAATTGTGAGTACATTAGTTGCACAAAGGATGGCTTTGTCGCTGCTATACTAAAGCCGATTGATGGTCGGCTAGCTCATCACATATGATATAATGGACGCAAATCTAGAATGGTTGCAGCAAAGGCTAGAGCACTATCGGGTGTGAAAGAACGATATGTGTGAAGCCATTGAAGATCTTGATGACATGAGTAAATTAGGACAAGGGTTTACGTCGGCCGATCCTTTAGAGGAGGTGGATATTGGTGATGGTACTGTACCAAGACCGACATTGTAAACAAGAATCTTGAGCCTATTTTTAAGGCCAATTCAATAAAATTATTGAAAGAGTATGTCGACTGTTTTGCATGGAATTTTACTCAAATGTCTAGTTTAAGCTGCGAAGCTAGTTGAGCATCGGCTACCTACCAAACCTGGTTTTAGGCCTCATAAACAACCTACTAGATATTTTAATCCTATTATTTATGACCGAGTGAAAGAGGAAATCAATCGGTTACTTGATGCTGAGTTTATTAGGCCTTGTCGATATGCTGATTGGGTTTCTAATATTGTGCCTGTTGAAAAGGAAGGTACAGACTAGCTCCGTGTATGTATTGATTTTAGAGATCTTAATAGGGCTGCCCCTAAAGATGAATATCCTATGCCTATAGCTGATGTACTTATTAATGCTGCATCTGGTCATAGAATGATCAGCTTTCTTGATGGCAATGCTGGATACAATCAAATTTTTATGGCCGAAGAGGATGTATCCAAAATGGCTTTTGTGTGTCCAGGATTTGTTGGTTTGTTTGAGAGTGGATTGTTATGATGTTTGGTCTGCAAAATGCTGGTGCTACTTATCAAAGGGCTATGAATTTGATTTTTCATGATTTGCTTGGAGTAGTGCTGGAAGTATATATCGATGACATTGTTGTGAAATCGGCCGGGCCTGAATCCCATTTGGCTGATTTGAGACTTGCATTGGAACGAATGCGTCGGTATGGTTTAAAGATGAATCGACTCAAATGTGCTTTTGGTGTATTGGCTGGGAAATTCTTAGGCTTTGTAGTGCATGAGAAAGGAGTTGAAATTGATCTTATGAAAATTGAATCTATTAGAAAATTACAAGCTCCTACTTGCAAAAAAGAGTTGCAGAAGTTCTTGAGCAAGGTGAATTATTTGAGGAGATTTATTTGCAACTTGTCCGGGAGGGTGAATGAGTTTACTCCTTTACTTCGATTAAAGAATGAAACTGATTTTACTTGGGGGGGGGCAAAACAGCAAGAAGCATTTGAGGAAATTAAGAGTTATTTATCTTCACCGCCCATTCTTCAGGCTCCAAAGCATGGTATTCTTTTTAAATTATCTATAGCTGCCGAAGAGGGTGTTATTGGGGCTATTTTGACTCAAGAAAACGAAGGGAACGAGCATGTTGTTACTTATGTGACTAGAAGACTATTAGATGTCGAGACGAGGTACACTTTTATTGAAAAATTGTGTTTATCATTATATCATACTTGCACCAAGTTGAGGCATTATTTATTATCAAATACTTGCATAGTGGCTTGTCAAACCAACATAATTAAATACATGTTGCAAAAACCTATTTTGAGTGGTAGGATCAGTAAATGGGCTTATGCTCTCATCGAATATGATCTGATTTGTGAACCGTTGAAATCGATGAAAGGACAAATTGTAGCAGATTTTATCGTTGAGCATAGGATTAATGAGCAACTTGATTTGATTGTCGGTTATGTTACTTTTACCTCTTGGAAGTTGCACTTTGATGGATCAATTTGCAAAAATGGCTGCGGCGTTGGTGTGGTACTTATTTCACCCAACGGGCTGTTTTTGAGTTTCTTAGCTGGTTGGATCATAAGTATACCAATAATCAAACTGAGTGTGAAGCCTTGTTATTCGGTTTGGAAATTTTGCAAGAGATGGGGATTAAACATGTTGAAGCTTATGGTGATTCTCTGCTGGTAGTGCAGCAAGTGTCTAAGGTATGCCAATGCTTAGGCGGGTTTTTAAACGCTTATCTTGATAAATTCTTAGGCATAATAGCTTGTATGGATGAATTTACTATTTATCATATACCGAGGGAAGAGAATCTGAGGGCTAATGCTCTAGCACAACAAGCGTCTGACTATAATGTCCATAAAAGGAACTTTCATGAAAGAATGCCGACGCTTTGCGAGGTCGAGTGCTATGTCCTAGAGGAACCAGTTCGACCGGCCTCCGAAACCAGTATGACCGGTCTAACCGTTCTGACCACCCAGCTAACCGGTCTGACCGGTCTGTGTGGAGAAAATTCCACTTCTGCTATGAATCATCCCAAATTTGCTAAAGATGAAGTGGATGATTGGAGAACACCTCTGACTAATTATTTACAGGATCCTAAGTGCTTGGTTGGCAGAAAGGTTTGATGATGGGCGCTCAAGTTTGTGTTGATGGATGACGAGTTATATCGTCGGACGGTTGATGGATTGCTTTTGAAGTGCTTGGATTCTGATCAAGCTCGGTTAGCAATGGCGGAGGTGCATGAAGGGGTTTGTGGTACGCATCAATTGGCTCGTGTGATGAAGTGGCTCCTCAAGCGAGCTGGTTTTTATTGGCCTCATATGATAGTCGATTGTTTTCGCTACTACAAAGGTTGTGAAGAGTGTCAAAAGTTCGGGGATGTTCAGTTGGTACCTGCTGCATCAATCCATTCAATTATAAAAGTTGTGGCCATTTAGAGGATGGGGATTGGATTTTGTTGGTAAAATTCACCCTTCTTCATCAAAGGGGTATTGTTTTGTGATTATGGCTACTGATTATTTTACCAAGTGGACTGAGGTGATTCCCCTTAAGATTATGACACATCGAGAGGTGATTGGGTTTGTCAAGGAACATATTATACACAGATTTGGTATTCGGCAAACTTTGACCACTGATCAAGGGACTTCATTTATATCCAAAGAGGTGCGTGAGTTTGTGGAGTCCTTCGATATTAAACTGCTCAATTCGTCTCCTTATTATGCTCAAGCTAATGGTCAAGCCGAGTCTAGCAACAAAATATTAATTAAGCTTATCAAGAAGAAGATAGAAGAAAATCCTAAAAGATGGCACGAGGTGCTATCTGAATCTTTATGGGCTCATCGTATTTCTAGACATGGCGCGACTAAGGTTACTCCTTTTGAGCTTGTCTATGGTCAAGAAGCCGTTTTGCCTGTCGAGGTAAATCTGGGTGCATATAGGTTAGCTAAGCAAGATAATCTTGATTTCGATACTTAATATGCTTTGATGATGGATAATATTGATGAAGTGACCGACAAGCGGATGGAAGCTTTGGCTAAGATTGAAAGGGACAAAGTTCGAGTGGCTAAAGCATCCAACAAAAAAGTTAAAGCCAAAACATTTCAGGTGGAAGATCTGATTTGGAAAACAATTCTGCCTATAGGGGCTAAGAGTAATGAGTTTGGGAAGTGGTATCTGAGTTGGGAAGGACCATATAAGATTACAAGTGTGCTCCATAGCAATTCCTATATGGTGGAAACTTTAAGTGGATTTCAGCTGTCTAGAGCTCTGAATGGGAAGTACTTGAAGAAGCACCATCTGAGTGTTTGGCAAGACACATAGAAGCGGTATGGCTGATATATTGATGTATCGCCCTCAGAACAAATAGCCGGTGGAATCCATCATCCTTAGGTGTATTTCTTGGTATGCAAGCTTTACCAAGAAATGGGGGCCATGTGTTGATGCCCAAAAGTGGCAGCGCCGCCGATCAGGCTTGAAAGCCGATTTGGCAGGCAAAACCGGTCTGACCGGGTTCCCTGACCGGTCAGACCGGTCTACCCTAGTTCAAGAAGAAATCGAGAGTCCTGGTTGAATTGGAGTTGAAACGGGACTTTCTTGCGGGAAAAGGCCTCCCACCCTATAAATATAGAGGGCCCTGGCCGATTGAGGGCTAATACCCAATTGTCAAACAAATCTTTTTACCTTTTATCTCCAAACCCTAACTTTTCCAACCCTTTTGCTTTCCTCCTTCGTCTGGACGGCGGTTGAGGAAGCTCTGAGTGGCCTGACCGATCTCAGAGCAACCCTAGGTGCGTCACCTCCGACGGGGTCCCTCCCGAGGCGGCGATCTTAGGTTTTCGTAGTGGCTCTTTAAGGATCGGTCTGACCGGCCTGGTTCAGCGACGCCAACGAGGTGATCTTTGGTGCATGCGCGAGCAAGCGCAATTCGTGTGCTGACCAGAAAAAGCGTCAACAAGTATATATTTGTCCTGATAGGTTATTTGTGTAAAGCTTGTTCTGAAAAAAATAGTTTGCAAACAAGTCTTTTAAATAATCCCAAAAAGCAAAAAAACTTATATATACACTGGTTGTCAGAAAAGTTTGACTGTAACTAGAAAATGGGGATTGTGATTTTTTTCACCTGAATTTAATGTGTTTCCGGTTCCTGAGTGCGCGCACGTCAAGGTATACCGCTAGAGACGGCCAGACAATGGCGGACCGCGTCGATGCCAAGCAAGCTGTTGAGGAAGTGGATGGAGAAGGTGGTGATAGAGATGTCCTTGAGTGTCGTGTTCAGCGTCGAGCACCGTCACCTAGTGCGTGAACCTGATGGCGAGGATGAGCACCAAGAGGCTGGGTAGCCACAGGTGGCCCCGCGAGCGTACCAGCATTGCTAGCATGTCGGAGAGTGCCTCGAGTTTGACGCGCAATGAAGCTCCACATCATAGCTATACATAATTCAGATGCATCGCCGCTTACTATGCCTGCAGCTGTAATAGTTAAGCCGGGTGCGTCGGTGATGCCACCAGTTACAAAAAGTCCATCTCTGGTTACGCATAAAGAAACAAGTGCAAGACTGGTTACACAAAACCAAGTGTTGGATACACGCACCCAAGCTTATGAAGGATCAGTAACACACAGCCATTCTAAGAACCTCTAACAAGAGGTGCGTGCTTTTCTCTCTAGATTACATTTCAACATTTTTGAGAATCGTAGTGTCTAAGTCGTGTACTCTACTCCTACTTAGTTTTACACAAGAAACTTCTACACTAGGTTACATAGAAGATGCAGATGATTACATAGAAATCAAGACCGTTGGCCAAGCTGAGAGAGCTTACACACATAAGACTTAGGGTTACATGATAGATGCTTCAACTTCTCATCCACGTCTGTACTAGATCGAGAAGAGATGGGACCATAATGCACAAGGTTGGAAACTTCATCAAGTTTAGTTTCGCATGATAACAACTGGAGTAATATTTGGACTTTCCAAATAGGAGTTATGGCCATTTTACGGAAGACTATGCAAAAGTCCAAAAGACGCGCATGAACTGAAGGAGACTTCGTGAATGCTTCCACCAGTTGGCCTTCCACCTCCCAACATGGTGACTTCACTTCATACCTATCCTACATCAACATGGTGACTTCACTTCACACCTATCCCACACCATTTAGGAGTATTGTTCCTAGTATAAATACCACATATGTACTACTGAAAACTACAATTTTTATAACTGATGCATTGCCAGCCTATATGGTTTTGCAGCTAAGCTGCTGAGTGCCTTGCATATCCTTGTTCTCCCCTATTCGCTGTGGACTTGTGAAGAGATCCCTGTTGGGTTTTCGGAGTTTTTGCTCTAGGTTTCCAGATGTTTTGTGTGGATTAGTCCTGGATAGTGATTTTCCAATTGTTTGGAGATCGAGTCAAAATCCTTGAGGTTTTGGTACCTCTCTCCTCGTCGCTTGGATGCATCTAACCTTGGTCAGGTACAAAACTAGTTATCCTTGACTATTCGCAAACCTATTGTCATGAAGTTTGCTGTTTATTTGTGCTTCTGGCTTTTCACGCTGAGAAGCTAATAGGAAGTTCAAACAAACAAGCCTTAAGAATGGCTCTTGTTAACCTTCCAAATCTTCTCTTGATTCACTTTGATTCCGAGATCAACTTGCCTTATCTTCAGAAACTTAGCCCTGTGTTGGTATATTTAACGATCACGAATAAATTCACAAGCGCACGTATATACCATTGTAACATTCCACCCAAAAGTATTCCCAAGGGTATCATATTTTCCAAAGGTACCCAAGAGTCTCGACCTCCAAGGTCAGACACTCGGGGTGCGCCGGGTGGGGGAAGAAGTGTGAGGTGCACGCGGCAACGGGGCACTCCGCGCTCCTCATACTGTTGTTCCACGTAGCGGGGAGGGGTAGTGTGTCCCACCGAGCTCAAGACACCCCACAAGATGGAAGGAAAGTCCTCCCAGTGTAGGCAGTCAGAGTGAACTCGTCCGTCCATATCCACCACGACGTAGACGGGGTCAGCCATCTGAAGAAAACAAAAATCGAGGGAGTGTGTGGGAGCTAGGAAAATCACTTATCCAAGAGTGAGAACAAATTTCTGGATAGATAGAAAAATAGCCATAACTCGAGAAGTACCCATCCAAAAACTCCCAAATTTTACTAGAATGTTTCTTAGGTATTTGGTCATAAGTTTGTTAGTCAAAACTTTTGCTCAAACAGCATCTAAAAAGGTCAAAACTTGGATTTCCCTACTGTGGTATGACCTGGAATTTTCTGTAACTATGTATTACTAATCTGACCATAACTCCTAAGATACTCATCCAAAAATCATGAAATTTTACCAAAAGGTTCTCTACCACGTTATATATAACTTTTATTTTATGACACTGGACAAAAACGGATCCTAAGGTAATTGAAAAATTCAACTCTGGTCGGCTGTGAACCCAGAAATTTTCAGCAGCCAGTGGTTTACCAATTCAGGGGTAATTTGAGTTCTAGCTTGCCAAATTTTATGAGATTTTTACAGAATAACCCATGATAATTTTGGAACCTTTTTCTTATAGGATATTTCTGGAACAAAGATCATTTGATAGCTCGAAAAATTCCAACAGTAGGTAGTTTCAGTTTGTTGACAGCTAGAAAATGCTTAGGTGATCAGCAATAACTTTTGTGGGAGTTGCATTAGGTTGATATGTTATCCATCCAAAAGTTCTGTGCAAAAGTTGTTCCAATTTCCAATTTATAGGTTTTTAACATGATGCATGCACGATCTATATATCCTCACAAATTCAAAGAATTGCCAAATACTTGGACTTACGGGATAAGTGCTGGTGGCGTGGTATAAATTTATGGCCCTCCCTATAATACCTAGCCAAATTTCTAACCGTTTGTTAGCTTAACGTAGTCGCGGTTAGTGTACTTGTAGAAGATCATTTTGTACAAATTGAACCTTTCATGCTAGCACTCACTAAAATGTCCCCATTCATTACTGTTCACTATAGAAACGGTATCCGCATGATTTCCGTTGTACGGTTAACGTTCATATGTCGAGATAGCGTATTCACTTTTTATGTGCCGCCATCATATTTTCATATGATGCTGTGGGTACATTATAGCAATCGTTGTACCCCTGCGCCAACCATCTTTTTATGTACCACCACCATATTTTTGATATGGTGCTGTGGGTACATTACAGCCATCGCCGTACCCCTGCGCCAACCGTTGTGTAAGAAAGTAAGTTTTGACTGAAAGTAATGTGCTAGAAGTCGGTATAATATAACAATAAGTTAGTTGGCCACTTGATCAACTCATATCCCCTAGGGCTTCACAGACTATATTTCATCCTTAGCGAACCAACACATTTTTTGAACGTGATTTTTCTAGGCAAGTTTTATTGAAATAAGATTTTAAGGCTCATTGCTTTCTCTGGTGTATGCTTTTCGCTCTCATACCAGCTATGGCAGAACCATCCAAATTAACCCGACTAAAGTGTGCTAAACATCGCCTCAAATGCGAACTGACAGTTTAATAGGATCAAGATAGTAGTCTGTCAAGTTTCACCCGATACAATCACATATTTATGATCAAAACAAGCATATAAAACTCGTACGAAGACGAGCCTATAGATTACAACAATCTAGGTGAAATATTACAGAGGTCCCAAATTATTTATTACAAATCAAGTTCAAAACATAAAGTAGTTCAGAGTTCAAATGCAGCAGAAAATAATGATAAATCTAATGTTGATACATGATACCATGGTGAAGCCATCCATGATATCACTCACCACGGTTCTCGCCTACCGAGGATGGGTCCCACTCAACCGTCCATCCTAGAGGGAGCTGGTAAGGCCAAGTAACACTAGCCACCACATCATCAATGTCATTACCTGAAAACATAGCCACAAGCAAGGCTGAGTATACTAATAGTCCGCAAGACTTTCCCATCAGTTGGTATCTAATCCACTGACTCCTATACATGCAAGATGTTTTGCCTGAGGGGTTTGTTTTTACCAAAAGCTTCTAAAGTCGATCCTTGCTTTCAAGTTTTAGCATCAAGTTCAAGTTGATTAACCATTCTAAATAAGCACCTACTCTAAGCAAGCATGGTAGAACAAGCAATTTAATCAAGCATCAATATTAAGCATCACCCTTGTTCATCTTCTTACTAAGTGTAGAATAGTGATCAAGTAGTCTCAAACTGTGAGAAGCAGACGATTCGAATCGAATTTCTTAACCTTGCAAGGTGGACGTAAACACATGAGATATGCGTACCACAATGGGTTCACATATTATCAATGGTTCCCATCGATCCCCGACGCTTGTCCAGAGCCCACTTCCCTTGGATACAAGCCCCACCGGTTCTCGGAATGACGCCATGGCATGGCCGCACTTGTACCCACATGAGGCCTCATGGGAACCCAGTTCCAGAGAGAGTGGGGTAAAGGTCCACGCTAGTTCAATCAGGTACTAGGCTTCCTGATTACCCATTTTCTCAGTATGTGTTTAGTACGTTCAAACACTTGACCACGACACCGATATGGTTTGACCTTAGCAATTTTTCCTCTATACAGACGGGGCATCCACAATTTCGAGTACCTAGTACCAAGCCCCGCCCATCAACCTTATGATTCCAACATAAGTAAATAGGCAACTCCTATAGCTCGCTAGTGATAGAAAATCACTTGACTTTTACAGTGTCCCTATTTAGCGTAGCAACTATGCTACATAACATGCTAGTATTCAAAACATAGGTACTAGGAGCATACAACTAGGGTTTCAATACAACTCCTATGAACATAATGCACAAACATACACAATAATAATATTGTATAACTTTAGAAACTAAGGTTATGCTTTGGGGCTTGCCTTCTTGTCCTATGTTAGCCTTAGGCTCTTCCGAATCATGATTCGGGTCTTGAGTTGCCTCGATCAGGTTCAGCTTAGCAGGAGAGTGTCCTTCTTCAGATGCCGGGACGAGCTCGTAAGTTCCGTCTGCGAGGTTAGCTTCTACATGAGATGCATATGCATAAGATTTCATTTATAATCATTCATGACGTAGGTTTCATCTCGTTAATCATACAAAAGCATAGGGTGTATTTTCGACCACATTCACCTAGACAAGTTTATAAACCTTTCTTTCTTTTTGGCCACATTCACCTAGACAAGTTTATAACATTTCTTTTCTTCACAAAACAAGGTTGGTTGGAAAGAAAACATAGCTTTTATTTTGATGGTGATTGTGTACACATATAAATTTCTTAGAAACTTTTTATTCAAAAGATAATATGTGGTGTCATGTTGGTACTATGTAGCAACCTTTTTAGGAGTGATCATTTTACTGATGAAAAGCACAAATAATTACTTGTGAGCCTACAAGTCCTAATAGTAATTATTATTAATCATTAAGCTAGCTTTCAATATGAATAAATATTTTAGGAAGCATCTGTTAAGATATGAATATGATATTTTTACAGGAGGTTTCTCATGTAAAAATTTGAGATGAATTTGACAACCACAGAATTTACTAAAAATCAAATATTATTATATTTCAGATTATGAGGAATGATTTTTAACTATAGTTTTATCATTAGTTTACTTCCATAAATTTTGCGGAAGGGTTTCCAACACGAACATATGCTACTGTGAATTTTTCAGGGTTTTATGAGCAGGAGAACTATTTATCCCACAATAAGAAGATTAAAAACATGTATTTTATTAAGCAACTCAAACACATATTTCACAAGATAAAGTATTTTTACTAGTCAAGAATGAGTTTCCAGAGTTTAACAAAATTTATTTTGCATTTTTATCAATTTTCCACTAATTATCATGCAAATAACAATATTAAGATAGAAAATAGGCAACTAGATTTAAAATAGTATGAACACCATAGGTTCTACTAACATAAGTTCAGATCTGGAACATGCATGTTAACTGGAAGCTAACAAAATTGGTTTCACAATTTTTAGACCATCACATGATTTATAAGGCATTTAACAAGTTTAGAACAAAATAAATTATAGCATCATATATGCGACAGTAACATGCACATAAACATTTTTGAAATAAACTAGATATCATCTGGGACTCAACAAAAGAAGTTTCACATTTTTATCATTTTTCTACAATTTTCTATGCATTTTCCAGGTTTGCAGCCACTTAACTGCATTTTATTCAAATCTGGGTTTTCACTTTTACAGAATCCCCCTTATACTTTTCAAAATCTCACAGCGAGGCCCTTATGTTTTTGCACTAAAGATCCTAGGACAAAACTTTAGCTTGCAATGTAGCCCTTGGGGCCGGCCGGCGGCGTGGGCGGTGCTACTCCGGTGAGGTCCAACCACGGGGCCGCACACTAAGGGCGGGAAAGTGATGAGGGGCTCACCAGTGACTTGGCCGGTGTAGAGCTTGAGGTTGGAGGGTGGCCGGTGGTGGCGCTTGGCGGAGCAGTGGCAGGTGCGCCACTTGGGCTCGGGCTCCTACGAGGGTGGCGGCGGTGGTGGGCGGCTGTGGGGCTGGGGAGGGGTAGTGAGAGTCGGGAAGGGCTCTCGGGTGCTTGGATGGCGATGGTGGTGGCCGGAGGGGAGGGCTCCACGAGGCGGTATCAATGGCGGCGGCGAAGGTATGAAGGGTGGTCGGTGGTATGGGTAGCGGCCCTTTTATAGCGGCAAAGGGAAGGAAGGGGGAGTGAGATGCCAGGATGGGGGGTCTTTGCGCATTGGCGAGGCAGAAGGTCGTTGGGCGATGGCGGCAGCGGGCGGGCGCACGTGAGTGGCCGGCGGTGGCGCGGCTTGCGTTGGCGTGTGATGTGTTGGGGCCATGGGTTGGGCGGTGGGGATATGGCGTGCTAGGGGGGAGGATCGTGCGCGCGCGCGGTTGGTCGGATGCGGCTCTTGTGCTGTCGCTAAATCGCCGGCGGTTGGACGGTGTGGTGGTCGCAGGAGTTCCGCGCCATGTGGCGCCGGCGAGTTCACCGCGGCACGGTGACCGCGCCCGGTGCACATGGCGTTCGTGTGTGGCGCACGAGGGGCGGATCTTTTGTGTCGATTTTCTCTTAAAATTTGAAGTGCACGAGGAAAACTTCAAATAGAAAAGTTTGAGACCAAACTGTAGGCTCTAACTTCTACAAAGTCTAACAGGTGAAAAGCTTGCTGGATTTGGAGATAATTTCAAGGGAACTTTGGCGGAACGCCGGCAAACCGGTTTTTGAATTAAATTTGAATTTATGCCAAACTTCAACCCAGTTTTTGAACACCTTCCACTCAAAATTAGAAAAAGTACTAATTATGAAAGTTGTTCAATTTGGAGAGATCAACCTCTTTTATATTGGCCAAAAATTGAGTTCTTATACAAAATCTATTTTTATTTTCTGCCCAAGTAAGCACCATTAAAGGGGTTCAACACTTAGCAATTTGATTTGTCTTTGAGTTTAACACTTAGCCAATTTGGAGTTAGTTTTGATTTTTTTCTTAATCACTTTGATGATTCTTGATTTAGTTTCTTAAGTACTAGGGTTGTCACAGTTCAATGGCCATTTCTTTGGTGGCTTCAGCCATTGATACAATAGCCTGGTATGGCTGGAGTGTTGTTAACAATGCAAGCATGGTGCTTGGATTGCTTAGCTTCATTGGATATGAGTTTGCCCCATGGGCTGCAAAGGTAGGCCACAGGTGGTGACTTCCTTGTTGGTCCTTTGTAATCCTCCACGTTCGGGTACGCTGTAGGAGTTTATAAATTAGTAGTAAGTTTGCTGGGCGGAACCAGCACGGGTATTGTATCCCTGTGTGTGCTAGGATGAATAGGCCTGAGTCCTATACAATGTGTATGTATGTTATGCTTGTATGATTTGTGCAGTATATACGAAGTAGGTATGAACCTAGAGCTAACTCTTAGTCCTTCTCCCTAGCTTAGTTATCTTGAGATGATTCCTGTGTGTTTCACACTACATATCTATCATATCTTACCCCTACCTTGAGTATTGTCTCTATCCATCTATGGTATACTCATATGCATAGTAAACTCTTTTAACCTACCCACCTTCCTTTGGGAAATACGATACCCTTGAGCATACTCTTGGGTGAAATGCTACAACGGTATATCCGTGCGCTTGCGAATTTATTCATGATCATTAAATATACCAACAAAGATCAACTCACCATACTCGGGCGGTGCTTCCCCTTTCCCTCGCAATCTTGTCACCATCCTTATATGTCGCGGTGGCAAACTGCTCCAGCTTGTGCACTTCCTTTCACACTCCGCTAATCTCTGTGCCACCTCACTTAGTATGCTCTCGATCGCCACCGTCGAGCCCCCACTTGTCTGACTTTGCAGACCTTGTCTTCTCGACGAGAATACAAACGAGCAGGGAGGGGATCAAGGGGATAAATGAGGGACACATTAGATCAGAGGGGCTTCTATGTAAAATAAACAAGGCCCATCTCAGTCCTCCCCCCACGCCACGTACGTGACATGGTGGCATAGACATGTCGGCTCCTTTACACATGGTTGTGCCGATTGGACAGAAATGAGACCCAAATAGTGTTTGGGACCTGATTGAGTGATTTGCAAGCTCGGGGACTGGGGTGACACGAAGCTACAAGTTTAGGGATCGATGGTTGACTTTACTTATTTTCAAATAACAGCATTTTAGGGGATTGGATTTACCATTTATCTGGCAACCCTTGTTTCCTTGATTTCCTTGTCAAGCTGCTAGCCTATTTTGATCATCGTCTTCCCCACCACATTGTCACACCTATCTTCTCGCTCCAACAAAGTGCCCCACCCCATCCTGTTAGTCTCCTATGGTTGCTTGCCATTGAAGAAACTTAAGTGAGCAAGCCTTCTGCCTAAGCCTGGTAAAGGGCCGTAAAAATCTAAGGGCCGAACGGATTGGGCCTCACAAGCTGATACGGATCAAGCATTAAAAGGGCTGATTTGTGAATGGACAGGATCATATTGGGCCATGTCCCTAAAAGGGCTTATCTATGAACATGTAAACGATCCTTGGGTCAATGCAAGGGTTGAGCCCGTAGATCATAGAAAACGGCTCATACATGGCAAGACAGGGAAGAACTCGGAGTCTCACATGCGGCGGCGTGAGCGGCTGCCTTCTCTGCCATCCGGCCTCAGTGTTGGTATTTCTTAACATTACGAATAAATCCGCAAGCGCACGGATATACCGTTGTAGCTTTTCACCCGGAGAGTGTTAAGGGTATCGTTATTAATATTTTCCCAACGGATGGCATTGGTGTAAAAGAATTTATCGGATACATATCCAAGATCATAATGCTGAAGTAATAGACCAAAGTTCATACAGGGGGTAAGCCATGATAAATATATGAGGGTAATGTGACACAAACAAGCCAAACTTAAGAATAAAAGAATAAGCCTAAGGTTAGCAGGAGCAAGGCATACAAGAGGTCCTAGTAGCATCTATCTATACTAGCAAAGGTCATAAAAGAACATGATTAGGCATACAACATTATGGGGAGAATACTGGACCCTGGTTTGCCAAGGCAAGATATCCTTAAGAACTCCTACACCATACCCAAATGTGGGGGACTACAAGGGACAGACAGGGCTGTCACCACCTGCTGCCTACCCCTCAGACCATGGGGCATAGTCATATTTGATGGATCCCAATGTGCCCGAGCACCACACTCATATACGTGATCACTACTCTAGCCCTTCGGAACCCCAGCCATGATGATCGCTAGGCATAAAACTAGAGCAAGCCTGAAGGAACAACGAACGAATGCGGTAACAGAGATTCAGCATAAGCATATGAGTATAACTTAATAAAGCATAGGACATGGCATAGCATACTACTGAAATAGCATAACAACCATACTCTTTATAGATAGCATACTGACAAATCGAGTACAAAGCCATACCAAGAGCCGGAGGTTACGTCCCCAACCGACCCAAAGTCTAGCTTAGTACAACAAGAGTTTTAGCTCTAGCCTAGCTCCACTAACCTAAGGATTACAAGAGCAGCAAGAGAGAGAGAGGGAGAGAGGCTTCAAGTGTGGTGTGTGTGAGAGGGGGCTCCTCCTCTTCTCTTTATAGGTTTGTAGGGGTGGTTCATGGAAGGCATCTTGGGGAATCTTCCTCCACCGCCTTTGGGATTCAATCAGGAACCGCCACGTGGAGGATGAGGACGAGGGGAGCCTGTCCAGGTTCGGCCGAATCTGGGCTGGGCCGCCTTGCCACCGCCTTTGTGTGGTGGGCTACTGGTGGGCCTTAGTCATTTCCCTTGTGGACCCACGCTAGATTAGGCTGATTTGTTCTGGCATGTGGGCCCTCTTATCCATCGTGTACGTGTCAACTGTTCTTTACTGTGTTTCATCCGTGTTTGCGCACGTTTCCTCTCTTGTACAGACTTGTATCCCTGAAATCACTTATTTTCCAATACATGTGGAACTAGGTTATTGATAACAAATATGTGAGTAAAAATGTTAGTTTTCCTTTATTCTTCGAGTAGTGTGGCGGTCGAGTTTGTGTCATAAGGACCATCAACAAACTCCTCGATGCTTGCCCTTTGCTCGTCCTGAGCAAAAGCTAAGACTTAGGTTGTTGATTAGGAGTTGCTACAATGCCTTCTTTCTTCCATGTACCATGTGTACAAGAAAGGATTCTTCCTTGAATTGAATAAGTTGGCATTGTCCACCCTTTTTACCTTAGTCTCATGGGGCTTTTGGATTTTTCCTTGTCTTAGGCGGTTGCAAGATAGAACGGTTATATAAAATCATCATTCACTTACTCCTTGTTCAACTATCTTTCTGAAGTTTTTTTTTGATAATTTTTTGAATTGAAATCAAGTTCCTCCTATGATGCTCTTGATCGCTCAATGTGTATAGTCCTCACCAAGGCATGAATTGCCTCTTTTTTCATCTTACATCTAGTAGGCTTTTTTTTTGTGGGGTTTTGGGTAGGATATGAAATGAGGCATACTTGCATCACATAATTTTTTAAAGTCAAAGAGCAGATCCGAGGAGGTGCAAGTCATACAATCTGATCAAGAAGTGCATGTGTGTGGAATTTTTTTGTGAAAATTTATTTGTACTCCTTTTTGCATGACTCCTTCTTTTATTTCTTTTTGAATACGGGCTATCCTTTGTTTTTCTTCTTTTCTGTCTCTCTTTTTTTTCTCTCATACTTTTGAGCATGGATATTTATTTCTTTTCTCTTCTTCTTCTTTTTGCATAGCCCATATCTTTTTGCATGATGAATTTAGGGGAGTCATGTCATAGGGATGGAGTATATTTATATGGATGGAAGGCATGTTTTTGTGTAACTACGAGTGTAAAAGTTAGCATGAGTATATGTGGAGTGTACGTGATCTTGATCATGAAAGCATGATGAGAACCTCTCAAGGGTCACAACAATTTGACAATGCTCAATCTGATAACAAGCAGCATATGTGTACGGGTTGTGCAAAGTAACATCATATGGCTTTGGTAGGACATGTCATCTTCATTGAGGAACTTTATTATTTTTATGATTTCTTTTTCAAAATAAAACTCCAAATGTCAAGTTTTACTTGGAACAAGATCATGGCAAAGTCTATTGTACCATATAATATCATGCAACAACTTATACTTAGTTCTTGCACTCACAACCCACAAGTTTCAAGCTTCTGGGATGCACGACAGCCAACAAACTCAAGACTTGGGAGAATACTAAGTTGTAAACTAGGCACATGAAGGAAATAGGGCAGAGCAACTATTCATCATCCCCAACAAAGAAGAACTAAAACATTTTTACTACACATATGAAAGCAAGTAAAAATTTTTGTTCTTTTTATCATATGCAGATTTTTTATATGCAGAAATAGGAAATGAAAAGATACACGATAGAAGTTACCACTCTTGGGGCTGTCCTCCACCAAGCTTGTGTCGTACATACATCTATGGGCCCAGCAGAAGGTTTGGATAGTCCTAGATACAGGGCTATGCACTGATACGTGTCAGATATGGAGACCATGGTGCAGGACGGCGTGGTCTACGTGGAGGACAAGAACAAGTTAAGGATTAGGAAACTACTTGTAGCAATTAGAGTAGGACTCACTAGTCCAATCGGACTAGTATTCTTGTAAACAATCGACCTGTAACCCTACCCCCGGCAATATAAGGCGAGGTAGGGACCCCCTCCAAAGCAAGTTCAATCCAATACAATACAACCAACATACAGGACGTAGGGTACTACGCAATCTAGTGGCCCGAACCTATTTGAATCGTGTGTTCGAGTTCACCATCGAGTTCTTGATCTCGGCAAGCCCCACGCTCTAAACACTACCTCGGGGACCCCTGTCGGTAAGTTGCCGGGTCTAAACACCGACAACTTCTTCTTTGCTTACTGTCCTGGATGGAAGTTGTATCCCTAAGAACAGAAGTAGGCCTATAGGTCGTCGTGGCTTTGTTGCAGCAAGGTGTTGATGGTGTTGAAGTGTGTGTCGACCTGCTGCTGCCATCTAGCGAAACCCTGTATATGTGTGTTAAGAGTCATTGAGGTCATTCATCTGGTAGCTAAGATCCGTGAGATCATGGTGTCGCCTCGCCGAAAGGATCGGCATGCACCGAACACTGGGGGCGGACCACTGGAGCTGGAGGAAGTGTGATGTCCGTATGGTCCTCGCTCCTACTCCGTGCTGCTTACGCTTTGCCAGCCCGAGCCTCCAACTTCATGCGGTTATGGAGGTTGGTCCCAACCTGGTTGATACCCAAGTGCAAACCCTGGCATCTGCCCAACTGGAACCCACCCTACCTGGTACATCTGCTGCATGACGTGCTGGGATTGCAGGGGCTGGTACTGTGAGGTAGTGGCTTCATTTCTGGACCTGCTCCGAGTTACCCTACCAAAGACATTGCTCCTGCAAGCTTCCTCTTGTGACCTTGAATAAGATATGCTTCATCAATGATAGTGCGGGGCGTTTGAATGAATGGAACAGGTACACCATCTAACGCCCCAATTTTTGAAGCAATGCAAGTAATTAAAGAGGTACACTCAATAGGACCATTCATCTTCAAATGTTCAAACCACTTAGCAATCATAGGCTTAACAGGGGAAACTCTAATCTTCTTAATCATGGCAAAAAGAATTTTAAGCTCATCATTACGAACAGGCCTAATACCTTCCCTAGGGAAAAGCGATAAAGCAAGCCACTTATGCATCAACCTCAAGGATTATGAATATCATTGTAGTGAAGAGAAAAACTTGCCAACAATGACTTGACCGAAAATGCTTCCAAACGGAATGGCGGTTAAAATCACGGATGTCTTTGTCAAAGTTGACTATGCAATTTCTATGAAAACCAAGAAGTAGACTAAGGTTCATCCAAGAGAATTGGTATTCCCTTCTGAAGAAATGAAAGGATATAGCATCATCTGCTCCTTGCAACATCAATAGGAATTGGATGGTGAGGAGGCAGGAACCTTCCTCAGAAATGGGCATGAAATCATTCCATCCAATTGTATGCTAAACATTAGCAAAGTCGATGTCCATACCTATGCTCTCAAGGAGCTCCGAGTCAAATGCTTGCGTGTGGGCGAAGACTATCCTTCATGACGGTGTAGGCTTGTATTTTCTGATCACCGTGTAGGTCGAGAGGTGGTCCTTCCACATCTATGGCTTGTGGTCTGGAGTGCTCTACTTGTGGCACCTCCTCCTCCTGCATTGGGTTTGGCATGTAGTCGTCGGAGTGATGTGTGCTTGAGTTTCTGCGGGAGCGGCTTGAGCTTGATCCCATCACCTTCCTGAACACACTGGAGAGCTTCTATCCGATTCTTTTCATGGTGGATGGTGTATGAACACAACTTGCACACGGGTTGTGTTACTGAAATTAAAATGAACTCTTACCCATGAGTTGCTCCACCAAGGTTGTTGATTATTGCAGCAAAGGGATTGAGAGAGAGAGGTTTCTTGCACTTGTACTTGAGTAAAAACTCAATGAAAATCCGAGAGCGAAGAGAGGAGAGGAAGTGAGTGGATGGAAGTGTTGATGGATGAACAACACCTTCCTCTCGGCCTCTATTTAAAGAGCAACGCAGCCAGGTCGTTGGGAATTGACCAAGGGCAACGGCTAGGAGCCGTTGGGGTTGGTGGGGCGCAGGAACCATTGGGCCTGGTTCGGCTGAACCAACAGTTCAGCCGACCCCTGGTGGGCCCCGCTGACTGCCAGCTTTGGCCCACGACCCCCCAACGGCTATATGGTGGCATGGTGGGAAGGCCCAACCAAAGTGAGCTCCAGAAATGCTCAAAAATATTTTTCAAAGTATTTTGCTCAAGTCAATATATTACTTTTGAATTTTCAGAAATATTTATGAAAGGGAAAAGGACTAGAAATTAAATATGAGATAACTACCGATTTACCTTCGGCAAGGGCTCACCGTTGAGTGGGACTTTCTTCGTAGCTTTTTAGCTCCTGGACAGGGCATCCGGTCCATGAGAAGAAGACGTGGATGACTATACGTCCTTCACCTTCCATACCCTTCGAGTTTTCTTTGAAGCTGCGGTTGGAGGTGCAGCTGGTGCCTTCTCAGAAGTTTGGGCTTGTGCTTTTGCCTTCCCCTTGTACTTCCTTGTCTTCTTTTGGTCACTAGGATTTTGACTAGGGTCTACCAAGTAGCATTCCTCTTTCTTTGTTTGAAATCTGAACATCTTATCTTTCTATCCAATGCGGAGCTAGATTACTCCAGATCCGACATTGATCCTTGTGTTGGCAGCATTTAGGATTGGTCGCCCAAGGATGAGCGGCATCTCTAGGTCTCCAGCCATGTTGAAGACCACGAAGTCCACAAAGGTATAGAAACCTTTGATCTCTACCGGTATGTTGTATAGTATTCCCTTGGGGTAGCGGATCGATGAATCGGCTAACTGCAAGCGAATCATGGTAGGGAAAATGATAGGGTTATGTAATTCATCAAGCATAACCATGGGCATGATGTTAACACTTGCTACAAGGTCACAGAGGGCTCAGTCAACGTGGAAGTTCCACATTGAACAGCTGATCGCTGGGTACCCCAATTCTTCGTTCTTAACTATTGGTTCTTCCCATGAGTTTCTTCGTTGATGCCTAGGTTTCCCTACATGGTTAGTAGCAGGCAAGTTCTGAGATGGGTTGCTCCATCTAATAGTGACTGCACTCATGTTTTCTGGTTGCCCCGGGATTTTTCCAGGTCCAGAAATAGGAACAACAACAACAATTTTAGCTAATTGAGTTTCGATCATTTTATTAAAGCTCACTTGATTTTCAAAGGCTGAGGAAAGACTTTCAATTTTTACATTGATGCTTTCTAATGTTTTATCATTGGCAGCAAGCTTTTTAGAAAAAGATTCGTTGATTTTGGCTTGGCCAAGAACAAGATCTTTTAAGGAAGGTTGGTTTCAAATATAATTCGAATTGAAATTACCATTATTACCTCCATGATAGTGTGGGCGCGACTGGTTCCATCCTTGACCTCCTTGAGGATGGTACTTGTTGTTGTTGTTCATGTAGTCATTCCCTGAGTGTCCTCCATTTCCACAAACCTCGCACGTGAGGTGCTTGTCCAAGGCTTGGATGGGTTTGAGCATTAGTTCCTAGGGATTCTCCCATTCATCCATGCACTTGAGTAGGACATCTAGCTTGGCGGCTAGCATGTCCATCTCCTTGGCGGTGTGCATGCCTCGCATGAAAGCATGCGAGGTTGGAGTCGTTCTTCACTCCACCCCTAGTTGGACACCATCTTCTCGACAAGGGTCATAGCCTTGGTAATAGTGAGGTCGAGAAAGGCTCTTCCAGCAGCAGCGTCAAGATGGGCTTGTGCTGATATGGTTAGCCCATTGTACAAGCTTTGGAGGATGAGCCAGTCGTCCATCCCGTAGTGTGGGCAGACAAGTATATACTCTTGCAGCCTCTCCCATGCATCTGGGATCGTCTCCGTGCTTGACTGCTGAAAGCTGGAAATTCTTCCATGAAGGGCATTTGTTTTCCCCAATGGGAATAATTTGGTGAGGAACATCGTGAAGCATTTTGCCCACATGTTGACAACATCCTTATCCTTATAGAACCACTGTTTCGCCCTCCCAAGGAGGGAGAATGGGAACAGGCGGAGTTTGATGGTGTCTTGGGTGACTCCTCTCATTGTGACTGTGTCACAAAGGCTAAGGAAATGCTGGAGATGCGTGTTGGCGTCCTAGTTCGGCTTGCCATAGAAGGGGCTAGCCTGCACCATGTTGATGAGGTTCGTCTTTAGCTCAAAGCTCACATCCCCCAAGTCAACGGCAAGGCCAGTGGTCACGTTGTCGGTGGAGGGGATGGAGAACTCACGATGAGTCTTTTTAGCCATAGCCTTAGGAACAGATGGTGCTGGGATGACTAGTTCGGTTGCCGGAAGCACAATCTGAGGAAGGATGACGTGAGGTCGAACCCTTCTCACAAGACGCTCCGGATTCTCGACGAAGTTGGTCGGCAAGTCAAAACCGGTCATAAACTACCATGTTTTCATCCATCAGGAGAAAACATAAACAAGTTAGCCTATATAAGCAATGGCTATTCCTTAATCATATGACCAAGAACATGTATTGATAAATATTTTAACCAATGCATTCCCCAACATGGTGCCAGAAATGCTTGTTGGTATTTCTTAACGTTACGAATAAATCCGCAAGTGCACGGATATGCCATTGTATCATTTCACCTGGAGAGTATTCAGGGTATCGTTATTTATATTTTCCCAAAGGATGGCATTGGTGTAAAAGGATTCATTAGATAAATATCTAGGATCATAATGCTTAAGTAAGACCAAAGTTCATATAGTGGTAAGCCATGATAAATATATGAGGGTAATGTGACACACACACAAGCCAATCTCAAGAATAAAGAATAAAAGAATAAGTCTAAGGTTAGCAGGAGCAAGGCATACAAGAGGTCCTTGTAGCATCTATCTATACTAGCAAAGGTCGTACAAGCACATGATTAGAGCTAACTCTAGACATACATCAATACGGGGAGAATACCCAGCCTTGGTCTGCCAATGCAAGATATCTTTCAGAACTCCTACACCATACCCGAATGTGGGGGACTACAAGGGACGGACAGGGCTGTTACCTTTCGTTGCCTACCCCTCAGACCGTGGGGCATAGTCATATTCGATGGATCCCAACGCGTCTGAGCACCACGCTCGTATACGTGATCACTACTCTAGCCCCTCCGGAACCCCGACCATGATGATCGACAGGCATAGAACTAGAGCAAGTCCGAAGGAACAATGAACCAATGCGGTAACATAGATTCAGCCTAAGCATATGACTATAACTTAGTAAAGCATAGGACATGGCATAGCATGCTACTCAAATAGCATAACAACTATACACTTTATAAATAGGATACCGACAAGTCGAGTACAAAGCCATACCAATAGCCAGAGGTTACGTCCCCAACCGACCTGAAGTTTAGCTTAGCACTACAAGAGTTTCAGCTCTAATCTAGCTCCACTAACCTAAGGATTACAAGAGTAGCAAGAGCGAGAGAGAGGGAGAGAGGCTTCAAGTGTGGTGTGTGTGAGAGGAGGCTCCTTCTCCTCTGTTTATAGGTGTGTAGGGGCGGTTCCGGGAGGCATCTTCGGGGAATCTTCCTCCACCGCCTTTGGGAGTCAACCAGAGACTGCAACATGGAGGAGGAGGAGGAGGGGTGCCTGTCCTGGTTTGGCTAAACCGTGGGGTTCGGGATTTGGCCGACCCTGTGCTGGGCTGCCTCACCACCGCCTTTGTGTGGTGGGCTGCCTGGTGGGCCTTAGTCATTTCCCTTGTGGACTCACGCTGGACTGGGCTGATTTGCTCTGGCATGTGGGTCCTCTCATCCATCGTGTACGTGTCAAGTGTTCTTCAGTGTGTTTTGTCCGCGTTTGCACACATTTCCTCTCTTGTACAAACTTCACTTATTTGACAATACATGTGGAACTAGGTTATTAATAACAAATATGCGAGTAAGGAATGTTAGTTTTCCTTTATTCTTGGAGTAGTGTGATGGTCTGTCAACACTCACCTCTCTGTCGCTAGCAACCAACTAGGTACTCTGCTGGACTTCTCGATTGTTCCCTCTTCCCTCAGATGAGTCCCACTCCCTCCTCTCATACGGTTACACCACTCTCTCAGTTGCCTAGGGTTTGTGAAGTCGAATCCACTGGTAGCGGGTGGAGCTCCGCGCCGATCCATCTCCGCCCACATCGAAGCAGCTCATCCTTCTGATTGTGGGGCTGGGGCGAGATCAAGTTAGACCTGTACTTACTCCTTTCGATCGGTAATGAATCATCGCTTGCTCATCCCTCAAGATCTTCTTTTTCTGGAGCAAGCTTAGATTCTTGATTGAGTTCTTGAAGAAGCCTGCTCCTGGGGTCAAAGCATAGCTGGGATGCAAGAAAAAGCGATCGTCCTCCTGGGGTCAGAGTTTGAGTAGTACTGGCATGCTAAATTATCTGGCTAATATTTTGCAAAACCAATTTCCTCAAAAATATTTTGTAAAACCAATATAACTGCTAGCTAATTTACGATGTTTGCAAAGTCACAACTACAGAATTAGTTGCATGGTAGCACAGAATGAACTGTAACCCTACTCCCAAAAAACAGAATAAACTGTAACCCTAACTGATGGCTATCAGGCTATGGCTTTTGATAACTGAGGTAGCACTTGCAGTTTATTATAGCTGAACCGTGTCCGGATGGTTTGGTGCAGAGGCGTCGAGGAGCCAATCATTGACGATGTTTGGCTGAAGGTTTTTTTTTTAACGAATGTTTGGCTGAAGTGTAACACCCAAAACAGAGCTTGTTGGCCTTAGTTACGAGCAGGCTTGTTCAGAGGCCAGGTGTATGGATCCTGGGTTCATAAGAGTGCTAAAATATTCTTAACTACTACTGTATGTCTCTACAAACGAAAAATGCTCGCAGCGGGTTCATAAGGCTGCCGTGCTTCCTGGATTTGTTACAGAAATATAATAGTTACCTGCCAAGTTATTTTTCTTTTCAAGTTCATCTTCTACTGCAATATTGAAGTTACTGTACGACTTAGCTATGCAGTTAATTATCAGATTCGATCAAAAGCTGTACACGTCCTTACTAGTTTGTGTTTATGTGCTCAGATAATAGTATAACAAAATGTGAAGAAGCAGTATACAAAATTTTGGGATGCAGGATGCAAGGCTGCAATTATCTAAGTAAACAGTATACTATAACTAGCAGTTTAGTTATGAATTTTCAGTTAGTACTTCCTCATATATGATGGCAATCTGAATGTTATGAATTTACAGTAGTTCTATTTTTTTACGCAACAATTGTGATTTCTTTTGTTATCTTATACTGAAATTACATTTGTGTCATCTAGGTGATATGGATTTAGGACAAGAAGTTGTGGTTGTAATTTTTCTGGATCCATCGGGAAGCGAAGACCTGACACCTTGAGGCCTTGAACCCATAAAATGGAGTGCAGAGGCGGAGAGGTAGCGATGGTGTGAACAGACGGTGACGCGAGCAACGGAGCGAGCAGACGGTGACGCGAGCGACGCAGCGAGCAAGATGCGCAAGCGGTAAGTGGCGACGTGAGGGAACGATTGGGTGCGTGCTAGGGATAGGAACTAGCGGAGGGAAGACTTGGAAAAAAATCTACGATAGGTTTTCCAATGATTAGGGCCCACCCCGCTCTTGGGCTTCTATGTATTTCGGGATCGGAGAAGATTTTCAGGCTTTATAACTTTAAGGTTCATGACAGTGACAACCCAACAAACTCTAGACAATAGCAAACGATCCAGTAAATCAATGGAAAGCAAGAGTAGTAAAATTAACATTTCCAATATACTATATTCAATACTTTTCCGAACCCAATTCATAATTTCACGCAGACTAATCCAGCATTTTTATAAGGTAACTAGTACATTCGAAATGTGGAACTAGTAGATTTGAAATGTTGATATCCCCTATGAATTATTCATTTACTGTGGCATGAATAAATATCAAACATTAAAAGATATGTAAGAAAAAATCTGGAGGAAGATGGATAGGATTTCCCCTCCAAACCTTTGCAGGCCTAGTACATTTAAACAAAATAAATAGTGTAATTTCTATGCAGCCCCTTGGGAGGTGAAGGTATCCGCACCCAACAGCAATGTGAGTGTGCATGAGAACTCTAACGCATACACGATCGAACTAGACTAGACGTTTTCCTAAAAATATACTCACTTCATTTAGAAAAAACATGTTACTCTAGGATTTAAATTTTATCTCTCAATACTTACTCCTCCCGTCCCGCAAATAGTGTCTCTTTAGGTTTGTCCTAAGTCAAACTGTTTTAAATTTAACTAAGTTTATAATGAAGAGTATCAATATTTATAGCACTAAATAGGTATGTTATGAAAATGTATTTCGTAACGAATCTAATGAAACTTGCTACACATCAAAAACATTAATATATTTTTATATAAATGTTGTCAAACATATGATGGTAAGGAATATTTTTTGTGGGACGGAGGGTCATTTTAGCTTATGACCATTCACACCTCACCTGCGATCGCTAATTCACCAATACTATAATCGTGATGGCATATGCACGGGCGTTTAACAAAATAGTTTCTCTTTTATCACCTTGGCAAAAACAACAGAGTCACATCATTAATCAGGAGTAGTTTGGTAAATTTTCTGTAGCATTATTCTATCTTAAAATTAAAATTCCTAGAGTGGCGTGTTTTTGAGGAAAGGAGAGGGAGAGTATGTGGTGTCAAAGGGTAATTCTGCATTTATTTCTGTTTTTTTTATATCCCACATATTTTGAACTCTAGATTACTCTGTTATTTATTAAAGCGATATCCATCTAAGGGCGTCCATTCCAGATAGATGTACATCACCAAGATATCCCGAAGTATGTTTACATATCCCAAGGATACCCGTCGTTCCATATACTACCCGAGTTCCCTGTCTCGGTATCTCATATTCGTTCTCAAAACAAGCAGCACATTCTAGACGCAATTCTGGAAGTGTCGAGAATGGAGCGAGAGGGATGCGGCAGCGATGATATCATCAGCCTGGCCTCCGACGGCGGTGACATCGTCGTCGTCCCCCCGCGGTGGCGCCCTGGTAGCGGCGGGGCTGGGCTGCGCGTGCCCGCACGCACGGAGAGGAGGCTGCGCGGCGCCGAGGTAGCCCTGCGGTTCGCGGCGTGCGGATTCGCGCTGGCCGCGGTCGTGCTGCTCAAGGTGAACAAGGAGACTCATGATTTCTTCGGATTGTTCGTGAAGGTGGCGCGGTACACGGACATGCCGTCGCTCGTGTAAGCGCGCTGCCTCTGAGTACAAGTGATGCCATACGCCATCTCCTGTACTTCCTCCATTTATTTTTATAAGACGTGATATAGTTTAACATGATCTCCTAAATTCTATTTGATCGTTTATTTATCTTATATTACAGTTATGAATTTATAATAATTGGAGAGTATATTTGATTACGAATTTTGTATTATAAAAATAAAAGAAATGTTGGCTAAATTATTGTCAAAGATTTTAAAGTTTAAATCTTGTTATGGGTGAGCACCTTATAAAAATAAACGGAGGGAGTAGTATTTAGCATTGAAGAAAATTCCAGACCGGTGACTTTAGCATTTGGATGCAGGCTCCTAGTGAACACAAACTTGATAGCGGCGTCCTACAACTTTCTCTAGGGAGGGAGTTGCCTGGTGAGCACGGTCAGAGGCAGGCCGCTCGTTAGCAAGCCAATGGCCTGCGTGATCTTCTTGTGCGATCAGGCACGGTGGCGTACCTTGTTTATTTCACTGTCCTTCAATTGTCCTCGATACACATTGGATGATTTCTGATCTAGAACTGATTAATGAAGGTGATAGCCTACGTCGCGCTCTCGGCACTGGCAGGAGCGCTGGTGGCGGCGATGATAAGCAAGCTCGGGCAGGCGCAGTTCGGGTGGATGAAGACAGCCCACCTTTACAAGAGGTTCAGCATGCATGCCGCCGTTGCCATCAACTGTGCGCTCGTCGCCGTGGTGGCAATGGTCGCTGTCTCGGCCCTGTCGACATTCAACCTGTTCCGGTTGTACGGTGCCGGCGAAGGCAGAAAAATATAGGATATCAAGCATATCTTTTTGCTAGTAATTTCTCGAAAGAGAAATGGGGACCGGGACCTAGATAATAAATGCCATACCGTGTTGTGTTCAGTGAAAACAACAACATAATAATATGTAAGTTATGGTAAATAAAAGTATGATTCATCCAACCCACGTCGTCTGAGCGGATGACACGGGCAGCCCCCTCGCCTACCCCTCAAGCCCACCACCGCTGCTCCCTGCCTCTGGCTGCCATAGCCGCGCCCCGGAAGTTCGGTGAGCGACGAGGAGGGTGGCAGTGGGGTCAACTCTACCTTTCTTCTTGTTTCTTCCTTCCCAAATTTACCCTTCCTCCTTGTCTTTTTGTTTGCTCCGGCAAACTTCGTGCTTAGCGACCAGTTTCGCGTGGTGAGCGCCCAGATCCGTGTGGGGGGCGCTGAATCTGCACACCGTCGGCGTGTTCCCCTGGGTCCTGCGTCCTGTTATGGCAGCATCTACGTTTGGTGTGGGGGGCGCTATGGCATCTCTGGCTACAGCGTGCAGCTCTCGCGCTGTTGCGGTGGTGGCGTGGTTGAAAGGATCTTGTGATGCCTAGAGGGGAGGGTGAATAGGCTCACTTCAAAATTTTCCTGAAAAACTTCGCAGCGGTATTAGATTTGTCGGAACTTCTGACGCTATGTCGAAACTTCTGATGGGTCGGAAGTTCCGACAGCAGAAAGTGAGCTGAACGAAATTCAAAATAAAACCTGAATCTGCTAATTCTGTTTGAATCAAAAGATTATAAATGAAGTGTATAGACTACTGCAGGTGATAGATATGCAAGGAACCACACAAATTTATTGATTGGCTGAAATCAAGCTTCTAGGTCAAAATGAAATATAGAAACACAACAAGCACTTGAGACAAGGAATTTGTTTACCGAAGTTCACTTCCACAAACGAAGCTACATCTTCGTTGAGGAGCTCACAAAGAGCCGGGTCCTCACTAACTCTTTACCTCTCTCAATCAACCACAAATGAGGATTGAGCCACTTACTATGAATCCACGAAGGATAGGGTGATACAAACATTTTCGGGCACACCACACAAAGAGGGTGCTCAAACGGGTGACGCCTAACCGTCTAGAAGTAAGCTTCAAGAGTAACAAACGCGAATCGAATGCCGAAGATGCTTCAAGTGCTCTTGAGATGAGCTTGTTGGATCTCACACTCAAATCCTCAAGACTCAATCCTTCAATCTTGCTCTCACCCAATCCCTAGGTCAAACTCTCAAGGATCTAGCTCAAAAGGGAGTGGGAGAGGTGTATTCAATGCTCAAGAGGTGTTTTGGCTTGGGGTTGTTCAGCAGCAATGAATGGGGGGGGCAGAGGTGGTATTTATACTCGAACCCCTAAAACTAGCCATTATAGTGCGTTTATGTGCCTGTCGGAACTTCCGACGAAGTTAAATTAAAATGGTTGAGAGCCTCTCCTCGAAAGTTTTAAGAAACTTCCGGTGGCCTTTATCGAAACTTCCGACACAGGGTTGAAACTTCCGATACTGTTAGATTAAATCGGCCGAGGACCCCCGGTTGGAAGTTTCTAAATACTTCCGGACGGTGTCGGAACTTCTGACACTCATAGAATCTATGAGAAAACAGATGTGCAAGTTAGTGATTTGTGTCTCTCAAGGGTGGTTAGCATCTCAATTGAGCATTTTAACATCTTCAAGCTATCCATCTGCATCCCCCTTTATCGTACGGTGTTCTATACTCAAATTCAAAATTAGAAAATATAGAGAAATCTTCTTTTGAGCTCAACAGTGTCCTTTCTTTGAAATTGGGGGTGCTTGAGGTTCTTTCAATACACCTTTGCACTTCTTTAGAATTAAAACCTGTCAATTACTTGATAAAGTCATTAGTCCTGTAATCATGCATGTCATCAACACCAAAACCCACTTAGGGGGCCAAATGCACTTTCAATCTCCCACTTTTCGGTGATTGATGACAACACAATTAAGGCTCACATGAGAAATATATAAATATTTTGAATCCAACCATATAGGTGGACTCCCCCTTAACATGTGCATCTTTTTGAGATAGAGACAAAAATGGCCTCAAATGCCATTTGCACATGTTAAGTGAGTTCCCCCTATATCGTTGCATTCGTGGGGTGCAAAGGTGTGACAAGTATATCATTGTGATGCATATGATAAGATATAACACTTCAACAAAGTGGAGATAAACAATACACCAAATCATGATCACCAAAACATATGAATAAGAGTTTAAAACCACACTAGAAGAGCAAATCATAAATAAGTCTTACAACCATAAAAGTTCACTTGGCACACCATGCATCACACCACACATAGTCCTTACACGTCCACAAGCTATAAACTAGAAAAACTCAAAAGAAAAGATAACTCCATCCATGGTGAGCTCACTCCCCCTTTGGCATCAAGCTCCAAAAAGGGGAGGCCCTTCCATGGGCCATCACTCATCATCCTTATCGTGGTCCTCATCATCATCATCTTCTTCCTCGTCCTCCGGAGTGTGACCCTAGGGAACGTCTTCTTCTTCCTCCTCGGACATTCTAAAGAATGTGGATGCCTGCCCAATCTCCTCCCAAGGGTTGTAGAAAACCGGTGGAGGAGGAAAGTCCATAGGAGCGTGAAGAGGAGAGTGTGGGATATCATTCTTTGCCATTAGCTCCTTTTGCCCCTTCTCAATTTTAAAGAGCTCCTCATCCATATGCTTCTTGTGGGCATGGATCTCTTCCACATTGTGTCACGCCATATTGAAGCAAGCAAAGAGGCCTTGGGATATAAAGCTAAGAATCCCCTTCTTCTTAGAAGCACGAGCGGGTGGAGGGCCTCTAGAGCTAGAGGGCCTATGTGAAGAAGATGGCTCAAAAGATGGTGAAACTCCAATAGAAGCTCCATGAGATGATGAAGTCCCTTGAGAAGTCCTTGGAGGTGGAGGATGAATGCCATGAGACCCTATCTTGCAAAGCCTCTCAATATGACCTTTCTTGGTCTTGTAGATGGGATGAGCCTTATCTCTTAGAATCTCCAAATGTGTCACTTCCTTGATCATAGCAAAAATGTAAGGCACATAGTGATAACTCTTCTTGGGAGAATATGATCAAATTATGATTTCCTCCCAAATGAAATCAAAGACACTAAATTCTCCCGCGTCGGGATGCATCCGTGCAAGCAAATTCTTTGACATATTGGAGATATTGTCCACATCACTACCTTTAGGGCAAAGAGTGTAACAGAAGAGTTGATTAATTAACTTGTAGAATGGAATCATACCCTTAGTGGTACCATGCTCAATCAGCCCATATGCACTATCATACATAAAGGCCATCTCCCCATCCTCAATGACATTCTCATCGTGTATCTTGTATCGAGCAATGTCATAAACCCCATGGCCAAGTATATCAGCAAACTTTGCATATGTCACTGAAAGAGGCTTGCCCTGAAGAGTCCAGTGTATCACCTTGGTGACCCGATCAATATATAGAGTGGCATAGAATTGGGCCACCACCTCCTCATTCCAATCCTGATTTTGTTCCATAATAGAAATGAGATTCTTGTTGTTGCAAGCTTCCCACACTTGATCAATCACAGGCAAATCAATATCTTTGAAGAATTGCCAGTCAATGGATTTCATTTCAGTGGTAGGATGTGATTTGCGGAAGATAACTGACTCATACCAATCTGCATGGAAGTGCAACCAAAAGCGGACATCCCTAAAGAACTCCTTCTGATATCTAGATGGATCATCATACCTAATAGTCCGAATGTTATGCTTCCCTTTTTGATAATCCACAGGGTGAAGTTCAAAATAGCCGGGTCTAGCTTCCCGAATAGGCTTCGACATTCTCAGGATTACTGTCTCGAGGAAGTCCAAGGTGATCCTCTCATCCTTATCAATATGTGCACCCGGGGTGGATGCATTCTTCATGCGAGGATGGGCACCTTGACTAGATCCCCTAGCTAGAGTAGGCTTCCCCCTTCCTCTAGCACGTGCTGGTACTTTGGGGACAGCCTTCCTCTTCCCCTTTCTTTGAGAAATAGGAATATCATCTGATTCAGTGGAAGAGTTTGACTCCACCTCCAGGGTATCCTCACGTCTTTTGCTTCTCTTCTCACGACCCATCTAATAGGATTTAGGAGAAAGAATGGATCAGAGAGATGGTACACATGAACTGAAACACAAACATCAGCAGCTTATCGGAACTTCCGATTGAGGGCGACCCAGTGTTGGAAGTTCTGACAGAACCCGAGTTCATCCAAAATTCATGGAATTTGAGATTTAGCCATCGAATCCAAAAGATATCACAGGCATAAGTTCTAAGATGTATTTAGAGTCTATCCCCCAAAGGAAATTGATTAACTCCTACAGCACTAAGATCGGGCAATGGAATTTTTGAATAAGTTACCTTGAAGATTTCCCACGTGGATCGGAAGACTCCAAAGGTGGATCAGAGGTTCTGAGGAGTGGAGAGTACAAATATAGCAAGGGCTCCAACTTTCCATGGTCAAAACTTTAAATCTCGTAGAGTGGTGGAGAGGGAAGAGAGAGGGGGTGCCCGGTTTGAACTGTGGAGAGAAGTTAGGGTTTGAGGGTCGGCTCAACGGGTATATATAGCCTCAGGCTATCTATCGGAAGTTTAGATGTCCCAAGCACCCTCTATTGGAAGAAACTGGAAAGATCCGAACATTATCGGAAGTTCCAACGAAGCGCTGGAAGTTTCGATAAAGAAAAGAATTCTCCCGAGCACCCTTTGTCGGAACTTATCTCATACTTCCAGTGGGTATCGGAAGTTTCTATGGTGTATCGGAAGTTCTGACACAGTCAAAGCAGCTCCAAAATGATAGATTTTGAGATGGATAAAAATTGAGATTTCTAGATACATAGCTTATGGACACATAAGACAACTTGACGCTTGAGTGATCAGCCAACAAGCAACATTACATAGCAATGATCACGAAACTTAGGTTTTGAAGATTTTTAGAAGAAACTCAACACAAATAAAATCCATTTTTCCCATCTAGGTAACAATCAAATATGTGCAATAAGTCAAGCCAAGTTACAAGAATCCAAGATATTTAGCTCATTCCTCAAAGCACAAAACTTTTTCTCATCTAGAGGCTTAGTGAAGATATCGGCAAGTTGTCTTTTGGTGCTTACATGTCGTAAATCAATATCTCCCTTAGTCTCATGATCCCTTAAGATGTGATGTCTAATATCTATGTGCTTTGTTCGAGAGTGTTGCACTAGATTGTTAGCTAGCTTGATGGCACCCTCATTGTCACACAAGAGTGGAATCTTGCTAAACTCGCAACCGAAGTCACTGAACGTTTGCTTCATCCACAAGAGTTGGGCACAACAAGCACCGGCTACCACATATTCAGCTTCGGCGGTGGATAAAGCAACCGAGTTTTGCTTCTTAGAGCTCCATGACACCAAGGACCTACCAAGGAATTGGAAAGTCTCGGTTGTGCTCTTTCGATCTACTCTGCAACCGGCATAATCTGAATCGGACTAGCCAAATAAGTTAAAAGTGGAGCTCTTGGGATACCACAAGTCAAGGTTAAGAGTGTAAACTAAATATTTCAAGATTCTCTTAACAGCCATCAAATGACATTCCTTAGGATTGGCTTGAAATCTTACACATATGCACACACTAAGTATAATATCCGGCCTAGATGCACAAAGGTAAAGTAAAGAACCAATCATGTAGCGATATACCTTTTGATCAACCGGTTTTCCTTCTTCATTGAGATCAAGATGTCCATTCAATGCCATGGGTGTCTTGATGGGCTTAGCATCGGCCATGTCAAACTTCTTGTCATATCTTTTGCATACTTGGTTTGACATATGAAAGTCCCTTCCTTCATTTGCTTAATTTTAAATCCAAGAAAAAACTTCAATTCACCCATCATGGACATTTCAAATCTCTTGGTCATGATCCTACTAAATTTCTCACAAAATTTTTGGTCAGTAGAACCAAATATAATGTCATCGACATATATTTGGCAAATAAATATATCCTTATCAACTTTGTGAGCAAAGAGAGTAGAATCGGCTTTCCCCGTTACAAAGTCATTCTTAAGAAGAAAATCCTTAAGGCATTCATACCATGCTCTAGGTACTTGCTTAAGCCCATAGAGTGCCTTATGGAGCTTGTACACATGATTTGAAAATTTTGGATCTTCAAACCCCGGCGGTTGTTCCATATACACCAACTCGGATAGGGGGCCATTCAAGAATGCACTCTTCACATCCATTTGATAAAGCTTGAAATCATGGTGAGTAGCATAGGCAAGTAAAATACAAATTGACTCAAGCCTAGCTACGAGTGCATAGGTTTCACCAAAATCCAAACCTTCAATTTGGGTGAAATCTTGTGCAACTAATCTTACCTTGTTTCTTGTGACCACACCATACTCATCTTGTTTGTTGCAGAATACCCACTTGGTGCCAATCACATTTTGCTTTGGTCTCCCAACCAACTCCCATACCTCATTTCTTGTGAAGTTGTTTAGTTCTTCTTGCATGGCAATCACCTAATCCAGATCATCAAGTGCTTCTTCTACCTTAAGAGGTTCCAAAGAGAAAACAAATGAGTAATATCCACAAAAGGTTGCTAAACTGAACGAGTAGTTACCCCTCTTCCTCTCTCTTCTCTTCTCTTCTCAATTTTAGATAGTGCTACATGTATTATGAGAAATTATCCTACAAAATGTTGAACAATCTTGCTCATCAATCGGAAATGACAATGAAAACGAATCTCATCTACATGAGCACGCAATCAGCAGGCTTCAGCTAGCTTTTTCCTCTTTCTTCCTGTTCGCAAATTGCAAGAGCAGCAGCACGTGGGATCTTGCTCACCCGCTGCCACACGGAGCTTGAGCTCGGCCGGCGTCCTGTAGCTTGCAAGTGCCACCCTGGGGGAACTCTCCCTCGCTGGCCTACACCCTGGCCGCGTCACCGCCGTCGGCCATGGGCACCGGCCGCGGCACCTGGGAAGCTTCCCTCGTCGGCCATGGCTCCTAGCTGCGGCGCTTGGGGAGCTCCCCCTGCCGGCCATGGAGGGTGCCTGGGGGAGCTCTCCCACCTCCGGCCCTTTCCGGTAGTCAGGGGAGGCGCGTTTTGGCGGTCGGGGGCGAGCTGGCCGAGGCTGGCAACAACAGTGGGGGGCGGCAGAGTCTAGCAGTCAGGGGCGGGCCGGCGACGGCGAGCGATAGCGGTCGGGGGTAGCGCGGTCTGGCAGTCAGGGGCGGCGCGTTCGGGCAGTCAGAGGCGAGCCGGCCGCGGCAGGCTAAGCGGCAGAGGAAGGAAACGGCGACGGGGAAGTGATAAAAAAATGAGAAATGAACGGGTAAGTTGTGTAACCGGTGGCAATGGTGGGTAAATAACCCTAACTCCACGTGGAGTGGAGCTAATTTTTATAAAGTAGAGTGCTGCCAAACACCCTCTAAATCTATTGTATAATCTGTCCAGAGTGATTGATCATGAGACATAGAGCTGCTAGCTGATAATCCAAATCTCTATACGTATACAGATAATCTCATGGGCATCATGGCCGGATTCGTCGATTTGTTTTTCTTATCTGTAAGGCGCATCGCATGCATGGTGATGAGCGCTGACTATTTTTTTTTTGTTGGGGAAAACGCAGAATCATTTTCATGGCGCATGAGCTGCGCATTTCCCTGATTTCTATTCCTCGTGCGGTTTATCATAACTCCCGAGTCAAAGGACTCGATGCACATCGTGCAACGGCTTGCCACGTTGCGCTCTCCAGCTCATCTGGCCAGTAGCTATCCTTAATCCTTACTTGCTTGCCATGCATGCTTAGCCATTAATCTCGCAGTCTCAGTAGTGTGCTTGTTTCTATATATAGATGTACACCTGCAGCACCAGCAACACACACGACAAACACTTTGTCACCTCCTCACCATCATCATTCTGTTGTGCGCTAGCGTACGAATGGCGGGCTTGACGGCGGCGTTGAAGTTCACCGTGCGCAGGCGACCGGCAGAGCTGGTGGCACCGGCAGCCCCAACGCCACGTGAGCTGAAGCTCCTCTCCGACATCGATGACCAGGAGTCTGTACGTCTCCACGTCCCCGCCATCCTGCTCTACCGGCGCAACGAGGCCATGGTCGGCCGGGACCCCGTGCAGGTCATCCGGGACGCTGTCGCGAGGGCGCTGGTGCACTACTACCCGCTCGCCGGGCGGCTCAGGGAGGTGGACGGGGGCAAGCTCGCCGTCGACTGCACCGGCGAGGGAGTGCTGTTCATCGAGGCCGACGCCGACGTCCGCCTCGAGCACTTGGGTGAACCTCTGCTGCCGCCCTTCCCGTGCCTCCAGGAGCTCCTGTTCGACGTCCCCGGCTCGTTCGCCATCGTCGACGCGCCCCTCATGCTCTTCCAGGTGACGCGGCTTGCATGTGGAGGCTTTGTCCTGGCCGTCCGGGTGAACCACACGATGGCGGACGGGCTGGGGATGGTGCAGTTCGGCGCCGCCGTGGCGGAGCTAGCGCGGGGCGCCCTGGCGCCGACGGTGCGGCCGGTGTGGGACCGCGAGCTGCTGATGGCGCGCGACCCGCCGCTTCCGAGCTTCGCCCACCGCGAGTACGACGAGGCGCAGGGCACCGACGACACCGTCACATCGCTCGACGACCTGGCGCACCGCTGCTTGTTCTTCACGCCCCGCGACGTGGCCGCGCTCCGGGACCTCGTCGACCCGCCGCAGCTGCGCGCGAGCGCGACCACGTTCGACGTCCTGGCAGGGTGCCTGTGGAAGTGCCGCACGGTGGCGCTGGCCCCTGATGCCAACGCGGAGATGCGGATGATGTGCGCCGTCAACGTCCGCGGCATCAGGACGGCGAGGGGCGGCGGCGGCATCCCCAGGGGCTACTACGGCAACGCGGCCGTTGGCCCGGTCGCCGTCTCGACGGCCGGCGCTCTCTGCGCCAACCCTCTCGGCTACGCGATCGAGCTGGTGAAGAAGGCCAAGGAGGAGGTGGACATGGAGTACATACGGTCGGTTGCGGATCTCGTTGTGCTACGGGGGCGGCCGCCCGTGTCGTTCGTGCGCACGTACGTGGTGTCAGACGTGAGGAAAGCCCCGGCCGCGCGCCTGGATTTTGGGTGGGACAGGCCGGTGTACGGCGGCCCGGCGGAGGTCGGCGGTGACCTCGCCTGGGTTGCCAGCTACTTCGTGTCGGTTACGGACGCTAGAGGCGAGGAAGGCATCGCTGTGCCGGTGTGCCTGCCCCGACCCGCCATGGAGAGGTTCGCCGAGGAGATGGGCAAGCTGCTCCAGCGCCCGCTCGTCGACGTCGCCGTGAGGCAGCAGCCCAGGTCCGCGCTCTGAATCCAACCAAACCTGCGCACACGGGCGTAGTGATGGATCAAATAAAAACGTCTGTTAATTTCCTACCGTGCTACTGCAATAATTTTGGTTGTTCTTTTGGAAGAGAAATGAAACGGTCAAAGCTTGTACTTCCGAAAAATGAAAACTTGGCTGAATAGCATGATGAAGTGCTGCGCGATTATATATTTATGTACAAATGGGCCTGGCTGCTCGGACGGATTGGGCTCGACTGATTTAGGCTCCCAGCGCAGGCTGCCGTGAGGGAGCTTGAGGATGCTATTACGAGTTGGCTGAGCATGAACCTCCAACAGTCGTACGCCCATTGGATCAGCTAGATTCTAGCTTCTCTATTGGCTCTGCGGTACATGCTCAACTTGGAGCGCTCACAGACAACTTTTAGATTTTACTGCCCTTCTGTGCCAAACGACGCTCGCTGTGGTTCACATGGGTTCCGTTTAGCACGTGCGCAGCTTGACGAGCCAGCTGTGTGCCGAGGCTGCCCGTCAGGACGAGGCACTTGCTATAACAGAGGCTCCCATGCCAGCTTACCTTGCTACGGACTCAGAGGAGTCTAACCAGGATGAGGACTACGTTCCTAGCTTTCCAGTCTGCTGAGCTCATGATGATGAGGTAGGGACCTCTCTTCCTACCCAGCGCGAGCCAGCGCCTCTACTTCCTCCAGTCATAGCTGCTCAGGTCACTCAGTCAAACGCACTCACAGCTATACTTTAGTTGTTGGCCGAGTAGCAGAGGGTTAGTGATGAGAGGCAACAGCAGATGCAGGCCCAGCTTGCTTGACAGCAGGAGACACAACAGGTTATACTTTGAGGGGGATTCAACAACAACAGGAGGCTATGAGGCAGCAGCTCCTTCAACATCAGATAAAGACCTTACAAATGTTCACCTTCTACTCTAGCTGCACGGAACAGTTGTACTGTCACGCAGGGCTTGAGCCACCTCTACTTCCTACCTCTCAGCAGCTACAGCATGACCCCTGACTCCACCTCCTCCGGTTGGCAGCTTTGTGCAGACACCCTTGGCCTTTTTCCCTATCTCGCAACTCTTACAGAATGGGGTGTTCTCACTACCTCAGATGTTGGAGCCGCAGCGTGACCAGTACCAACAGCACTACTTGTTTCTAGAGCAGCTCCGATAGAGTCAGTCCACACAGCCGTAGTTGACTCAGGTGACAGCTCCGTTCTCGACAGCTTCACTCACCTTCGAGCAGACACCACAGCCCTCTCTTGGTGGTCCGAGGTTTAGTTCTCCACTCCCATCTGTTGTGACACCTCGGACCTTGGAGCTTAATGAGTCCACTGCCACTCTCTGCACAGTCACCAAGTAGATTCACTTAGAAATGGCTTTCTAAGGTTGAGGTGCAGGGTTCTCAAGTCGACATGATAGTCACTTCTTCTTCTAAGCCTGTCACCACGGTTATAGCTCCTTCAGCTCCAGCATCCTCCACTCCAGCAGACCCCACTAGTCCCGAGGGCTCTCCTACTACTTCAGCTTCGGCCTCCAATGACAACTCGATGCCGGCATCTCGGGTTACGTGGTGCATCCCTCCAAAGTAGCTGCAGCAGCTTCACCACCTTCTCCGCCCCAGCAGGAGTAGATTTGTAGCTTCCTTTTTGGTGCTTTGTTGCCAAAGGGGCAGATAGATAGGAGGAGTAGAGATAGGTGGAGCTTGTTTGGGAGCTTGTTGGTTCTTTTGTGGATGTTCATGCATAGGCATGTTATTTGGATCTTTGTGTATGATGGTGTGTTGACATGTCTATATATGTATGTGCTTTACTTTCTGTTAACGCATGCTTCTTTTTAACCTTGTCTATCTTACTTTCATGGATTAGTAGTAGTGCGCTTAATTTCAAATCTTTTATATCTATTTATTATCTATCACCAAAAAGGGGGAGATTGAAGCACGCTGGCATCATCTAGGTCATTTCTCACCTTTTGTAAGGGTGTGTTTCGATGATAAATGATAATCATATACTTGTGACTAACCCCATTATTTGAAGGAAATCATTATTGGTTATTGTGCCATAAGTTAAATGGAAAGTGACCCCTCAATTTGAATTAGCAAGCGACCAAAGGGCTAATGCATGAAGGGTAAGGATTTTTCTAGAACTAAGTGTCACGAGAAGATGAAGTACACTTAGTGTAATATAGGTTTTGCTAGTTCGTAGCTCTATGACTCTACTATAAAAAAGGGATCTCAAGTTACTAGCTTGATCATATGAGACAAACCATGAAAAAGATGCAGACTTGACATACTCTAGCACTTGGTAGCTCAAACAACCAATGGAAACACTTGAGAAGCAAAGAAGTTGGCAAAAAACTCAAAGGAGATTGTATTGGATGAGTTGAAAACAAAAAGGGGGCATCAGATGTTCCACACAGTGTGTTTTCTAGTAAAGTCTGAGCAATTTTCTAGGAGTTGGCCTGAGCGGTCTTCAGCATCGGATGATCTGATGCCCAACTCAGTAGACAATCGAAGCAATAGACAATGCAGGATTGAAACCCTAAGCATCAGATGATCCGTTGCCCAAACAATGGGCAAAGCATCGGACTAATTTTGTGCAATTCAACTCGAAGCACCAGAGGTAACGATGCTAGGCAAGGGGCACCATTGGAGCAGGCATATTTATGTTGAAATCGTCCAGAGACATTCTAGCCAAATCCTCTAGTGCACCAGATGTTCTGATGCCCACTGGATGAAGCGTCAAACTAAGCATATTTTCTTTGGAATCATCTAGAAAAATTTGGGCCAAAATGAAATTTTCACTATTGAATATATTTTTTAACGAATATATTTTGGACTGGTGTGTGACTTGATGTTCCAACGCTATGGGATGGAGGCATCGGATGATCCAGTGAGTGCTGTTTTTCTGGATGCTCTTTTCCAACAACTGTCTCTTGAGCTGTAGCCTATATATACCCATTCCCTTAGTCATTTGAGCTACTCTTGACACTGTGAAGACCTCAAGTAACCTATGAGCAGTTGAGAGTGTGCTAGAGCCACAAAAGTGATTAGTGAATTGCAAATCTCAAGATTAAGGACATATCTTTGCTTAGTGCTGATCAAGTGAAGCATTCGAGGCTTCTACTCTTGGTGACTGATGTCACCTAAATGGTCTTGGTGTCCTTGGAGTTCATGGTGAGCTTTTGAAGATTGTGGAAGCCTCAAGAATAAGATCTTGTACAAGGTACGTAGTCCGTCGTTCCGGAGATGGAAAAGTGGTTACCTTAGTGAAGCACTCAAGTCTTCATGGCTTGGGGGAGCAAAATTTAGTGGGTGCTCCAACATGGACTAAGGGGAGCGTCAACTCCTCGATACCGTGGAAAAGATCCAGTGTCTTCATGTCCTCTTTATTTTCATTTTTGCACTTACTTTGAGCATTTACTTCTTGGTTTTACCTATCTTAGTTGCCCTTGTTTTGTTTGTGCTCCCTGTTGTCTTGATCTTGCTTAAGGAACTGATGATCATGATAGTGTGACTCTCCTGCTAAGTTCATTCTTAATAGTGTGGTCAGTTTCTAGTTTTGGACCTAGTAGATTGGGCAAATAGAATTATAGGCTAATGTATGCTTTCTTTGTTCTAAAAATTTATAAAGGTTCCAATTCAACCCCTTCTTGGGCCATCGATCCTTACACTCTCTATGGCGGAACCGCCCGGACTAACCCGACTAAAGTGTACTCAACCTCACCTCAAAGGCGAATGGTCACTTTAACCGAATTAAAATGGTAGTCCGTCGGGTTTCACCCGATCAAACTAGTTATCTCAGATCGAAATAAAGCATACTTGCACGAAGACGAGTCCAGAGATTACAACAATCCAGATTCATTACTACAGGTCACACATTGAGTTATTACAAGCTGAAAGTTCACATGCATAAAGTAGAGTTTCAGAGTTCAAAGTAGCGGAATAAAATGGAAGTCTAACATCGATACAGCAATACCATGGTGAAGCCTGCCATGATATCAAGCACCATGATCCTCGCCAACCGAGGACGGGTCCCACTCAATAGTCCAACCCGGAGGGAGTTGAAATGGTCAAGTCACACTGGCAACCAAGTCAACAACAAAACTGAAAAACAAAGCCACAAGCAAGGCTGAGTATACTAATACTCAACAAGGCTTACCCATCAGGTGGTAACTACTTCACCGACTCCTAGACATGCAAGACTTTTTGGCTGAGGGGTTTGTATTTCCAAAAGCTTCTAAAGTAGGTCCTTACATTCAAATTTTAGCTCCAAGTTCTAGTTAATTAACCATTCTAGGTAAGCACCTATTCTAATCAAGCATGTGATCAAGAAATTTAATTCAAGCATCAATATTAATCATCATCCTTTGTTCCACTTCTTACTCAGTGTAGCATAGTGATCAAGCAGTCTCAAACTGTGAGAGGCAGACGATTCAAATCGAGGTTTTAACCTTGCAAGGTGAACCTAAACCCATGATAGGTGCATACCACGACGGGTCCACACATATCAGCCGTCCCCATCAATCCCCAGGCATGTGGTCAGGTCCCACTTCCCTTGGATACAATGCCCTAACTATCGGTGTTTTAGATCGACAACCTGCCTAGGGGGTACCCTAGGTGGTCTTTTGTGCAGTAAGGGCCGTCGAGAATCAAAGAGTCGACAGTGACGCAAGGGACACGATTTAGACAGGTTCGGGCCGCTAGATCGCGTAATACCCTGTGTCCTGTGAGTTGATTGTATTGAACTTGGGTGTGTTGAAGGAGTTGTCTTTGAGGGGGTCCCTGCCCGCCCTTATATACTCGTGAGAGCAGGGTTACGAGTTTGAATCCTAGTCATGTATGATTACAGAGTTCTACTCGGTGTAGACCGAGTAGTTTCCATATGCACACCTAACTAGTCCGAGGGGGACACGCTTCTTGCCACGTGTCCCCTAGTCTTGACTGTGTTCGAGTACACCCTTTAGTGGGCCGCACAGGGCCTACTGGTGGGCCTGGGATGTATGCGTTTATATTATGGCAATAAATCTGGTTTATATCTGACCATTGCGTAACTGACACTTGGAATCTGGAGGTGATGGAGATATAACGAGAGCCCCCTTATGTTTGGGGTTACGTTTCTTTTTAGCAAATCTGTTTTGGTCCTTCCCCCTTTCTTCCTGTTCCTCGTTGCGCCGTTGCATTTTTCCAGTGCCGCCACCGCCATTGCTGCTTTGCTTTGTGAGAGAGATCGAAGGTTGACTCCTCTCTTCTTTGCTATCTCCGAGATCGTCTGGTGCGCACCAAGAAGATGGGGAAGAAACCTGAGAAAACTTAAGGCCAGGCTGCGGCGGCGGGTAAGTTGAGATCTAAATCCAAGAAGGGGAAGGAGCTAGTGCTGCCGGCACCGAAGTGCGGTCCGATGAACCAGATTGCACTGCCGCCGCCTGGGGTCACCTGGCAGAATTCTGTGATGAAGGAAGTGGCTGTTCAGGCTTTGGTTGATGCGAAGCTTTTGCAGCCGAAACTTCAACTGGAGTGGAGGCTTGCCTTCGGCAACGCGTGGCAGTTTGAGGAGCCTCCAAACGAGACTGTCATGCTTGCGCACTTTGTTGAGAGGGGATTGACAGTGCCTGCTTCCGACTTCTTTAGAGGTATCCTCGAGTACTATAAGCTTCAGTTGGTTCACTTGAACCCCAATGGTGTGCTTCATATGTCCATCTTTGTACACCTTTGTGAAGTATACCTGGGTGTTCCTCCTAGTCTTGAGCTCTTTAGGAAACTGTTTCGTTGTAAGCCTCAGCCTAGTGTGATTAGGACAGAAGTTTTTGGAGGTGCCGGGTTCCAACTTAGGAACTTGGGTGCTTATCTGGACTACAACTTGATGGACTCCCATGGTGACCGGAAGAGGAAGTGGTTTTATGTTGGGAATCATGACCCTCGTTTACCTATGGTCACTGGTCATGCCCCGAAGCATGCGGAGAATTGGGTGAGCGAGCCTGAAGATACTCCTGAGTTTGCCAACTTGTTGAGTTAGATTGCCGAGTTGAAGTCGCTGGGCTTGACTGGTATTAATGTAGCTGCCAGTTTTCTTAAGAGGACAGTTCAGCCTTTGCAGCAGCGGGCTCACTCGGGTTCAGAGTACTCGGGATTTAATGATCTATCGTGTATGTCTCCTGACGATATATCTGATGATGATGTGGAGGCACTGCTAGCAAAGTTCTTCAGGAATTATCAGGGAGTACCGGTTATTCCTGGAGCCCTTCGCCAATTTGATAGTTAGTATGGGCCACAAGATGTATGTTCTTTTTCTTGACTTGTATTTTTCGAGGTATTGGGACATCTTTGAGTAACAACTCGTTTGCAGTCTCGGGTTCTCTCCGGCCAGCATTCTGAGGAGGAGTTAGTCGTTGATGAATCAGAAGATGAGCCTTCTCCTCCTGCGAAAAACGTCGAGTAGTTCGGAAGAGGCCTGCTGTGAAGTCTGCTTCAACCTCGAGTTTGACCCCTGAGAGGTCGCAGAGTACCAAGGTATGTAGTCGTGCATTCATTGGTAACTTTTGGTAGAGTTGTCCTGTAATCCTTTGATGATTTTAGTTGATTGAGAAGGTTGTCGACGTGACCCTTGATGGTGATGAGGCTACTTCTAATGAGGTAGTTGCTACCGCCAAGGATGATGTTAGTGTTGCGTCTGTTGAAGAATTGCTAGTGGGGGTGCCGCTTGTGGACTCTGGAGCAGCCCCCGAGCCAGCAGTCCCAACCCCGTCGGCTACCGAGTTGCCAGTCCCTGACCAGGCAGTTTTAGGTTTGCCTGCTGGGGTGGCGGATGTTGCGAAGGTAGAATCGCCAGTGATTGCTGCTGGCTCCTTGTTGTCCAATGTGATCACTAGTGGTGAGCTTTTTTTTGACTATTGTTGTTAGTCCAAAATTACTGTAGTCTTATCTCTGATTTTTCCAGGACTTGCGAAAATGTTGTACCCTCGGCTAACCCTAGGTTGCCGAGTACTCGACCGCCTGTTGCTGAGAAGAAGCGCGTGCAATTGCCGCCATGGTCATCTTGTTAAGTTTTTGAATCTCTTTGTAATGTATCTTCAAATTTTCTAAAAGGTGTGTGATGACATTGTATTTTGATGTAGGGATACGGAGGACACTATCCCTGTGGACGCAGGAGTGGAGTGTTGTCCTTCGACTACTATTTATGCTCCTTTGGTTGATTTGTCCGTTGATGATGTATCCGAAGTTGACACTAGTCGTCTTGGTGCCACCATGTCCATGCTTCAAGAAGTACTCCGCTTAGTGGAGAACCCTGCGGTTCCTTCGGGTTCTAGTGGTGTACCCTCCTCAACGTCTACTGGTGGTATTCTGGCTTTAGTTGATGTGGCTAAGGCCAATGAGGAAGGTGCACCAGGTATGTAGTCGAGATACAGGTGTTGTAGTCGTTGTATTGTGCCCTGAAATGACTAATCTGTGTCGTTTTAGGTACAACCTTGGGTGCAGCTCCAGAGCCTCATGTTGTAAAGAATGATGAAGGTCCAGTACTCGAGCTTCCGTCGGAGTCGGAGTTTCGGAGTTTTCAGGTGTGTTGTCTCTTTTGTCTGACTATTTTTTGCTGAAAACTTGACGATTTGCTTTTATTTGAAGAATCTATATGACAGAGCTCAAAGTAATGCTCGGGCCCTCCAGGAGCGAAATGATTGTGTGTAGCGGCTAGCACAATTGGAGCAAGAGTGCAGCCGTCTCACTGAGTCCTTGAAGGTTCATGAGGAGGCTGCGAAGTCTTTTGCCGTTGAGCGTAGTGATCACAAGGTATTGCAAGAGAAGTTGGAGAATCGCTACAAGTCTTTGAACAACAAGTATCAAGGTGAGTACTTGCGATTCTTTGAGTATTTCCTGACTGTACTCGGGGTTTTTGAACTTGTTGATTTTTGCAGAGCTCAAGAGAAAAGAGGCTGTTGCAAGTAGCTAGCTTCTTGATTGGAGGAACGCGCATGACCGAGTAGCTGATGAGGCTAATCATCTTCAGGCATCACTGGCTGAAGCTCAGGTTGCATGCGAGCATCAGAGGGACAGGAAGAACCATAACAGAGTTATGCTTGCTATGGCCATGGTAGCGTGTAGGGATCAAGGCTGGACCTTAGGAAGGCTTCGAGGTGAGCTCCAAGAGTTGACTGATGGCGCTCAAGATGTTGTTAATACCATTGCTCCTCTTAAGGATGACGCAGAGCCCTGTTCACTAGTCGAGCGGTTGAAGATTGCTCCGGGCAAGGTTGCTGGCCTCTGCAAGGCTGTTTGTAAACAAGTCCTTGTGGTGGTCAAGTCTTATTACCCACATGCGAATTTGACGGCGGCTGGTGATGGCGTTGCTCGAAACTGTACAGAGGATGCTTATGTGCGATACCTTGAGGAGGCTGAGCCAATTGCTTCGAAGATGTCTAAGTTTGTATCTTTGGAGGAGCCTTAGGCTTGTGTAGCCTTGTAATCTGCCGAGTACTCGAGACAATGTTTTGAATGTTGTTTGAAATTAATGATTGTCCATCCTTTGCCATTGGGAGCAACTCTGAGTACTTAGTCGAGTAGTCGCATGGTTGTCAAGTACTCTGTCCCTTTATTCTTGGAGGGGGGGGTGCACGGGTGTACTGTACTCTTTTGTCTTTTGTGGCGTGAACGCTTTCACGTGAATGGAGTTAGAGATCATCTTGACTCATCAGTACCTTTGTTGTCACGAGTGAATAGTAACTCCTGAGTGGTTGGTAGTTGTGGCGTTCGGCTATAAATAGATTGCCATGGAGGTCGATCGAGAGAAGGCTTGAGTAGTGATGGATTGCTTTCGGTTGCTGTTGTTTGATTATAGAGAGCCTTCAAAGAGTACTCCGGTGCTAGAAGATTCCTCGTAGATTAGAGCCACCTTCCCTCCACAGACTCTAGCGCTCGTAGGGATAGCCGCGATGCTAGAAGAATCCTCGTAGGAGGGTTCATCGCGTGCCTCATCTTGCAGCTCGTGATCCAGCTAAGTCCATGCTGAAACTCACGAGTGATGGGTGATGAGTGCCGTGGTCTTTATCCGGCTCTCCTAGAGGTGGAGGTGTGGCATGAAGTGTGGGACGGCTCGCCAAGGCTAGCAAGAGAGCAGTTTTGTTTTTTCTCCCTTATGCAGCACTCGGGATTCATCGTTGCCGCTGTTGAGGTAGCGGCGGTGAAGGAGTACCTGGTGTTGTTTGGGAGGAGGACCTGGATATGGCTGCTTTTTGTGCAGCTTCCTTGCGTGTGGGCCCTTCCCTTTGTAGTAGTCGTTGGGCCTGTGTGGCCTTGTGATATTGTAAAAGTCTGAGTCTTAAATGCAGACCGCCAGTAGGCAATTGCTTGTAGTCTTTGTTGTGCTGTTATGTTGTATTTTGAGTACCCTTACTCTATTATGAGTAATCACATGTAACTTCAAAATTTTCTGCTTCAATCGGTCTCGAGTAGAAAATTGCTTTGCCTTTTGAAGTTTTTGGAACTTGTACTGAGGCTGGGGTGCCTGCTGACCTTTGGTAAAGTCTTGTGTCAAGAGTAGAGCATCTGTAGTCGGTACTCGGGCTGTTAGCTCCGAGTAGTTGGAATGAGTTTTTTTTTGAGATGCTTGAGACGAAGGCTCGAGTACGTTTGTCTACTATGGGTAGTAGCGATAGAGATGTTCTATATTTCAGGAATTTGGTACTTGTTCTCCTGAAAGTTCTTGTAGTCTGTAAGATCCGGGTCCTATGACCTTGGATACGATGTAGGGACCTTCCCATGGTGAATTGAGTTTATGCAACCCTGATGTGTCCTGGATTCGTTTGAGGACCATGTCGCCTAAGTTGAAGGATCGTTCCTTAACATTGCGGTCGTGGTATCGTCTTAACTCGTCGAGGTATCTGGCTGATTGAACTAATGTTGCGCATCTCGTTTCTTCTAGACTATCTAGATCCGTGCGTCTTGTTTCTTCTGCCATTCCTTCATCGTATTGTTCGACTGGAGGAGACTACCACATGACGTCCATGGGTAAGATAGCTTTTGAGCCATATACCAGAAAATAGGGGGAGAACCCGGTAGTCTTGCATGGTTGGGTTCGTAGTCCCCACAGAGCATTAGGTAGCTCTTTGAGCCATTTGCCTCCTTTTGTATTGCCAATATCGTGTAGCCTTTTCTTGAGAGCTTCGAGTATCATGCCGTTGGCACGCTCGACTTGTCCGTTGGCTCGTGGGTGAGCAACTGAGATGTAGCGGACATCAATTCCACTATTCTCGCAGTATTCCCAGAAGTCATGGTTGTTGAAGTTGGATCCCAGGTCTGTGATGATTCTGTTTGGAAAACCGTAACGGTGTACAATTTCGTCCAAGAAGTCGAGGACTCGGTCTGCCTTGGGGCAAGTGACTGGTTGGACCTCGATCCATTTGGTGAATTTGTCGATGGCCATGAGTACTCGGTTGAAACCTCCTGGTGTAGTTGGTAGTGGTCCTATCATGTCAAGCCCCCAGCAAGTGAAAGGCCATGTTGGAGGGATTGTGACTAGTTTGTAGGCAGGGACGTGTTGCTGTTTAGTGAAGAATTGACAGCCTTGGCATTTTTGGACTAATTGTTTTGCATCTGCCAACGCCATGGGCCAGTAGAAGCCTGCTCGAAAAGCGTTGCCTACGATTGTTCGTGAAGATGCGTGGTTGCCACAGATTCCTTTGTGAATTTCTTCCAGGATTTCTTGGCCATCTTCTCGGGTGACACACTTCGTGAGTACCCCTAATGATGCACTTTTCCTATAGAGCTTGTCTCCGACTAGAACGTAGTTTTTTCCTCGTTGGGAGATTTGCTCAGCCTGACTTTTGTCAGATGGTAACTTATGGTCTTTGATGTAGTCGATGAAGGGTGTCCTCCAGTCAACTTCTATCATCATGATTTCCCAATTAGTTTCTGTAGTCTTGACAACTGAAGGTGTAACTTGTTCTGGTATGGATGGTTTATGGAGTTTGTGTACAAAAATTCCTGCTGGAACTTTTGCACGAGTCGAGCCCATTTTTGATAATACATCAGCGGCTACATTGTTGTCACGGACGACATGATGAAATTCCAAGTCTGAGAACTTGTTTTCTAGTTTACGGACTTCTTTGCAGTAGGCGTCCATGTTGTCTTTGTTTCGATCCCATTCGTCATTGACTTAGTTTATAATGACTAGTGAGTCACCGTATACGAGTAGTCTTTTGATTCCGAGGGAGATTGCAAGACGAAGGTCGTGTAACAGTGCTTCATACTCGGCTTCGTTGTTTGAGACTTCCCAAAAGATTTGTAGTACGTATTTGAGTTGGTCTCCTTTTGGGGAAATGAGGAGTACGCCTGCGCCGGCTCCTTCGAGTTTGAGGGAACCGTCGAAGTACATTACACAGTGCTCTGGCCTCTCGATTGGTGTTGGTACTTGGTTTTCTATCCATTCAGCAATGAAATCGACTAAAGCTTGAGATTTGATAGCTGTCCTTGGTTTGAAGTCCAAGGATAAAGCTCCGAGCTCTACTACCCATTTGGAAATTCTACCCGTGGCATCTCTATTGTGGAGGATTTCGCCGAGCGGGAAGTCGGTGATGACTGTAATGCTGTGTTCCTGAAAATAGTGTCGCAGCTTCTGTGAAGTGAGCAGAATTGCGTAGAGCAGTTTTTGTATTGGCGGGTACTGAGTTTTGGAGTCCGAGAGTACTTTACTGACGAAGTATACGGGTCTTTGGATTTTGTAAACATGGCCTGGCTCAGACCGTTCGACTACTACTGCGGTGTTGATGACGTGAGTAGTAGCCGCTATGTATAGGAGCAAGTCCTCATTTGGAGATGGAGCAGTGAGGATTGGTGATTTTGACAAAAAGTCTTTGAGTTGTGTCAATGCTTGGTCTGCCTCTTCTGTCCATTTAAACTTGTCCTGTCATTTGAGAAGCTTGAAGAAGGGTAGATCTCCTTCTCCAAGTCTCGAGATGAATAGATTAAGGGCTGCCATGCAGCCCATGAGTTTCTGCACATCCTTGATGCTAGCTAGTACGTGCATATTTGTGATGCTAGATATTTTCTCTGGGTTGGCCTCAATGCTGCGATGGCTAATGATGAACTCGAGTAGTTTGCCGGAAGGTACTCCAAAAACGCATTTGGTAGGGTTGAGCTTCCATCGGAAAGCTCATAGGCTTGAAAAGGTTTCCTCCAAATCGATGATTAGATCCTCCCGACTTCTTGTTTTGATGACTACATCGTCTACGTAATCTTCTATGTTGCGATGCAATTGCTTTTCAAAGCAGATTTGTATAGCGCGTTGATAAGTTGCTCCCGCATTTTTTAATCCAAATGACATTGTTTTATAGCAAAAGGCCCCAAATGGAGTGATGAAGGTTGTCTTGGCTTGATCTTCTTCTTTGAGGCTTATCTGATGGTAACCCGAGTAACAGTCGAGAAAGCATAGCAAATCACACCCAGCAGTAGAGTCGACTACTTGGTCAATCCTGGGTAGTCCAAAGGGGTCCTTTGGACAATGTTTGTTGCAGTCCGTGTAATCGACGCACATTCTCCATTCGTTGTTTTTCTTGCGGACGAGTACAGGGTTGGCTAGCCAGTCAGGGTGAAAGACTTCTTTGATGAATCCTGCTACAAGTAGTTTGGCTAGCTCTTTTTTGATTGCTTCTCGCCTATCTTGGGAGAACCTGCGGAGGTGCTGTCGCTTTGGGGTAGCTTTAGGGTCAATATTTAGAGAGTGCTCAATCAGTTCCTTGGGCACACAAGGCATGTCAGCTGGTTTTCAGGTGAAGATATCGTGGTTAGCCCGAAGAAAACTGATGAGCGCGGTTTCCTGTTTAGGGTCTAGCCCTGTTCCAATCAGAGCTATCTTAGAAGAGTCGTCAGTCTGGAGATCAACTGTTTTGAAGTCTTTCTCATTTGTTGGCTTCACCTTTGCTAACCCCGACTTGTTTTCTGGTATTTCGAGTTCTGTTGGGTGAAGTTTCTTTGAAGCTGACAAAACTTGTTGCATAGGGCTGGGTGCTTGACAAGTTGCGGCAATTTCCACGGCTTCGGTGTTGCACTCGTAGGATCGCCGTAAATCTCCTTGTAGCGTTAGTCCCCCCTTGGGCCCTGACATTTTGAGTACCAAGTAAACGTAGTGTGGTATGGCCATGAACTTAGCCAGAGCTGGTCTCCCGAGTATGGCGTGGTAAGAGGTCTCGAAGTCGGCGACTTCAAATCTAATGTACTCGGTTTGGTAGTGTTCCTTGGTTCCAAAAGTAACTGGCAGGACGACTTGTCCTAGTGGTATGGCTGCATTTCTTGGTACAATTCCGTAGAAGGGTGAGTCTGTTGGAGTGAGCATGTCCGTGACGTCAAGACACATTTTTCTTATTGTTTTGGCGAAAATGACGTTGAGTCCGCTTCTGCCATCGATAAGTACTTTTGTTAGTTTTGAGCCTGCAACGACAGGATCGAGTACTAGGGGAAATCGACCTAGTTCTGAGAATTTTGTGCATTGATCCCTTTTGCTGAAGGTTATGGGTACCTCTGACCATTTTAGCGGTGTTGGATCTGTTGGTTCGATGGCCATGATTTCCCTGAGTACTAGTTTACTGGATCGCTTGGATGCGGTACCTGGGATTCCGCCAAAGATGACGTCGACTATTTTGGAGGTGGTCTGGAAGTCGCCTTCTCCTTCTTCGTCGTTATGGACTTTGTTTTTGCCTTTATCTTTTTTCTTGTTGTACTCATCGGGAGGTGGTGATGCGGGTAAATCTTGCATTACTTGGCGCATGCTGTAGCAATCTATTGCTGAGTGTTTGCTAGTTGGGTGCCATGGGCACTGTTTTTTGAGTAGTTCGGTGAAGCTTGGTCCATCATCGTTTTTGCGTGATCCCTTCTTCCCTGAGTTAGTCATGGAAGCAATGGTGTTGTCAGGTTTCCATTTGCGATTTTGGTTACTCGAAAAGTTGTTTCGAGTATCGCTGTGTCGGTTCCTATCCTGGTCATGGTTGTTGTTGTCGCGCCTATGGTTGCGATGAGAGCCGAACCGTTCTTGTTCTTTGTCTTCTTCATGTGCCCATTGTTGCACCATGACTTTGAGGCCATTTTGGAAGCACTCGATGACGTCTGTTTCTAAAATGTTGACTATAGTGGCCTTCTTTTCGAAGAATTGTCGTAAGTAGTCGCGTAGTGTTTCGCCTTCTAACTATTTTACTTGACTTAGGTCAATCTTGTTGCCTGGTCTAGTCATGGAGCCGGCATAGTTGTTGGTGAAAGCTTTTGTCAAGTCTTCCCAAGAGTCAATTGATCTAGGCTTGAGTGACTCAAGCCATGTTGGAGGCGCGGGTTCCATGCATATGGGAAAATGGATGACTTCGGTGTCGTTATTGCCTCTGGCTGCCTGGACTGCCAACGAGTAACATCGGAGCCATTGAATTGGGTCTTGCTTGCCGTCATACTTAGTGATTCCTGTTGGCTTGAATTTTTCGGGTAGTCTTGTCCTCATTACCCGAGTTGTGAAGGCAGGAAAGTGATTGTGGTAGTCGACTTCTCGCTCGCGTCGACTGTTGATTATTTCCCGTAGGTCGCTAAAATTTGATACTTCATGAATTTTCCTGATATGGCGAGGCCTTTTTGCGGAATTTGGTGCAGCTGACCTCTCCAACATCTTTTTGTCGTACTGGAGCTTCGTGTTTGCTCAGTCCTTGGCTGTGTTGCCTTGGTTGGTTGACTACTTCGTTGTTATTCCTTTGTGCTTCGTGGAAGCCATTGTTGACTGCAGCACCCCTACTGCCCTCTCGATGAGCCAAATTGCGAGGAATCAAATAGGATTGGTGATTCCTTATCAAGTAGCTTGTAAGCTTGTTCTGCGAGTTGTGCAATTAGTATGTTGCCTCGCTGTGCAAGTTGAGCTATCATTTCGTTGTCTCTGTCTCGAGGTATGAGAGTTGATATAAGGTTGATTGAGGCAATTGCTGCGAGTGGAGTGTTGTGCTCTTGAGCTTGTACTGTGTCAAATGCTCTTTCAAGGTTTGTGATGGGAATGTTTGTAGCCAGCATTTGTCGGCGTTCAGCTCGAGTAATATTTCGCATCCTTCTTTGGTTTCTTTGATCGGAAGTTTCATCTTATGGGGTGTTAGCTAATAACTCGTCCTCTGAGACATTGTCGAGTTGTGCTATCCGTCGAGGGGTTCTCTGTTGGCTAGTACCCGCGTTGTTATTTTGAGTAATGACAAAAACTTCTCTATCTGGGTAGTAGCTTCCAGAGTTTGATGTTACGATTTCTGTGGAACTTTCCTGGTATGGAAGGTTGTCTATATGAGCGACGAGGCGTGACTCGTAGTCGCGGGCGAGGAGAGATGGTCTCATTCCTGGCCAGTGAACGAATCTGCCTTGCGGTGTTGAAGTTATTACCAGACCTTGGGCTGGTCCTGATAGCTGGATCTCTGGGACGTAGTCTGAGTTGGAACCGTCGTCCTTGTCTTCCCCGTGTTCGAGTTGAGTTCGAGTGAGGAGACCTTGGTAGACTTTGGCTGTATTGCAGAGTCTATATGGGAACCATTTTGGAGTCAAAGTTGATTTGTGAAGTGACTAGGATCGACTAATCCGAACTGGGGTTGAGTCCGTAGCGTTGTCGAACTCGGTGTTGTTGATTTTGAAGTTTTGGTTTTTCCTGACTGAATCCTCTGTTTTCGGCTGAGAAAAGCTTTCATCGAGAGATTTCTTCTCCTGGATGTTGATGATTTGGCGCTAAAACAATCCAGCGCTGTCAGAAATGCAGAGCCAGGATCCGAAAATGAAAGTTGCTCCTGCCTCGAAGGTGAAAGCAGGCTTGATAACGACAGGTGCCATCAAACTCGCGCAGAGAAATTCGACGACTTCCCCTACCTGGCGCGCCAGCTGTCGGTGTTTTAGACCGGCAACCCACCTAGGGGGTACCCTAGGTGGTCTTTTGTGCGGTAAGGGCCGTCGAGAATCAAGGAGTCGATGGTGACGCAAGGGACACGATTTAGATAGGTTCGGGCCGCTAGATCGCGTAATACCCTACGTCCTGTGAGTTGATTGTATTGAACTTGGGTGTGTTGAAGGAGTTGTCTTTGAGGGGGTCCCTGCCCGCCCTTATATACTCGGGAGGGCAGGGTTACAAGTTTGAATCCTAGTCGGGTACGATTATAGAGTTCTACTCAGTGTAGACTGAGTAGTTTCCATATGCACACCTAACTAGTCTGAGGGGGACACGCTTCTTGCCGCGTGGTCCCCTAGTCTTGATTGTGTCCGAGTACGCCCCTTAGTGGGCCGCATAGGGCCTACTCGTGGGCCTGGGATGTATGCTCGACACTAACGGTCCCGGAATGATGTCGTACCGTGGCTGCACTTGTACCCACATGCGGCCGCATGGGAACCCAGTTCTAGAGAGAGCAGGGAGTATGCCCACGTCCCGGTTCAATCAAGTAGTAGGCTTCCCCATCCCATACTAGGTATGAGCTTAGTACTTTCAAACACTTGACCACAATCACCATCATGGTTCGACCTTAGCACATTTTTCATCTATACAGGAGGGCCTATCCACCAATCCAGAACATATTTCCCCAACCCCGCCCGTCAATCCTTATGATTCCAGCATAAGTAAACAGGCAACTCCTATAACTCGCGAGTGACAAGAAATCACTCGACTTTTACCGAGTCCCTATTTAGCATTACATCTACTCGACCTATCATATTAGTATTCAAACATAGGTACTTAGGTTCATGCAGCTAGGGTTTCAAGCAATTCCTATGAACATAAATGCACAAACATAAGTAAGATAAGTAATGCGTAATTTCAGAAACCAAGGTTATGCTCCGGGACTTGCCTTCTTACCCTAACTCAGCCTTGGGCTCTTCTGAACTTGGTTCGGGCATTGATTTGCCTTGATTACATTCAGCTCAGCAGGAGGGCGTCCTTCTTCATGTTCCTGCCGAGCTTGTATGTTCCGTCAACGAGGTTAGCTTCTACATGAGATGCAAATGCAAGATTTCAATTACAAGCTTTCATGTGTAGGTTGCATTTCATTAATCATTGCAAGAGCATAGGGTATATTTTGGACTACATTTACTTAGACAAGTTACAAACATTTCTTTCCTTTTAGCCACAATCACCTAAACAAGGTTATAACCATTTCTTTTCTTGTAAAGTAAGGTGTGATGTAATTAAAACCCGTGCTTTACTTTGATGGTGATTGTGTACACATATAAGATTTTAACAACTTAAAAATTCACAAAAGAAAGTTATCCTATTTCTGAATTTCAAACCAACATGATTAAGCATTTACTATTTTACCCTGTCTAATTAGCAATTGTTGTTATTAATTTAAATTAGCCTTTAAACATGAATAAAAGTTTTTGGAAGCTTTTGTTAAGATATGATTTGAGATGCATTTGACTTCTACAAAATTTATTAAAAATCAAATATGGTTATTCTGCAGCTATAAAGAATGATTTATATCTGAAGTTTATTTATTAGTTTAGCTCTACAAATTTTACAGCAGGGTTTTCCAACACTAACTTAGGCTACTGTGAATTCATCGGGATTTTATAAGCCTGGGAACTATTTATCACCTAGTAAGTACATTAAACCACATGTATTGATTTAAGCAACTTTAAACACACACATTTTACCGAAGCAATTATTTTTCCCTAGTCAGATAGGTACCTCGGGAGTCTAACAAGATTTATCTTGCATTCTTATCTATTCTCTATGTTTTTCTAAGGATTTCCAAAGTTTCAACCATTTCAATGTATTTTATTCAACTTTGAATTTCCTACTTTTACCGAACGACTCTTAGTACTTTTCAAGTTTACAACATTGTCTTTTAGTTTTCTACGTTCAATGAACCCTACTTATTACTTGAGTGCTTCAACCCTCTCAATGAAGTTTTGTGAAATAATGATGAATATAAGTTTTGTTCCAACTTAAACATGTCCCCATTGTTTTGTATCCACTGACTTGTTTATTTAATATGCTCTTAATTTATCTTGTCTTATGTGTTAACTTGTGGACTCTGGTGGTTGCAACTCCGGCACACTGCTCAAACTCGTGTCCGACATTACCCATCATGTTCATTTGTTCAACGTCTTTAAAGATCCTTACTAGAAATAGTGTTGATTAACCTATGATTATTTTTCCTTACCACATTATTATTTTGATGAGGACATCGCCATGCTGGACACACACGACTCATGGTCTTTCCCAAGTTACAAGTCGTCCCCAACTCGGTCGTCGCGTTCAGTTCGGATTCAGCCGACACCCCTGCACAATTTTAGCCATATCTCCCTTATACGATATTGAAATGAGGCGTTCTTTGATACGTTGGAACGGGGATGACGATGCCGTTCTTTTGGCTCTAGTCCTAGCTCTAGAAGGTTCGTGGATCATTCTATGTGACCACGACAAGGTGATGTGTCACCAGTTTTGGGCCAACTTGGCCTTGTATCGTGTCGGGCCTTAAGCCCAAGTTGTGGGCACCCCCTCCCTGGTCTCCCCCAACCCTAGTCCACCCCTTTTGATATAAACTCAGTAACCACCACCTTAGGAACTCGGGTTTTGTTTAGTTCTAGGTTTTCATCGAGAAACTGAGATTGATTCATTATAACTGTGGTGACAAATCCATTTACAGTGATTCAGGGCCCCTGTTCTTATTCTCCTCGCCTGTGATGATTAGTCCATTTGAATCAAGATTTTGAACCCCATATTGATCTTTACTTCATCCATATTTGCAATTTCAGATTGCGTGTTTACCGTTCTCTTACTTGTATTCTTCGATTCGCTTGTAGGGAAAGCCTTCTCAGTGAGGTCAATCAAGTTGTGCTTGGTTGATAACCAACGGAGCTGTGGTGTAGCGGTTGCAGGATTCAAATCATGTCTGATTTGAAGCCGGATTGTCAACGTCGAGTCTCCATCAATCAAATTTATCGCTACCTTTCGGAAGATCAGGCCAAAGCTAAATCACATTTTATGACTAAGCTGGACTAAGCAACTGCAAGATCAAGTTATTATACTCACACTACTCGAGCAATGAGGTGTATGATAACCAAGAAAAGGAGTCCATAACAATAAAAACCTAGGTTTTGATAATGCAATAAGGTGACCGCATGCAACCCATTGTGAAACCTAGTAAAAATTTCATCTTAAACAGTAGGAGACAAACATGCTTAGTGGCTTGCCTTGTTTTTCAGCAGCTGTAACTCGACTTTTATGCCAGCCTTGGCTCAAGTGTTCAAAGGTCACGTTCTCCGGCAAATTATTCCCTAAAAGAATGAAAATGTGTGCATGCATTAGAGATGATGCTATGAGTGCAAATGCTCATGAATGAATGAAACTTGGGAGGATATCTAGTGCAAGAAGTAAGGAACCAAACAACAACATATCTAAAACTTAATAAGGCATAAGTGTTTTAGTGCAGGCCTATCTAGAAAAGAAAGAAACAACAGCCATGATCTATATGTTGAAAAAGAACACAAACTGATTACCAAGGAAATCCTGAGATCACATGATTGGCATTATTTTTAATCAACAGGACATGTAGAAATACAATATTAGGGTTTGGTTCCACATTTAGCTAAGCACATACTAAGTTAGGTATGCCTATGAGTCTTGTAGAAAAATATTAACCACGTTTCCATGACCAAGCATATTTCTAACGTAAGGCAACAAGTTTTAGGGAACAACGGTACTAGCCTTATGTCACTTATTTGACTAAGGATTTCCATCATACATGTAGAGTAACACAAGTGATTTCAGAGTTTCCCGGTAATATGCAACACTTCATGATTAAAGAAAATGGTTTCTATGGCATCAGATGGTGGATGTATATAACTAGCAGTTCTACACATACACAATGCACAAAGTAGCAAGTTGGGACTATCAAGTTCAGTGTATCAACATTTCTCGATTAAATCGGACTATCAAGACTAGTAGCTTTGGAAAGGTGTGTAAAATAAAGGAAACAACACCAAATCAATTTTGAACCACACAATCTAGCTAAACAGTACAAGGTCATACAAGATGACGAGAAAAGCAAGTTTGCATGACACGTCAAAAGCAAGCACGAAATGGGAAGGTTAAAATCATTTGTTGAGAAACAATTGTGAAATAAATGGCATCAACAGAAGATAACAATACAAAATGATGAGGGTTGGTTTCACATCAAGATCACTTTTTAATGTGGAGTTATAGATTAAACAAGATGAACTACCATTGAACACATTAAATCTAAAAGTCTTGTAAATCAACCATAAAGGTAGCAACATCATTTTTCCTAGCTTCTATATGGAACACAAAGACTAATAGAGGTGGTTTCATCATTTTATCAATTTTCCACTATTTATCATGCACTTAGCAATATTAACATAGCAAGTGAGCATTTAAGTCAAACAATATGAACATCATGGATGCCACTAACACAAATTGTAGATATGAAGCATGCATGTTGAGGAAGCTAACAAAAGTGGTTTCGCCATTTTTAGAGCTATAGGTGACTTATAAAGCATTTAATGGCCTTCACATAAAATAAATCATAGCACAAAATATAAAACAGCAACATGCACATACTCAACTCTGAAATAAACTAGACCTCACACGGAATCCAACAAAACAAGAATCATATTTTTAGCATTTTTCTACATTTTTCTATGTATTTTACAAGTTTGCAACAATTTAGATATAGTGATTTTAATCAAACCGAAAGTATTTTGCAATCTACCCCCTGGAAAAATATTTTCCTACTCAGATCTGCCCTTCTCTTACATTCAACCCCCTGCATTTTGAGCTCAGATCCCTGGGAAGATTCCCACCTCACACATAAAACCATCCCTTTTATGCCGGACCCCCTGGAGTTCTATTTCTCTCACAACCACGTCCTTCACCTTTTTCAACCTCCAGTCACACGCACAGAACGCACAGACCTGGCAGGGCCGGCGGCGGCGCACCCATGCCGGCACGGCGGTGCCCTCCCCCTTGTCGAAGACAGCCCCAAAACAATCCCCACACCCTCACGCACTCTCTCCCCCTCTTATTTCGACGTGCCCTTAACCCTAGCCTATACCGCGACGAGAGGCGGCGCATGGCCATTGGCATCGCCGGGCACGCATGCGGAAAGTCGCCCAACAAGGAAAACAAACGCGAGCATCACAACTAGGGCCTCACCCAGGTTCGATCGGAGCCACCGGTTGACGATGAGGAGGGCCGGAAGAGGGGGCGACATTGGGCAGTGGTGGCGGTTGAAAGTTTCTGGAAGTTTGGGGGAAACTCCGATTCCTTGCTGTTCTATGGATGATTGATGGAAAGGAATGGAGCAGCTCTGGACGGGAGGAATTTGGTGGAGGTGGAGGGAGATGGCCGGATTTTGGCTGAAGGTCGGAGGAGCTCAAGAACTCGGCCATGGGGAAAAGTTCCTCGAAAGCTTGGTTTGGGAGGCTAGGGGCTTAGGGATGAGGCCGATTTATGGAACAAGCGCGAGGAGATAAGGTCGGGTGTGAAGATAAGGACGCCACGATGTTGCTGCTCGTCCATTGGCGGTGAGGGGCGCCACCAAAGTTTGACGGCCACCTGGTGCCCATGCCGTTCGGGAGGGGTACTGCCCAATCCATGGCGAGGAGAGGCGTGGGCTGGACAGGGACCTCACGTGGGAGATGCTCGAGAGACCAACCGGTAGAGGGAGGCCTTGCTGGCGCTGGGGAGGCTACCAAGCCAATGAACCTCGGGGTCTGTGCAGGACATCTGGCGTGCGAGCAGAGGAGCAAGCAGGAAGAAGCACTGACAAGCGGGCCCCGCGAGATAATAAACAAGTTCAAATTTCTCCCTTCATTTGACCCCTCTACACTTTTTCAAAATTTCCCAAAAATACTCATTGGAAATATAAAATCACCAAGAATACAATGTCATAAAAATCAACTCAAGAGATGCTATGGTTTTCACGCAATTGACAAAACAAAACAGCTAAAATTGAGCATTATATGAATTTTTGGCACAAGCAAACATCTCTAAAAGATTTGGTAAAAATAATTTAAAATCACTAAAGTGTATATAGTTTTTAAATTAAATAATTGGGGGTATAGTTGTATGGAAAAAATTGGGGTTGCTTCACAATTTTGGTTTTTCAACAATAAATAACAATTTTTTGGGAACTTAAACAATGCATGGCCACAATGTTCATTTATGCACAAATGATGTTCATGATGCTCAACTATGCACAAGTGGTGTTCATGATGCTCCACTATGCACAAGTGGTGTTCATGATGCCCAAATATGCACAATGATGCTTGTGATGCGTGTCGTGCAAAGATGTTATGTTTAATGCATGTTTTCTCACCAAAAGTGAACTATGCGTTTGAATTTCCAAAAATACAAGTTAGAGTTTAAGGTATATGATATAACTTTCATAAAGGCCCACAGATGAGAAGCTCGAGGGAGTTGGAGATAGGATTGTGGGAACTTTGGTGGAACGTCGATCAAAGCTATTTTTGAATTTAATTGAAATTTGACCGAACTTCTAGTTGATTTTTGGAACATCCTCTGCTCAAAATTAGAAGAAGTGCTTTGAGTAAAGGTGTTCAACTTGATAAATTCAGCAACTTTTATATTGGTCAAAATTTAAGTTCTTATATAAAATTTGTTTTTATTTGCTTCACAAGTGATTCTCAACAGGAGGGAGTTTTAACACTTGGTTCAAAATCTAAGTTATTTTTGGACCTTAACTCTTAGCAATTTGGAGTTAGCTATCATCTATTCCTTAACTCCTGTGTTGATTCTTTGATTTACTTTCTTAATTACCAGGGCTGTCACACTCTCCCACCACCCCGGAGCTGCCTCCACCCAATCTGCCACCACCGCACCGCCCCCGAGCTCACATCGACCTTGCGCCGCCCCTGACCTCCCCCCATCCCTGAGCTTGCGCCTCTACCGACCTCCCTTTGTCCTTAAGCATGCACCACTCCTCTAGCTCCCTCCACGCCTAGTCTTCGGCCGCCCCAAGCTTAACAGCCCAGGATCAAGTGGCTCCAGGCAGCCTCCCCCCAAGACCTAGCGGTCCATGACAACCTCAGCCCAAGATTTGATGAGGGCGACTGAGGCTCTACCGACAACAGTGAGTGCCTTAGTGGCAATTAGATGGGCTTCCAAATACACCCTTCTTCTTTATGACATGTAGGCCCCACAATACAACCTAAATATAAAAGTTGGGGTGCCGAACATGTAGCTTTTTTTTCTTTGCTGCTTCTCCATCGAGCCAGTTCCCTAGGAATCCTATGTAAGTTCCGCAAGTTTTTTGTCATTGGACTTTTATTGTCTGTGCCCAACACAAATTGGATGATCGGGATTTTATGAGGCAGAGGTGGATCATTTGTGAAGCCGTGCATGAGAGCAGTGTGGAGCAGGTGGACACTAACTTGTGCATGGATAGCAGTCGCCACACCGAAGGAGAGAGTTGGATGGGATGCTAATAGAATTTGAACTTCAAATCATTTTCTCTTAAACTATGCATTTGAATTTAAATTCATTTGAACCATAGTATTTGTTGAAATTAATGCAACAAAATGAGTTATGATGATATTTTCAAATTTTATTTTAATATTTAAACATTTTAATATACTACTTCAACATTTCCACGGCTCCCATTCACCCCCCTCTGGTCATCTTTCCGGTTCTTCAATTGGTATCAGAGGTTGGTTAAGAATCACACCACCTTAATCGGCTTTGTGATCCACAGGGTGACAAGGTAAAGGGCGCTTTTGCTTGCGATTTGATTTTCGAGATTCGAGATTACTTTTGGCTAATCCTAACCGATGCTTTGAGCTATAGCACCAAGCTCTTCTTCTGGTGCTTCATTGTCCTCAAGTAGGAGGAGTTCGGAGATTGAGTTGGAACCAGAAGTGGAGGCAGTAATGAATCTCCTCGAGAACTACCAGAATGGTGATCTCACGAAGGGTGAGTTCTACCGGGGGCTAAGAGACATGAGCCAAGGTACGCTTGTAAAATGCATCATGGTTCTATGCAATCGTGTTGATGATTGTGAAGATGAAAATGAGAGAAATATAGAGCTTTGTGATGCTTTGCGTAGGAAGAATGAGAAGATGAAATATTCTCTTGCTAGGTTGAAATGTGGAATTGCTCATTGGAAGTCATGTGCTTTAAATCCTTGCAATTCTTGTGATAACTTGCTTAAAATGAATGATGAATTGAAGTCTTCTCTTACTTGCTTGAAATCTAAGAATGACTTGTTGAAATCTAATGCCTCTCTGCCATATAATTCATGTGTTACTTTGAATAATGATCTTGATAAAGCTAGAGATGAAATGGATTTGTTGAGATGCAATGCTTGTTTACCATGTGTTTCATGTGAGTCTTTACTTGCTAAAATTAATGAACTAAAATTGACTCAGACTAGATGTGTAGATCAACTTGAGCATGCTAGGGTTGAAATTTATGAAATGAAGTCTATACCTTGTAGCATATGCTCTTGGTTCTTGATGATGATGCTTGCCTTACTTCTTGTGATAATCATGATATCATGCTTGATATGAATGACAATGTTTGTTCATGCGGTCTTATTTGCACATCATGCATTAAATTGGGAAATGAAGTTTTGGCTTTGAAGCAAATGCGTGATGATATGAGCGCTAAGTTGGTTGAGCACAATGAGATGAGTGCCAACCTTGAGAAAGAAAATGAACTCTTTCCTACCACATATGCTAAGTGCATTGAAAAGCAGATGGATAATTTAAGAAATGCTCCATGTGGTACTTGTGATTGCCTTAAATATGAAAATGAGGTTTTAGCCACAAGATGCAAGAGTCTTAGTGCTAATTCTTTTGATTCTCGCAATTTTTGTCACTCCAATGTTGGTGTTTCCAAAATTGCTTCTTTCCAATCGGAGTTGGCTTCTTGCAATGCCCTTACCAAGGAGGTAATAATGGTAATTCTTTCAATCCTAACCAACCCTCCTTCAGAGATCTCATTTTTGGGCAAGCTAAGATCAATGAAAGTTTTACTAAAAAGTTAGCTGCCAACGAGAAAACCTTGGATAGCCTCAACATAAAACTTTATGGTCTTTCTTCTGCTTTCAAGAACCAGCTGAGTTTTAATAGAATGCTAGAAACCCAGTTAGCCCAACTAGCCGCTACTTTTCCTTTTTGCTGAGATCGGGAAGACCCCAGGGAAACCTGAGTCTTCTCGTGAAAATGCTAGTACTGTGATCACAAGAGGGGGTAAGACCACTCGCGATCCACCATATCCTAACCATGAAGGAAAGAGCAAGGGAGGCATGAAGGAAGTTGAAGCATCCAAACAATGGCCACTTTGACACAGAGGAGCTGCTCGAGGTAAGAAATGCACCCAAAAGAAGGAAGGTGCCCGAAGGGAAAATGACACCGCATGATTTCTTTGACACCAACCTATTCTAGCAACTCTATTCTAACATATCATATCTCACAACAACCTAGACATGGATCATGCTTTTTGCTACCCACAAGTTTCAAGCTAAGGTTTGATCATGTAAGCCAACAAACTCAAAAACATGGATAGGATACTAAGTTGTAACAAGACTTATGAGAGGAAATAAACAGAGCAACTATTCATCATTTCAACCATGGAGAATTAAAACATTCTTACCACGCATAGGAAAGCAGTAAATATTTTTGGTCTTTTTTAGTTTTTTATTTGTTTTTATCATGCATATTTTGAAAATAGTAAAGATAGAAGTTACCTCTCTTGTGGGGGTCCTCCCCCAAGCTAGCTTCAGGCTCACTGCTGCTGGTTGGGGTTGTACCCCACCCAACGGAAGTAATCCCTCAGCTCCTCCCGCTGCTGCCGTTGGAGCTGCTACATCTCGTGGATCCTCTCACTGGTCTGTCGCTGCCAATCCTGAGTGGACTGGATGTGCTGGTTTAGTGACTCATTCATGTCGCTAGTACACACAGTGAGCTCACTCAGCTACTAGGCAAGACCAGAGTGGTCTCAAGCTAAGAACGAGCGCCGAGCGGTAGACATGGAAGGAAGACCACCGGAGCTGGAACTAGTGGGCCGGTCCCGATGGATCAGTTGGGTCCACTCATCACTGCCCACGCTTTGCCACACCGAGCTACTCGCCCCATGTTGATAGGAGGGTTGGTCCCAACCGGAAGTCTACTCGGGTGTTACCCCGAGCACATAACCAGCTGTGGGCCATCCCGCCTGAGCTGGTACACGGGAGGCTATGGCTGCGGCTGCGGTGGTGGTGACTGCTACATGGCTGCGTTCCTTGACATACTCCAGGTCATCCTACCACCAGAAATACTGCTCCTGCAGTGACCGGCAACTATACAAATGAAGTCCCGGGTTAGGTAACGAAACCTCATTGTATAACCGGGAAAGAAGAAAACCAAGGAATCATCTGAAGCCTTCTTGAGTGTGTGGCCATAAATCAAATACACTTCGCCGATGTGAGGATGAGGCGTCTCAATGAAAGGAATAGCATTCCCATCTAGAGGCCCGATCCTCGAAGCAATGTGAGTGATCAAAGAAGTGCACTCAATTGGACTCATCATCCTAAAATTCTCAAGCCATTGCCGAACCATTGCCTTAACGGGGGAGATCCTGATCTTCTTGACCATAGCATATAAGATTATCAACTCGTTGTTGCACATGGGCCTAACATCCTCTCTAGTAAAGAGAGTGATTGCCAACCACTTGTGCATCAAGCGAAGAATCGGATTTTGAATTTCATTGCACTGAGGTGCAAATTTGCCATGGACAATCTGCCCAGAGATTTCACCCAAAAAACTATGTCAAGAAAAACCGCGGCAAGCTTTGTTAAGAGAAATAGAACCACGAGGACCAAAACCAAGGTGATGGCTAAATTCTTAACAAGTAAAATGGTATTCCATCCCGAAGAGTCAGAAAGGGACACCATCCATCACCTCACGGAGAGTGCAAAGAAACTGGATGTTGAGGGGCTGAGAACCAAGATCCTCAACCGGCGAAAAATCATTCCACCCAATAGCGGACCAAACAGAGGCAAAGTCAATGTTCATACCTATTTTTTCTAGAAGCTCTGGGTCATAGGCCTTGGTGTGACTGATGGTCTGGTCCTTGAGGATGGCGTAGGCTTGCTTCTCTCGATCGCCTTGCAAGTCGAGGTAGGGGGCATCATTTGCGCCCACTTTCATAACTTTGACTTGTGGTCCAGCTTGCTCTTCTTCGTAGTCCATTGAGATTGGGCTTGGTGTTGATTCGAGGGAGTGAGGAGAGCTTGCATGAGCCTACGAACGAGATGAGCTTGAACCCGTAATCCTCCTGAACGCACCGGCAACCCGCCTCATGCTTGCCACTGAAGACAAAGGAAACACAAGAGAAACTCGGAACAGGTTAGTGTAATCGAATGAAATCCTTATCCAAACGTTGCTCCTCCAATGCTTGGCCAATCTTGCAATAGAGAAATTAAGAGAGAGAGATTGCTTGCACTCAACTTTTGAGAAAAACTTCCAAGAAAACCCAAGAGCAAAGAGTAGAGAGGGAGAGAGTGAATGAAATGTGTTGAATGGGTGAAGATCACCCCCTCTCAGGTCCTATTTATAGAGAAAAGGGGGCCAACAACCGAGAATGGCTGAGGCTCAACGGCTAGTAGCCGTTGGTGGTAGGTGGGGCCCAGCGACCATTGGGCTAGTTCGGCCGAACCATGGTTCGGCCGACCCATGGTCGGGCCCACTTGCTACCAACTTTGGCCACTGTCTTCCCAATGGCTACATGATGTCATGCCTAAGTGCATCGGCCAAAGTTTGCCCCATAAATGCTCAAAAGATTTTTTTTCAAAGAGATTTAGCTCAAAAATCATTTTCAGAATTTTTTATAGAAAGGGAAAAATGGCTAGAAAAATTCCAGCATTCAAATCTGGGTTGGAAAAATCAAATATCCATTTGAAAAAATCAAATGATGGGGAAATCAAAATTTTGAAAGGGAAATATGAGATAACTACTGATTTTACCTTTCGGCAAAGGGCTCACCATTTTGAGTCCGACGAGCGGGACTCTTCTCTGTCGTGTTTTACCACTCGGCGTCCCTGTCGACCATACATCCCTAGGCCCACGAAGAGCCCTGTACGAACTCACACAAAGGACGTACTCGGTCATGTATCAGGACATGAAGACTACTACACAGGGAACATAGACTACATGGACTCCTGAAGAACTAGTCGGAAGGCAGTAGGACTACTTTGCCGAGTTTGAGTAGGACTCTCTAGTCGCATCCGACTAGTACTCTTGTACAAAAGACTATCTTGTAACCTTGCTCCCCCGATATATAAGGGCGGGCAAGGACCCCCTCAAAACAAGTTCAATCGAATACAAGCATACAACACATAGGACATAGGGTATTACGCGATCTAGTGGCCTGAACCTGTCTAAATCATGTTCCTGCGTCACCATCGACTCCTTGATTTCGATGACACCCACCAACCAAAACACTATCTCGGGTACTCCCTTGATAGTTGCTGGGCTAAAACACCGACAGTCCTATCTTGGAGAAGTGGATGAAGATGCTCTTTCCACCTTCCACCACACCTTCTTGGTCTTCCTAGGTTTTATCGGTACGGTCAGTGGCTTCTTGGATTGGGGCTGTGGCTCCATCCACTCCCTGTGCCAATCATCGTCTTGATGAATCAGGTAGCATTGCTCCTCTCTTAGTTGAAACTTGAACATCATGTTCTTCCTCCCAATGTGGAAGCGGATTTCTCCAGCTCCTCCATTGATCATTGCCTTGGCGTCGTTTAGGAATGGTCTCTCGAGAATGAGTGGCATTCCCAAGTCACCTTCCATATCGAGGACCACGAAATCCGCAATGATTTAGGAATCCTGTACTTTCAGTAGAAGATTCTCCACAATCCCCTCAAGGTATGGGATCGTCAAATTGGCTAGCTGCAACCTCATCAAGGTAGGAGAAATAGCATGGTAGTTCAACCTTTCAAACATCACCTTGAGCATGATGTTGACGCTTGCTCCAAGGTCACAAAGGGCCAACTCGATGTAGTAATCATATATCGAGTAGCTGATCACCAGGTATCCCGGATCTTCCTTGCTTGTTGCTACTAGTTCATCCATGATTCCTTCCTTGGTGTATGAGCTTTTCCTGCATGGTTAGCAACAAATGGCCTCCGAGATGGCTTACCCCATCTAGCGGTCACCGCACTAACATTTTCACATGAAGACTAGGGTTGCCCCGGGATCTTCCCGATCTTAGCAGAAGGAACAACAGTGGCCAACTGAGCTAACTGGGTTTCTAGTATTTTATTAAAACTCAGCTAGTTCTTGAAAGTGGAAGAAGGACCATCAAGTTTTATGTTGAGGCTAGCCAAGGTTTTCTCGTTAGCAGCTAACTTTTTAGTAAATCTTTCATTGATCTTAGCTTGCCCAAAAATGAGATCTTTGAAGGAGGGTTGGTTAGGATTGAAAGAATTACCATTGTTACCTCCTTGGTAAGGGCGTTGCTGATTCCACCCTTAGCCTCGTTGTGGGCAATATCCGTTGTTGTTACCATTCATGTACAACACGTCCTCCTGAGTCTCATGGCAGTTATTCCCCGAGGGTTCAGTGTTTCCACAAACCTCACATGTCATGTGGGAATCCATAGCTTGGACGATGTTGGACATGGCAACTTTCTCTTTGGTGTAGTCATCCAATCTCTTCATGAGGAGGTCCATCTTAGCGGGAAGCATGTCCACTTCCATGACGGTATGCGTACCTATTTGATAGGGTTGGAATCACTCATCGCTCCACCCTTAATTAGAGACCATTTTCTCGATCAATGTTGTAGCAGCATCAATAGTAAGCAAGAAGAAGGCTCTTCCAGTAGGAGCATCAACATGGCCTTGGGATGTCGGAGTCAACCCATTGTAGAAGTTCTGAAGAATGAGACATTTATCCATCCCGTGGTGAGGATAGGCCAGTATGTACTCCCGAAGCCTTTCCCACTATCGGCCAAACATCCATGGGCCCACCAGAAGGTTTGGACAGTCCTACAATACGGGGCTGTATACTGAGACGTGTCAGACATGGAGACTACGGTGCAGGACGGTGTCGTATACATGGAGGACAAGAACTAGTAGAGGATTAGGAAAGTACTCGTAGCAATTAGAGTAGGACTCTCTAGTCGAATCCAACTAGTATTCTTGTAAAAAACCGACCTGTAACCCTACCACCAGCAATATAAGTTGAGGTAAGGACCCCCTCCAAAGAAGTTCAATCAATACAATCCAACCAACACATAGGATGTGGGGTATTACGCAACATAAGTGGCCCGAACCTGTCTAAATCGTGTGTTTAAGTTCACCTTTGAGTTCTTGATCTCGGTGAGCCCCATGCATAAAACACTACCTCAGGTACCCCCTTGGTAGGTTGCCGGGTCTAAACACTGACAGCTGGCGCGCCATGTAGGGGCTCTCGCTAAAGATCCTCTAGCGAACTTAATGGTCCAAGTCATCATCAAGCCCACCGTTGTGTTCAAAGCCGGTGTGACGTTCATCTTTGGCTCCTGGATTTGTGTTGCAGACGGTGTTGGAAACTTCCACTGCCACATTACGCCAGCCCTGGAGGAGAAGCAGTACGACATCGACCTTCATCGCCAAGCTTTAGAGGATTTTGTTGAAAAATTAAATGAAATTTAGGACCTCTTCTGAGGATTGAGGGATGAGTTCGAGTACAACTCGACTTCTCCCACCAGTTGGACTGGCTTCCACGAGCTAGCGTTGAAGCCATCGAGTGAATCGGTCTACAACACAAGCCAATTCCCGTTCAGACTCCGAAACTCGAGTGTTGTCTACCAAGCTACCCTCTCCAGATCACAATTCAACTCAGATTTGATCAAGGATCCTAATTACTACTCGTATTCGAACGAGGAGACTCCATTGTCAGGTCCACAATAGGACTTGGTCATCACATCTACTGCACAAGGCAGATTCGTCTACTTACCCAACATGAAGCCACTCGCTCTTGCCAAGGACGATGAGTCACGCCTTGTTTCCTATCTTGACAACCTCCCATACCAGGAGGGAACACATCTGTCACCTATCTACGAAGAAGATGGCTCCACAGAGGTCATCACATCAAGTTTGGGTAGTTTCTCTCCAGAGTGAGAACTCCTCACCATCGTTGCTGCACAAGATGGTGATGGTGAAGAGCCACTAGAAAGGAATCTGCGACACGAATGTCACCCAGATGACATCTCACAGGATGAACTCACCGTCAACGTGGAAGGAGAAGAGACTGAATCTCAAAGGAATTGACGGTGAGCAAGAAATGCTGTTAGAGCAGAGCGTCGCCACCACCTTGCATCTGACCTACCTATCTTGAACTTGGACCACACGTTTGAAGCAGTTCAATCACGTCAATATCACACTCCTCTCGCCAATCCCATTGACCTGATTACTCAAACATTGCCACCAACCAAGTACACCAGGCAATTGGCTCCACTGATGGAGCATTCATACGAACAACTTGATAAGCGGAGTTTGATACACTCGGTTCGACACACCTCATCCCATCACAGTAGTAGTGCCAAACCAAGTTGCAATGAGGGCGGCAGACCAAGTCGAAATGAGGATGCTAGACCAAGTCGAAACGAAGCACCCAGAATCGAGAACCCCAAACCAAGTCAGCACAGGGCAGAAAGTAGTCTGGTGGAATTCTTGGGAGGCTGTGGCCACCGTGGGCCCCATCCAAAGCTTTAATGCCCAGTACATGACCTCCGTCAGAAGATCAACATTAATCGCGACACCCGTAACATCATCGAAGGACGCCGCTACGAGCGCGAGCAAGAAGTCGAGTACCTGGGAGAAGATTCTGATGTGTTTCCCACCTTCTCTAAATGAGTACAAAAGATGGTTCTACCCGACAAGTTTAAACCTCTGGATATTACCAATTATGATGGCAAACAAGACCCAATGCAATGCCTGACGTGCTACTCGCTGTCAGTTTAGGCGGCAGGAGGAAATAATGACACCAAAGTCATCTACTTCCCCATCTGAATGGAGGCAGGGCCACTCACATGGTTCGAATCTCTAGAAGGGAACTCCATTGACATGTGGAGTCAACTAAAAGCGGCATTTACAAACAACTTCGCATGGGCAATGCAATGTCCCGGCAACAGGATCGACTTGTCTCAAGTTAAACAGCAACAAGGCAAGATCCTGCACAATTATTTATGCCATTTTCGATAAGAAGGCCACTATCATGGACATCACGGAGCAGGATGCCATGGATTGCTTCCAGAACAATCTCTACGACCGCTGGATGTTCCAAGATTTTAGCAGGAGGTGCCCAGAAGATATCAAATCTCTCAAGATTATGATACAAGCCTGGGCAGATGAAGAAGATAAAGAGATCGAGCGATTCAAGTCTAGTCGCAACAGAGGCAAGAACAACAACAATCAAAGCAATGGCCAATGCAATAACAAGAACCACAACAATCGCCCCAATAATGACAACTGATGCAACTACTCGGGTGGTCAAAATTGCAAGAGAAAGTCAGACAATACTGTCACGGCAATGTCCCAGTCTTCCAAGAGGGCGGTGGAAATCAAGAAAGGACCCTGTTCAAGGAACTCCTAAAAAAGTAGTGCCTATGTCACCCACACTCTAAGCACTCTACGATGGATTGCTATAGCCTTCACAGAGTCATGAAAGATCTACAAGAACCTTCTAGAGCAAAGGACAAGGGGAAGGCCAAAGAAAACGAAGATTATGATGACAACAGCAAGTTCCAAAACCCATCCAACACTGTCAACGTCATCTTTGGCAGCACACCGGGTACTGCTACGAAATAGTCCCAAAATTGGCCCTCCAGGAGATCATGTCCATTGAACCAGCAACGCCTACGTTCCTCAAGTGGTCCGAGGTGCCAATCACCTTTTCAAGGAAGGTAACCGAACGATCGACGCTTCTTCGTTGAGTTACACCGCGTATGAAATATCTTTTCAGCTACACGACCAAGAACAGGTAATGCTTGCATCTCTATGACTCCTCCCGCAGCAAGAGCAGGAAGTAAATCTCCACTTGATTGATCATGGATAATTGACCCACTGGCACAAGCGTGCTAGAGGACATGCAACTCACGAAGAGTCTCTGCCCAGCCATGCTGCTGCTTATTTACATCTTCATTTATATTTGCAATACCCTAGGTCGCAATTTCATCATCTTTCTATAAACACATTTGGGTAAAAAGCAGAGACTAATATCTTGGATTGTTAAAATCGTCTACGTTGATGATCATTCTGCTCTTTAAAAATTCAGTTGCTTTTGCGGTGACAGCTTCCAGAGCAGTAAATGCAGCCGTTTCTACCGAGCCAGTAACTCTGTACTGCAGTAATGTGGTTTCTTCATCAGACCTTCGGTATGCAATCCAAACCCAACATTGGTATCACTAGAGGACCCGGTTCCAAAACTTAGAGCATCCAGTTTCAGCTCCTTGCAAAGCTCACAAAGTAATAGTCGATGACCTGGTGTGGTCGAGGCGCCATGCTGGACGCTACTCAGCAAAACCAACTTTGACTCTACTTTCCTTGAACTCTCTGTTTTTGTCGTTGTCAAGATTAGCCGATCAAGACTAAGACTAGTAAAAATTTCTTTTATGCGCATAAGGCTTCGGATGGTGGCATGGGAGACATAGGGTTAAGACTGGTTCCGGCAAGGAAAAGCCCTACGTCCAGTATGAGGTGCTGCTCGTGTTGCCCACGCGGGGTCTGTACTAGGGGTTACAGGTGGGCGAGAAAGGGAGCTGGTCCCAAGTCTCTTGGGTGTGCACTGATGCTCTGAAGGAGAGTGTGTGTGTTCTATTTTTCTCGAGAGAGAGTTCCCCTGTCTCAGGCCCCTGGTTCTCCTTTTATAACACAAGGAGGACGTCGGGGTTACAGGTGAGACCGGGTGTGAGGAGAAGTAAAAAAGAGATAAGCTAAGTAATACAAGGAGAAAAATCAAGTCCAAGGGCCGCCGTCTCCTACTCCAGCCCTCAGATCCTGTCAGCGCGTCCCCCGGGGGAGAACGGCTGCCCTCGGATCCTGTCGACGATCTCCCCGGTGACCATTGCCGCCAAACATGATGGTGATGTTCGGTCTTGGTGACTGTGCACGTCGGGGGGAGGCGGCTGATCCTGTTATCTTGCTGATGGCCTGTGGGACACGGACGTCGCGTCCCTGTCGTCGGATGCACGGGGCGCGAGACGGGCGGGGCTTCTTCCTGTGCCGGGCGGCGTAGGCCATGAGTGCCTGGCAGCGAATCAGGGAGAGCCACGGCCATTGTAGCCTGTGCTGTGCGGCCGTGCTTGGGTACTTGTGGCGGGTCACGTCGGGGGCGCGGGCGCCTTTCTGCACGCCAGAGCCGCGGCGCATTTATGGCGAGATCGGCGGGAGGCCCACGAGATCCGCACTCTTATCTTCCAGTCTGCGCCCGAGGTGGATTCTTGTCTTGTGGGGCCCAGATGAGTCCAACCCCCTACGCCCTGGGTCGGGCGAGGCGGAGTCTTGCGGTGAGGGGACGGGTGCTCCCAACCCTGGGACCGTGGGTCGGACGAGGCAAAGTTTGGCCGTCAAGGGGTCGGGGGCGTCCGACCCCGGGGCTCCGGGTCGGGCGAGGCGGAGCGGGGCACTCCCCTCTCATGTTGGGCCGACGGCAGCCTTCATCACCGTAGGTGGGCCTGGGCCTTTGTGATTGTTGTTTTAATTGGCATTAGGAGGTCGTTAATATTTCCCCCCAACAGGAGCCCCTGAGCCTGTGGTGGAGCGGGGACGCTCCTCCAGAGGCTGCTATCGTCGTCCGTTGGGGATCTCTGCTTGTCGTGCAAGCTGCAGTTAATCAGGGATGGGAAGTGTTGTTTGTTCAGTTTGGCCGAGGAGGTTGTCCAGGCCGAGCGCCCTGTGGGTGTCTTGGCGCGAGAAGATTCTCGTTGTTCCTTAGGACGCCCTCGCCTCGAGACCTCAAACCGCGACCACACGCATGGTCATTGGATGCAACGCTAGCCCCTGAGCCCCCGCGCGTTGCAGGAGACTGATCGGGAGGCTAGATCGGCTTTTGATCGTTACCCCTCAAGCGTCCGTTCGCTAAGACGGAGGGGGTGAGCCGTGCCACGCTATCCTCGTTGGACGAACCGTGGTGCTCGTTGAGCTGCGAACGGGTCAGTTCGAGTGGAGTCCCAGTCCCCGTTTGGGGGGGGGGTCCGGCTCGAGCCAAGCTGGTGGCGTACTCCAGATTCCGGCTAGCCAATTCATATAGTTCCCAAGTCCATTCGATCGGATTCGGGGGCTCGTTGCCTTTCTTCGGGGAAACACCATGAACTTAGACGCTAGCCCGGACTGGAACGTGAGGTCGGGACGCCCTTGGCTTTTGCTCGCCTAGGTGGTGGCCGCTAGCGGACCCGTCCCTTCTCACCCCTTGCTCAGGGGATGTCCTGGGGCGGCTGTCGAACCCTCTGGAGGGCTAGCCTTCGAACCCCTGGACCGTAATGGGCCGTAAGAGCGTTTTCAGCTCTATATCCCTTTTTTACCTGAAGCGGGCCCTAGTCCGCTTGCAGAGAAAGTTGTGCATATGATCTCCGGGAGTCGAAGCGGTAGAAAACACCGAACTCATGGGGTAAAGAGGCGTGGTGTTCCCTGCGGTTAAAAAGAGATCGTGCGTATGATTTCCGGAGAAAGACGGAGGTGACGGGATGTACCTGACATCGCAGTAGATGCGGCGGTTCGTATTTCGTTTGCCGCGCGCTCCTTAGAGAGCGAAAGAGCTTTCTTCATCATCATCCTCATCATCATCGTCATCGTCTTCGTCCATTGTCATGCTTGAGCCCCTCCGCAGCCTTCGGGGTTCTGCCGCGGCCTTTTTCTTCTTCTGGCGATTGGAGGCACCTTCGTCGGCATCCTCCTCCCTCTTTGCCTTGCCCTTGGAGCGATCGAATATCGCCCCGACGGCCTCCTCGCCCGAGGCAAAGTTGGCAGCGATGTCGAGAAGCTCCTTGGTGGTCCATGGGCCTACACATCCCAGTTCGTGGACCAGAGACCTACAGGAGGTCCCCGCCAGGAAGGCCCCGATGACATTGGCGTCGGCGATGTTGGAGAGTCGGTGCGCTTCCTGGAGAAACGTCGGATGTACTCTCGGAGAGTCTCACCCGACCCCTGGCGGCAGCTCTGGAGGTCCCAGGAGTTCCTGGGGTGCATTTATGTGCCCTGGAAGTTCCCTACAAAGATTTCTTTCAAGTCATTCCAGTTACGGATCTGACCTGACGAAACGTGTTCCAGCCAGGCTCGCGCCAAGTCGGCCAAGAACATTGGGAGGTTGCGAATGACGAACAGGTTGTCATCCGCTCTGCCGGCCTGACAGGAAAGCCGGTAGTTGCTGAGCCAAGGCCCGGGGTTCGTCTCCCAGAGTATTTATCCACATTGGTGGGCTGTCAGAAGCGCACTGGGAACAGCGCATTCAGGATGCGCGTGGAGCAGGCCCTAGGCCCCGTTAGGTCGGGGCTCGGGCTCCGATCTTTTCCGCCGTCGTGGCGACCAACATGGGGTACGCGGTAGCCGCGGTCGGCTCTGTCCTCCCTATCCGCACGGCGCATCCAAGGCGTCATGGATGGGGCCGACGCGGCGGTGGACAGACGAAGCCCCGTCGCCCGCGTGTGGTGGAGTCCGTCGAATAGGCGAGGCCCGGTTTCCCCCGTGGGAGGAAGGTTGATGGACAGATCCTCCACACCTCTCGAGAGGCGCGGAGGGTGTGACCCTGCTGGTGCCGTGTCTGCGTTGCCGGGATGTGGAGCTTTCTGCCTGCTGAACTGCTGCACACTCAAGCAAGTCGCGTACCTCCTGGTGGGCCTGTCGCTCCTCGAGCGTTGCCGGCTCGGGGAGTCGTTGGAGTAGGGCTGCCGCGGCGGCGACGTTCTGGCTGGCGCGTGCGAAGATTTGGGGATGACCCTCGTCCCTGCAGATGCGCCGCTGGACATCACGGGCCCGACGACGTGCCCCGCTCTTGTTGCGGCGGTGCTCGTCCTCCTGATGGGGCGTCGCGCGCGCCTCCGGCTGTCGTGGCCGCACCGAGACCCTGGCAAGGGCCTCAGTTGTAGCTGCGGTGCGCGGTGAGGGAGTGCGCTGCTTCCCTTCGGCGCCGTTGTCGTTGGATCCCTCGGAGTGCACTTCGGCCATGAAGCACTCGCACGAGGGGCGGTAGCTCTCGTTGTTCAAGCCGATGTTGGAGGTTGTCCTTGCCACGCCCACGAGCTCGTTGCTCGTGGGCGGCACGGTCATGGACCATGCCAGGCAGCGACCGTAGGTCGCCACGGCATTGCGCAGCCCGAAGGGCCACTCCTCCGAAGGGGGGCCCCGTGGCGCGCGCCCGGCCGCTCGTCACTATCCCGGTGGCGGAGCCAGAAATGACGGGGCAAGCGGGCAAGACAAGGAGAGGGATCAGCTCGATCCCCTCCCCCGTGGTGAGGAAGTCCAAGCTCCCGAAGCGGACGAGGGAGCCCGGAGCGAAGCTGGCGTCGCGGCTGGGCATCTGAAGCCAGTGATGTACGCGCAAAGGTCCCCTACCTGGCGCGCCAACTGTCGTTGTCAAGATTAGCCGATCAAGACTAAGACTAGTAAAATTTCTTTTATGCGCGTAAGGCTTCAGATGGTGGCGTGGGAGACACGGGGTTTAGACTGGTTCCGGCAAGGAAAAGCCCTACGTCCAGTATGAGGTGCTGCTCGTGTTGCCCACGCGGGGTCTGTAGTAGGGGTTATAGGTGGGCGAGAGAGGGAGCTGGTCCCAAGTCTCTTGGGTGTGCACTGATGCTCTGAAGGAGAGTGTGTGTGTTCTATTTTTCGAGAGAGAGAGTTCCCCTGTCTCAGGCCCCTAGTTCTCCTTTTATAACACAAGGAGGACGCCGGGGTTACAGGTGAGACCGGGTGTGAGGAGAAGTAAAAAAGAGATAAGCTAAGTAATACAAGGAGAAAAATCAAGTCCAAGGGCCGCCGTCTCCTACTCCAGCCCTTAGATCCTATCAGCGCGTCCCCCGGGGGAGGGCGGCTGCCCTCGGATCCTGTCAACGATCTCCCCGGTGACCATTGCCGCCAAACATGATGGTGGTGTTCAGTCGTGGTGACTGTGCACATCGGGGGGAGGTGGCTGATCTTGTTATCTTGCTGATGGCCCGTGGGAAACGGACGTCGCGTCCCTGTCGTCGGATGCGCGGGGCGCAAGACGGGCGGGGCTTCTTCCTGTGCCGGGTGGCGCAGGGCATGAGTGCCTGGCAGCGAATCAGGGAGAGCCACGGCCACTGTAGCCTGTGCTGTGCGGCCGTGCTTGGGTACTTGTGGCGGGACACGTCGGGGGCGCGGGCACCTTTCTGCGCGCTAGAGCCGTGGCGCATTTATGGTGAGATCGGCGGGAGGCCCACGAGATCCGCACTCTTATCTTCCAGTCTGCGCCCGAGGTGGATTCTTGTCTTGTGGGCCCGGATGAGTCCGACCCCCTACGCCCTGGGTCGGGCGAGGCGGAGTCTTGCGGCGAGGGGTCGGGCGCTCCCGACCCTGGGACTGCGGGTCGGGTGAGGCGGAGTCTGGCCGTCAAGGGGTCAGGGTTTCCGACCCCGGGGCTCTGGGTCGGGCGAGGCAGAGCGGGGCGCTCCCCTCTCATGTTGGGCCGATGGCAGTCTTCATCATCGCAGGTGGGTCTGGGCCTTCGTGATTGTTGTTTTAATGGGTATTAGGAGGTCGTTAATATTCTCTCCCAACAGTTTTCTACCAAGTTTATTCTTTCCCTTGCGCACAGTTTCTTTTAGCGGTGCTGGATCGAGAATGCTATATACTTATTTGTTCGCAGTATAGGACAACATGCGTCTAGCCATGCACGTCTAATCCACGACACATTGTGTGTCACCTTAGAGCGGCGTTTCACTCATACTACGACACGCGGTAAATAACCTCTCTTTGAACTCTCCGTTTTCTACCAATTTTATCTTTTCCCTTGCACACGATTTCTTTTAGCAGTGCTCGATCGAGAACGCTATATATTTATTTACTCGCAGTATAGGACGACACGCGTCTAATTCAATTCTAAAACAATGACACTTTTATCACCATGCATTGTGTGTCACCTTAGAGCGGCGTTTCACTCGTATTACGACACACGGCAAAGAACAAGTGAGTCAGCCAGGTTCTAATGTGGTAAATTAGATCTGGCGTTAAGAGTAATGTATTGATATACGAAAAAAAATATTCATTTACAAGTATGATTGTAAAGCCATCTTGTACAATCCCCGCCAACGGAGAATACTTCAGTATTTCCATAAAACAGAGTGCAGTACATGGAAACAAAGAGATTAATAATGCTTAATCAAAATATGTACAAGAAGGAATAGTTAGATTCCATGCATATGTACTTCGGCGTGAACAATTAGGTAATTTTGAAATTTGTTATGAGTTCAAGTCTCTTGCATTCAATAGCTTCTTGACCCGTTAAACTAAGTACCACCTCAATTGGGCCAAAGGAAAAGATGATTCAATTCACAGATAGTTTTGCACCATCAAGTACCATGGCATTGTATCTTACTGGGTACAGAATTGCGATTTTGCTGGATCCAGATCTAAACCACTTTAGTATTTAACTAGATAGCGTCTAAAACAGACTTAACAATTGTGTGGCCTGCCAGCTACCTAAGCTCAGACAAAATTAGATCTTCTATGCTACAGCTAATGTCACAACAAAATGAATGACGCTTAGATGAGTGTATAATTACATCACTTACATTTACACCAAGTACACCTACAATGTTTTGTACATACAAATTCACCGTTACATTCTACTCAAATAGATGCTGCTTCAAATCTACGCATATTAGGTTCTAATCCATGAGCTCCTTGCAAGTAAATCAGCAACATTGTTTACTATTTTTGATGCTATTTCATGTTTACCTATGATGTTTTGGCATTGAGCCACTTGATTACGAGCTTCACTCCAAACTGTATGAATGTATTGTATTGCTGCAACCATTGACCTCCACTTCGAAATCATCTTGGATCCAAATTCCACCATTTCATTTTTCAATTTGTTTCCCTTGATTTTGTCCTCTATAGCAATAGCCATTGATCGATAATTATGTCCAAAATAAACACCATTCCTCTCATTTTCGACAGATGCAATGCCTTCTTTATACACATCTTCTTCTGCACTTGCAAAGTTGTATTTTGTTTCACTTTCCAACATTCTTCTGCATAAAACATCTTCCTTGCTATTATCATGTTCTACTACATGCAATACCATCTCACCAGCAAACACGTGATTTCCCATTTGTATTACCTCCACTTCTTCCTTTTCATTTCGAGAGCCATCAATTATATTATTGAAGATGAATTTATTGGAAACAGAAACAATCCTTCTCCACTTCTGCATATATTAGCAACTGTAAGTACAATGACAAAATCTATCTTTAGACTGATCATGCTACGATCATTTTAAGATGGACATGTAAGAAACGATTGTGGTCATAACTCATACCTTTGTAGCTTCACGTATATTGACATTAACCCAGCTTACATATATGTCTTTCTTCTCGCACAAGCTCTTTAGCCTTGCTTTGCTTTTGACTACATCATCTCTAAATATTAATACTCTATCTCGAAGCATATTTATAAACCGAGTCCGCACCTTTGTTGATGCATTTTCAATACCACTGAGATCAGAATTAATCAAACTGTAACCATATACTTGATATAGTCTTTCTGCTTCAACCAATCCAGCTTCCCAACCAAATAGCATATTAGAGTTAATATAGAATAGTTGACACATCTTCTCGTGCATTGATTCCCATTCTACATAGATGACGTCTCTTTCTTTACTGTTATAATCGGCAATACCAATTCTGTGAATTTGCACCGGATGCTCCACTACTTTGTTATACAAACATGCTTTTGCATCCTCAATATTGTCATGTAAGTCACTGCGAATATACACATCTGTCATATTCTTGAATATGTTGCCATTCTTTGGAAACTGAAAAGAAAGACTTATTTGCTAGTTGTTGCTTTCTATGCAAGTACGGCTAAAACATGGTTGCATGCTATTTAGTAGGCAACCCAACTCTCGCACTACTGACTCTCCATTAATCCTAATTGTTTCCTGAAATACAGAAACCCATGTTCCAGAAAATTAGATATTAGTATATTATCAATTAATGATGATTAGTCAATAGTATTGTACCTTCCCAGTAACATTGGTACTGATCTTTCCATACCAATCATCGTACCACTAGAATGTCTTTCCAATATCACTCATAGGGCATAATTCTTCTGTTGTCATTCTACACAGGTCAATATAAAAAAGGTGAATTATAGTCGTAATATAATCAATATGAGCATGGACAAGCTAAAGTTGTAATCAACAAATATAGTCATATAAAATATCGGGCACAAACACTAATATTGCGTACATAACCGTCTGATCTATACATTACCACGGCTATGTTGCACACTACAATGCTATTGACACAATTCATATTATGTCTTCAATTTAATTTAGTAACATAACAGCGAATACATAGTTATTTGACATCAACAACATATTGACAACATCAACGTACTATAACCATGTTAAGTTTCACAAAAAGTGTGGTCATGATTTACAATCCCCAATTATTTATACACCTAATCTATGGGAGAACTTTATATATCTATGACCCTTTGAGTTCAAGTAGTGTTTCCTACTTAGTCAACTGCTTTTCCATTTCTTTGTAGTGAATATTCATGTTCATTTCTATAGAGTAAGCAAAACTATATAGATCTATTCCTATCTTTGTATGCAGAGACTAAATACTGATGAACTAACCTATGAATTACTTGGGTTCCAGCGATAATCCTACCACAGTTCCAGCGAATGTTTCACTTTACTGCGAGAATCGAAAGAGACCCACGTACCTTTCCTCCCTGTCCTCCTTACTCCGATTTGTTCGAAAAGAAACATGGATCAGTTAGTCGAATCAAATTCAACAATTATCATTAGATAACTTTTAACTATTCACTGCATACCAACCAACTTCCTCTCTCTTATTGACTGCCGCTACGCGCCTGCCCTTCGCGTGCTGTTCAGATCGACGCTCCATTTCTTGACATAGGTTTTGAAGATGTTAAGTGCCATCAATGCTAGATTTCGCATGGAGTGAATACCCAAGCAAATGAAAGAAGACGCTGGAAGTCACGCGCTCATAGTGGAAGCTACTGGTGACCTCGTGTTTCTTTGCTACACCAACTACTAGGCTTTTCGGAATGAATGGGCCGATCCCAGCCCAATACGTGGAACCACGTTGTCGAGTGGAGGATACGCACATATACAAGACATAGGCACATGGATAAACACAACTTTCATGCGCAACACTTGCATGACACAACGAATGCACGACAAGAAGATTAGCTGCCACGAATTTCATATGTGTCCACCTTTGCCTATAGGTGTTTGTAACTAGGACTATCTTATATAAATAGCTATCCAAGATGCAAGTACTTCTATCTCTTCAAGCTACGATCTTTCCATATGGTAATCACTTTCACAACGAAGTAAACACAAAGGCGATATTGCAACTAAAACCACAAGTATGAACTTTCCATTGTTTAAATCATTTTTTTCTTTTGTACAACGCATCAAATCTCTACTACTCCAACATGAAAGCTGAGGAACTATTTTAAATGTTGCAGAACTATGTCGTCTGTTCAGATACCAAAGAAGCTATTTTTCAATCAAATTGCGCAAGACCTAGGCTTTTATGTATCTAGAATAGATGTGAGAGAAATGAATCATTCTATCTTTACTACCTCCATTACTATTATGCCAACGCAGCGAACACCTCCTCCGCGTAATAAGCAAACAACCTACTACAGCGATTTCATAGATACCGTAGGCGGAGCAATAGAATCAGGCTACGACAATGCCATTCACAATATCGCAAGCGAAGGAAAATTAACTTTAGTTGATCACAACCATGCCAATCTATTGAAGACTCAGAAAGAGAAGGAATCAACTATGTCTTGGGCATGGATTTTTGAGGACACATGTGTCGCTCATATGAAACGCTTGAAAAAGATAGAAAATCAACATCGCAACTTCATCGCTAAGATCGCAGAGCTATCCGCCGATTACAGCAACATACTTTTTCTTGCAGTTTCTCCAAATACAGGCAACGCTACTGCTTCGAACGCCGTCACGCTTACATACACAGGAAAAATTCCTCCACAATCTACTCTTGAGATGTTTACTGACCAGTTTGTCCATTTAGTCAACAAGCACTGCTCTTAGATGTGTTTAGTTATTTTAATACTCACCTTCTATCACTACTTTGTAATTATGTACTATGTTATCTTATTACTTGTTTCAGTAATAGTTGGTTTATTCTTCATATGAGCAAAAATAACGTGAATGTGATTGTTATGCAATTATCCCACACTGATGAATATGTGATTGTTACGCAACTCCTTCAAAGTTAATGCTTATACTATCGCATGCAGACATTAATCATCATTATTAAAATCATAATTTCTACTGTCATGTCAAAATATAAAGACCTAAATATAAGCACATGCAATTGCCTGATTAGTACCACTAAATTTATTTTTTCCCAAGACATATCATGCTCTTGACGCTAATACATGAACATCATTCTTTTAATGAAAATTTCGTCAGAAAATTGGCCCGCCAGAGGCGCGCCCCATACTCTAGTCAAGCTTAATAGCAGCCATTCCTCGAGCCCCTTTTCTCCTATTTTTTATGTGATGGGTTAATTCATATGCCAAAAGCACATTATCCGTGATCAAGCGCCTGGCACAAAGGCACTTTGCGAAGGGGAAATAATATCCAGCAGGAACTGCTTCAATCTGTTTTTGCCAACACTTTAGATACAAGTTTGTAGAGGACAATGCACAAGATGATTGGCCTCAAGTCTTTCAATTTCTCCGGTTGTTTAACCTTAGGGATGAGCACAGAACGCAGCAGCAGCCAGCAGCAAGCAGCATTGAGCTGCCTACCCCTAGGAGGTGGTGAAGGAGATGGTTGGGAAGTGGAGCAATAAGGGAGTTGAGCATCAGGCCGCCGATCCACACTCTACCAAGCTGCATTGTTTAATCTCTCCTAATCTTCCATACGCACAGGTAGGAGTACTTTAGACAAATCAAGCTTTCACGTGTACAAGTGGTATGGTATCCACTAATTGGGATTTCAACGGAGAGCATTGGGGACCTGAAAGCACCGGGAGCTGATGGAATGCCATCAATTTTCTACAAACGATTCTGGCAGGTTCTGGGTGAACGGGTGAAAAAGGAGGTCCTTGATGTGCTTAATGGAGGTGATATGCCACAGGTCTGGAATGATATAGAAGTATTATAATTAAAACCATATAATCAGAAATTAAGAAGGGGGACGAGAAGGAAACACCCAAGCAACGTGCGGCGGCGCTCGAATCACACAAGCTGGGAGGTGTCTGGATTTGCTTGTACGTGGCAGTATGTAATACGTCAACAATGAAATGTACTCTTTTCATTTTATTTGTTTTTGGTTGCATACAAGCAACTCCTGCCAGTCCAAGTATGCTTTTCCAAAATGATGAGAACTGAGAGCTAGCAACCGGACGAACCCTTGCGCAGTTGCGCATCAAAAGTACATTTCTCTTACAGGGAGCACTTGAACAGGACAGATACAAGCTTCTTAACAGGCATGGTTCAAATTCAATACTAGAACTAGGTTACTCTAATCCAAGTCAATGGTCGAACCAGGACTGCTACTCTTCAGTTTTTCTTCAACGTCTTCTCAGCATATTAGAGGCTCCTGTCTCATCTGCAGCTAAAGGATGCATAATTCTTTACATCAGTAGAAGAAACTGACAAACCCACACACACACACACGAAAAAGACACAACTGACGCTGCACATTTGATTACCTTGAAGCTCGTTGCAAAGCCAGTCTTGGGTGCATATGAATGCTTCCAACGTCTTTGGGGCGAGGTGGCTTAAGTGTCCGCTTAGTACTCTCCCACCAGCGCTAAGACCTGATTCAGAACCTACTGTTGTGATAGGAATTGCAAAGATATCTCGAGCTATCATCTGCAGTGTGGGAAAACAATAATCCACACTCCACCAGCGAACCACATCAAATTTACTCCTATCCACGTTACCAAGGCGTTCTGTCTCTAAGTAGTGGTCTAGCTCTTTTTCCATCCACTCTGCGTGCTCAGCTTCCATACAGGCATCAAAGGAACTAGGAGATGATGTTGCCATGCCCTCTTCTTCAGTTTGCACTTTTTTGTATTCATTCACCAGTTCACGCAAAAGGTCAACAATCTTTCTAACATGATAATCAGCGTTTTCTTCACCAATGACAGTATGCAGGGCTCCAGTTTTACCTCGTGGATCAAGAATAATACCAAGGGCCATCAACTCATGAATGTCAGACCAATATTTATCAAAATTTTCTATCATGGCAGCAGACATTTTCTCAATTACTGGATCTCCACATCCAAGCCATTTTTGCATTAGAAATTTGATCCCACATATCTGTACAAAAAAATTGTTATCAGCCACAAGTTTGGGTCCAGAAAACATTTCACTTAGTTTATGGAAATGTTTTAATCTATCACAAGCAGATGAGGCCAATTCCCAATCTTCAGCAGTTGGATAAGAAGTGAAGTGGGTGTCAATTTGCTTCAAATGATCAAAAACCTTCTTATATAGCAGAGCGACACGAAGCATAATATAGGTTGAATTCCAACTAGTTTTGCAATCAAGACATAGTTCTTCAGTCAATTCAACCTGTTGTGACTCAGCTGTTTCCTCGAACATTTCATATCTCTTTGGTGTAGAAAGGCAATAAGCAACACTATCACGGATTTTTACTATATCTGCCCAAATCACCTCCCCGCCTTCTTTGACAACTGAGTTCAGATTATGTGCACAGCATCCCATATGTAACATCTTTCCACCTAGTAATAGATTACCTGGCCCAATCTTTTCCTTAATAAGTGGAATTAAATCCTCATTTGCAGAGTAGTTCTCAAGATTCAATGTAGATAGCTTGCAATCTAGATCCCAACTCTGGAGGCATTTATAAAGTGCTTCACAAAGAACATCTGATGTTCCAGGGCATGGCACACGCAGAAACCTACATGGAGCAAAACTATTTCAACAAGACAAGTACTTAAATGTAAACCTTACGAAGAATCAACAGTAGGAAATCACCTCAAAATAGCCCTTCTGGGCTTCATGGACTCGTCAATGAAATGTGCTGTAACTGCCATATAGCGTCTTTTTTTTTTATATCTGTCCAAAATTCAGTTGCAACAGCCACACGGGACTTGTACTTTCGCAAGTTATTGAGAACTTTCTTTCTCCCTGCTTCATAAAGATCCAAGATATCCTCTCTGATGGTATTTTGATTGACCACTTCATAAAAGGGTTGCAATGCATCAACAAATGCATCAACAAGATCAGCATTGGGCAGCGGATAATTCTGCAGTATAAACATAGAAGAAAGCGCCTTGCGAGCTACTTGTTCATCAGAGACACCGCTCTCCACAGAAACTTTTCTGCGTTTACCACTTCCAGAACTCAAACTTGTTTGCTTTTTGCCACCACCACAATTTACACCAATGCAGTTATCCAAATGCTGCATCAGATTTGCAGTACCAGGGCCAGCCTTTGTTCCACCTGAGATATACTTCATGCACCAAATACACTGTGCTTTCCAAACCCCATGGGCCTTCTCTTTTGCGAAGTAATCCCAAACAGGGGGCCGCTTCCTCTTGGAGCCAAAAGATACACTTAAAGCACCTTCGCTCTGTTGTTGCACTTGAGATGCAGCTTCAAGTTCGACCCCAGAATTAAATGGAAGGGCTGCTAAGGATTCCTCTGGGTGGCCACCACTGGCCGGAGGGGTGGCCATCAGACTACTGAAATCAGCAGTAAGAGATGCATGATTAGCACTTAGCAATAATAAATCAACAATAAAAATTATGCTATTTATTCAACACACTCATTTTGAACATTATCATCAGGGTGATAGTACGGCTATCACAGTGCAAATTTTAGAGATCCTCGAGCCTCTTCAGCCCAAGCGAATTTTTTTAATCTTAAGAACGAAATGACCCAAACAGTATATCGTCTTCATTCAGCCTAGTTGCTCTTTACTGACTACCGCATTTTTCTCAATGTACATCATTCCGCGCTCCAATCTCGGGAGAGGAAGTGCGAACGAACGGCACCGAGGCAGATCACCAAATCAAAAAGGAAGGGAAAAGAGACGGATTAGGGTTTAGGAGGGTATGGTTCAGAGGCGGAGTTGGCGCACGAACTTGGTGAAGGACGGAGGATGGCGCGTGCCGGCTTCGCCGCTGCAAATCGGCGCCGGAGCGGAGGACCGCTGGACCGGAGGCGCCGAGGAGGGGGAGCGTCGCAAGCGGGAGAGCAGCTCGGGAGGGAGTAGGAGGGTTAAGGAGGGAGGCCTTGGGTTTTCCCTTTTAAGACCCTGCTTGATACAAACTCCTAAAGTTTAGTAGTGTACTAAAAGTTTAAGATTCTCAAATTGCTAGTACTAAAGTTTAGTACAGGGCTGTTTGGATGGACTACTAATCTTTAGAACCTTAGAGGGAAAATATCATTTTTACCCCTCAATTACTCATCTAAACTATCCCTGCACTGTTCACGTCATTAATGCATGCGAGGGCAATAGGGTAAAGGGGGACTTGAGGACCACTTTTAGTAGAAAAAGGATCCATTAGGACCCCTTGGCCCTCCTAATGATAAAGTTTAGGAGTGTACTTTTAGGACTCATGTTTGGATGCACAAGTCCTAAAAGTGGACTCGTAATCTTTAGGAGGGTGTATCCAAACAGGCTCTAAGTTAAGAACACGTTTGGGTTTGGATGTGTCGACATGTAATCAAGAACTTTTTTTAACCGAATCAGTTGAAATTTTTCTGACCTCACTCGGCTATTTCTTAGCCAAGTGTCTCACTTGTATCTAGCTCATGATTTTGAATATTAAAATTTCTAGAATTCCAGTCACTACTTGTTTTAAATAGGAAAAGACATCCAGATGCGATCACTTTTTTCAATCAAAACCAAATTTTTATAGGAGTATAACTTTTATAGGAGTCAATTCTTTTTAACCGAGCACTGCATGTAAATATAGTTGATTGTATGATGTTTGAGCACACTCCGGTAATAGTTCGATGGTCAAAATAAACTTATTCCAAGATACTGAAGCTTTGACTGAAGTAAAAGAAGTGAAAATACAGCAATAATATGTAACCTTGTTCAGTGTCACTGAACTATTAATGTAAGTGTGAAGAATTAATTAACCATTTTGATATTGGAAAACCAGAAAATTGGTTATGTGTTTTTTTTTCCTTTTCTGAGATTGGAGCCTACCCAGCTCATTATGGATTCCTTTTCTGAAATATGCATACCTTTGTATTGAAAGGTAGAAGAAAACGGCCCAAACACAGCCCCGAGAGGAAGAAAAAGAAAAGGACAGCGCTCTAGATTAACATGCGCACCACCGGTAGCAAGAGAGAACGAGCACAAATGGAAAAGAACGAATCTTGTTGCTCCAGCCGTGATCCACAGACGAGCGACATCAGAGATCTCCCGGAGGACACAATCCAAACGAGGCAATACCACATTGAAAACAGCCACTGCGGTGTTTCGACAAAGACCACAAGTCCAAAACCACCATGCCCTGAGGGTGATAAAGGAATTGAGGCCTTTCCGGTGTTCCTTGCCGACCTTTCGCTGTGCTCCGCGCCAACAATCAGAGAAGACATCTGGATTCTCATTATTGGTTTCAACAGGGGCAATTATTACTATGACCAAGAAATTCTAAGCCCTCTTAGACCTCGTTCGTTTTGGCCCTCTTAGACCTCGTTCGTTTTGGCTGGAACGGTCCGGAACGTGGCCTATTCCATTCGGATCGAATAGGATCGGTTTGAAGTCAGGTCGGACAAGGATGGTCCTTCGGTTAGATACGGCCTGGAACGAAAATGGACCCGGAATGAACTTTCCGCCCTCTCCACGCCCCGGAACGCTTCCACTGGTCTCACCCCCCGTTCCGATCCAGGTGACGGACGCACGAGGCGACGCGAGGTGATGCAAGGTGGCGGCGCGTGAGGCGACACGGCGGCGGCACGAGGTGGCGGTGTGGCGGCGTAAGGGGACGGCGTGGTGGTATGGGACATCTTTGACGGCCACCACCGCGACGACGGCCGCCGCCTTCTCGTCGGTAAGCTGCTGCCTTTTCCTCTTCTCTCCCTCTCGCCCTGGCAGATCGATCTGGTGCTCGATTGATGGCGGTCGATCTGGCGCTTGATAGGGGTCAGCTTGCCGCCTCTGTATCTTGGCCAGCAGGTAGGGGTAGCACCATGGCGCTGCTCCCCTTCCTATCTAGCGAGTAGCGACCACCCCCTATTTCTTCTTTGCTGGTATCATTGGGGCTCACCGGCTTTTTTCTTGTGGGGGGTGAAGTTTCAGGTCTCTTCCTGAGTTTTGCTGCAAGGATTAGTCCAACTATTCCGCGAATTTCGGCGTCATTTACGTGTTCCTGCTCAGAAAATAATAACGGGAGGGATGCGCATGGTTTTTCTTATTTTGTTAGGTGGTGTTCTTGTTGCGAGTTCAGGGCCGAAATAAATACAGGATGATTCTTGGTTTCTTGGGCTTCGCCTTTTTTGCTTCACCTTCAGTTCTGAGTGATCGATTCTACTAAGCATTTATTTACTAGTATATCATGTCTTTTTCTTCGTTGCTTATGAACTAGATGTACTCTGAGTAACAACCTGTTGCATAGTTGTATGCTTTGCTAAACAAGGAACAGAATGTTTGTAGTTTAAGCCTCCTAAGATTCCAAAGGAAGAAATAATCTTTAGATCACAATGTTGTGCCTCTTGAGAGCTTCAATTTTGGATTCAATTGGTTATCTGTCATTGAAATTTAACTGTTAAATCAATCTGAGAATGCGTCAAAAATGAACCTCTATTGGTAGGGAACGGACAATGTGGACTTCCCTGTAACGTCTGTACATGTGGAATAGCTTGCTATTTTGCCTATTTTTTACTCTTGTCGGAACCAATCTGTGCCCATCTTTAGACACGTTTGCTCTTATCAAATTCATGTTATCAATCTGCAGTTACTGATCGGCATCTATCTGTGCGCTTCCTGTTCTTGTGGGTTATTGCATTGCTCTTCCTTTGCTCATCGATTGCCAAATTGTGTGTTTATTCTTTGTTCAGTCTGAACTTGTCTATCATTAGTTAAATCTGAACTTGTTTGTTCTTTGTTAAATCTGAAATTGTTTATAGTTTGTCTCTGAGTAAGCACAATGATTATGAATCTCAGCTTAAAATAAAGAATCTCAGCTTAACAGACTTCAAAGAAACTTCGTTATGGATATGTTTAACCAGCACTTGTGTATATATTGTTGCTTTCACAAGTAGTGTTGTCCACAACTAACCAGTGAATAGTTTTAGTTCTACTGCTTGAAAATTGTGACATTATTTTAGAAGCTTACTACATCTTAATTTATACTCTTATGTGAATTTCTCTTGCTTTCACTGTGTCTGTGCCATTTGCATATCCTTAGATTGTGTGTATAAATATCATACTATCATGCACAGATTATTTGTGTGTATAAATTGCACATGCTTCTAAAAAGCTCTATCTTGTTTATGATATGTTCTATGAATGTCTGCAGCATTGGGAGCAGCCTCTACAGTTGAGGAACCAAGTACAGGAACTTGAAATACCTCCTTTTCTTGGCTTTAAATTAACACCGGCAATGAAGTAAGTTAAAGAGCTCAAGTGCTAACGAGAGGAGGGCGTGACTTGTTTTGTTCTTCTTTCTTTTCCAAGAGAGTGCTGTGATTCAAACTTTGCCGTGCTAGTATAGGACACGTACAGCGTCTTGCTAGTTGCTACTTATAAATGGCTCTGTTGAATACAAATGTTACTTCAAGAACAAATTTGTTGCTACAAGCGTTTTGTTGCTACATTTGTTTTGGTTGAATTCGTTGCTTCGAGAACAATTTTTTTTGTCAAATAGCTCTGTTGAAATGGCTCTAGCCCTGAAATAATTCCTGTACAGCCGAACATATTATTTGTGGGCTTGGAATAGTTCCTAACTGGGATTGAGTGAAGTAAGGGGATCCACTCGATCTTGGGCTGGAACGGTTCCTGGACTAGATCCGTTCCAAAGGAAACGAACGAGGCCTTAATGCTAATTCACCCACTGCCCTTGGCAAGAGACAAAACATAGTTCGAGTACAGTGATTTTCAAATAAACTATGAGCCTACATTGCAAGCATCAAACAAGGATGCTCTAATTGAGTCAACATTTAAAAAAGAACAACTACTCTGGAGCTCCTCTTCAGTGTCTTCCACGCATGTCAGAAGCTCTGATCCCTTCTTTACCAAAAAAGCATAATTCTATATATTATTAGTAGAAGAAAATCACAAAGAAATACCAAATACATATTGCGAATATTCAATTACCTTGGAGCTCTATATGATGCCAGTCTTGAGAGCATACCAGGGCTTCCAACATCTTTGGACTGAGATGGCTGCAACGTCCACTTAGAACTCTCCCGCCGGTTTCAAGAGCTGATTCAGACACTATCCTTGTTATTGGAATAGCAAAGATATCACGAGCTATCATCTTTAGTGTAGGATACCTTCCTGTAACGTTCCACCAAGAAAGTATATCAAATTCATCATCTGTGTAAGGGACATTCTCTTCCTCTAAATAGCGATCCAGCTCATTTTCAGGCCTTACAGCATGTTTAGCTCTCATATGGGCGACAAAAGCTCGGAATGGTGTCAGCACCTTATATCAGATGATGCAGCCTTACTCTTTTTCACGTTGCACTTTGTACTCATTTATCAACTCACACAAAAAATCACAACTCTTTCTAACATGCTTCCCAGAGTTTCCTTCACCAAAGAGGACCTCATAGCAAACCTCCAACATTGCCATTTTACCTCGTGGATCAAGAATGATAGCAAGTGCCATCAAGCCGTGAATATCAGACCTTACTTATCAAACTTTTCTACCATGACAGCAGACATTTTCTCAATTATTGGATCTCCACATTCAAGCCATTTGTGCATATTCATTTTGATCTCACATATATGTATGAAAAACACATTAGCAGTCACGAATTTAGTTCCAGAAAACATTTCTCTGAGTTCATGGAAAACTTTCAATCCATCACAGACAGATGACACAGATTTCCAATCTTCAGCGGTTGGACATGAAGTGAAGTTCCAGTCAATTTGCTTCAGATGATCAAAAACCTTATTATATCCCAGAGCAATGTGAAGCATAGTATAGGTTGAATTCCATTTACTTCTGCAATCAAGGCACAGTTCTTCAGTCAATTCAATCTGTTGTGATAGAGCAGCTTCCTCGAACTTTTCATACCTCTCTGGTGTAGCAAGACAATAAGCAACACTAACACGGATTTTTTCAATGGCTGTCGCGATCACTTCCAAGCCATCTTTGACAACTGAGTCAAGACTATGTGCACAGCATTGCATATTTAGCATCCTTCCACCTAATAAAAGATTAGTTGTCCCAATCTTTGCCTCAGTTTGTGGAATTAAAGCATCATCAGAAGAGCAATTGTGAAGAGTCAGAGTAGACAGCTTGCGATTAAGATCCCAACTCTCGAGGCATTTATAAAGTGCATCACAAAGAGCATCCGACGCACGAGGGTATGGCACATATAGAAACCTACACAAAGAAAAGAATATTTTTATCTATTTGGCAAGACAAGTACACATAGATAAAACTAACAAAGAACCTACAGTAGGAAATCACCTTAAGATGCACCTTCTGGGCTTCCATGACTTGTCAATGAAATGCCCTGTGACTGCGATATAGTCTCTTTTCCTCTTATCATCTGTCCAGAGTTCAGTTGTAACAGCCACACGACCACTGTTCTTTTGCAAGTAATCAAGAACTTTCCTTCTCTCAATCTCGTAGTGATCCAAGATATCATTTCTAATGGTCTTTTGAGTTACCATTTCAAAAGAGGGTTCAATGCACCAACAAATGCACGAAGACCAGGGTGATTAGCAACTGACAGGGGATAGTCATGCAGTATAAACACAGAGTTAACTGCTTTCTGAGCTTCTTCTTGATCAGAGACACCGCTGTCTACAGAAAACCTCACATTGAACTTCTCCCTTGAGAAGTAATCCCGAACAGGTGAAGTGCGCTTCTTCTTTGAGCTACACGTTTCACTTGCCGCATCCTCAACGTGTCGTTTGGTTCCAGATGCAGCTTCAGATCCACATTGCCAAGGTTGAACTGCACAATTACATTCAGAGGGCGCTGAAAGTTTCTCAGATTGGTCATCACTGGTCGGAGGAGTGACCATCAGTCACCTGAAATTAGAGGTGACAAATGTTTGATTAACACTACTAAATCAGGAATAAAAAATCCGCATATTCAGAAAACTACTTTTTCGCATTACCATTAAGTCGTTGTTCGATATATCTTAGTCCCTATTTATTTAGTTCAAAAGAACGAAATGGCCCACCAAACAGTCTTGGCCTACTCCCGCCTGCTTATTACTATCGCATAGCATACACATCCTTAACATTAATCAACGCAATCAGGCAGCACCTCTGCACCATACTTATAAACAGCATTCCGGCAACCTAATTTCGCGTGAGAATGTGCGGACGCCAGGACCATCCGTTGCAAATGGAGAAAACAAAAGAGCTATCGGTTAGGGTTTCGGAGGATATGGTTCGGGGACGAGTGCGCGAACCTCGGTGGAGGAAGAAGGACGGTGCGCGGCGGAGAAGCCGCTTCGTGATGCTCGCCGGCGCCGGAGCAGAAGACGGAAGGCGTCGAGGAGGGGAAGCGTCGCCCGCGCGAGGAGCAGCAGCAACGGACTGAGATGTTTGGTTTTTTTTTCTTTTCTTTTCTATGAGAGAGAGAGAGAGAGAGAGAGAGAGAGAGAGAGAGAGAGAGAGAGAGAGAGAGGCCTTGGCATGTGATGGGCGCGAGCTGGGCCGAATGGGGTAGGATGAAATGCTAGCGGCCTTGTTACATATTTTTCTGCTGAAATTTCATTTCCTCACTTTAGCTGTTCTCTTGCAACCTCGTCGGAACACTTATCTTCTTCTCTCAGATATGCTGTTCGGAAAAAAAATCGAAGAAAATATGTCGTATCAAACTTACAGTAAAATAAGCTGGACTGCCAGTTGCCTCCCAATTGCCTATTTGTATCCTGTTATTATGTACTCCCTCAATTCCGAATTATAAGTTATTTCAATTTTCTTGGAGAGTCAAAGCATCTCAAGTTTGACCAAATTTATACAATAAATTGCTAACATTCATGATATCAAATAGGTACCATTAGTTTCTTCATTAAATATATTTTCATAATATATCTATTCGATGCCATAAACTTTTGTGATTTTCTCTATAATTTTAGTCAAACATAAAAATATTTGACTTTCCAAGAAAGTTGGAATGACTTATAATTTGAAACGGAGGGAGTAGCTATATAGTCGGTCTTGTTTGGATCACGATAGTTTTAAAAAGGAATTGTACAAGATTTTCACAGTATGATTTTAGTCACAAAATACATACAACACATTCAATGACGTCAACTACAGCCTCCGTCTAATTCTTAATTTCTCATTGTCTTCTATGCAATTGGATCAACATGGAAAATTTCATGTACAAGATTATTTTCCGTTTGGGAGCACTCAAGCACTCTTCTACGTATTTCTACCAAGTCGTGGACGCGTGGAAGGCCTTCCCAATAACCAATATGAAGTAGAGTCAAATGTCTAAACAAGATGTCTTTTCATGAAAGTTAGAACGGCTTAGCCTTCAAGGGCAAATTGAGACCACGAGAAACCTTAGACAATTTCTTCAAAGGTCTGAAGCTTAAAAGAACGAGATTAACTGCAACCTGCAGCATGACGTTTGTATATAGCGCCGAATGCCATTTCGAAAACAGAAAGAGCGCCAACCAAATTTTGAACCATTCCCTGGTTAGCTGTTTGCGTGAAGTACCGAAATGTACCACAGAACTAATGCTGTTCTGTGCCAATCATCATTCACAAGCCACCCACATCTTTCCAGTACTGCAGTAGTTCATGTGGCTATGCATACAACCTTTGTCTTTATCCAGGTTTGTCCAACTAAAATTTTCTACACAATTACTTACAGTTCCTGCATTCCGTGGCATGAGATCTTTCACGGGGCTTTGCACATCAAAGCTCTCTCCAAGATGAATTTCCCTTCCTTGTATTTTTGGCTCTCCTCGTACGCTTTCTCCTGCAGAGCACCATACAGTATAAATCAGCCTGAGAGAACTGTATAAGGCATCCAGGGAAGTTAATGACAAAGCATTAAGACAACTTATGATAAAACACACTGTATAGATACCGGAATGTGGAGTTACGTGTTATTAAGGATTTATTAAGAGTATACATGACTTGGAAATGTGTATTCCCCGCTTTCAAGAATAATAGTAACAGTTTTATACACTAAATAATGAAGCTTGGTTCCAGATATTATGTTAGATAAGTGGGAAAACTATCTGTCACTGTTTGCTAAATTAAATCTATACACACTGAGCATTTGGATCAGAATAGTATGGAACAAATCCATAAAGGAACCAGGGGAGAGTGGAAAAACAAGTTTCCAGATTGACAGGGAAAACCAGGACTACTTGTTCCTTGATGGGGGCAAAGGGCTCTGAAGACTTGCAGGGCAACACTACTGGGAATCACACACATATAGGAAGTCAGACATGTTCCGATGATGAAATTGTTGTCCACACGGCTCTGATGAAATAAGAGCAACCAAACTGAAATAAATTGGATATGCACAAACATAATTGAAGCAGGACCAAATCAGACATCACTGAGGCAGGCAACGAGCTACTCTACAGTGTAAAGCAAAAGGCTTCAATATACTAGATTTTTTTCATGGATTTTCTACAACAGTGAGCGACAAAGTCTTGACTTGTATCGATGGCCAATTACAAATGGGTTACATTTACCTGTGTTAAAGAAGCAGAGGAGTACTGTGTTTCAACTTTAAAATCAAGTTGTGAAAAATTCTAATACTCTGATTTTCATTTACCAGTTGCACAACTAGAGACCAAACCACAGGTAACAGGTCGCATTTCTCTGACACGTGAACCAGTAGATGCAATAACACTAGTTCACCTTTTGTTAACTTTGATGTACAATCATAACTGGGTTACAAGAAAGAGGTGGCATCATTTGCTGGAACAATGAGGTATAATACTATTGTAATGTACTAAATTGAAAAACTGACTAGAAAATCATTGTGCAATAGAATGATGAGCCTATGGAAGCAAGTCAAGTTCACTAAAGCAAAACACCAAGGGTTTTATGTGTAACTAATCATGCAATATGTTTTCTATGTACACTTAATATTCAGAATTCATGCCAATGTAGTAAAGGGCATGAATAAGAAATTTTCTACCAACTTTCGATAGAATGCTTTGTTTTGCGAATTTCTCTGTTGAAATGCATGTACGTAATCAGTATAAAAGTATGGGACACCCATTGTTAGATGCTGAAAGAAAATATCATTGTAACTTACATATCTCCAGCCAATAATTTCTTGGCAGCAGATACAGTAAATGTCATTCACTATATGCGGCCCAGTCGTAAATTCCCGATCCTCGTTAGGGCCCAGGGTTATGTTCACCCTGAAATGTGGCAGTACACATCACAAAACATAGAATGGAGAAATAAACGGAACAAAATGGTAACGACTCAAAAGTCCATCAAGCAAACAGATCAGTTCATCTATCCAGTGATTTTGGAAAACAGTAATCAGTTCAGACTTGAAACAGAGGAAATACTTCACATGAATACAGAAGGAAGCTGAAAGAATAAGGCCAATTGTTTGTGGCACTATATAGTTTGTTATGATATTTTGTAGTGTGTCGATAATTAATTGAACAGTTGAATGGCTTGGAAAAGAATCTAACTAAATTTACACAGGGAGGAAAACAGCTGTTGTTTTTACCTAGAATTCACCGCGAAGAAATAGGCAAACAGCAACAGCCATTCCATTGATTTCTCTTATCACTACCTATAATTCAAGAGCAACTTGAGCACCATTCACTGTTCTGATGAATACCCAAAAACCTTCTGCTCTACCATTGATATGCATCTGAAATCAACTTCATCACCTACTAATGCATCTACCTAAGCCACCCCCACTCCTCCCTTCTACAGGGTTGCTGTTTTTGTTTCGGAGGTCATTGCCCATCTATTGGATCGACCAAAGTACAGCAGCTCAGAGGAATAACGCGTATGTGTTTGCACGCCACAAGATTCGAGGGAACTCGACACGATTCCTAGAGATTCAAGAACCCAGTAGAAAATATGTGCCAGGGCAGGAGACCACAGGGACCAAGATTTTCGCCACTTAACGAAGTCCCTCCCAATCCTCACAACCAATGTACGACCCTCTGCACAAGTATGCACAGCATCCTACGATCAGCAACCAATTTTATTCCGGTAATCCAGATGCGATTCACAGCTCATTCAGCTAATGAAAAGGAACACAGGAAAAGTGGGGAATGGAAACGTGATCCACATTACATGACGCGAGACTAACTCGACGGGCCAAGAATGAACAGATCGGGGAGCGGGAGAAGAAGCAGTACGTACACGCGATCGAAGAGGTAGCCGCGGCCGATGCGCCCCTGGAATTCCCTGGAGAGGATGGCGCCCATGGAGGCGGCGTCGAGGCGGCACCGCCGGCACTGGAGCACCGTCGCCGCCGGGGAGCCGGGGTCCCCGTTGCCCCGTGGGAGCACCTGCACGAACAGCAGACCCATTCGACGACTCAACCGACCGACCGTGGATGGATCGATCGAGAGGGGAGCCGGCGATGGAAGCAGGCAAGCAGCAGCGGAGGGAGGACGAACAGGAGAGGAAGAAGGCCTCTGTCTCTCTTTGTTTGGTTGCCTTTTCTTCACGCAAGGATGCGAATGGATTAATGGAATGGACCAGTAGGATTTGTTTTTTTTTACACAATGGATTAATGGAATGGACCAGTAGGATTTGTTGGGTCATGCATCTAGTTTGGTCGGTTACTTCATTCAACTTCGAATTGAATCAAACATACATCGTTATAGCTCGGATGTTTTTTTTTTGAAAAACTTTTGAACTAAATTTTGGCTATGCCAAAAGGAGGCAAGGGGATACGTTTTATGATCAAATCAAAATTTTGGCATGCCCAATTCGGATAGCCACTTCAAATGCTCGAATTATCATGGTACATGGATAAAAATTTGCCTGGGACCAAACTGAGACCAAATTTACTAAGCACGGACAATTTGTTTTAGGGCCTTAAAGCTTGAACTAAACATGACCTTCTCTGATGACCGGAGGCAACCACCATCATTAAAATCCTTAGAAAATTGCATTGATAGTCATCCTATAAATATTCGAGTTTTCACTTGTTAATTGACAAATTTTAATTGCAGATATGCTGGCTCGATTTTGGGCCGCAAACCAATCTGGTCTGAGTATTAGGCCGACAACGCAGGCAGCAGGACGGCCGACGTGCAAATTGGTATGCCCAGTTATTATGGATAGGAATTTACTCTGAATTTCATCCCTCATGTACAAAATCGGGTATCAATCATCCTCAACTTTAAAAATCCGTTTGTACCCTCAAGGTTTTGCAAACATGGCGCTAGGTCCCACCTGTCAGGCAACAGGTGGCGGTGGTGTCGGTGTTTTAGACCGGCAACCCGCCTAGGGTGTACCCCAGGTGGTCTTTTGTTCGGTAAGGGTCGTCGAGAATCAAGGAATCAATGGTGACGTAAGGAACACGATTTAGACAGGTTTGGGCCGCTAGATCGCGTAATACCCTACATCCTGTGTGTTGGTTTTGTATTTGATGAACTGGAGTTCTTGTTGAGAGGGGTCCCTGCCCGCCCTTATATACATGGGAGGGCAGGATTACAAGCCTGAGTCCTAGTCGGGTACTATTACAGAGTTCTACTCGGTAAAGGCCCGAGTAGTTTTCCATAAACATACTTGACTAGTCCGAGTAGGATACGCCCATCCTTGTTCTGATCTTGTCCGAGTACGTCCCTTAGTGGGCCGTCCAAGGTCTACTCGTGGTCCTGGGGTGTATGCCCGACAAGCTCCCGAGTACTTTGTAGTCGTGCGCCATAGTCTTGGGCACTGCGGGCACTATCCGAGGAGCTAGTCGTAGAGGTCGCAGACTGAAGTACTCGAGTACTGTCGCGTGGCTGGAAGGTACTCTTTTTGTTTCTTCGAGTTGCTTCTGTCCCGAGAAATTTTTATATGGTAGTGCGATGTCAATCGCACTCCATATGGAATAGCCCCCGAGCCTTAGGTTGAGTCGAAGAATCAGGCTTAGGGTCAAACCAGCTTTTGTCCACTTTACCCTTGGAAATCTTGGAAAAAGAAAAAACTGACCAACGGTACGGTACCCGCAGCCCCCGAGCACTTAGGCGATCTCTGTCGTTGAAGTGGTCAACAGTCTGTTGAAAAGAGTAGCCGTTGAGTGTTAAAGGCGATTAATCTGCAATTAATCTGTCCGTTGCGCAACTGACGCGTGGAAACCGGAGCTGACGGAGATAAAACTGGGAAGCCCCCTTTCGGTTGTTTTTACGCCGCACGGTAATCAGATCTGATTATCTGCCTCCTCCGACCTCCTGCTCCACATTTGCGCCACCTCCAGCACCACCGCCGCCATTGCCGCCTCTTGAGAAAGATCTGAGTGAGAGTGCCGTTCTAGCTTGAGGTTGAGTCCGTCAAATGCGCACCAAGAAGATGGGCAAGAAACCCGAGAAGACCCAGGGCAAGGCTCCGGCGACGGGCAAGGCAAAATCCAAGAAGGGGAAAGAGTTGGTGCTACCGGCGCCGAAGGTGGGGCCGACGAACCAGACTGCGCCGCCGCCGCCTGGGGCAACGTGGCAACATTCGGTGATGAAGGAGGAAGCCGTGCAAGCACTAGTCGATGCGAAGCTTCTTCAGCCGAAGGAGATTCTGGAGTGGCGCCCCGCATTTCCAAATGCGTGGCAATTTGAGGAGCATCCAGGCGAGACCGTGATGCTCGCGCATTTTGTGGAGAGGGGGTTGGCAGTGCCCACCTCCGACTTCTTCAGAGGTATTCTCGAGTACTATAAGCTTCAACTCGTGCATTTGAACCCTAATGGTGTACTGCATATGTCCATTTTTGTACACCGCTGCGAAGTTTATTTGGGAGTTCCTCCAAGTCTCGAGCTGTTTAGGAAGTTGTTCCGTTGTAAGCCTCAGCCGAGTGCCCAAAGGACAGAAGTCTTTGGAGGCGCCAGGTTCCAACTCAGGAACTCGGGCGCGTACATTGAGTACAACTTGACTGACTCCCATAGTGAGTGGAAGAAGAGGTGGTTCTATATTGGGAACCACGATCCTCGCTTGCCTATGGTGACTGGTCATGCGCCCAAGCGCGCGGAAAACTAGGTGAGCGAACCCGAAGACACTCCCGAGCTTGATCACCTGATGCAGCAGATTACCGAGTTGAAGGCACTCAGTCTAATTAGAATCAATGTGGCGGCTAGCTTTCTGAAGAGAAGGGTCCAGCCGCTTCAACAACGTGCTCACTCAGGAAGTGAGTACGCAGGTCTTAAGGATCCATCGCGTATGTCCGATGAGGATATATTCGATGATGATGTAGAGGCGCTGCTGGCCAAGTTCTTCAGGAACTATTAGAGAGTACTAATAATCCCTGCGGCCCTTCATCAGTATGACGCCTGGTATGAGCCAGAAGTGGTATGTCTTTGCACCTGACTTGTACTTTTCTGACTTGTGTGATATTTGTTATTGATATCGACTTGTTTTTTGTAGTCTCGAGTTCTTGCCGGCTACTTGGCGTAGTCGGAAGAAGAGTCAGAGGTTGTTGCTGAGGAGTCAGAGGACGAACCCTCTCCTCCTGTCAAGAAACGCAGAGTAGTCCGCAAGATGTCTGCGACTAAGTCTGCTTCAACCCTGAGAAGTCTCGGGGTGCCAAGGTATATATTCGTGAACTTATCTATAGCTGATAAATTTGAACTTGCTATTTATGACCAATTCGTCTTTGTCATAAAGGCTGTTGACATGGCGCTTGGTAGCGATGAGGCTGCTTCTGAAGAAGTAGTCGTAACCGACTCGGGTGTCGGTGATGTATCTGTTGATATGGTGCCAGAGACGGTGCCATCAACAGAAGTTGGAGTAGCCCCCCGAGTTGTCCGCACCGGCTCCGTCGGCTGCTGTGATGCCCATTGCTGACCAAGCGGTCCTGGGGCTGCCTGCCGGAATAGCGGGTGTTGCTAAGGAGGTGTCGCCAGTACTTGCTACTGGTACTTTGCTGTCCTATGTGATCACCAATGGTAAGCATTGTCCCTTCTAAATGTATTTTTTGAGTTGTATTGTAGTCTTGACTTCTGCTTCGCAGGCCTTGTCAAGAAGACAATGCCAGCAGCTATTCTTGCGGCGTCCAGTACTCGGCTGCCTGTTGCCGAGAAGAAGCATGTGCGATTGCCGCCACGCTCAACCCGGTGAGCTTTCTGGTCTGTTGAAAGACTTTAGGTTGTCTTGAAATCCTGTAGTGACATATTTTGGTGTAGAGATGCAGAGGAAACGATCCCTGTAGAAATAGGGGTAGGGCCGGATCCCCCGACTACATTATCTGCTCCTTTCGAGGATTTAATTGTTGAGGAGGTACCCGGGGTTGATGCCGGTCATCTTGGAGCTACCATGTCGATGCTTCAAGACGTCATCCGTTCAGCGGAAGTTCCCGCCGCTGCATCGCGTTCAGGGAGTGCTGCCTTATCAACATCTATTGGCGGATCGCTGACCGTAGTGGGTGTTGAAAAAGCCAAAGAGGCGACTGCTCCAGGTATGTTTCTGTAGTCTTGTTATTGTAATCATAGCGGGCAGTTGGCTGATGATAAATGATGTAGGTGCCATTTTGGGTACAACTCCTCATCTTGCGGAAAGTACTCAAAGACCGGTGGTCAGCCTGCCATCCAACTTGGAGTTCCAGAAGGCCATCAATGTTTTCCGGAGCTTCCATGTAAATTTCCTTTTTTTTTGAGTTGTCACATGGACCGAGTAGTCGTGAGGCTTTTGACTCACCATAGTACCTTGCATACTTGGATCTTTTCAGGAACGAAGTCATCAACTGGAGCAGGAGTGTGCCCGTCTGACAGAAGCTCTGAGGGTTCACGAGGTTGGGGTGAAGTCTTTTGTTGTGGAATGTACGGATCACGCGGTCATGCAGCAAAAACTGGAGAGCTGCTACAAGTCGCTGAACAAGAAGTATCAAGGTAAGCACTTTGCATACTCCGAGTATGTTTGATTGTAGTCGGCTGTTGTTGAGCTTGTTTTGTCCTGTAGAGCTCAAGAAGCAAGAGATGGCTACAAGGGGCCAAGTTCTCGACTGGAGGAACGCGCATGACCGAGTGGCAGATGAAGCTGAACATCTTCAGGCCGCGTTGATGGAAGCACAGGCTGCTTGCGAGCATTAGCGGGACCGGAAGATGCAAAATGGTGTGATGCTTGCCATGGCCATGGTGGCATGCAGGGACCATGCCCAGACCATGGGAAGACTTTGAGGCGAACTCCAAGAGCTGACTGTAGCAGCTGAATATTTGGTGAACGCCATAGCCCCCGTAGAAGAAAGCGTAGGGCCGCAATCACTAGTCGAGCGATTGAAGGCTGCCCCGAGTAGAGTGGCGGGACTCTGCAAAACTGTTTGCAAACAGGTCCTTGCAGTTGTGAAGTCCTATTACCCGAGGGCAGACTTGGCGGCAGCTGGTGATGGCGTGGCTCGCAACTGCACAGAAGAAGCATATGCGCAGTACCTCGAGGAGGCGGAGCCTATCGCGTCGAAGATGTCAGAGTTTGTCTCTCTAGAAGAGCCTTGAGCTTTTGTATGTACTTTTGTATTTGTGTTGAGTACTTTGAACAATACTTATGATAAATGAATACTTGCCCATTGCTTGAGGTGATTGTCTTGCGAAGGGTAATTTTACTCCTTGCTGGCTGACCCGAAGTCCTGGGTTCGGCTGAGCCCAACCTTTTGGGGAAAACTCTGTTTCGCCCGACCCCTTGAGGGGGGAGAACTCAGCCTCGCCCGACCCTGAGTCTTGGGGTCGGGCACGCCCGACCCTTGAGCGGAGGGTTGGAGTAGTCCAAGCTCCCGAGATAATGGGGAGCGCGTAGGCCGTGCTTGGAGTAGTTCCGAGTGTCGAGTAGTCGTAATGCTGTCGAGTATTCTATTTTTGAAGGTCATGGGTGTACTGTACTCCTTTGTCCTTTGTGGATGCACGGGTGTACTGTGCTCTTTTGTCCTTTGTGGCATAAGTACCATCACGTGGGCAGAGTCAGGAGTCATCAGACTCATTGATCATGGGCGCATAGTAACTCTCGGGCAGGTGGTAGTTGCATCTTTCGGCTATAAATAGAGCTAGTTGGAGAGCGAACCAAACAAGTTGCTGAGTGTCAATGGATTGCCTCCGGTTGCTTTTGTTTGAGTGTAGAGAGCCATCAAAGAGTGCACCGGTGCTAGAAGATTCCTCGTAGATTGAGGTCACCTTCCCTTCACAGATTCCTGCGCTCGTAGGGATAGCCGCGATGCTAGAAGAATCCTCGTAGGAGGTTTCGTCGCATGCCTCATCTTGCAGCTCGTGATCTAGTGGAGTACGCGCTGGAACTCGCGAGTGATGGGTGATGAGTGCCGCGGTCTTTATCCCACTCTTTGAGAGGTGGAGGTGCGGCCGTAGAGTAGATTGGCTCCGTAAGGCTAGCAAAAGAGCAACCTTGGTTCCCTCTAGGCGCGTCGTGCCGGATTCATCATTGCCGCTGTCAAGGCAGTGGCAATGCTGGAGGTCCTGGCGTTGCCTTGGATAGAGGACCTGGATATGGCTGCGTTTTGCACAGCTTCCTTGCGTGTGGGCCCTTCCCCTTGTGGTCGGCAGACCTGAGTGGCCTTGTGATATAGTAAAAGCCTGAGGCTTAAATGCAGCCCGCCAGTAGGCAGTTGCTTGCAGTCTTCGTGTATTTCGAGTACTTGTACTCGTATGTAAACTGATGTATCTTCGGTTCAGTAAAGAAATACTTTATGGAAAATTTGTACCAGGGCAGTGATTTGAGTTGACAACTCTTGTTCGAAACTGAGGTGTCTTGAAGTCGGTGGTTGGTCAGTCAGCCCAAGTAGTCATCATGAGTTATTGCCTTGAAATAGTTACTCGGATGCTGCTATGGGTAACAGCGACAGAGATGTTCTATATTCCAAGAGTTTGGTACTTGTTCTCCTGAAAGCTCTTGGAGTCTGTAAGATCCAGGTCCTGTAACCTTTGATATGATGTAAGGACCTTCCCATGGTGAATTGAGTTTATGCAACCCTGACGTGTCTTGGATACGCTTAAGGACCATATCGCCCGAGTTGAAAGATCTTTCCTTGACGTTGCGGTCGTGGTAACGCCTTAAACTGTCAACGTATCTGGCAGATTGCACTAATGCTGCGCATCTTGTTTCTTCTAGACTGTCTATATCTGTTCGCCATGTTTCTGTTGCCGGTTCTTCGTCGTATTGCTCAACGGATGGTGATTGCCACATGATGTCAGCGGGTAGTATGGCTTCCGAGCCATATACCAGGAAATAGGGCGACAGCCCCGTAGTCTTGCACGGTTGGGTACATAGGCCTCATAGAGCATTGGGTAACTCTTTGAGCCATTTGCCACCTTTGGTGTTACCAACGTCATGTAGTCTTTGAGCTGTGTTAGTGCCTCATCTGCCTCTTCCGTCCATTTGAACTTGTCCTGGCGTTTGAGAAGCTTGAAGAAGGGTAGTCCCCGTTCTCCGAGTCTCGAGATGAACCGGTTGAGAGCGGCCATGCAGCCTGTGAGTTTCTGCACATCCTTAATGCTAGCTGGTGCCTGCATGTTTGTGATGGCAGATATTTTTTCCGGGTTGGCCTCAATGCCGCCATGGCTAATGATGAACCCGAGTAGCTTACCGGAAGGTACTCCAAAGACGCACTTAGTAGGATTGAGTTTCCATCGGAAAGCGCGAAGACTAGAGAAAGTTTCCTCCAAGTCAGCAATGAGTTCCTCCTGGTTTTTTGTTTTGACGACGACGTCGTCGACATAAGCTTCGACATTGCGGTGAAGTTGCTTTTCGAAGCACATTTGTATGGCCCTTTGATAAGTCGCCCCTGCATTTTTTAGTCCGAAGGACATTGTTTTGTAGCAAAAAGCTCCGAAAGGCATGATGAACGCTGTTTTGGCTTGATCTTCCTCTTTGAGGCTTATCTGGTGATAGCCGGAGTAGCAGTCGGAAAGCATAGCAAAGCACACCCAGCGGTGGAGTCAACCACCTGATCGATCCTGGGTAGCCCGAAAGGGTCTTTTGGGCAGTGTTTGTTGAGGTCGGTGTAGTCAACACACATTCTCCACTCGTTGTTTTTCTTACAAACGAGCACGGGATTGGCGAGCCAATCAGGATGAAAGACTTCTTTGATGAACCCTGCCGCGAATAGCTTGGCTAACTCTTTTTTGATTGCTTCTCGTCTGTCCTGAGCGAACCGGCGTAGTCATTGCCGTTTTGGAGTAGCTTTGGGATCGACATTGAGAGAATGCTCAATCAGCTCCTTGGGCACTCCTGGCATGTCAGCCGGTTTCCAAGCGAAGATATCATGGTTAGCCCGAAGGAAGCTGACGAGCGTGAATTGCTATTTAGGATCTAGCCCTATTCCGATCAGGGCTGTCTTGGAAGGATCACCCGTCAGGAGGTCAACTGATTTGAAGTCTTGCTCACTGGCGGGTTTCACCTTTGTGGATCCCGACTTGTTTTTCGGGATCTCTAGTTCGGTTGGATGGAGCTTCTTTGAAGCTGTGAAGACTTGCTGCATGGGACTAGGAGATTGAGTAGTCGCAGCAATTTCCACGGCTTCGGTGTCGCATTTGTAGGATCTCCGTAGATCTCCTCGCAGCGTGAGTTCTCCCTTGGGGCCTGGCATTTTGAGTACCAGGTAAACATAATGTGGTATGGCTATAAATTTGGCGAGTGCTGGCCGTCCGAGTATAGCATGGTAAGATGTCTCGAACTCTGCGACTTCAAATCTGATGTACTCGGTACGGTAATGTTCCTTAGTTTCGAAGGTGACTGGAAGGACAACTTGTCCTAGTGGTATAGCCGCGTTTCCAAGCACGATGCCGTAGAAAGGTGAATCTATTGGAGTAAGCATTTCAGTAACATCGAGGCACATCTTCCTCAATGTCTTGGCGAAAATAACGTTGAGTTCGCTTCCGCCGTTGATGAGTACTTTGGTTAACTTTGAGCTTGCCACCACCGGATCTAGGACTAGTGGGAAACAGCCTAGTTCTGAGAACTTGGTCCACTAATCTTTTCTATTGAAAGAAATGAGAACTTCTGACCATTTTAATGGTGTTGGATCCGTTGGTTCGATGGCCATGATCTCCCTGAGTACGAGTTTGTTGGCTTGATTGGATGCGGTGCCTAGGATACCGCCAAAAATGACGTTGACGGTTTTTGAGGCTGTCTGGAAGTCGCCCTCTTCGTCTTCATCGCTGCGGGCTTTGTTCTTCCCCTTATCTCTTTTCTTGGTGTACTCTTCAGGAGGTGGTGGTGCGGGTAAGTCTTGCATGACTCGGCGCATGCTGTAGCAGTCTATGGCCGAGTGCTTGCTAGTCGGGTGCCATGGGCACTGCTTTTTGAGTAGTTCAGTGAAGGTTGGCCCTTCATCATTTTTACGGGTTCCTTTTTTCCCGGAGTTGGTCATGGCAGCAACAGTGTTGTCGGGCTTCCTTTTGCGATTGTGATTACTCGAATAATTGTTCCGAGGATCATTATGTCGAGTTCTATCTTGGTCGTTGTTATGGTTGTTGTCGCGTCCACGGTTACGGTGGGAGCCGAACCGTTCTCGCTCTTTGTCTTCCTCATCCGCCCACTGCTGCACCATGACTTTGAGTTCTTTGACATCAGCTGGTCGTCGGCGGCCGAAGTCTTGGTATGTTCGTCGATCATAGAGTCCATTCTGGAAGCACTCGATAACGTCTATTTCGGAGATATCAACTATGGTAGCCTTCTTTTCGAAGAATCGTCGTAGATAATCGCATAGGGTTTCGCCTTCCGTTTGCTTAATTTGGCTTAAGTCAATCTTGTTGCCTGGTCTAGCCATGGAGCCGGCGAAGTTGTTGGTGAAAGCCTTTGTCAAGTTTGCCCAGGAGTCAATGGACTTGGGCTTGAGCGACTCAAGCTAGGTCAACGGTGCGGGTTCCATGCATATGGGAAAGTGAATAACTTTGGTATCGTTATTACCCCCGGCTGCTTGGACGGCTAGCGAGTAGCATCGTAGCCATTGAATTGGGTCTTGTTTGCCATCGTACTTGGTGATTCCGGTTGGCTTGAACTTCTCGGGTAGTTTTGTTTTCATTACCCGGTTTGTGAAAGCAGGAAAGTGATTGTAGCTGTCGACTTCTCGCTCACGCGGACTATTGAGGATTTCTCACAGATCACTGAAGTTGGACACTTCATGGTTCTTCCGAGTAGGGCGGATGCTTTTAACCGAGTTGGTGTAGCTGACCTCGCCAACATCCTTATGGCGAGCTGGGGATTTGTGCTTGCTTGGACCTTGGCTATGCTGCCTAGGTTGGTTAACTTCATTGCCATTTTTTGGGACATTGTTGTTATCTGCAGCCCCCCTGTTGCCTTCTTGGTGAGCAGTGATGCGAGGAACAGATGGAATTGGTGATTCTTTGTCGAGTAACTTGTAAGCTTGCTCCGCGAGTTGTGCGATCAGTCCATTGTCACGCTGCACGAGTTGAGCTGTGGCTTCATTGTCCCTATCCTGAGGAATCGATGTTGTTAAAAGGTTGATCGAGGTGATAGCCGCTAGTGGAGTATTGTGCTCCTGAGCCTGAACTGCATTGAAAGCCCTTTCAAGATTTGTAATGGGAATGTTTGTAGCCATCGACTGTCGTCGCTCGGCTCGAGCAGTGTTGCGCGTCCTTCTTTGGTTACGTTGCTCGGAGGTTTCATCGTGATGAGCATCAGCTGTAGACTCATCCTCGGAGATGTTGTCGATTTGTGCTAATCACCTGGGGGTTCTGTTCTGGCTAGTACCCGGGTTGTTATTCTGAGTAATAACAAGTATCTCCCTGTCCGGGTAGTAGCTTCCGGAGCTTGATGTTGCAATCTCCGTGGAATTTTCCTCGCGGTTGGAAGTGAGTGGAACGCCTTCTTGATACGGGAGGTTGTCTATATGGGCGACAAGGCGCGAGTCGTAGTTGCAGTCAAGGAGAGATGGGCGCAATCCCGGCCAGTGGATGAATCTGCCTTGTGATGTTGCAGTTATTACCAATCCTTGGGCTGGACCAGACAATGGTATCTCTGGCGAATAGGATGAGTCGGAGTCGACGTCTTCGTCATGCCCGAGTTCGAATCGGGTTCGAGTAAGAAATCCTTGGTGGACTTTGGTTGCGTTGCGGAGTCCGTGCGGGAACCGCCTTGAAATCGAAACCGACTTGGACACTGGCTGGGACCGACTTGTTTGAGGCGAATCCAACCCTGAGTCCTAGGGTCGGCCGAGCCCAACCCTTTGGGGGAGTAGCTCTGCCTCGCCCGACCCCGAGTCCTGGGGTCGGATGCGCCCGACCCTTGAGCAGAGGGTTGGAGAAGTCCGAGGCGAAGTTGAATCTGACGCGTAGTCGAACTCGAACTCGTCGACTTTGAAATCTTGGTTTTTTCTGATCAGATTTTCTGGTTTCTTCTCCTGAACATCGATGATCTGGCGGCGGAACAAACCTGAGCCTTCGGCGACGCAAAACCAGGATCCAAAAACGAAGGTGGCGCCAGCTTCGATGAAGAAAACGGGCCTGATGATGACCTTTGCCATTGAGTTCGCGCTGAGAAACTCAACGAGTCCCCCTACCTGGCGCACCAGCTGTCGGTGTTTTAGATCGGCAACCCGCCTAGGGGGTACCCCAGGTGGTCTTTTGTTCGGTAAGGGTCGTCGAGAATCAAGGAATCAATGGTTACGTAAGGAACACGATTTAGACAGGTTTGGGCCGCTAGATCCACGTCCTGTGTGTTGGTTTTGTATTTGATGAACTGGAGTTCTTGTTGAGAGGGGTCCCTGCCCGCCCTTATATACATGGGAGGGCAGGGTTACAAGCCTGAGTCCTAGTCGGGTACTATTATAGAGTTCTACTCGGTAAAGGCCCGAGTAGTTTTCCATAAACATACTTGACTAGTCCGAGTAGGATACGCCCATCCTTGTTCTGATCTTGTCCGAGTACGTCCCTTAGTGGGCCGTGCAAGGCCCACTCGTGGTCCTGGGGTGTATGCCTGATAGGTGGGTCTGCGTGTGATGTATTCTCTCTCCTCCCTTCCCTCTCTTCTTCGCTCCTTCCCCTTCTTCGCCGCCCCTCCGACACCCTCCGCCACCCAGGTCATGCCATGGAAGCGGACGAGCGGTCGGAAAACAAGAAGGATGCGGCCGGAGCAGGAGAAGCCTTCCTCGTGTGAGGGACGACTGCTGCGCCGCGTCGTAGCCATCCCGCGCAGCCCTCTCCCTAGGGTGGTCGCCTGAACTACATCATTTCCATCCAAACCCCAATGCAATGGTAGTTATGCAAATTACAATTCCAGCAAAGAGGCTCCCATCTCGGTAATTGCATAAAAAATGGGTCTGATGAAGCATTGTCGGTGACTAGATCTCAAAATTAGTCTCTATAGCTTGCAAATTGCAAGTAAACGAGAGTGGGAGGAGAACGCACCGAGAGGGATACTTCCTAGTATTTTCTGAGGTTGGCCACGGAGTGGGAGGGAAGCAAGCAACCGTCGTCGGGGATGGTGGTCTAAATTCCCCAGGGCTTATGGATCAGGCTAGCTAGCGACGAATACGAGCTGGCTCCTGGTGGCCGCAGTGGCGTCGGGTGTACTGCAGAGCAAGGCATGAGCCTAGGGTGGGGGTAGAAGCAGAGGCATCAGCGCGGGCTGCGGCACCGTGGCGTAGGAAGGGGAGGTGAGCCGCAGAGACTTGAACAAGCGGGTGGGCTGAAGCACCTCGCTGTAGACCCCGGTGGTCCTCGTCGTCGGAGGCGCAGCGGACACGGGAGGCTCGGGCCACGGCGGAGTCAACAGTGGCCCATAGTGCGGCGGAATTGAGGTCACCAGGGCTGCTCACGGGGGAGAGAAATAGGAGGAAGAGAAGGAAAAGAAAGGCATGTGTCATGTGGGCCCATTGCCACGCGTGTCTAACATGTGGGATCCAAGCGTGCAGCGAAGGACGTTCAGGAAGTTGATGTGGCGCCACCCCCGAAGAAGGCACGTACTGCCGCTGCCAAACGGGCGGTGAGGAAGGTGGTAGCTGACGAAGTCCCCCCGTCAGGTAACAAGATCCTGAGGATCGAGTACCCATTCGTTGTTTGCTTTATCACCAAAATCTGACTTTGATCTTGCTGATGTGCAGGTAGTCGTGGAGGAGACAGAGGCGGAAGAACCGACTACTCTGATCCTACGGTGGGAGGCTGCCAACGATAAAAGAAGTCCCAGCGTCAAGTGCCCGACGAGAGGAGACGATGGTTAAGGCTACCGAGGATCCGACTGTGATCCGGCAAGCCACGCCAAAGAAGTCATCACCTACTGTCAAGGCACCGCGCTTGGGAACCGGGCCCTCCCTCAGGATAAGAAGGTCCACCCAGTAAGTATCCGTGTACTGATGTCAACTTGATGTCGTTGAGTAGTGTGTCATGCTACTTGTCTTGTTGTAGGAGATCCGCTAGCGTGGACACTGTCGGTGTTTAAACCCCGCAACCTACCAAGGGAGTACCCGAGGTAGAGTTTTGGTTGGTGGGTGTCACCAAAATCAGGAATTCGATGGTGTACGTAGGCACGCGAGTTAGACAGGTTCGGACCGCTAGATCGCGTAATACCCTACGTCTTGTGTGTAGCTTGCTCGTATTGGATTGAACTTGTCTAGAGGAAGTCCCTACCCGCCCTTATATACCGGGGGAGTAGGGTTACAGGTCGGTTGTTTTACAAAAGTATTAGTCGGATTCGACCAGAGAGTCCTACTCCAACTACTACAAGTAGTTTCCTTGCCCTCGACTAGTTCCTTGTACTCCATGAAAGCTATGTCGTCCGGCACCGTAGTCTCGATGTCCAGTACATCTCGGTGTACAGCCCCATATGCAGATCTATCCAAACCTTTGGGTGAGCCCATAGATGTATGTACAACAAGCCCCCAAGTACGTTTGAGTCAAATGTAGCAGTCTCGAGTACCTTTATAGACTTCGCTCGACTAGTCCATGGTGCTCTTTGATTACTTTGTTAGGGTTGAGTCTTCAAGTAACTCGAGTACTATCATGCGGCTGGAATGTGCTCAAGCCTCATCTGACGTTGCCTTTGAACATCTGTTCTTGAATCTTTATATTGGAGTGCGATGAAAATCACACTCCATATGGAGTAGCCCCCGAGCCTTAGGTTGAACCAAAGAATCAGGCTCAGGATCAATCTGTATTTGTATTATCTTCATCTTGATCTTGGCAAAAGAATTTTTAAACCAACAGGCACGATGTACGCAGCCCCCGAGCCGTTGCACGACTAGCTCCAGGAGGTATAAGGGTCAACCACTATCATCGTGACCGTTTTCCAATAGTTAATTCTATCTCTTGTGATAAATCTGGTAACCGCCGGACGAGTGCAAAATTTTCGGCCAAGTGCGAAAACATCGGGCTCTTACCTCCATTAACTCCACCGTTGCTATAAAGGGATGAGAGAAGTTGCCCCTCCCATTTACTCTGTCATTTGCCAACCAAACTGCGCCGCTGAACCAGGCCATGACTTGGAAGAGGTCAAGCAGGAAGGAGGAGGAGATCCAAGAGCTCGTGACAGCGAAGCTATGAAAAACAAGGCCATTGTAGGCTGGAGGTGCGCCCACGGGAATCCATGGCCTTTGGAGACACACCCAGATGAGACGGTAACCTTCGGGCTTTTTGTTGAGCGGGGTTTTGCTGTGCCCACTTCTGATTTCTTCTGGGGTCCCTTGGAATACTACTAGCTGCAATTGGTTCATCTCAACCCCAATAGCATCCTCCATATTGCCATATTTGTACATCTGTGCAAAGTTTTTCTGGTGATTCAACCCCACTTCAACTTGTTTCGCAAAATATTCCGTGTGAAGCCACAACCTAGTAAGGAGCATACTGAGGTAGTCCGTTGTGGAGGGATCCAGATCTAGGAGAAAAGAAGTAGTCTGTACCTGGATTACAAGACCATCGAATCGCACCCTTAGTGGAAAGCAAAGTGGTTCTATGTTGAAGACCATGTGCTAAAGTTGCCTAAGGTCACTGGCCACTGCCTGGTGTGGAATAGTAGGTGGATCGATGAGCTGACGACCGAGGAAAGTATGCAAGTACCTGAGCTTCTGGCCAGGATCGCCGATCTGAAGACGAAAGGACTGACAAGCACTAGGGTAGCCTTTAGTTTCTTGAAGAGACGAGTACATCCCCTGCAATTCCGCCACACGTGGGGTTATGATTACTCAGGTCTTAATAACCCGTCCAGGATGTCGCTTGAAGAGATCTCCACTGATGAAGTGATGGAAGACTCGGGTGCATGTTCAAGAATGCTGAGGATATCCCCAAGGTAGTCGGGACCTTCAATGCTTCCGACCCGCCAAGAGAAGTAAGTACTCGTGGCCGTAGCCCCCGAGTACCTATTTGTTGTTGATCTTCTTTGCCGACTTGTTTCCCTGTATGCAGGAAGACGTACTCGTGTTCTTTTCACCCCCTCCTCCCCCCAGTGCTGATGAAAGCAAGAACGCGCGGCGTATTTTCGGACCGGGTTGCTCTATAATTGGGGCCACCCAGGAGGATGAAGAGATTGAGTCCCTCAGTAGCTCTGACACTAATGCTGCTGAGGATTTTTTTGTGCAGCATCGAACCTCCGAGCAGGCCGGAGCACCCTCTGGCGCGTCGAAGCGTCCTGCTTAAGATGAGCTTGATGCCAGTTTAGCCCCGCCGCCGAGGAGGCGGACAACGGTTGTCAAAAGGCGCCTTTCATGTAGTCTTCACATCGTCGAGGATGCTCCTCCGTCGGTAATAAACTTTGAGGAAGGGAAAGACCTTGAGGTGTGGGTACGATTAAGCTTGTATAGTAATGCCACGACTACTGATCATGGCTTCTTTTTCCTATAGGCGACTGATGATGTAGTCAAGACAATGGAGATGGCAGCCGATACCGCTCCAACAGAAATTCCAGCTGCTGGGGAGGACATTAATGCTGGAGATGACCGTGAGCCTCCCGCTGCTGAAATGAACCCTACGGGTACTAAGGTACTCATAGGGGATGAAGTTGGGAGTATCCTAGCTGGCAACATCCAGGAAATGCTTCCGCGAGCCCCGCCAAGGGTGTCCGTCCCCACTGTCTAGCCGATGCGCTTGGTGGGGAACCCATCACTAAAGCTGCAGAGATCCACCAGGTGAGTACTCTGTTGTTATTTGAGTACCAATTTTGTATCGAGTACTTGGTTGTCTTCCTTTTCTTATGCTCTGCCTTGTGTAGGACATCCTCGAATGTGTACCTTGGTGTATCAAGTTCGGGGTCGACAACTGATGGCGCAAGCCACTCAATTGAAGATCCAGGCCCCGCACCTACCGTAGTCCCAACCGAGGAGGATCCGGCTCCGGCGCCAGAGGCGGGTGCCACATCCTTTGTTGCTGCACTGATGTGTGGTGTGATCAGCTCACTGGGGGATGTTACAGTGCTAGCTCCCGAGCCCGCTGTGCCCAAAGCACTCCCCAAAGGCATGCCTGTGTGGAATCCGCCCATGTCGTAGGTCTTGGAGGTGATACCTCTCAACACTGCTGATCCCGGAGACTTTGAGCTCGAGGCTATTGCAGCTGGGATGTCATCTGAGGTGGGGACTTTAACAGGCCGCGATCTAGTCTCGGTACCCGCCACAAGGAGCGAGTTGCCCACGGAGAGTCTACTGCGTCTTGAGGAAATCCAGGCCTTCAAGACCCCCTGTTGGATCCGCAGACGGTGGCTACCATTCTGGAGATGAACCAGCATGTCGTGTCGTATAATGAGGTAAATTCTGATTTTGGTTTTGTACTATTTATCTTGCAAGTTGTCTTCTGCGCATTCTTCGAGTACTAATTTCTAGTGAGCAAGACCTGATCAACCATTCTCGCCGGAATGCCCAATTTCTGCGGGAACATGGCGAAGCCGTGCACCGGATTGAGGTGCTGGAGAGACAACTGGCCAAAGAACATTGCAATCCTCCCGGCTCGTGATGAAGTTTGACAGTACGGTGGTGTCTTTCCGAGTGGAGAGGCAAGAGTTTATGAGTGAAAAAGACTGCCTTGTTGCCCGTAATAAGTTGTTGTACCACAAGATTGAAGGTGAGTACTCAAATTTGCGGCCTCCGTTTGTCTGTAATCTGTAGCTTTTTTATTGACTTCTTGTTTCCATTGCGCAGAATATAAAAATCAAGAAACTGTGCTGAAGAACTCCGTCACCGGTAGGAAGAATGCCTTCTACCGATTGACCAATCAGCATGATAAGTTGGTGCAACAGGTGGAGAAGATGGAGCATGATCTGGAGAAGGAATCCCAAATGCGTTGGGATGGTGAAGTAAGCCTTGTTGAAGCAATGATTACCCTCCGAGCGCAAAAAGCTGAACTCCAGCAGTGGGCTGAGGTGGCTTAGCCCTTGGTTGATATGGTGGAGCCCCCAGTTGAAGGCGCAGAACCTCGCCCACTGGTGGAAAAACTCTGAGACGCGCTAGCGAAGATCACCAGCTATATCCAAGGGATGGCGAAATCTGTGTCCAAGCAGCTGCTAGGCTTTGTCATGTCCTTCTACCCCAAGGCCGACCTGTCTCCTATCACGGAGGGGATCGCTGGGGATTGTACTAATGAAGTATTTCAACAGTATCTGGAAGAGGTGGATCCCATCGCTGAAGAGGTGGCCAAGTATTTGGATATGCAGTTGACTTATCTTTTTCCCCTTTTTGTTGGGCATGAAAAACATAAGTCCTCCAATGAAAAACATAAGTCCTCTTTGAGCGATTTGTTGCTCTTCAACTTAGTTATCTGCATCGTTTAGCGCATCTCAAACTTTAGTCCTGATTCTGCTCGTTCGACCAAGTTGAGTGTCTGTGCACAAGGCTACTATTATGAGCCTCTTCGGAAATGATTTGCTAAGTACTTGGGTACTCAAGCTATCCGGTAGTAATCATTGAGTAGTATCTCCAGGATTTCTCATGATAGGGCTTTTTCCCTTGACTCTTTGTAGCGGGAGGACTTGCATTATTGTTGTTTTGTCAGGAAGGACACACGGGAGTAATGTTCACCCTTATCTAGTTGTAAAAGGGATGAGCTGCATGTGAGCACGGGCTCCTGATTCCTGACGATAAGGATAAGCTTCACGTGAATACTGCACTGGCGTCTGGTGCTCGAGGAACTTTTACTCTGCGATCACGGGTGCGTGGTGTATCACTCTTGTTGCCTTGGCTATAAATAGGGCTGCTTTTTCCTTCGGAGAGCTCATGGCTTGGTTTATAGCGATAGTTGGTTTGAGGCTTTTTCTCTTCGCCAGGGGTAGCTTCCACTAGATCTCATGATGACAGGAGAATTCTCGTAATGAGTGCCCAGATGCTCCTTCCCTCTGCAGTCTCTTCGGCCACGATGCTAGAAGAATTCTCGTAAGGAGAGAGCACCATGCATCCCGGTCTTTATCTAGGTCACTCCTAAGGGGGGATTGAAGTACAGCTTCCTTGAGCGCAGCTTTCTTGCGTGTGCTCTTTTTTCCTTTTTTGCCTCGACGCTTCTTGCTCCGAGGTGTAGAGTAGTCCTGGGGCTATTCACACACGCTTGGTGTGATATTGTAAAAGCCTAGGACTTCTGTTGTAACTGCTGATAAGCAGAGGCTTGTAGTCATTGTTGAGCATATTGTTGTATTTTTGTTGCCCCGATTTCTTTGAGCGGTGGCATTGATGTACCTTATGAATCCTGGAGTTGAAAAATTTGTTAATATGACACAAACTTAGAACTGTGGACTCCGAATCCAAATTGTGCAAAGGCTAAGCAAAAGGTTGTAGGACAGGGAAATATGACTACAAATTTTTTTGGGTTTTTCGTGGACTGTGGGATGAAGGCGAAAACAAACTAAATTAGGGTAAATCCGACAGTAATACCTGAGTCTCTGATTACCACTTGATGGGAACTAGGGTGCCCAATCTTCCGTCAGGTGAGGGTAACTCTCGATATGGTGGAGAAACAGCACACTCGATCCGGCTTCTGATCAGCGATATCCTCATCATCATCCCCTTCTTGAATTGGAGTCATCCTCAACTCAAGCTCATCCTCCTCACCCAAGTATGGCTTCAAATCTGAAATGTTAAATGTGGGGCTAATCCCAAACTCGGGAGGCAACTCAAGTTTATATGCATTATCATTTATTTTCTCAATTATTTTAAAAGGACCAGCAGCTCTTGGCTTTAGCTTAGGACTTTCTCAACTCAGGAAATCTATGTTTTCTTAAGTGTAACCACACAAAATCACCTTGAGCAAGTTTTACTTCCTTTCTATTTATACTTGGCATTCATCTTTTCAATGTTATCTTTAGTAGTTTCATGTATTTTCAGAATAAAATTAGCATGCTCTTTAGCATTATGATGAACATGCTCAGATGAAGATAGAGGTAAAATATCAATAGGAGCATGGGGATTAAACCCATACACTATCTGAAAAGGACTTACCTTGGTCGTACAGTGTTCCGCCCGATTATATGCAAACTCCACATGCGGCAAACACTCTTCCCACATCTTTAAATTCTTCTTCAAGATAGATCGCAACATGGTGGATAATGCACGATTAACAACCTCAGTCTGACCATCTGTTTGTGGGTGACATGTTGTTGAAAATAACAGCTTTCTTCCAACTTATTCCATAGCGTTCGCCAAAAGTGACTCAAAAATTTTGCATCACAATCTGAAACATTAGTAGAAGGCATACCATGCAAATGAATAATTTCTTTGAAAAAGAGGTCAGCGATATGGATAGCATCATCACATTTATGACATGGTACAAAATGTGCCATCTTAGAAAACCGATTAACCACAACAAAAATGCTATCCCTCCCCGTCTTAGTCCTAGGCAATCCTAAAACAAAATCCATAGAAATATCCGCTCAAGGAATAGAAGGAACGGGAAGAGGCATATACAACCATGTGGATTCAAGCATGACTTAGCTTTTTGGCATGTAGTGCAACGACTCACAAACCTCTCAATATCTCACCTCATCTTTGGCCAAAAGAAGCGTGTGGCCAAAACTCCCTCTGTCTTTTTGGCACCAAAGTGCCCCATCAAACCCCCGCCATGTGCCTCCTGCAACAACAAAATACGAACGGAACCAACTGGAATGCATAGGCAGTTAGCTCTAAACAAAAATCCCTCATTCAGCACATATTTGTTCCACGAACGTCCCTCTTTGCAATTCAAAAGCACATCTTTAAAATCAGAATCAAATTGATATTGTCCCTTAATCGATTCAAGCCCAAAAAATACGACAATCAAGTTGAGACAACATGGTATAACAGTGAGACAAAGCATCAGCAATAATATTATCTTTCTCTTTCTTGTGTTTAATGATGTATAGAAAAGATTCAATGAATTCAACCCACTTAGCACGTCTACGGTTCAATTTACTTTGCATGCGAAGGTGCTTAAGGAATTCATGGTCAGAATGAATAATAAATTCCTTAGGCCATAAATAGTGCTGCCACGTCTCTAGTGAATGAACAAGAGCATAAAATTCTTTGGGATCCACGTTCAGTGAGTGCTCGATCAACTCCATGGGCACTCCCGGCATAATAGATGGCTTCCATGCAAAGATGTCCCGGTTGGCCTAGAGGAAGCTGATGAGCGCGTCTTCCTATTTGGGATCTAGCCCTGCGCTAATCAGGGCTGTCTTGGAGCTGTCACCGGTCTCGAGGTCAATGGCTTTGAGATCAACCTCTCCTGCTTGCTTGACCTTGGTTGCCCCTGACTTCTTCTCTTGGATTTCAAGCTATGTCGAACAATTGCTTGGATACGGTGAAGACTTGCATCATGAAGTTTGGCACATGAGTAGTCGCTGCTAGCTCTACAGCTTCTGTATCGCAGTCGTGTGATTTCTTCAAGTCTCTGCGCAGGGAAAGTACTTCCTTGAGTCCTGGCAACTTGAGTAATAGGTACACGTAATGCGGGATGGCCATGAATTTGGCTAGTTTTGGTCTTCCGAGGATAGCATGGTACGAAGTCTCGAAGTTAGTCACCTCGAACTAGATGTACTTGATCTGGTAATGATCCTTGGTCCCAAAAGTAACTGGCAAAACCACCTGACCAAGGGGTACAGCCGTGTTACCTGGGACAATCTTATAGAATGGGGGGTTCGTTGGGGTGAGCATATCTATCACATCGAGGCCCATCTTCCTCAAAGTCTTGGCGAAGAGCACGTTGAGTCCACTGCCCCTGCCGATGAGTACTTTTGTGAGGTGAGAGCCTGCGACAACTGGATCCAGTATGAGAGGATAGCGTCCTGGGTCAGAGAACTAGTCCACTGATCTTTTCTTGAGAAGGTGATTGGCACCTCGGACCACTTAAGGAATATGGGCGTTGTTGGCTCAATGGACATGATTTCCCGAGGGTTAACTTCTGGGGCCGCTTGGTAGCAATACCCGGAGTGCCACCGAATATGACGTTAATGGTATTGGACGGGTTCTAGAATTTCCCATTGTCAACCTCATCTCCGTCTTCTTTGGCCATTCCATTGTCTTTAGCTCCAGAAGATTCCGGCAGATCTTTCATGACTCTATGAAGGCTTATGCATTCCATCGCAGAGTGTTTAGAATTGGGGTGCCATGGGCACTGCCTTAAAAGGAGTTCTTTCTTGGTTTCCAGCGCTCTTCTTGGAGGACTCAGACATTGCCACGATAGTGTTGTCTGGCTTCCTCTTGCGGTTTTGACCACCCAAGTAGTTGCCTCGGTTGTTGTTGGGGTGTTGTTGTGATTCTTGCCGTTACCTTGGTCATTGCTCTGGTTGTTGTTGTTCTAGCCTCTGTTATGACTAGATTCCAACCGCTCGATCTCCTTGTCTTCTTCATCTGCCCAGACTTGGATCATAGTCTTGAGAGACTTCATATCCTCTGGGCGTCTTCTACCAAAGTCTTATAACATCTGACAGTCATAGAGACCATTGTGGAAGCACTCTATGGCGTCTTTCTCCATGATGTCCACGACAATGGCCTTAGGAACAGTGTAAATAACTACATAGGGTTTCGCCTTGTTGCTATTTGACTTGCGACAAGTCGATCCTGTTGCTAGGATGTTTCATCGCCCCCGCGGAGTTGTTTGTGAATGCTGCCTTCAGCTGACTCCATGTATCGATGGACTTCCTCTTTAGAGACACGAGCCAAGTGAGTGGCCCTGCCTCCATGCAGATGGGGAAGTAGATGAACTTGGTGTCATTGTTTCCTCCAACCGCTTGGACCGCTAGCGAGTAGCACCGCAGCCATTGGACTGGGTCCTGCTTGCCGTCGTATTTGTTGATACCCGAAAGTTTAAACTTGTTGGGTAGAGCTGTCTTGCATACTCGGCTTGAAAAGGCGGGGAACTCGTTAGTGTCTTCTCCCGAGTAGTCGATTTCTTAATCACGTTTGCGGCAGTGCCCTTCAATAATGTCACGAGCGTCGCGATTCTGGTTGATCTGCTGGCAAAGGTCATGAGGTTGCTCAGGTTTTGAGTGGGGCTAACGGGACCAAGGCCTCCCGAGGGTCCCCCCCTCGACTACCTTCCATCCTGTGTTGACTTGCCCTGGGTTGCTCAATCCTGGTACCTCATTTCTGGCAGCTTCGTTGCGACTTGGATGCCTGCCACTGCTGCCATGATGGGAGGAGGTGCGTCGGATTGAGTTGATCGGACTCCGTCGATCTAGTAGTTCGTACGCGTGCTCCACTAGAAATGCTAGTTGCCTGTGTATCTGTCTTGCACCATTGCCCAAGTGAGCAGGTCAATGGAGGCGACGGTGGCAAGAGGAGTGTTATGTTGACGCGTTGAAACTTCTTCGAACGCTTGATCCAGATTCATGATGGGTAGGTCATTTGTCAGGCGGTGTTGACGTTCTGCTCGCTTCGTGTTTCTTGCTCGTCGGCGCACCCTTTGATCTTTTGTCTCTTCCCCTTGGACATTGGCAGAGAGTTCATCCCCCAACACATCGTTAGGGTGACGCTCGCATCGCGGATTCCTTTCTGGTTGTTCTGCTCCATCGTCGTTGGCTCTTTGAGTGATAATGGCGAGTAGTTCTCTCTTTGGGGAGAAACTACTCGAGCTTGATGTGATGATCTCCGTAGGGCCATCTTTTTCGTAGGTAGGAGACAGAGGTGTTCCATCCTGGTATGGGAGGTTGTCGAGGTACGCGACGAAGCGTGACTTGTTGTCCCTGACGAGGGCAGATGGTTTCATGCCGGGCCAGTAGACGAATCTGCCTTGTGGAGTATATGTGATTACCAGGCCCTGCTACGGACCTGATAAGGGAATCTCCTAGTCCAGATTCGTGTAGTAGTCGAAGTCCTCGATCGAATCCGAGTTGGACTGGGATCTGGATAAGGAAGCTTGGTAGACGGTGCTTGTGTTTCGAAGTCCGAACGGGAACCAACTTGTGTGGTAGACTGATTCGCACGATGGCTCAAGTGCCAGCTCATGGGAACCAGTCCAACTGGTGGGAGAAGTTGAGTTGTACTCGGACTTGCCCATGGGACCTCGGAAGAGGTCAAAAATTTCATTGAATTTTTCAACGAAATCCTCCAAAGCTTGGCGGTAGAGATTGATGTCGTAGTGCTTCTCCTCTGGGGCTGGCGTGATGTGGCGGTGCAAGTTTCCAGCGCCGTCCGCGACACAGACCAAGGAGCCAAAGACGAACGTCGCACCTTCTTTGAACGCGACAGTGGGCTTGCTGATGACTGGAGCCATCGAGTTCACCAGTGGATCTTTAGCGAGAGCCCCTACCTGGCACACCAGCTGTCGGTGTTTAGACCCGGCAACCTACCAATGGGATACCCGCGGTAGTATTTTGTGCGTCGGGCTCGCCAAAGACCAGGAACTCGAATGTGAACTCAAACACACGATTAGACAAGTTTGGGCCACTTATGTCGCGTAATACCCTACGTCCTGTGTGTTGGTTGGATTGTATTGATTGATGAGATGTTTGGAGGGGGTCCCTGCCTTGCCTTATATTGCTAGGGTTAGGATTATAGGTCGGTTGTTGTACAAGAGTACTAGTCGGACTCGTCTAGAAAGTCCTACTCTAATTGCTACGAGTACTATCCTAATCCTTGACTAGTCCCTGTCCTCCACGTAGACCACGCCGTCCTGCACTCTAGTCTCCGTGTCTGATATGTCTTGTTGTACAACCCTATATTGTAGGACTATCCAAACCTCTCAGTGGGCCCATAGATGTATGGCCGACACCACCAGTGCCAGAGACCGCAGTGGCGACTACCTCTGGCGTCGTGGCTACTCTTGTAGCCCCTGAGCCGGAGGTAGAGACCGAAGCCATGGAGGGGCTGGAAGTTGTGATGGCCATCCCACCTTCTTAGCCAGGCCCATTGACAAGTCATGCCCTAGTTCCACTCAGCGTAGCAGAAGCTGAAGCGGACAGGGAGCCATTGGCAGCACGTGTTAATCTTGAAGATATTTAATTAATCGACAACCCACTGCTTGACATAGAGATGGAGGTCGGGATGATGGAAATGTACCACCGTGTAGGTGCATATGCAATGGTAATCTTTTGATCCCATTGATTCCATCACTTGAAATTGGTACCTGTATCTTTGACACGAGTACTTCCTCTGTTGTGCAGGATGTCATCAAGCGCTCCTACCGGTAGTCTCAGATGCTCCAGAGCTACAGGGACACAATAATCTGTGCTAAGGCACTTGCCTAGGAGCTTGGCAAGGAGCGGGAATACTCCTCCTTGCTGCTGATGAAGTACGATGGTCAAGCCGTCGAGTATCGGAACAACGTCCAGTAGTTTGAGGAGGAGAAGAACTGCCTCCGGAAGCACAACAAGTCTCTAAAGCAGCAACTGAGAGGTAATTGGTATTCTCCTTTAGTCTTAGAGTATTGATTTTTCCTTGTAATAATGAATTTCCTTTGAATTATTCCTGCAGTGCTTGAAAAAACAAAGGATGCTCTCTTGGGCCAAGTTATTGACTAGCAGAACTCCTATTACCGAGTGATGGACCAGCACGACAGGATATCTGCATTATATGAGAACCTGGACCATCACCTACAAAAGGAGAAGAAGATGTGCGAGGACAGGGAGGTCGACTTGGTCAATGCCATGAAGACCCTCCAGGAGCGCGAGGCCGAGCTGGAGGCTATGAAGCTTGCTCTGAAGGAGCTATCCGAATCAGTTCAGCCCATTGCAGACATGGTGGAGCCCCCAACCGAAGGTGTGGAGCCCCACCCTCTGTCTGAGATACTCAAGGAGGTGCCAAGAAAGTTCACCAGCTACATCTAAAATATAGCGGAGTCGGTCTCGAAGCAGCTACTGACCTTTGTGAAGTCCTTCTACCCATAGGTGGACCTAGCTCCTGTTGTGGAAGGGATCATAGAGAACTGCTCTGATGAGTTGTTCTAGTAGTACGTGCAAGAGATGGGCCCTATCTCCAAGGAAGTAGCTAGCCATTTAGACCTTGAGTAGTCGTTTGTAAAAAGTAAACATTAGTTCTTTGTAATATGAACATGATATGAATGAAATGTAAATAATTCTAAGTCTTGTTGCAATTTTTTATTGCTTTCGACTTGTTGGTTTAGTGCATCTTACGAACTACCCTGATAGTTGCTCGTACGGTAGTCATAAGTGTCTGCGCACATAGCTATTTTGATGAGCCTCTTCAGATACACGGTGTAGAGTACTTTAGGATGCGACTCCTTTCTACGGAGTACGAGTACTCAGGGCATCTGGGTAGTCAGACCTCTTAAGCGAGTAGACTCTTCAAGATTTCTTCGACTAGAGCCTATCATTGCAACCTCTCTGGGTTGTTCTGATGTTATGCTCTCGAAAGCCTGGAACTGCAAACTTGTTATTACAAGCCGCGACTAGACAGACTTATCTTGTAGAAAGTAACTCAGGTAGTTTAATTAACTCCTGAGTTGCTGATGACTTCTTTTCTGGAGGCCGCTGAGGGACAGACTTGTCCGATGAGTTGAATAACTCGTGAATTTCTTTGAGGACTTGTTACTACAAGTCGCATATAGGCAATTTTGCCCCGAAAGCTAAATAGCTTTGTACAAACTTGTGATTACAAGCTGTGAGTTGGGCGATAGTGCCCGGGGAGCTGAATAGCTATGCGAACTTGCTTTTGCAAGTCATAATCTGGTAGAAATAAGTAGTCATTTTATGACAAAAAATAAATCTGCTTTATTAAATTTTAATTTTAAAACTAAGGCCGATGGCCAATTTACATAAATATGTAAACTAAGGATAAAATCGACAAAGTTGCTCGATGTTCCACGAGTTGTCGACATCTTCACCAGAGAGGTGTTGGAGCCTGTACGACCCAGGTGCAGTGATCTTGGAGATGATGAAAGGACCATTCCATGGTGAGTTTAGCTTTTGCAACCCCTTGGTGTCTTGGATACGCTTGAGGACCATATCGCCTATATTGAACGAACGTTCTTTGACGTTGCGATCATGGTAGCGGCAGATTCCTTCAAGGTACCTTGCAGACTGGACGAGTGTTGCACAATGACCTTCTTCGAGTCTATCTGATTCTATATGCCTTGTTTCTTCTGCTACGTCCTCCTCATACTGCTCGATTACTAGAGATTTCCACATGACGTCGGCAAGGAGGACAACTTCTGATCCGTAGACTAGGAAGTAGGGCGATTTCCCTGTAGGCTTGCACGGCTGGGTGTGAAGCCCCCAGAGGACATTGTGTAGTTCCTTGAGCCACTTGCCCCCTTTTGTGTTTTCAATGTTGTGCAACCTTTTCTTGAGAGCTTCTAGTAACATCCCGTTGGCGCGCTCAACCTGGCCGTTGGCCCGCGGATGAGCAACAGAGATATACCGGATGTCAATCCCTCTGCTCTCGCAATACTCCCAGAACTCGTGGTTGTTGAAGTTGGAGCCCAGGTTTGTTATAATGCGATTGGGGAAGCCATAGCAGTGGAAAATTTCGTCGAGGAACTCGAGTACTCCATCTGCCTTGGGGTAGGTTATTGGCTTCACCATGATCCACTTGGTAAACTTGTCGATCACCACTAGTACTCGGTTGAATCCTCCAGGCACCGTAGGCAGTGGACCAATCATGTCTAGCCCCCAGCACGCGAAAGGCCAAGAGTATGGTGATCAACTTGTAGGTAGGGACGTGTTGTTGCTTGTCGAAGAATTAACATCCTTGGCATCAGCGGACCAATTCCTCAGCGTTAGCGAGAGCTGTATGCCAATAGAACCCTGCTCTGAAAGTCTTTCCCATGATCGTTCGTGAAGATGCATGGTTGCCATAGATACCTTTGTGAATTTCCTCCAATATGTCCTTGCCATCTAATCATGAGACGCATTTCATGAGTACTCCTAATGATTATAAAGTTTATCTCCAATAAGAACGTAGCTCTTGCCATGCCACTAGACTTGCTCTGCTTCTGTTTTGTCCAGAGGTAACTTGTGCTCTTTGATGTATTCGATGAAGGGGGTTCTCTAGTCTATATCGATCATCATAACCTCCCGGTCTGGTGTGTCATGACCTCGATCGGTGGTTGTTGATGGCACCAGCTCTATTATGGATGGCTTGTGTAGCTCATGGATGAAAAATCTAGTTGGAACTTGACCATGAGTAGATCCAAGCTTTGATAGGACGTCCGCGGCGACGTTGTTGTCACGAGCTACGTGGTGGAACTCCAGACCGGAGAACTTGTTTTCTAGCTTGCGTACTTCCAGACAGTACACATCCATGTTATCCTTGTGGCGATCCCACTCATTGTTGACTTGATTAATTACCACCAAAGAGTTGCAGTAGACCAACAATCGCTTAATTCCCAGCGAGACGGCCAGGCGGAGCCTGTGTAGAAGCGGCCATGGATATCTCCCAGAAAATTTGCATGACATATTTAAGTTGTTCGACTTTGGAAGATATTAACAGTACTCCTGTGCCGGCGCCTTCAAGCTTGAGTGATCCGTCCCAATGCTCTGGACGCTTTGCTAGAGCTTGTAGTTGATTTTTCCGCCATTCTGCCATGAAATCAACTAGTGTGTGGGATTTGATGGCAGTCCTTGGCTTGAATTCCAGGGACAATGCTCCAAGTTCTACCGCCCACTTGGATATTCTTCCTGTTACAACCGGATTGTGGAGGATTTCTCCTAGGGGGAAGTCTGTGACAACGGATATGTTGTGCTCCTGGAAGTAGTGTTGTAGCTTCTGTGAGGTGAGTAGTATTGCGTTTAGCAATTTCTGGACTGGTGGGTATCTAGCCCTGGAATCCGACAACACCTCGTTGATGAAGTAAATGGACCTATGTATTTTGTATACATGGCCTAGTTCTGGTCTCTCAACTACGATCACCGTATTGACGACATTAATAGTCGTAGCGATGTAAAGCAACAAGTCTTCATTGGGGTTTGGCGTTGTGAGGACTGGTGGCTTTGATAGGAAGTCCTTTAGCTATTGCAGGGCTTGATCTGCCTCCTCGGTCCATTGGAATTTATCTTGCCACTTGAGTAGTCTGAAGAAGGGTAGGCCCCATTCTCCAAGCCTTGAGATGAATCTGTTGAGGGCCACCATGCATCCAATTAGCTTCTGGACGTCCTTGATGCACGATGGGGCATGCATGTCGGTGATGGTGGAGATCTTTTTGGGGTTAGCTTCAATTCCTTGATGACTAATGATGAACCTGAGTTGCCCCCGACTTCTTTTTTGGGATCTCGAGTTCTGACGGGGATAGTTTCTTGGATGCGACGAAGCCTTGCATCATTGAATTTGGCACTTGTGTAGTTGCTACTAGCTCCATGGCTTCTGTGTCGTAGTCGTAGGATCTCTTCAAGTCTCCGCGTAGGGAGAGTACTCCCTTGGGTCCTGGCATCTTGAGTACTAGGTATATGTAATGTTGGATGGTCATGAATTTGGCCAATGCAGGTCTTCCGAGGATGGCGTGGCACAATTTTTCAAAGTCTACCACCTCGAACTGGATGTACTCTGTCCGGTAGTGTTCTTAGTTCCAAAGGTAACTAGCAAAACCACCTGTCCAAGGGGTACATCCGCGTTGTCTTGATGAAGAGTACGTTAAGACCGCTACCACCATCGTGAGTACTTTGGTGAGTCTGGAGCCAGCGACTACTGGATCCAGGATGAGAGGATACCATCCTGGGTCTGAGAAACTAGTCCATTGGTCCTTCCTGGAGAAGGTAATTGACACCTTGGACCATTTGAGGAATGTTTGTTTTGCCAGTTCAATGGACATGATCTCTTGGAGGGCGAGCTTTTGGGAACGCTTAGTAGCAGTACCCGGTGTGCCATCAAAGATGACGTTGATGGTGTTGGAAGGGTTCTGGAATTTGCCGTTGTCACCATTGTTTTCGTCTTCCTTGGTCTTGCTCTTGTCTTTAGTACCAGAAGGTTCCGGCAGGTCTTTCATGACTCTATGTAGACTGTAACAATCCATCATAGAGTACTTATGGTACGGGTGCCATGGGCACTGCTTCTTCAGGAGCTCGCTGAACGGAGTTATGTCTTGATTTCTGTCGCCACCTTTCTTAGACGATTGTGACAATTGCTGTGACAGTATTGTCTGGCTTCCGCTTGCGATTCTGACCTTCCAAGTAGTTATTTCGGTTGTCATTGTTGCGCTTTTTATCATTGCATTGGCCATTATTCTGATTATTGTTGTTCTGGCCCTTGTTGCGGTTGGACTCAAACCTTTCGATCTCCTTATCTTCTTCATCTGCCCACGCTTGTACCATGATCTTGAGAGAGTAGATATCATCGGGGCGTGTCCTGCCAAAATCCTAGAACATCCGACGGTCATAGAATTTGTTCTGGAAGCAATCTATGGTGTTGCGCCCCATGATGTCCATGATTGTGGCCTTCTTGTCGAAGAAACGACATAGGTAATTGTGCAGGGTCTTGCCTTATTGTTGTTTGACCTGAGGACAATTCAATCCTGTTGCCAGGACACCGCATTGCCCCTATGAAGTTGTTGGTGAGCGCCACCTTGAGGTCCTTCCATGTGTCGATGGAATTCTTGTCCAATGATCGGAGCCATGTAAGTGATGCTGCTTCCATGCAGATGGGAAAGTAGATGACCTTGTCGTTCCCCCCTCTACCTGTACTGATAGTGAGTAGCACCATAGCCATTGGACTAGGTCCTACTTGCCATCGTACTTGGTGATACCCGGAGGTTTGAATTTCTCAGGTAGAATTGTCCTCCTTACTCATCTTGAGAAGGCGGGGAACCCATCAGAATCCTCTACTGGGTACTCGACTTCTTGCTCACGCTCGTGGCGGCGTCCGTCAATGATTGTACGGGCGTCGTGGCCAGCGTTGATCTTGTTACGGAGATCCTTTACTAAGCGGTTAGGCTCTGGGTTGGGCCCATGGTGGCTACGGCCTCCCGAGGGTCCTGCCCGGCTACCCTCTGCTCCAGCTTGGCTTGGTCCGGCGCCTCCGATTTGACTTGGTCAAGATGGAGTGTGCCTATGGCTATTATCATGTTGGCTACGCTGGGATAGGGTGTGTGGAACTGAATGTATCGGGTTTTGCTGATCGAGTTGTTCGTACGCGCGCTCTGCTAGTTCAGCCAATTGTCTAGGGTACTTGTCCTATGACATTGCGCGGGTAATAAGATCAATGGACACGATGGTGGCAAGGAGAGTACGATGTTGACGCGATTGAACTGCTTCAAACGTGTTGTCCAAGTTCATGATTGGCAAGTTTGTTGCAAGGCGGCGGTGGCGCTCTGCTCTTGCGATGTTTCTTGCTCGTCGTGGAGTTCTTTGAGCTTCAGTTTCCTCTCCAGCAACGTTGGCGGTGACCTTATCCTGCAAGACATCATCCGAGTGACGTTCATGCCGCAGATTTCTTTCTGGTGGCTCTTCATCTTCGCCTTCTTGTCTAGCAATGAGAGTGAAGAGTTCTCGTTCTGGAGAGTAGCTTCCCAAGATGACGTGATGACCTCCATGGAGCTGCTTTCTTCGTAGATGGGCGACAGAGGAGCTCCCTCCTGGTACGGGAGGGTGTCAAGGCAGGCGATGAGGCATGAGTCGTCATTCTTGGCAAGAGCAGGTGGCTTCATGCTGGACTATTAGACGAATCTGCCTTGTGGAGTCGATGTAATTACTAGGACCTGCTACGGACCTGATAAAGGGGTCTCCTCGTCCGGGTCTGAGTATTAGTCGGGGTCCTTGATCATATCCATGATTGTGATATGGACAGGGTAGCTTGGTAAATAGCACCCGTATTTCGGAGTCCGAACGGGAATCGACTTGGGTTGTAGTCCGATTCGCATGATAGCTTAAGCGCCAGCTCGTGAAAACCAGTCCGACTAGCGAGAGAAGTCGAATTGTACTCGGACTCGTCCCCCCAGCCTCCGACTAACTCAGAAATTGAAAATTCGCTAAATTTCTCAACGAGATCCTCCAGAGTTTGACGCTGGAGCTTCATGGCGTGCTGCTTCTTCTCCGGGGCCGGCGCAATGTGGCGGTGGAAGTTTCTAGCGTTGTCTGTGATGCAAAACCAAGAGCCGAAGATCAACGTCGCGCCAGCTTCGAACGCGACGATTGGCTTGATGATGACTTGGGCCATCGAGTTCGCCAGTGGATTCTTAGCAAGAGCCCCTACCTGGCACGCCAGTTGTTGGTGTTTAGACCCGGCAACCTACCGAGGGGGCGCCCGAGGTAGTGTTTAGTGCGTGGGGCTCACTGAGATCAGGAACTCGAAGGTGAACATAGACACACAATTTAGACAGGTTCGGACCGCTGGATTGTATAATACCCTACGTCCTGTGTGTTGGTTGGATTGAATTGCTTTAGAGGGGGTCCCTGCCTCGCCTTATATTGCCGGGGTCAAGGTTACAGGTTGGTTGATTTATAAGTATACTAGTCGGATTCAACTATATAAGTCCTACTCTAATTGCTACGAGTAGTTTTTCTGATCCTCGACTAGTTCCTATCTTACCATGTAGACTACGCCATCCTACTCCGTAGCATTCTTGTCTGACACGTCTCGGTATCCAGTTCTATATCTAAGATTGTCTAAACCTTCTAGTGAGCTTATAATGTATATACGACAGGTCGATACCTAATTTTGTACACGAGGGATGAAACTAAGACTACGGCAATACATGAGGACATCGAAAGGACTTTTTCCTTATGGGAATGGCCGAATGGATGCTTCTCGCTTCCATCCGCCACACAAGAGACGATGGTTTTTCATTTGTTATAGTCTGCACGAAATTAATTAAAAAGTTAAGGGAGCATATCGACAAAGCCATCACGGTGACAACGGTTTTTCATTTATTATAGTATTCACGAAATTGATTATAAAGGCAAATTAAGAGACGAGATTTACTAAGTCATCATAGACTTTAACAGTTTTTCGTTTGTTATAGTCTTCACGAAATTAATTATAAAGGTAAATTAAGAAACAAGATTTACGAAGTCGCCATACACTATAATAGTTTTTCATTCGCTTCAGTCTTCATGAAATTAATTAAAAAGGTAAGTTAGAAACAGGATTGACGAAAAGGCACTTCGATGAATGTACAATTGAAAGAACAGCACCGAGCATCTGTCATGCTAATTTGAGAATTCAAAGTTCTTGCAAGTTGTTCATGTTGGTATCAGGGGCGGAGCCCCGACGTTGAGGGGAGCGAGGGCACAGGCCCTCACTTCAATTTTTGATGTAGTAATTTGCAAATTCCACCGTGTTAAAGCTTTCTTAATCTTGTTGTCCTTAAGGTGTGCCCTCCCTCTGATTTATCCTAGGTCCACCCTCCCTCTGATTTATCCTAGGTCGGATCCCTAGGTTAAACTTTAGTCCCTATCGTATCGAATATTTAAATACTAATTAGGAGTATTAAACATAGACTATTTACAAAACTCATTGCACGAATAGAGGCTAAACGGCGAGACAAATCTATTAAGCCTAATTAGGCCATGATTTGATAATGTGCTGCTACACTAACCATTTGCTAATGATGGATTAACTAAGCTTAATAGATTCGTCTCGCCGTTTAGCCTCCATATGTGTAATTAGTTTTATAATTAACTCATATTTAGTCCTCCTAATTAACCTTCGAATATTCGATGTGACACGGACTAAACTTTAGCTCCAGGATCCAATCACCCCCTTAGTACGATACAAGACTATTGTATGATTGATGAGACATGACGCGACAGCTAGAGACTTCATCACAAAGAAACCACATAGCATTCCACACATATATATACAAAGTAGGGGCCAACACAGTCCAAACTGATACACGAGTACACGACTGACAGACATCCTCTTGTGCCTGCCTAGCATAACCTCTGCATCTGCCAAACCTATGGAGCTGTAACCCAGCTTTAGAGAAACCAAATTCCTAGTTACAACTTCTAATTTCAGGATCCCCTTCAACTTGCGGTGACGATTTAGATGATAAGCTAACCGTTGGATTAGATTGCTTGTGTGAGCATGGGAGGGTTGGAAACTGAACACAGACAAACAAAATACTAAGTAAACCAAGTAGTAGTGGTTTACAGGGTCTTCTATATTAATAGAGTTCAGGATAGAGTCAGGATGAAGTCTTGGAAACATGGGATGGAGGCCAAAATACGATGAAACCTGCAAGGCAACAAAAATCTATGGCAGTTTAAGTATATGGACATGACACCTGTATGTTTCTTAAACCTCTGCTTTAGTTCCAGATTGTTCTATCAACACGTACATATGATGGCCAAACTTCTCAGATAGTAACATAGCAATGAAAGTAAATGAATAGGTCTCAGGAGCATTGCAAGCAAGGAACAAAAAACTAGAATCCATGAATTTGAAACAATCACATGAATAGATATATTGAGGAGCAAGAACAGAAAAAATTAAACTGAATCTCTTCTATATATCTATGTCGAACCCCTAGAAATTCTAAGATGAGCAAGAAATAATAACAACACCAATGTAAACTTATGCCTTTAACCTACTACAAAGTATGCCCAGCAATTCAAAACATGTGGCATTAACAAATAATGGGGATATAGCCAATACTTATATGTGTGTTCATGCCACCTATGAATATTTCTTTATCCAATATACATATATTAAGATAGTTTATACTAGTATGCAGCTAAAAAGTATAGATAGCTATGAATAAAGAATGAAAGTTCAGAGATGTTAACAACTTACATGAGCTTCTTCTAAGGAAATGTCAACACCATGCTGAAGATACGACTAATACTCTGTTCTTCCATCCAAGGTAAAGGACACCATCTCTTTCCTCAAGACTGTAACAGCTGTTGTAACTACGCAACAGAGTGTTGATGGTGTTGTTCACCACTGAACTCAGCGGGTAAGGCCTAAATCCAGCCATTGCAAATCTTGCCTTCCATTTTCCAAACAGCTCATGCCTCTCAACTCTTTCAGGACCCTCGCATGCGATTAAATTAACAATATCCCTTGCAACACAGTGTTGTTCTGCGCTCATCCGCCTCCTGTCATCCCTTGGGAGAGCAACATCTATCGACTCAAACATGGCTGTATAGTAGTTGAGAGTTTCCATGTATCTCGGGAAGAATGGAGCTGTGTTTGTATTTGACTCCTGCTCAACAAGAGTAACAACCCTAGGATTGATGCTCTTGATCATTCTTATAATCCTATCCCGATGATTTTCAATGCTTACGCTTTCATCAGGAACATGATGCAGCTGATAGGCAAAATTCACAACAATAATCTCCCCGGGTCTTACAGCAAGATGCTCAAGCTGAACCTCATGGCTAGCAGCTGGAACGGCATTGAACTCAAAGGGAAGACCACATGACTGAGCAACACTATGCAATCTCCTCCCAACTATATCAAGCCCACCCCCTCTGGCATAAGCAGAATTTGAGTCATCAATACCAGTGATTCTAATGTATGGTGGACCCCCAGGCCTTGCAGCAAGGGCCTGTATCAGAGTAATCCATTGGCTCCCCTGAGCAATTTGGAAATCAATGATGTGAACAAAGTTCTCACCCTTAATAGCCTCGGCAATAGCACCATTTGCTGACATATAACCAAACTTGTAGAATGGGCAGATCTCGTAAAGGAGATGCATGTATGACATGAGCTCAGAGCCTGTAGGTTCTTTACATTTCAAAGATTTATATAGCATACTGCCAGAGGAAGAAAGTCTTGCAACAATTCCTTCCAACATATATGCTCCGAGTCTTTGCATTGGATCTCCGGATACAGATACGAGCTGACCTAGCTCAGATATCAGCAGTTCTGTTGCAAAGACATCATTCTCCGCAACAGCCTTACCACATGCTATGATAACTTGCTTCAAGTCTCCTGCATCAATTCCCAGAAGTTGTCTCCAGTTGTCTGGTCTCAATTGAACATTGGCTTGTAAGAAGCTCTCAGGGCTGTCAGAAGTAATGTCCAATTCAGGTCCAAGAATAACATTCTCTAACTCTTTTAATTTAATCTGGAGATCTGCAACTTCAGTTAGACAGGAAGCACTTGGGGGAGAACTATATGTGTGATCTGAGTGGCCATCATGCTGAGACAGGGGGCTCCCACTTAAAGGGGAAATGCTGTGAGAAGATGTGGAGCTTTGTGCAGGATAAATACCATTTGCTGACGACGATTCCAGAGTGCAGTACTGTGCTTCAAATACTTGGGTGTTAGAACTATTAATCCTCTGTGATCCATCATCAGGAGAAGAGTAGTGATGATCTAGATTATTTTGCATCGCATGAAACCTACCATTTTCTCCTACAGGTGCTGAGTCACTGTAGTATGGCATTTGAGAATCATTTGAAATTTTGTACGGATGGTTAGAAGCCCTAGCTGACATACTGCCCTTTACAAACTTGTAGGCAAAAACTTAGCAGGGAGCAGATCCTGTCATCTTTGTCACAATTGTATATAGTGTGCTCATGTCATCCACTGAAAATATACAAGATTATGAAATTCAAGTAAGAAAAAGGAATATATAAGCACATATAAATTATATTTTAACATCTTTGAGAAGAAAATTAGCTTTGAATGTGACACCTGAACTACATCGTATTTTCAAAGCATAAAACAAAATTCAACCATTACCACTTTGTAGTACCAACAAATGAGAATCCAGATAGTTGCTCATGAATTTTCAGATTGCTAAATTTAATAGTTAGCTGACATCAACACTTTAACAGGCAGCAATTTTGTACTGTGCATAATAAGCAAGGAAGTCAAATAAGCCTAAAAGTTGAAATAAAGAATGGGCACATATGATCAACCATCAGCGCATGCAGGAAGATTTCATGTCACAGACTCACAGTTGACCTTTAAAACTCCAAAGGGAGGTTACATACGAAAGATCAGCTAAAAACCAGAATTTCAGATTTCTTGTTAGTCGATGTAATAACCCCATTACATTTCTCATGGAACAGGAGACATGGTAATATCACACTGGGTTCCTCCATCATAAATGATATTTAAGAATATATCGAAGTGTGAACTATAATAAAGTACTCAAATGTATAAACCAACAAAAAAAGGATTTTTTTTGGAATTAACACATTACAGAGATGATGTATGACCTAAAGCCTCGAAGAAGTAAGAACAGAATTATACAAAGGAATTGCCTGCCAAGCCTGTTGAGCTAATGTATCTGTAACCGAGTTGGCCATTCTAGCAAACTTGATTACAAAATCAATCAACAAAAGGGATTAATCTAACCATTTCAACTAGCTGCTATGCTATCACCTAGAGAAAGAACACAACTTGCAACCATCAGTTGCACCTTGTAAAATATAAATAATTGCTAACAAATTCAATTAATATCATCTTGCAAACCAATCATGCATGATAGAAATCCAATTAAGATTATAAATTTTCTTATTTCCTTGGATCAGTAATTCATCATTATGATAATACTCCTTGGTATGTTCGGACTTGCCAGATATGGAAGGTAACTCAAATTTTCCAGCATATTTCCAGACATAGACAACAATTGCTGGAATTAATTTTAAGAGGAATGGACTCCTACTAATGCAATCATACGCAACTCTCGTGCATGTTTGAGAAAACCGAAAAAGGAGGAATGGACTCAATGGCTTCAAGCCAGTACAGTTGCTGATGATATTTTTGTAATGCCCAATCATTTCTGTCAATATTTTTTTTGTTTCTCAATGTCCATATAAGCCCTCTCTGAACTCTGTTGGTAGTTCTGTAAGCTGTTAAATCATTTCACTGAACTATGACTGATGTGGGAGACATTCATTGAGGATTAGGCTGCATATTTGTTTCTTTATTTATAAAGGAAAGATGTGTAAGATCTTTAATCATCATTTGAGTGATGTGACATTCATTGAAGATTCGGTTGTATATTTGTAGGCTAGATATCTGTTCCTTTATCCATAAAGGAAAGATGTGCAAGCATCACATGTTCTCAAGGGGAAAAAAAAGGAAAACCTCTGTTTTCAAAAGGTAAGGTGGATGAATTTTTTTTTCTATTTCAATTTAGCCATTTAGTTATGTTTTGTTCCAATCGATATCAATCCGGTAGTATCGCACAAAGCTACTTAGGCAGCGATTACTCAGTCCAGCGCTATCACATATTCTGCTAGCAATTAATGACACAAATTCTTACACTAGTGTGTACATGAAAAATGAGACAAGTCAGCATCAGAGACAACTATCCTTTATCAGCAAATAGTTGGAGACCATTCTAACGACCTCGGTGTATTCAGTAGCACTAGGCCAACTATAGTCCTTTTAAAAGAACAAGTTCTTGCACATGAGACAGTAGTCACCCTGTGGCAATCAACTACGGTTTTGTATTCCTAGGTCTAGAGGTCCTTTTCAGTATGGTTTTGTAGATCCTAGATAAGGGACCTTTGAGCATTTACTCAGCAAATTAACAGCAGACACAACAGAGAACCCTGAACAAGAACAAGAAGACTATCCAACCACAAAATCAAGAACAAGAACCAAAAGGGGGGAACCCCCAAACAAAATCTAAAGCAATTACTGCACGAAACGAAGGCATACCATCAAGAAACAGGCGTCCCCAGGCGATTCTTGTATCCCTTTTGACTCGCATGGAGCAAGAAACGACGCACGGACCGCGATGCTGCAAAAGGACCGGGCCTCAGCTGAAAAGAGGCAGGAAGGAAAGAAGAGAGGCCAAGGTCCTTCAAGGGGGTAGAGCTAGAGCGTGTGCGATGGGGAAGACGACGACTGCTCACTGATGGGGATTGATGGCTGAATTGGTGTGGTGTGGAGGAAAAGGAGCCCCTTATCGGTGAAAAAGGGGGAAAAATCCGAGCCGAAGGGACGAGAAAAATTGGGCCTTTGCGAGGGAGGAACAGACATGACGGCGACCACAACGAGACGACTCTGCTCTTCCGTTTGTGGTGTACTACCACATTACCACCACACTCTTCGCTCCTTTTCGTTATTCATTATTGTTTCTTTTTTTTATCTTTGTTTTGCCTTTTGATAGGCTGAGCGCAACAGCGACATCCGTCCGGGGCGACGATCCTGAATGGAATCTGATTCGTGCAATCGTGCTGCCGTCTTGACAGTGTCCGCTGTGCATTTCCAAGCAACCCAAATTCGTTTACTGCTACTGTTTTCTGATTTGCCGTGTTGGCCATGCCTGAATCCCTGCAATACTTATTTGGTTCCTATAAAATTATCGTGTTTCCACTTAACAAACGATAACAAACGATAGAGGGTTTGTTTGGCTTCCGGCCACAACTCGCCACACGGCGCGCTACAGAAATCACATGCAAAATAGCAGAAAATTCACCACACTCGGTGGCGTCGATTTTCTACACCGCCATCTATGGTTGCTACACGTGGCGTGGCGGTTGGTGGCATGCAACCAAGCAAGTCCAGAGAATGACTGTAAATCTAGGATTGCTTTCCACATGGCCTAGAAAAATAAAAGCTCAAAAAGGCTCGTTTCACAATTACTCCAATTCTACTGCTAACAAAATTAGTCAACTCAGAATGATTGTCACCTATAATTCGGCTCGACTCATTTGCTCCATAGTAAAATTGTTCTTAAAATAAATATGATGGTCACTTTTTATTTTTCCCTGCCTATTTTTCAGTTATACTTTCATATGAAGCTCTATTCAATTTATGACATTTTCGCTAAACTTATTTTATAACAAAACCATCACGGCAGCTTGGGCTTGACCTTGGTTACAACTTTTATGATGTTTTGTAGCCTCGTTAATAAATTTGCTCGAATACAATATTTTAGGACGTTTCCAACAAAAACATTGTAAATTTATGATATTTTATTATTTGTCATAAATTTGTTGTTATAAATCAGAAAATTTCTTGTTGTGACTTCAAGCAAGTCTCTCATGTCCCAATTATCATACGGCTGCAACAATAAGACTTGAACTAACAATGGAAGCTTGACTCGTCAACGAATATAATAACAGAACTGCAAGCAATGAGTGACTCGATACCGGATCGAACCCATATTTGTTAAAAGGAACTCCACAGTTATTCTTAGCCGGTACTAAAAGAAGTCTTACCGACCGGTACTAAAAGATACTCTACAGTGAGTTCAAAAGGAAAAATATCTCTTACTTCAATTTGATGTATTCTGCAGGTGAGATGGTAAGAAAGGTACACGTAAGGTGAGAGGTTCTTTCAAATCCTACGCACCACACACACTCATATTCCGTGCGATTTTTTGCGTGACTTGTGTAGGCCTAGTGCAGATTTAAAATATTTTTTCGATAATTTTTTGGACGCACACACTACCAACTGCTACTAAAGGTTTTTACTAACATCCGGTATTGATGGGGTTTTTCGACCGGTATTCTCAATTCAAATATAATCCTATGCACCACACGAGCTCATATTCCAGTTGTATAGGCCTATTGATTTAAAATATTTTTTCGATAACTTTTTGAACGCAGATCCTACCAACTAATATTAAAGGATCCGGTACTGACAGGGTTCCCAGCCAGCATTGAATGTGCATTCTCTACTAGCACTAGTGGTCTTACACTACTATAGAATGAGTTATCACCGCTGGTTTGAGAAAATTCGGCGGTGTTGAGTTATCACCGCTAGATTATTACATGGCCCAGCGGCGATAACTTGAACCGACGGTGATAATATAACATCACCGCTGGTTTATAATTTGGCCTGGCAATGATAGCTATCACAATTGGACCATATTAAAAAACGGCGATGATAGCTCGAGTCTCAGACGTGAAATTTGGACTTCACTGATTGAAGTCCACGTACGGGTCCGCTCCTCTCTCTCTCTCTCACCCGAATGCCCCTCCTCTCCTCTCCCTCACCGCCTGACCCCCCACGCGCTCGTCTCCTTTTCTCTCTTAGTCTCTCCCTCTCTCTCCCGAGCCTCCTCCTCCAGATCCGGCTTCCTCACTCCCTCTTCCTCCTCCTCCGGATCCGACCCCTCCTCTCCCTCCTCCTCCTCTAGATCCAGCCCTCCCACGCTCCACTCGACCCTCTGCTTCCCCTCTCTTCCCCCCTCCGCTCACCCCTCCGCTCGCAGGGGTAGTGAGGAGCGACGGTGGGGTGAGGAGCAGAGGCAGAGCGCAGGTCGGCGATGGGAGCGATGACGGCGGGAGCAAAGGTGGGCCGCGGCAGTATGAGGGGTAGTGGCTCACCATGGCGGCGCGAGGGGCAATGGCGACAGCAGGGCACGACAGCTCTAGGGGCAACGGTGACGGCGGGCGTGACGGTGGACCTCGGCCTCGGCTTCCTCTCCCCCGGTATGCCTTTCTCTCTCTCTTTCTCTCTCTCTCCCTGTGCCGAATCTAGCGAGGTGTGGCTGACCAAATTTGGTGAGGCAGCACGCGGCCGAGGCGTGCGGCGGCCGTGCAGCATGATTTTTTTTAATAGACCTTCACCGCCGGATCCACCGGTGATGGGGTCCCCTATCACTGCTGACCTTCATATGACAGATTCGAAACTGGTGGTGAAGGAGGTTTTGGAGCCAACGATGATGATGCTCTGTGGAGTAGTGCTATACTCTTATAAGAAATTACTTTTTTTTGAGGGGGGGCATAACTCTTTATTCATCAACAGAGTTATAAGAGTTACAAACGCCTTGAGGTGGATTTAACAGCCAAACCTGCCTACCAAACTCAGCATAAATCGTACTCCTTGCAATGGTGTGAGCATCCACATTGGAGCACCTATTTTCATGAACAAAATCAGCAGTGTCAAACTGCGCTGTTGTAGCCTTTATCTCCCTGATGATATGACCATAAGCGGCCATTTCTCCCTCCTTGATTCCTCTGATCACATTAACATTGATTGAGGCTAGCCTGAAGTGTTGAACCATGAGGTCCCTCGCCAATGTCAGGCCTTCCCTGCACACAATAGCCTTGATGATCTCTACATTTGAGAGTCCACGAATCACCAACGCAGACACTCCCAGAAAGTTTCCTGTAGCTTCCCTAGCAATGGCAGCCGCCACTACATTGCTTGAATTTTTTGAAGTGGCAGCATCGACATTGACTTTAACAAGGCCCGGTGGTGGAGGGATATACCGAGGTGAGACACCTTGGGTATGTCTCACCAGTGCCGCCTACACTGTCTTGATCATCTCCAAGTCAGCTATAAAATTGTTCACAGAACAATGAGTAGATAAAGGACTCTGAAAAGAGCTCTCCTGGATCATCTTCCTGCGAGCAAACCAGATGGCCCAAAATGTGATCACCATCCTTGTCAGATCCTCACACTTTAGCAAGCTGATAATAGTCACTTACTGAAAGAGCATCTAGGCTCCTAGTGGGTTTTGGTGAGTTGAATCATAATGTAATTAAGGTCTAATGAACTTGTTAAGTCTATGAGCACGTATAATGCTATTGATGAATAATCTTTATGGGAAAGATTGTATTAAAAGGCTCATACAATGAAAAGAACAAGTATGGTATATGGCATTGTTCATCTAAGCAAGCAATGGTGTAAAAGAGAGTTGAGGCTTGGTTGATAGCCTCATATTGCAAGATTGCTTGAGTTAAAGATGAATGTCATAATAAGGAATTTATGTGGATCCCATGATGGCTATGTGTGATATGTGACAAGCAAATTGAAGTAAAGATAGAGGCATGATGGCATTGGGATATTAGTTGACCTCTAGAGAAAATGAGAAGCTTGTTATAATCAAATGGGATATAGAAGTCAAAAGAGGATATGATCACTAGTGGACTTCATTCGTGACGTCAAAACATAGCTAGACTCAAATGCGGCAGCGATTGGATGAAGAAATCAAGCAAGTGATTAGCTACAAGGTACTAGGCAAAGTTTGGTCAAGTAGTGAATTGGGCCATAAGCTTTGCTAGGGTGAAGCGGCTAGTGCTTGGAGGATTTTGAGGTATCAAGTCAAGCCTTACCGAGTATAGCAATGGGATGCATCAAATGTTTATTGAGTCATATGAAGAAGTGACTTGTGATCGAAAATTGGGTTTCATTCATATGCAGTTGAATATTGATCCAAGTCACTAGCTCAAGGTTGAAGTGCTTAAACCAAAGAGGCAAAGATGGATGCAGCTCTCAAGTAGATATGCTTATCAAGTATCCTATGTGAGGGGTGAGAGACACAAAAGCCACACATACACACTAATGGGTTAGGAAGTGGCAAAACAAGAAGTTCCGGAGTTTCTGGAGAAGGTTCCAAAAGATTCCGGAGGTTCCAAAGTTTCTGGAGAAAGTTCTGGAAGATTTCGTAGGTTCCAGAGTTTCTGGAGAAAGTTCTAGAAAACTTTGGAACCTAACCCCTAACGGCTAGTTGGTTTGAAATACTGGAGGTTCCAGTTTTGGGAAACTAGAAGTTCCGGTTTTGGTCTGACAACTCCAATGGCTAGTTCTTGGGGAGTGGAGTATTTATACCCTACGACCCCCTCTGTGGCTGGCTGCTGTTTTTGCTATTGCTGGTGTGCTTCTTGCCTGTTCTAAGCTAAACTAAAGCCAAATAACTCTCCCCCAACCCCTCTTTGTGAGGTGGTGTGATCTTTGCTAGATCTTGTGAGTTGGGTTGTAAAGAGGAGCCATTTGAGAGCACTAGAAGAGCACTCATACGCTTGAGCACTGGTTTGCCTTGTCAAGTTTCAAGTGAAACATTTGTTACTCTCGGAGGTGTTCAGTGTGTTCCTCCTAGACGGCTAGGTGTTGCCCAAGAGCTCCCAAGGTGTGGTGAGCCACGAGACAGTTTGTGCAGGTCAAGCTTCACGTCTGAAAGGGAAGAAGCTAACTAGTGAAGTGGGAAAGGGGTTGAGTGCAACCCGGCTTCTTTGGAAGCACCCAACGGAGATGTAGGATTCGCCTGGGGAGAATCTGAACTTTGGTTAAACAAATCATTGTGTCTTCTCACTGGTTTGCTTACTTTTGCATTGCACTTCCATTTCGTTGTGATATCATAATATTGGTTGATCTGCTCGGGTGTTAGTGTTTGTGAAGTGCAGGAACTTTGTGATCCTACTAAGAAACACCATCTGAGCATCTCTCTAAACCTTGTTTGTTTTTTACCTCACATGCAACGCATAAGGTCTAGGGTTTCTCTCTGCCCAAGACAAAATCAGAAGTTCTGGTTATGAAACCGAAAGCTCCGATTTTCAGGTAGACTATTTTGTTCCACTGCTTAACGTGAGCTTTTTCTATCTTCGGAGATTCTGGAGATTTCTTCGAAGATTCCGTAATTTGCGGAATCTCTGGAAGTATTTTCAGACTAATCCGCAAGTCGCTGATAAACTTATTTTAAGTGGCGACGATTTTAGCTTACGCCTATTCACCCTTCCCCCTCTATGCGACATCAAGATCCTTTCATTTGGTATCAGAGCCTGGACTCACATCCAAGCTTAACTGCCGTGAGAAAAGATATCGACACTGTACGAGGTAACCTTTGACTTTGAGCCACTTGCCTATGATGGCTCGAACTATGACTCTTGGTCTGCTCATATACTTGATATCTTTAGGGCCATGGGTCCTCAAATCGAGCAGGTTGTAGTTGTGAGCATTTCTCCTCCAAATGTTGATCGGTCAAAATTAATTCAAGAGGAAGAGAAATTCCTACAACTCAATGCTCAAGCACCTTATATTCTAATTCGTGCTTTGAGCGAAGATGTATTAGATGCTATCATGGATGAGGATGACGATTATCATACAAATCATGATGCATCGTATATGGATCACTCTCAGAGATATGTATGGTGCTTGTGAATACCATGGTCAAAAAGGAAGTGAGTAAGAAGAAAAGACTCAACCAACTCAACCGAGAGATCACAAGTCTCCTACCTCAGCTAATGAAGTGAAACCGGAGGTTCCAGTTTCGGAAACCAGATGCTCCGGTTCTATCAGTGAGGTGGCCAGTGACTGCTCCATTAGTGAGGATCATTCAAGTCATCAGCCTCATGAAGAGTCCACTTCTCCAAGTCACTCATCTTCACATCAGTACACCCATAATGCTTCATGGTTATGGGTGACGAGAAAAGTGAAAGTGAAGATGAAGTGCTTAAGTTTGGTTTTGACAAGATGACTCGGAGAGACAAGAAAGATCTAGAAAAAGGATATGCATGTGCTACTCACTCTTTTTCATATGTAGCACAATTAGAGGAAGCAAACCAAAAGCTCAAGGCTCAACTTGAAGAGCTATCTAGCAAATATGTGAATTTGCAAGCTACTCACAAAGAACTAGAGTGTTCTCATGAGAAGCTTGTGGATTCACATACTATGCTTGAAATGGCTCATGAGGTTATGTTTACCATAGTAAAATTATTAGAACCTCAATTGCACAAGTGTACATGTTCAATAGCTAGAAATGATATATCTTGCGCTAACCCTTACAACTCACAAGTAAAAGTTTCTTGGTATGATCAAGTTCTTATAGAGTCGTGTGATGACCTCATTACCCAAGAGAATGAGAATTTGAAGCAAGAGGTCGAAAAGCTCAAGATGGACTTGTCTAGGCTAAAGGGCAAGGGCGTTGCACAATCTCCTCAAGATAACGGCGATTCCATCGTGAAGAAGCTTGAGAAAGGATCAACTTTGCAAATCTCCTGCAAGAATGCTATCAAGTCCACCATAAAGCAAAAGCAAGACAAGAAGAAGAAAAGACTTGATTACATTATGTGCTTCGAGTGCTCAAAGATGGGGACACTTTGCTTCTATATGTCCAAAGAAGAAAGAAGACAAGCCAACACTCTCCAAGAGACAAAGAAGCCTGTCAAAGAGAAGATGCTTCAACTGTCATGAGAAAGGACACAAGATTGCATCATGTGCAAGCAGTGGGTCTCACTCTGGGAAAACCAGAAGTTCCGGTTTGGCAAAACCACAGGGTCCAGTTTTGGCAGTGAAACCCCATATCAAGTTGAACAGAGGCTTCTTGAAAGCTCAAGAAAAATATATGGGAGGTGCTGCTATCAAAAGTCAAAATAAGAAAGATACAAGTAGCATCAAGCACAAAATTTGCTATGCATGTCGAAAAAAGGGTCATCTTGGTAAGGAATGCCCAAATGGTAATGCTTCTAAGCTCAAGTCCATTCATAACGATTCTAAGGAGCTTAGGAACAACCTAAATGACACTTGTGCTGCTAAAATGACTCACTCACCTAAGGTTAGCACAAAAGCCATTTGGGCACCTAAGACCTTGTTGACTGACTCTAGTGGACCCAACATGGTTTGGGTACCAAAGTGTGCTTGAAAGTTCTCTACAGGTACTTGTAGGTGCATTGGAGCTTGGCATACTTGTAGGTGCATTGGAGCTTTGGCTCAAGTGGGAACTTCATGTCTATTCAAGAAACAATGCCAAGTGGAAACCTATAAACCATTCTATTCCTCAATGCATCCTTGGTAACAAGTACCTCGCTCCTAGCTTTCTAGCTGGTTGTATATGAACATGCTCATATGCAAATCATATACAACAACTAGCACTACTAGATTTTAGGGCTATTGCCACGGCCATCATCCCATCAACTCAAATTTCGTTGCAACAGGTAGGGGTTATTGCAACGATTTTGAGTTTTCGTTGCAACCGGTAGGCGTTATTGCCACCATTTGAAAATTCATTGCAATAGGTAGGCGATATTGCCACGTGTGTTTTTCATTGCAATAATTAATTGTTTTTGTTGCAATATCGATGGGTTATTGCCACGAAATACGCAATGTTGCAAGGCTTTGACATTTTTGCAACGAATTTGTCACGTTGCCACATAGCCCAAGGCAACAATGGAAAATCTGTTGCAATAGGTGGGTGTTGTCGCAACGAGTTGAAAATGGTTACGAGTTGCTGAACAAATTGCCACAGTTTTTTTGCGTTGTTATAAAGTTTTGTTTTGCGTTGCAATATGTAAGGGTTATTGCCACGAAATATGTAATGTTGCAAGTAGGAAGCAATATTGCAACGAATTTGTTACGTTGCCACATAGCCCATGGCAACAACAAATAATTTGTTGCAATAGATTGGTGTTGTCGCCACGAGTTGAAAAATGGTTGCGAGTTTTACTTAATGGAAAAATTAAAAGATGCGCAATGAGGGAATCGAACTAGGGTCTCCAGAGTTGGGTGATGGATAGGAGCCGAAGTAAAAGAAATAAATTTTATGTTAGTTATAGAAATAAATTCTATGAAAATTCGTTGCAATAGGTAGGCAATGTTGCAAGGCTTTGATAGTTACTCCAGTAACCTCATTCAATCAGTAATTTAATATTGTAAATGTATTTGTCAGCTAGACCAACAGATTGATGAAACGTAACATGACAGATGGGGATCATAGCAAAGACATTGATCAAAATGAGGCTTATCAAGCAACGTTTTTCCACCATGCACACAGGCAGTCCAAAAGAACATGACAGATGGGGATCATAGCACTAGAGGTTATGTTACAGACGAAACTAAACACTTTGTGAACCAAGACCTACTTAATGTCTACCTTCTTCTTGCCAAGTCTCTTAACTGCTGCAACTAATGTTTTTGCCTTCTCTTTAGTTATGTCAAGCTTCTGGGCAAGGTCATGGCGCTCCTGCACCACTTTGTTGTACTTTTCTTTGGCATGATTCGCGTACTTCTTGAAAGCAGATTTCAACTCATCAAAATCAGTCTGCAATACATCAAACAGTTAAATAAAATCAGTCTGCAATACATTCTGACATTCAATGTTCAGATTATTTTAATGTTCAATGATTAATGTTTCAGGGGTTTATGCATGACCGACAATCAGACATAGATACATAGGTAAAAATATAGACATTCCCTTGTTCACATTCCTATCATGTTTTTTTGAAGAAACAGTCATTCCTGTCATGTTCAATGACTATCTTAACCATCTTTGAATTGTAGTACAAATGAGGGATACATAGATAAAAACATATAAGAAAGTAAGAACATTACGATTTCATCGATGCACTGCTCGCACATGTGGTCAATATTGTCATCCGTCTCTGTGTTGGACTCAGTTTCATAGTCGGAGTCGGCAGTAATCTTCACCTGAAAAGATTTCCCTAGGGTAAACCCCCTCGAAACCGATCGCGTGGTAGGCCTCCTGCTGACGCCGCTGTGTAATTGTTGACGACGTGAGGAAGAAGCGTCGCCACGGCGGCCCCGACCTCCCGCGGTGTGGGCCTTCGACGGCGTCTCCAACTTTATGAGCTTGTTGCCCCGGGCAAAACGACCCCTAGCGTCGTGATGGTACTCCCTCATTGACCTGGGCGGTGCGGATGGGGAGCGGCGGGGACTTGGGAGGGGACCGGATCTAGGGGGAGGTGTGCGGATCTTGGCGGAGGATGACTGGAGGAGGATTGGAAGGAGGTTTGGGCTCGACGAGAGGAGGCGGACTGGACGAGGACGAGAGGGGAGGTGTCGGAGGAAAAAATGGTTGGGTTGGACTTTAGTTTTTTCATGGTGCTGGGCTTTGCTTAATCTTATTACCCTGGTCGTTGCATTCGTGCCTAATATTTGGCATCGCTACCCTTGTCGTTGCCCTAGGGTAATTACAGGGTGGCGACGGCACCAGGGTCTGGTTGCGACGGCACAAGGGTCTAGTTGCAGCGGCAGCAGGGCGGCGATGGCACCAGGGTCTGGTTGCGACGGCACCAGGGTCTGGTTGCGGCGGCAGCAGGGCGGCGACGGCCGGACGTCGGACGACGTGGAGGTAATTATATATAGATGGAGAAAGCAGGGACTTATTAGCATACTAATATGAGCAACTAACTGTATATGCAGGACATTAATGTCGCATAATGATGATCGGAGTTGGATGCGGCTGCCACAAGTATGAGATCAGTGGCAAAAAGGATTGAAGAAATTTATGGAGACTAGATTTGCAGGCACTTGCAAAGGAGATACGGCACCATGTCCATGTACAAGATGTCGTTCCATGTCATACAGAACAGTTGAGGAAATTAGAAATCATTTGCTTTTTAGGGGATTTTCTGAATGTTTCATCCAAGGGGAAGGAGAAGAAAAGGATTCATATGCGAGCATCACTGAAGGAGTTGGCAATGATTGTGAATCAGGGGATGGTCCGTCTATGAATGATTTGGTTTCCTCACTAATCAGTGGTGCAATACGTGGTGAAATCCGAACTGAAGAGCCAAATGAATGCGCTAAGAAATTCTTTAAGTTATTAACTGAGGCACAGAAAGAACTATATTCAGGTTGCAAGGAGGCTACTAAGGTCTCATTCATTGTCAGGCTATTTCAGATTAAGTGCATGCTTGGTCTCAGTAACAGTGCTCTGGAGGCTGTGCTTCAACTATTCTTGCTTGTGCTCCCTGAAGGTTATTGTGTTCCAGATAGTTTGGATAAAGTGCAAAGGGTAGTTCATGATCTTGGGGTGGACTACGAAAAGATACATGCATGTATCAATGATTGTGTTTTATTTAGAAAACAATATGCTGACTTGGATAAATGTCCAACATGTGGAGAGAGTAGATGGAAACCTATTGGTTCAAGTGAGAAGGAGGTAGCTAGTGGTGATGCTGCACCTAAGAAGCGTGTTCCATAGAAAATCCTAAGGTATTTTCCAGTGACCCCTCGTCTGCAAAGGTTATACATGAGAGCGACCACATCTGAATATATGCGTTGGCATAAGGAGGGACTTGTTCAAGATGGAAAAATGCGGCACCCTGCTAACTCCATGGCATGGAAACACGTGGATGAAATTTATAAGGAATTTGCTTTGGATCCTCGTAATGTTAGGATGGGTCTTGCATCTGATGGTTTCAATCCATTTGGGATGTTGAACGTAACATACACTACATGGCCTTTGATCCTAATCCCTTACAATTTGCCTCCTTGGTTGTGTTTGAAACAACCATTCTGGACGATCTCAATGTTGATACTGGGGCCAAAATCTCCAGGAAATAACATTGATGTTTATTTGCAGCCCCTTATTGATGAGCTTAAAGATCTTTGGCTCAACGGTGTTCAGACATGGGATGCAAAGGTAAAGAAGAATTTCACTCTGCGTGCTGTTCTACTTTGGACAATTAATGACTTCCCAGCATACGGCATGCTATTTGGTTGGAGCACAAGAGGCAAGTTTGCATGTCCATACTGCCATAAAGATACTGACTATTTATGGCTGAAATTTGGTTCAAAGCATTGCTACATGGGTCATCGCCACTTTTTACCAATGGATCATAGGTGGCACCGCAATAAGATTAGCTTTAACAACCAGGTGGAAAAGAGGGAGCCTCCAGGGGAAGGTGTGCTGAACCAGTATGAAAGCTTTGAGCAAGTGACATTTGAGAACACGACTAAAAACAGGAAGCAGCGTGAAGAGGACATTAGATGGCACAATTGGAGGAAGAAGAGTATTTTTTTGAACTGTCTTACTGGGAAAAGTTGCTTGTAAGGCATAATTTGGATGTGATGCACATTGAAAAAAATATATGTGAGAGCATACTGGGGACCTTGCTTGACATGGCAGGAAAATCCAAGGATAGCTAGAAGGCTTGTCTGGACATGCAACATTTGGGCATGAGGAAGGATCAACATCCTTTGGTGATGAATGACAAATACACTTTGCCTCCAGCGTTGTACAGTTTGGGTCAAGATGACAAGGTATATCTATGCAAATTTCTGCAAGGTGTCAAGATGCCTGATGGTTACGCGTCTAATATCAAGAGATGTGTGGATGTGCCCAGATGTAAGCTCTCTGGACTTAAAACTCATGACTACCATGTTATATTTCAGAAACTATTACCTATTGTGGTTCGTCACATACTACCACAAGAGGTTGTTAAACCACTGATTGAGCTTAGTAGGTTCTTCAATGCAATATGTTTTAAGGAGTTGAGCACCGAAGAGTTAGAAAAATTGAATATTTCGATTAGAGAGACTCTTTGTCGTATGGAAATGATCTTCCCACCAGCTTTTTTTGATATCATGATGCATTTACCAGTTCATCTTGCTGAAGAGGCTAAACTAGGAGGACATGGATGCTATAGATGGATGTATCCAATAGAGAGGTATCTACGTACATTGAAAGGCTATGTGCGGAACAAAGCCTATCCTGAAGGTTCAATAGCAGAGGGATATATACTAGAGGAGTGCATGACTTTTTGCTCTCGCTTTTTGGATGATGTGGACACAAAGATTAATCGTCCAGAGCGTCATGAAAGGGCTGCAGTGAATGAACCACCAGCAGGTATAAGCATATTCGGCAACATTGATTATCTTAAGAAAGGATTTGCAATTGAGCAACTTACTAGGCTAGATATGTAGCGGATGAGGCACTGGATATTAACAAATTGTGATGAGGTTATTCCATGGGCCAAGTAAGTAGTAACTTTAATTTACTTACATTGGAGTATGCACATACATGTTTTTTTTACTTTGTATTCCCCCTTTTTGCCCGTTACTGTAGTATGCATAAGGATTTACTCAGAAAACAGTGTGTCAGGAATGTTGAACAACGTCATACAGAACAATTTGTAGGCTGGTTCGAGCGTAAGGTGAAGTACAATTTCCTCACAGGTTTTATTGCTTGTAGTGCTCAGGTACTCATACATTGTTCTTTTATACTTCCTGCAGATGAACATACTTTATGCAGAAAGAAAAACAAGTGATGCCATGCATGCACTTTCTCAGGGACCAGACCATCGGGCACGTGTTTTCAATAGGTGCTTCATCAATGGATTTCTGTTCAGAACTGCTCATGTAGAGAAGAATCTGACTACACAAAATTCTGGTGTTGTTGTGAATGGTGATCCTTTTACTGGCAACATCGACTGGTATGGTGTGGTCAAAAAAATTTACGCACTAGATTTCCCGACACAAAAGGAAGTCATCCTGTTTCAATGTGAATGGTACGATGTGCCTGCTGCCAGTAGGAGCAAAGGTAGAGGATTCAACAAGGATCAGTATGGTATTATAGATATCGATACAACTCGATTGCGATATTTAAATGAACCTTACATTTTGGGGACACGGGCTCAAAGAAACAAGATTGGAGCACTGTTATTAGAATGAACCCCAGAAATGTGTTCTTCATGCCCGAATTAGACAACCCGGAAGAAATTGATGTTGATTCAATCGATGTCGGAGTCAGAGATATGATCGAATCGGGCACACATGAAGATTTGACAAACTGGACTAGGACTGGCGTTGAAGGTGTCACCGGTGACGCATCTGTTATTGAAAAGGCTCTTGTTGAGTCTGTACCCGAACCAACAACTATTGACTTAGCAAATGAAGATGAAGAAGATGACACGGACGACTACATCGATGATGGATACATTGCGCCTGTCAATTCTACTGTGGACGGAGCGGAAGATGTGTTTTTTGTTTAACTATCATAATTTGTAGTTCTTTGCAATTAATGGTGAATCTGACAATATAATAAACTGAAGATTTGGGATATGGCGACCTACCCGTTCCCCGCCGGCTGGCAACCTACCCGTTGACCGGAAGGCGGCGTCGAATCCCAAATTCAACGGAAGGCGGCGCTTGATCTCGGTGCGGCGGAAGAGCAGCGGCCGGCGCAGGAGCTCGGGGCGGAGCGATTTGGGGCCTTATGTGGGAAGAAGCGATCAAGACGAGGGAACGGGGAAGAATTCGTAATGGGCCGGCCTACGTACGAAATCTGTTGCGCCAGAGTTCATGGCCACAACTTTTAGTACCACCTCGCTCACGAAGAAGCTCCTTGCCATACTTAAAAAGGGAGACACACAAGCAGCATCAAAATCCTCCGACCTACCATCTGATACGCCACCTGATTCGCTACCTGACTGCTTGCTCTGGGTGGGCTCGGTTGGGCTCCCTCTGTGGTTGAGCCTTCTATTGGGCTTCCTATGAGGTTGAGCCTCATCAGGCCCCCTTCGGCAGTGGTCCTTTTTTTTTACCTTTCATTCTTTTTACTACATACATTGTGTATTTTTTTTAGATTAACGAACATTGTAGAACCTACCAAATTCCCAATAATTTTAGTTAAGACTTGTGAAACATATGATTACATGTTACTATGTATGATTTCATGCCACTGTCTTCGGGGTCTCTTCTTGTGTGTAGATGCACATTTGGTTTTAAGCCGCTTGTGTAGATGTACCGCTTCAGCAGTAGGAGTAAGTGAGTACTACGGAGTAGAAGTGTTTTATGTGAAAATGGGCTGGGCGACGACTGATGTGACTTGATGTTGATCGCCAAATTTACACTGCTGTGACTTGATGTTGATCGCCTACTCAAGTGAGTGTTGGATCCTTTGCACCATGTTTTTAGGTTAATATGCTAACTGGTAACATTGACAAAAACTCCAAGAACAAGATAAAACTACTAACTGGTTACCATTACCACTATCGTTAAAACATAAAAAGAACAAGTTCGACAACTTAAACAAAAGACCAGTTCATTACATTGACAACATTTACATATAAACTAGTTCTGGTGCACCTTCCGCTCTTTAACCGCCGCCGCCTCCTCCCGTTCATTCCTTGCAGCCACGCGCCGGCAGCGTTCCACCTCCATCGCCACCCGTTGCTCCTCCCTCTGAGCGGACTGCTCCGCTTCTGCGGCGGAGATCTTGAGTGTGCGCCTGAGGATGCAGTCCTCAGTCTCCTTTTGTGTGACGGCGCGCAGGCGCTGGTCCTCCTCCTCCTGGTGCGTCGTCTCGAAGGAGTGGAGGATGGCAACGTTCTCCGGACATGGCCCCTACTGAGCCATCGCCAAATCCTCCTCTTCCGAATCGGTCTCCCGATTCAGATCGTCCTCGAGGTTGACGTTGAGGTCCGATGAGTCGGACGACGTCGGGGGAGGCGTCAGCGAGCGAGGTGGGGAGGAGGAGCGTTCCGAATCGTTGGACGACGGTGGGGGAGGACGCGTCGTCGGGGAGCGAGGAGCGGAGGAGGAAGGGTTGAGCATTGCCCAAGTAGTCTTCAAGCGGCGAGGCATGGCGAGGGCTTGTTGCGGGAGGGTGCAGGGTGTAGAGGGCTTGTTGCACGCGGGCGGGAGGGTCCTTATATATGCGTGTGTGCATGAGAGACAGAGCATTAACGCAACCGCGCACGTTGGGAGAGGAGACGCCTCTTGACTGGGGAAATGAAGGGACAGAGCAGCCGAAGGACTGGTTAAAGGGCGGCTGGGCGGCGCGAAACGTCACGAGGCAGGGCATCAACTGCTGTGTTAATTGGGGTATGCATGGGGAACCTGCACGCGCGACGTAATCATGGCACGGGCGCAATACCGCAGAGCCGCTGGCACATGTGGTGCAATGGCATAGTGCCAACAACTCCTTGGAGCTACTGGCACGCTACAGTAGGAAGTGAATGTTGGGATACGAGGTAGGCTACACTAGTGTAAATCAAAATTTCTACCGCATAAAACCAGGAAGAACTGCCGTATAAGGATCACGGGATTACCACTCGACGCACTACTGGTGCGAAAGATGTAGATATGCGTCGATGCAGTGAAGACAATCACGTAGTCGTACGTAGTCGATCAACGTAGTCGTACGTAGTCGATCAACGTCAAAGTCCAGCAGCTCGTCCACGTGCAGCAAGATCGCCTCCCGTGCCGCGGCTCGTCGTCGGCTAGTCGTGGCTCGTCGGCGGCTCGTCGGCGGCTCGTCCAAGTGCTGCAGGCGCAACACCTCCAAGGTATCCACACGTGCAGGGAGGAAGCGTCGCAAGCCGGACTGCTAGATCCGCGAGTTGCAATAGGCGAGGGCGTGGGAGGCGCGGCAGGTGTGTTTCGCCAAAAAGGTGTAAACCCTAGGGCGCCCCCACCCCTCTATTTATAGAGGTTCCTGACGGGCCTCTGGGTCCGAGGCCCATTAGTACTTCTAAACTTAATCCAACTCGGATCAGATCCGAATTGGGCTTCCAGCCCCTTAAGTGTGTGACCCTATGGGTTCGGATACGTATAGACATGGCCCGAGTACTCCTACTCGGCCCAATAGTCGGTAGCGGCCTCTAGCAAGACGTGCCAACTCCTATACGCACACGAAGATCATATCAGATGAACCATCACAACATAATATACATGCTATTCCCTTTGCCTCATGATATTTGGTCTAGCTTCAAGCCGACCGCTCTTTCTCGATCCTGTGATTCGGAATCCCTTTGTAGGTCAACTCTTAACCGTACGTAGCATGGCCATGCATTTTCGGATCCGATCACTCGAGGGGCCCAGAGATATCACTCTCAATCAGAGAGGGGCAAATCCCATCTTGATTGACCATGTCTCATAGCATGCTTCTTGACAAACCCGAAAGCTACCTTTATAACTACCATGTTACGGCGTAGCGTTTGATAGCCCCTAAGTAGGTTGATCCACATCTAGAATACATGCGACAATCTCAGGTCTAAGGACAAAGCGTATATGTTGTTTAAACAAAGAACTACTTCTAGTGTTGGGTCAGTCCTAGCACATGTCTCCACAGGTGTCCACACTATTAGTTCAAAATCTCTATGTCCATGACTTGTGAAACATAGTCATCAACTAATACATGTGCTAGTCTAATATTCATGTGTGTCCTCACATGAACTCCGACTAGGGATAACTTTAGAATAACCATACAAGTAAAGAGTTTCACATACAATTCACATAATTGCAAATCAATTCAAGTAGCCTTTAATGGATATTCAATGAACACAATATACAAATCATGGATACAAATGGAATATCATCATCTCTATGATTGCCTCTAGGGCATACCTCCAACAGTCTCCCACTTGCACTAGAGTCAATCTAGAAGGTACCTAATACCCATAGCTCTTACATGCGCATCATGTTTAGCCTGCGGGAGTGGTTTTGTCAACGGATCAGAAATGTTCAGATCCGTGTGTATTTTGCATATCTTGATCTCACCCCGGTTAACGAAGTCTCGAATGAGATGAAATCGCCGCATTACGTGTTTGTTCTTCTGGTGGTTCCTTGGCTCCTTTGCTTGCGCAATTGCCCCATTATTATCACAGTAGAGATTCAATGGGCTGGACGCATTCGGGAACACACCAAGCTCAATGAGGAAATTCCTTATCCAAACACCTTCCTTCGCAGCTTCCGAAGCCGCGATGTACTCGGCTTCTGTCGTGGAATCGTCCACCGACTCCTGCATGGAACTCTTCCAACTAACAGCACCACCATTTAGCGTGAACACAAACCCTGATTGTGACTTTGAATCATCTCTGTCGGTTTGGAAACTAGCATCGGTGTAACCTGTTACAACGAGCTCCTCCTCACCTCCATAGACGAGGAACATATCTTTAGTCCTTCTCAAGTACTTAAGAATGTTTTTCACCGCTGTCCAGTGACTCTCACCTGGATCAGATTGGTGTCTGCTTGTCATACTTAGCGCATATGAAACATCTGGGTGAGTACTTATCATTGCATACATGATAGATCCAATAGCCGAGGCATATGGCACTCTACTCATGCGATCCCGCTCATCAGCAGTCGAAGGACACTGAGTCTTGCTGAGATGTATGCCATGTGACATAGGCAAGAACCCTTTCTTTGCCTCTTCCATGCTGAACCGCTTCAACACTTTGTCAATGTAAGTATCTTGGCTTAAACTTATAAGCCTTCTCGATCTATCTCTGTAGATCTTAATGCCCAGAATATATGCCGCTTCCCCTAAGTCCTTCATCGAAAAACTATTTTTCAGTGAATTCTTTACGGACTCAAGCATAGGAATGTTATTTCCAATCAGTAATATGTCATCCACATATAAGATTAGAAATATTACAGAGCTCCCACTAACCTTCTTGTAAACACAAGACTCTTCTTCGTTCTTGGTGAAGTCAAACCCTTTGACCACTTCATCAAAACGAATGTTCCAACTCCTAGATGCTTGCTTCAATCCATAAATGGATCTCTGAAGCTTGCATACCTTTCCAGCATTTTTCGGATCGACAAAACCCTCGGGCTGTATCATATACACATCCTCAGCTTGGTTTCCATTCAGGAAAGCTGTCTTGACATCCATCTGCCATATCTCATAATCGAAATATGCAGCTATAGCTAGAATAATCCGAATAGACTTAAGCATCACTACGGGCGAGAAGGTCTCGTCGTAGTCAACTCCTTGAACTTATCGAAAACCTTTTGCGACAAGTCGTGCTTTATAGATGTGAACATTTCCATCCATGTCCTTTTTCTTCTTATAGATCCACTTGCACTCTATGGCTTTAACACCATCAGGCGGATCAACCAAGTTCCAAACTTGATTGTCTCCCATGGACTCTATTTCGGATTGCATGACACTCTGCCATTTTTCGGAGTCTGGGTCCAGCATTGCTTCTGCATATGTCGCAGGCTCATCATTGTCCAACAATAATATTTCCCGCATTTCGCGGAGCCTTGCCGACCTTCGTGGTTGTGGCGGTGCTTCTCTTGCCATGGGTATCTCAACTTGTTCTGCTACGTTAGCATCACTCATTGATTCTTGCCCGATCGGCTCATCTTGAACTTCTTCAAGATGCACTGTCTTTCCACTATTTTCTCCTTTGAGAAACTCTTTCTCTAGGAAAACCCCGTTCCGAGCGACAAACACTTTGCCCTCCGACCGGTTGTAGAAATAATATCCCAAAGTTTCCTTTGGATATCCCACGAAAATGCACTTATCCGACTTGGGTGTGATCTTGTCCGACTGAAGTCGCTTGACAAACACTTCACATCCCCAAATCTTTAGAAAAGACAAACTGGGAACCTTTCCCGTCCACATCTCATATGGTGTCTTAACTACGGATTTAGATGGTACCCTATTAAGTGTGAAAGCTGCTGTTTCTAGAGCGTATCCCCAAAATGACAACGGTAGGTCCGACTGGCTCATCATTGATCGAACCATGTCTAACAAAGTTCGATTACGTCGCTCGGATACACCGTTTCTCTGAGGTGTTCCAGGTGGCGTAAGTTGGGGAACAATTCCACAACTCTTTAGATGATTGCTAAACTCGTGGCTCAAATACTCGCCTCCACGATCAGATCGTAAGGCCTTAATTTTCTTGCCACGCTGATTTTCAACTTCATTCTGAAATTCCTTGAACTTTTCAAAGGTTTCAGACTTGTGCCTCATCAAGTAGACATAGCCATATCTACTAAAATCATCAGTGAAAGTTATGAAGTATTGGAATACTCCTCTAGCCGTCGTGCTCATTGGTCCGCATACATCACGATGTACGAGTTCCAACAAGTCTACTGCTCTCTCAGGAAATCCTGTGAAAGGCGTCTTGGTCATCTTGCCTAGCAAGCAAGCCTCACATGTCTCGTATGATTCAAAATCAAACGAAGTTAGAAGTCCATCAGAATGGAGCTTCTTCATGCGCTTTTCACTTATATGACCCAAACGACAATGCCACAAGTAGGTGGGACTCAAATCATTAGGCCGAGGCCTTTTAGCACTTACGTTACAGACAGGTGAACCATCAAGATTTAAAACAAATAATCCATTCACAATGGGTGCAAAAGCCATAAACATATCATTCTTAGAGATCACACAACCATTGTTTTCACTCGCAAATGAATAATCATCCTTCATCAAGCATGAAGGAGACAAAATGTTTCGACTTAAACTAGGAATGAAATAACAATTATTCAACTCCATAATAAATCCTGACGGGAGGTGGAGTTGCATCGTCCCGACGGTCAACGCAGCAACTCTTGCATTATTGCCCACGCGGAAATCAACTTCTCCTATTTCCACGCTTCTACTTCTTATCATTCCCTGCATCGAATTGCAAATATGAGCAACCGATCCGGTATCAAATACCCAAGAATTAATAATTGTATCAGCAAGAAAAATATTGTCTATAACATTAACAACAAGCGTACCTGAGGTAGAAGTACTCTTACTTCCGTCATTCTTCAACGAAGCTAGGTACTGCTTGCAGTTTCTCTTCCAGTGACCAAGTTCATGACAGTAAAAGCACTCTTTATCTGGAGCAGGTCCAGGTCCAGCTTTAACCTTGGGCGCTGGGTTTGGCTTGGACGTTCCAGCCTTGCCCTTCTTCTTCCAAGAATTGCCCTTCTTCTTAAAGCTAGGCTTGTTCTGTATAGCCATCACATGGCTGGTACTAGCGCTTTTCTTGATGTCAGCTTCTGCTGTTTTAAGCATGCCACACAGCTCATTCAGACCCTTCTCCGTCCCATGCATATGGTAGTTCGAGATGAAGTTCCCATAGCTAGGCGGAAGAGACGAAAGAATGAAATCGGTGGCCAACTCTTGGCCCAGTGGGAAGCCCTCCAACCGTTGAGTGTAACCAACCATCTTGATTACGTGTGGTCCTACTGCTGCGCCTTCTGCTAGCTTGCTCTCTACAAAGGCCTTAGACACATTGAACCTTTCAGTCCTGGCCTGTGTTTGGAACATGTCTCTAAGCGCCACGATCATATCGTGCGCCTCATAGTTTGTTTCGAACTGCATCTGCAGCTCGGGTTCCATGCAAGCAAGCATAAGGCAGCTTACTTCGAGGTTAGCATCACATGCTTTCTTGTAAGCATTCTTAGCAGCAGCAGGTGCATCATCAGCAGGTTCTTCTGGTAGTGGGTTGTCTAGAACATCTTCCTTTTTCTCAACCCTGAGAACAATTCTCAGGTTACGGATCCAATCCGAGTAATTTGTTCCATTCAACTTGTCCTTCTCAAGGACCGAACGCAAAGCAAACGGTGTAGTGCTGCTAGGTGCCATTTAATCTACAACAAAGTAATGCAAAATACACTAAGACAAACGTATCCATGATAGAGTAAATCATATTAAACTATTTTAACAGAATCTACTCCCACTAAAATCAATATCCCTCTATTGAAACTTAGTGATTCAGGATCCACAACTAACAAGTCTACTAGTGAGCTTTAGCATCATCGCTAGCAAACGAGGTAGATCGGTAAGCAACTTTTGCTAATCATATCACATATGACTCCTATTGTTGGGTGACATCTCTATGTCTCGGCGCCCAACCTTTATGCCCCAAGGTCCTTAACCGTTAAGATAACCTTGTTAAGCAAACCAACCCTTATGCGTGTAAGTGTCCGACACAAACCCGTCTAGTCAAGGAAAACTAGTGGCACCCTAATTTCATAGACCCACCACTAATTGTACAAGACATGGGACGGTGCAAGTTTTAGTTGGGAGGGCATACTAACTTAAACTTTGTGAGGGATCGTTCTACTTCTAACATCACAGCATGCAGAAAGTAAAACATAAACAGAATAGCATTCACACAGTTGTGACACAGTATGGCCCGTTTTCATATGGCGATCTTCATCTTCATAGAATCTGTTCACCATGGTGATCTCCATCTCCATGTTCCATGTGCGCCATCCTTCTGGTGATGAGTCCTCCAAGAACTAGAACATGCTATTACACCTAATAGCTAGTAAGGAAGCTAGTAATGAAGATTACATAGTTGCTTGGATCATCACAGATTGGTACGCAGACCATTAAATACATTAAGGTGACAACACTTATGGCTCCTGCCGTGTTGCCGTACGCGCGACACGCAGGTCACAAATGAGTTACACACATGCATCACATACACAAAGGGGCCATACTGATCACAAGATACATACATCCTGCAAAACAGAGTTAGGCGTTCTAACATTCCAAACTTCAGAGGCCCGAAACTCCATCTTAGAGGCCGAATTTGGGAAATCTAATTTCGTCGAAACCGAGATCGTACCAAAAAGTTACGGCTGTTTTACCGAAGCATACGCATACGGCAAAAATCCCGACCCCGGCAGTAGATCTCATCTACTACTATTGCACATCTAATGCGCCTGGCGTATGACCCTAGATTTCGATTTGACCAATCATATTGATCTTCGCTCACTGCAACTGGATTTACGTGTATCACTTAACTCTGATGGCGGAAACCGACCGGTAGGAGTATGTCGTTACACTACCATTGCAGCAAGGGCACGAAACCAGGACATAGATCAAATGGAAAACTCGCATATCTCCATATGCACACATCCCGAATGCAAAACTAAGCAGCTACGGCTCTGATACCACTGTTGGGATACGAGGTAGGCTACACTAGCGTAAATCAAAATTTCTCCCGCGTAAAACCAGGAAGAACTGCCGTATAAGGATCACGGGATTACCACTCGACGCACTACTGGTGCGAAAGATGTAGATATGCGTCGATGCAGTGAAGACAATCACGTAGTCGTACGTAGTCGATCAACGTAGTCGTACGTAGTCGATCAACGTCAAAGTCCAGCAGCTCGTCCACGTGCAGCAAGATCGCCTCCCGTGCCGCGGCTCGTCGTCGGCTAGTCGTGGCTCGTCGGCGGCTCGTCGGCGGCTCGTCCAAGTGCTGCAGGCGCAACACCTCCAAGGTATCCACACGTGCAGGGAGGAAGTGTCGCAAGCCGGACTGCTAGATCCGCGAGTTGCAATAGGCAAGGGCATGGGAGGCGCGGCAGGTGTGTTTCGCCAAAAAGGTGTAAACCCTAGGGCGCCCCCACCCCTCTATTTATAGAGGTTCCTGACGGGCCTCTGGGTCCGAGGCCCATTAGTACTTCTAAACCTAATCCAACTCGGATCAGATCCGAATTGGGCTTCCAGCCCCTTAAGTGTGTGACCCTATGGGTTCGGATACGTATAGACATGGCCCGAGTACTCCTACTCGGCCCAATAGTCGGTAGCGGCCTCTAGCAAGACGTGCCAACTCCTATACGCACATGAAGATCATATCAGACGAACCATCACAACATAATATACATGCTATTCCCTTTGCCTCACGATATTTGGTCTAGCTTCAAGCCGACCGCTCTTTCTCGATCCTGTGATTCGGAATCCCTTTGTAGGTCAACTCTTAACCGTACGTAGCATGGCCATGCATTTTCGGATCCGATCACTCGAGGGGCCCAGAGATATCACTCTCAATCAGAGAGGGGCAAATCCCATCTTGATTGACCATGTCTCATAGCATGCTTCTTGACAAACCCGAAAGCTACCTTTATAACTACCCTGTTACGGCGTAGCGTTTGATAGCCCCTAAGTAGGTCGATCCACATCTAGAATACATGCGACAATCTCAGGTCTAAGGACAAAGCGTATATGTTGTTTAAAGAGAGAACTACTTCTCGTGTTGGGTCAGTCCTAGCACATGTCTCCACATGTGTCCACACTATTAGTTCAACATCTCTATGTCCATGACTTGTGAAACATAGTCATCAACTAATACATGTGCTAGTCTAATATTCATGTGTGTCCTCACATGAACTCCGACTAGGGACAACTTTAGAATAACCATACAAGTAAAGAGTTTCACATACAATTCACATAATTGCAAATCAATTCAAGTAGCCTTTAATGGATATTCAATGAACACAATATACAAATCATGGATACAAATGGAATATCATCATCTCTATGATTGCCTCTAGGGCATACCTCCAACAGTGAAAGGTCGAGCTGGACCCACAACGAGCTTTAATTCTGGACTCACCGTGTGTCGCCCGCTTCGCATGCCGCGCTGCCCGGCCGCTTCGCATGCCGCGCCGTTCCTCACTCATTTCTCACCGTGTGTCGCAGGCCGAGCCCGCCCGCTCTCTCTCTCTCTCTCAAGAAGGATGGGACGCGTGATTACTGAGTCAATCAGATCCGATCGACCGACTCTTGTTTGCATGGTGCCGGATTTCAAGCTTGCTTTTGCAGTGTTGACAGACACGCAGAACCCATGTATTACCTCACAAAATTGGGATGCACGGCTAGTTAAAAATATACGATTGCAAAGTTAGCTTCTAAACATAGCCCCACGACTCCAACTCAAGCCTGCGTGCCACCCTCGCCGCTGATGTGGTGCATGCGTGGCGAGGACACCGCGATGGTCTACACATCAAGCCCAGCCCACCACTCAGTTGTGCTGATGTCATGAGACAAGACAGGCTAAGTGGATGTCGCCTCTTGTAATCCGTAGCACTTCAAGCTTTCGTCAGGAGACAAGACAGGGGCTGCACGCCTGCTTCAACTAGGAGGGGCTGCACGATAGCCACATACGGAGTAAGCAACATGAAAATGAAATTCTGTTTGAAACTACCTACACAATGCAAAATTTCATGGTGTAGTTTCATATGCATTAGTACATGCAAGCTAAGACACAAACTGTGTTGGTAACTGTACATACATGGTTTCATCTAGATGAAAATTTTATGGTGTAGTTTCATATGCATTAGTCTATCCCTTGTTCTCGACCTTAAGTGCTTATGCTTGTTTTTCTACTAGAAGATAATTCCATCTTGGAGAGTCAAGTATCTAAAGTTTGACCAAATTGTAAGTCATTCCAAGAATCTTGGAGAGTCAAGTATCTCTACTTTGACCAAATTATAAGTCATTCCAAGAAACTTGGAGTTTCAAAGTACCAAATTGTAAGTCATTCCAAGAATATTGGAGAGTCAAGTATCTCAACTTTATGGTGTCAACTTAGTTTCATTAGATTGTTCATCTCTATTCCACACTAATTGATATATACTTTCCAATGCAATCTTAATGCTTTCTCTCTCACTAAGGGATATGCCTTATGTTTATTGGCTTCACAGGCATTGGCTTCATCGGTGAAGCCGTTTTATTTGGATGAGCCATGCCAAAGGGGAGCTTATTGTGTGCCACGTGAATATATACATGTACAGATGAAGCAATGTGCATAGTGATTTCAATATTGAACACATTGCTAAAATATTGAGTTTTGAGGCAAGTGCTCCTTGAACATTAACTTTTGAGCCTACATGTTTTTATCACATTAATGTCACCTGTATTTACTAGATGCCTAATTTTTATGAAAATCCTATATACTTGAAAACCCATAGAGGTTACCCATGATGGGTAGTTCTATGCTTAGCATGCCCAATGTGGGTTGGCTAAGTTTTACATTAATCTTGACTAATGGAACTGCGGTGGAACCGCCCTATTAAATAGTGATTAACTCTAATGGCAATCATTTGAACACATCAGGCACATTTATTTCACCATTTAACTTGACAGTACGCATCAAACCAATAAACCGATCAAAACCCACCAGTAAGTCTCACGCGATGGTGAGCGCAGATAGTACAAACATTATAGAGTTTTACATGAATTAAGATACAACACAAAGTGCGCACAATTAAGTTTTACAACCCGAGTTCAAATACAAAAATAGTTCATAGTTTAACTAAAATTGAAATTATAGTCTTGAAGGAAATTAAAAGAGCGACAACTATGATACAAGAGCTAAAGCGAAGGACTCTAAACTTCAGCCCACAGTGTGAAATCCAAGATCAACAAGTGATCAAGCGTCGAGATCAGCAACAACTCAAACTAGATCAAGCTTCCTGAAATAAATTAAGCAACAAACCTTGAGTATACTAATACTCAGCAACGCTTACCCGACTATGGTATATACTTAGCTGACTCCTAGTATGCAAGGCTTTTTGGTTACTGGGTTTGTTTTGCCAAAGAGCGACTAAAAGTGAGTCCTTGCTTTCAATATTTTAGGCAAGTTTTAAATGACATCAACTATTCTCTAGATTTGCATAATCACAACATTTCAGTGTAGAAAAACAATTGATTAAATAAGCAACAATAATAACCATCATCATATTCCACTTTCTCATCCACATGTACAATGTGACTCAGAGGTCAGAATTCTCTTATCCGAGAGGTACGGCGAATCGATTGTATTTCATCCCTTGCAAGGTATACCTAATCACACGACATATACCGTCAGACGGGCTGCTGCCCCGTCGGCACATGGCAACGGTCCCCTTCACGAACGCTAGCATTTGAACTGCCCCATAGCTCCTCAAGTACTAGTCCCCACCAATACCTTCATAGGGTCAACCATGAGTTTCAAGAATCCACCGGTACCTCGTAGGGCCAGCCATGGATTCCAGTCTAGTCTTGATCAGAGGTATAATTGTTGATGGTCGTTAAGTACCAAATATGATCATCAATATTCTCAAGAATAAAGGAGGAATGGCATTTCTTACACGCATATTTGGTTTCGAATAATGCAGTTCCACTTCTCCTTGGAGATTATTTGAGTGCAGGTGAAATAACACAAAAGGATGGAGAAAGCACACTCCCATGGCGAAGAAACACAACTCTGACCAATGAGAGATCACCACGGGGGCAGCACACGGATCCATGGGCCCACAATCCACAGCAAACCACCTTATCAAGGCGCGTAGCACCCACAACAATCATTAGCACCCACATGGCAGTCTACTAGACGAATGCGGTTGCTAGTGGGGCCAAGGGTGGGTCGACCAAACTAGGGGTTCGGCCAAACCGCCTCTGGCTCCTCTTGTCCCCAACTGACACGTGGCAGCGGTTGACGGCTTTCCTACATCGGTTAATGGATATTCCCACGAATATTCCTCCTATAAACCACCTCTATGAGCCTATAAATAGAAGGGTAGGGGCTCCATTCTTACACACACCACAAGTTGAATCACTCCCTCCCTCTTAGTTTCCAATTTAGTGAAGTTAGGCTAGAGTAGCTCTACTTTAGGGTTCCTAGTCTTCTTGGAGTGTAGGGTATGGCTCTTGTATCTTATATTCCTAGGTTGACTTTATTCTATTCAAAGTATTCATCTTCTTTATATAGTGTTGTGCTTGGTTCTTATATGCATGAGTTAGTTATATACCCTTGCTATGTTGATGTGCTAGGTTTATATGCTCGTATGCTAGTCGTATACCCTTGCTATCGTAGTATAGGCTTATATATTCTCATGTATGCCTTGAGACCATGCTTCAGTACATACTTTGTGTGCGTATATACCTTGTATAGCTTAGTTGATCTATGCTACAGCATCGGTTTAGTGGCCATATTTATGGTGGCTTCAGCCATTGATACAATGGTCCGGTATGGTGGAGTGTTGTTAACAATGCAAGCATGTTTACTTGGATTGCTTAGTTTCATTGGATATGAGTTTACCCCACGGTCTGCTAGGGGTAGGCGGCAGGTGGTGATAGCCCTGTCCGTCCTTTGTAATCCCCTACGTTCGGGTACGCTGTAGGAGTTAATAAATTAGTACTAACTTTGCCGGGTGAAACCGGTACGGGTACTGTCTCCCCGTGTGTGCCTGGGTGCATAGGCCAGAGTCCTATACAATGTGTATGTATGTTATGCTTGTATGATCTGTGCAGTATATAGGAAGTACATATGAACCTAGAGCTAACTCTTAGTCCTTCTCCCTAGCTTAGTTATCTTGAGATGATTCTTGTGTGTGTCACACTACTTTATCTATCATTATCTTACCCTTGCCTTGAGTATTGACTCTATCCATCTATTCATATACTCCTGTGCATAGTAAACTCTTTTGACCTACCCGTCTTCCTTTAGGAAATACGGTACCCTTGGGAATACTCTTGGGCAAAATTCTACAACGGTATATCCATGCGCTTGTGGATTTATTCGTGATCGTTAAATATACCAACAATGATATCAAGATCAATCTACTTTCACACACGAAGGTACTAGGTTTACCGGTTTCGACTACCTCCTACTCCCGGCATGTGATTAGTACTGTTCAAACTCGATCAGCAGGGCTAGCAACGGTACGGTTCTCAAGTGACAGGAGCAAGGCTAACCAGCAGGGCCAGCAATGGTACGATCCTCAAGTGACACGAGAAGGCTAACCACCAATACAGATAACCATAAACATTCAACAGTTCCAAGCCTCGCCCGATCCCTCTCCAAGGTAACCAATTTCCATATTCCAATAGTAAAGATAAAGGCCCTATTCTCGCGAGCAATAGGAAATCACTCGACTTCTACCGACCCTACTTAGCATGGTAATACTAATGACCTACACATACTAGTATAATCAGGGGACCTAAGGATCATGCATCTATGGTTTCATACAACTCCTACAAAACGTAAATACACAATACTTAAGTAAAACATTGCATAGTTTTGCAAGTAAGGATTATGCTCCAGGACTTGCCTTCTCAACAAGAGAGTTAGTGACTAACTAGGCCTTGGGCCCTTCCGACCTTAGGCCAGGTCTTTGGTCTGCTCCTACTGCTGCGGCTCCTCAACAATTAACTCGTGCACCACGTCCCCTGCTATGATCTCACGGTTCAGTTTGTGCGGTCAGTAGAGGACGAGAGAGTCCGGAGGGTGGGTGTTGACCGTGAAGTAGGTGGCCAGCTTGGGGTGGCAATGGCGGGCGCAGGAGCTTCAATTCCTAGCCGCAATATTGACGGTGGGTGGTGCTGAGGGGTCTAGGGTGTAGCTGAGAGGGTTGCGGAAGTGTGGGCGTGAGGAATCAATGGGTGGTGGCGAATCGGGCTGGCGCTTGGAGCTTAGAGCGGTGGTGACAATGGCGGCCAGGAACAGGCGATTTCCGGCTGGCAGAGGCATGACCGGCGGTGTGAGGAGGCCGAGGAGTTGGCTAGTAAGGTGGAGAGGGCGCAGGCTCGGGCTATCAGGAGAAGGTGGCGCACGGCCGAGGGATTTTAGCTGGCAGTGAGGCACACGACACGGTTCTTGGCTCTTGCGGTGGAAGGAAAATAATGGAGAGGGAGAGGGCAGGGAGGAGCGTGAGGCTTTGAAGGCGAGGCATACGGGATTCGAGCAAAATCCCGAGCTTCCTGCTCGCTGGTTGGGGATGGCGCTGCCGTGGCCGAAGGCCAGCGGTTGCATGGCGTATGAGCTCTAGCACGGTCGGCCACTTGACCGGCCAGCCCAAGTTCATCCCCAGATTTTGGTTAAGTGCAAAACATGTTTGCACAGCTACCTTTGATTGTTTAGAACTCTAATTTTCAGCGCATAACTCATACCCAAGTTCTATACAAATATTGTAGTTTAGATCATTCCCTAAACCTTTAGTAAGGGTGAAAATTCAAGAGTACACTGGTTTAGAAACTACTCAAGCTTGAACTTTGAACAAACCTAGTTTTTCTCTAAAATTTCAGAGGTTCAAACATGATTTCTAGCCAATTTTGAATAGAGATTTGAAATCCAAATTATTGTCAAAACATACCAAACTTGTTCCGCATGTTAGTTTCTAGTATAGAACAACAAGTTCTAAAAAGAAAATTTTGAAAGTTCTTATGTAAAATTTGAAGAAATTCAATTAGCCTCGTGGCATGTTTGGGTTGAAATCAGGACTTTGAATTTTTTCAGGTGATGGCTGAAATAGTAGTTTGACTAGATTTTGACCAAAATTTTGAACATTTAAACAAAAATTTCATACAACCGCAACACACTTAGATGAAAATAAATAAATCATACTGCAGCTTTCATGTTGGTCAAAAGTTAGATGTTTGGAAAACTAATTTTTAAAGGTCGGTCAAACCTAGCAAAATTGAATTAAGCAACACTTAGATTTCTCACTCCCTCTCTCTAGAAATTGAAATGTTTGACTTGTGTCAACATGTAAACATGTTTATGATTTATATCTTGGTTTGTTTGACATTGTTAACTGTTTTTTAGCAGAAATATAATATTTTTCATGTTTCACCATTTTAATTAATATTAAATTTCTAATTAGCTTAATTCCTCCTTTAATTACTGTTTAAAAGGTAAAACACATCATTTGTGCAACAATGCTCTCAGGAATTTAAGCATACCATAATGCACAAACAAGTATATTTATGACCATGATTATGCAGATGATTAGTCCTTAGTTACTATGCTAACACTAGAGGTGTCAGGAACTATGCAACATATGGGCTTGGTAATCTTTTAGCAACCTGGAACCCTAGGTGGCTCGAGCAAGGATGAGAAGGTGGATAAACTATTTTTCTTGGAATGTGTTAGTCTTGCTCGAGCCAATTTTAAGGTTTGCTCTATGGAGCGATCACCCAGGACTTACTGGGCAATCATGAAAATTGGATGGGGGACGATCTTGGCTAAGCAAGTTGGGTAATATAGTGGCCAACGTTGAGCGGGTATGGGGGCATACAGCACCTCAAATAGAAATGCGCGGCTCAGTGTACCGTTGGTACGCCAATATAGGGCCTGAGGGTCAATGCACACTGGAGAACCAACAGAAGGTCTCGTAGTGTTTCCCGCCAACTCACCTCGGAAGTGTTTAAGGGTCTGTACAACCCGGCAATAAGGGAAATCATGACTCATGAGAAAAGTGTACAACCTCTATAAAGTGTAAAACTGTTATAACAGTCGTGCTCATGGTTAAGAGCGGTATGGACCCTCACATAGTTACCTAGTTTGAGTGGATCACAAAGTGGTTATGTGGTTTGGGAAGTTGGTTAAACTTAAGGTGGTTGTGGTTTGGGAAGCCTTAACTTTAATATCTCTCTAGGTGCTTAATTAAAACTTGACCAAATAAAATATGAGATTTGTAGTCCACTAAATAAAGTCACTCCTTGTTCAAGCCTTCATGCCATCCCTTTCCCTCCCACTTGCTAAGTGGCATAATAAGTCCACTTACGCTTGCTATAGACTTTGATAGGGTATGAACAAGAAGAAGAAACTGGATCATGAAGACCTAGAGATCTAGCCACGCGTACCCCCAGTCGACATTCCTATGGAAGATGAAGCCCTCCGCTGCGATTAGTCTACAATTGTGTAATCTTTTATTTTAGACCCTATGGTCATTTTGTATTTATTATACGCTTTCTAATGATATTATTATGATATTCACTGATGATGCCATTTTATGCATGGAAATTTGATCCTGGGCATGCATAAAGGGTGCGTTCGATTTTATCCTTAAAACCGGGCGTGACACTATCACACACATGATTCTACATAAGCACGAAAGCAACAAGATCAAGGACGGACAAGAAGAGCACAATGTCAGCTTCCATTGCAATCGGTGGGCACATTGGTTCGATTGATTACAACATACGTTCCATAATAATGTTTTTCTCACAATCTCACTATGCTCCTGATTGTTCTTTCACTGCAATGTTTGAGCTACACTTCATTTTTTCTATGAACAACACAAACTTCCATTTACCCATATGAATACATGTACACTAACCTTACCGTCATGAGTACATCCAAAAGGTTGAGCTGTCTAGTCTTGAGATTCATAAAGTCAGCACACAGACCTCGGCTCGACCTCAAATGACTTAAGCTAGACCTCAATTTCAGCTTGCTTTTTAATGAGCCAGCTCGAGAACCGGTCGCATGATATTCAATTGGCTCATTAGACTCGATAAATATAAAAATACCGTACTTATTTTTATTAATACAGTGGTATTATTATTATCTGATTCAAATAAACTTGCTATTCAACTAATAAATCAAATCTTGTATTAGTATAGTCCATTTTGAGCCTCCAAATGGTCCTACTATGCTAGTTTATTGACTTATAATATTTATTTTCATAATATCATCATTAACTATACTTTTAGATGATGTTCATAATCTTAAATTATCATATTTTTGTTAATATTACCTTTGGTCTTAACATAAATGTTGAATAATGCTTGACCGGCTCGAGCTTTTCAAATGAATTGAGTCAAACTTGATTTTTAGCTTATTACCCTTAACCAGCCGAGCTAGCTCATTATCAAATGGGTCATAACGAGCCGAGCTGGCTCATTAGCTACCCCTATTTATGGTGGTGCTAGGTTACGTTGCTATTTTTCGTACATTGATCTAGATATACTTACTAATGGATATTTTCGGAGGACTTTGTGAATGACAAATAGTTATTGGTTTTCTTTAGAGTTTTCTCGAAAAAGATAGCTTTTGAGTCCAATTTAGATATTTCGAGAATTATTGGCGTGGTTTCTGAATTCCCCCCTCCCCCCTCGCCGTGGCACACTAAAATCATCGGTGTAGCTTACATGTGGATCTAAGGCCACTTAATACTGTAAATTCAAAACGTTGGTGCGATGTGATAATTGTTGAGTTAAAGTATGGTGCCAGGTGCAACAGAGGGCTAAATCGTGGCGCAACGTGTTTCAGTATACGCGGTGTTTTATGCCATTCTTCACTTTTTTTTTTTTGAAACGTGGTAAACCGAGGCATGCGCGCCGCCATGAATATGGCCGGCCGGTGTGGTTCACGATCTCACGTGTGATCCGAATGTAAATGTGGCCGGGGCACCCTTACTCTAAGTAGACGACCAAATAACTGAACAGCAGATCACGGAGGATCACCATTGGCACCATGGATCACCATTGGCACCATGGATCACCATGCATGGCCTGGATCGCGATTGTGACACCACCTGATGGACTGGATGTGGCGATCGATCCGAGAGAATCGGCCAAGGCCCGGGCAACTGGCGCCTATCGGTCGCTCGCCAGTAACCGCGCATCTGCATGCCGCGGTGGACGCCGCGCGCAGCTATAAAACCTTACCCTGGACTGTTGGATCCCTCCTGCATCACCAATCCGTCGTTGAGCGAGTCTTCTCGTTTTTGGGAGGTGAGAGTGTGGCGGCGGGCGAGCGAGTGGGAGATCTCGAGAGAGGGAGAGGAGAAAGGATGTTCGTGGAGGGCTTCCGGGTGGAGAGCCCGCGGGTGCGGTACGGCGCCGGCGAGATCGAGTCGGAGTACCGCTACGACACCACCGAGGTCGTCCCGCCGGGGGATGGCGGCGCTGGATGGGTTGTGCGGCCCAAGTCCGTGACCTACAACTTCAAGACCAGCACCAGCGTCCCAAAGCTCGGGTACGTATACCAAAGTAACAAACCAGCCGATTACTTTCTTGTTTCTTGGGATGAGGATTGAGGATCAGAAATCAGATGAGAAGAGCATGATCAGAAAAAAATGCATCTAGTCATCATTTCCTTGTTTTTCCTCTCGGTTCGTTGATGATTCATTTCGTACGTCATTTCGAATGCAGAGTGATGCTCGTTGGATGGGGCGGCAACAATGGGACGACGCTCACGGCCGGAGTCATCGCCAACAGGGAGTAAGTTTCAGCAGCTCCATCGCCATCGTCATCTCTCGTCAGATCTGTGCAGTTGGGAGAGATGCATCCTTGATCCTTCCATCCATGACCTCGTGAAACATTTGCATTTCAACCGTCGATCCCTCGATAGCCTTCTCCGTGTTGTTTTATAACTGCGATGGTGTTTCTTTCAGGGGAATTTCGTGGGAGACCAAAGAGAAGGTTCACAAGGCCAACTACTTCGGCTCCCTGACGCAGGCTTCCACCATCAGAGTCGGCAGCCACAACGGGGAGGAGGTCTACGCGCCTTTCAAGAGCCTCGTGCCCATGGTGATGACCCTCTTCCTCAACTTCCTCCTACCTCACAATTAATAGCAACCAGTTTCAAGATCATGCATTTAGAACAAATTTGTAATCAATGTATTCTTATTCGAAGCAAATTAAATCAGAATCTTTACTAATCATGTGTATAAGATATAAGATATATCCATTTCTTTCTGGATTATGTGTAAGTAAGCAGCGCTGAAGATTTCTTTGTTGAACCCTGCAGGTTGACCCCAACTCTATCGTTTTCGGTGGTTGGGACATCAGCAACTTGAGCATGGCCGACGCCATGGCCAGGGCCAAGGTGCTGGACATCAACCTTCAGAAGCAGCTCAGGCCCTACATGCAGTCCATGGTGCCCCTCCCCGGAATATTCAACCCTGACTTTGTCGCTGCAAACCAAGGTGCCCGTGCTAACAATCTCATCCAGGGCACCAAGAAAGAGCAGGTGGAGCAGATCAAGAAGGACATCAGGTACATAGAGACAAACTTACAACACAGAATCAATTTCTCCCTCCTGATCAAAATTGTTATCATGAAGTTAATCGTGTGGCTCATGAACCAGGGAGTTCAAGGAAAAAAACAAGGTTGACAAGGTTGTCGTGCTGTGGACGGCAAACACCGAGAGGTATAGCAATGTAGTCACAGGCCTTAACGACACCATGGACAACCTCATGGCTTCCTTGGAGAAGAATGAGGCAGAGATCTCACCATCGACGCTGTATGCAATAGCCTGCGTCTCTGAGGGTGTACCCTTCGTCAATGGAAGCCCTCAGAACACTTTCGTACCCGGTGTGTAGCCCTGCTCTGCAGAAGTGTACATGTGTACTCAGTGCTCCAATTATTGGTCCGTGCTCACACTACTCTTCCCGTTTTGCACAGGGCTAATTGAGCTTGCCATCAAGAAGAACTCATTGATCGGTGGTGATGACTTCAAGAGCGGGCAGACCAAGATGAAGTCTGTATTGGTCGATTTCCTCGTCGGTGCTGGCATTAAGGTACCATCGCATTCTGCAACTTTGTTCCATGCATTGGATGTTGTAGAAGAACGGATAAGGAATTTTTTTTGTTTGTGTGACTGTAGCCCACCTCAATTGCCAGCTACAACCACCTAGGAAACAATGATGGCATGAACCTCTCTGCTCCACGAGTCTTCCGGTCCAAGGAGATCTCCAAGAGCAGCGTGGTCGACGACATGGTCGCCAGCAATCCCATCCTATACAGTCCCGGGGAACACCCTGATCACGTCATAGTGATCAAGGTCAGTCAGACAAGTTGTTTATGACTTTGTTCAGAGTTATCCATAGTTTACATTTGGTTGTTACTCATTTTTTCTCTCTTTTGCAGTACATCCCCTATGTGGGAGACAGCAAGAGGGCTATGGACGAATACACCTCTGAGATCTTCATGGGCGGAAAGAACACCATCGTGCTGCACAACACCTGTGAGGATTCGCTCCTCGCAGCACCCATCATCCTTGACCTGGTGCTCCTGGCTGAGCTCAGCACACGGATTCAGCTCAAAGCCGAAGGGCAGGTAACAGATGATGAACTGAATTAGTCTCGTGCCTCGTGCATGGCATCTCTGTTGCACTACCTGATTGTGAAGAAACACCGTTAATTATTTTGTCCCCTCTTTGTGCAGGACAAGTTCCATTCCTTCCATCCTGTGGCTACCATTTTGAGCTATCTCAGCAAGGCTCCTCTTGTAAGATTTTTCATTTTGTTTGTCATTGTTACAATCTTCTGCCATCATGTTGTAGTGGTCTATCATATCAGTATCACAAATTTAGGATTTAAATAACATGATTATTTTTGTTATCTATTAAAATGTATTTTCAAATGGTTTATTATGGGATCGAAGAATCTTCTAAGGCATAGTAAATTGTGAGAATGTAGGGGATGGTAGTTCGCAACTTCACTATTACCATTAGGACTGACCAGCTTATACTAAGCAGTTAGATTGCACAGAAGGATTTGTATTGTCCAATGTGAGTTCATAAATTTGATTAAAAAGGTTGGTTTCTTAAATAGGTACCCCCAGGCACACCAGTGGTGAATGCACTGGCCAAGCAGAGAGCCATGCTGGAGAACATCCTGCGGGCCTGCGTAGGCCTCGCCCCCGAGAACAACATGATCCTTGAGCACAAATAAAGAGTTCCACATTCACGGATGACGACAAGAAGAGATAGAAGGGAAGGCATGGATCAAGCGAAGGTGTGGGAATAAGTCGCCTCCTCCAAACCCGAAGAAGAAATAACAGGAGGCCATAGGAAGGAAAAGGGCCATGGAGGAAGATCAAACATGGATGATATCAGATGGATCCTCTTTGAAGGCTTTCTTTTCCTTTTTCAGATTTGGCTCATTTTCGGTACTCATGAGACTAGATTGTGTATTGGATCTCTGCTGTGCGCGGCATGAAGCCTTTATTTACTTGGTGTGTGATAAGAGCTGTTAGAAATGTCCAGTCTAATTTTCAGAAAATCAAAACTCTTAGTTGCTTTATATGCTGATTGCTGGATGATGAACTCATTTTGCTGGTTTGTATGCAGGAATTTTGCTTTTCTTTCAGTATGCAGTAGGTCTCTTAAAACTTTCTTGATTGACACAAATAAGGGTTGGTACAGTGGTAGATCTGTGAAAAAATTTATATCCCAGAGAAAACTGCAGTTCTGTATTTATCTCTGCATGTTACCCAACATCAGCACAAGGCTCAGGAGTTCGCTTGTAGTTTCAAGATTCATGCTGCCATACTGATATTAGTAGTTTGTTAAGAATTCCTTGTAATAAGCTTGCAGCATTAGTCTGTCCATCGGCAAAACTCTCATATGATTGCCAGTGCTACGAAAGTATATAAGTTTTACTTGACTTCGCAAGTTTCAACCACTGTTCACGAATGTCCAGTTCCTATCCACAGATGACATTGGATTACAGCTCAACGAGGAGCACCAGGCTACATCTAAATGGTGCTATTCCGATAGCATAACAATGTAAGGGCAACAGGGGGAGCTTTGCTCTGTTGGCCGTTGGCTATTGCTGATCAAGCATGATGTATGTTGCTCATGTTTACATCTTGATCTTGTTCACCTTTTGGGAAACCACCACGCACAGCTTAACTTCTACTCCCTCCGTTCCAAATTGTAAGTGCATAACAAAAATGCACATAGAAATGCCAAAACGACCTACAATTTGGGACAGAGGAGTAGTTTGCTGAAGGGTGGCTCGCTTGCAGTACAGCTTCAACATAACTGAGAGCTTTGGTTCTCTGCATCAGTCAGTCTTGTATAACTTGAATTTCAGAAGTCCGGACAATTGATACAACCACAGCTATGTCATCCAGCTTGCCCCCACTGAAGCCAAGGTACCCGACTGAGAGAGCAGCATCTGAAAATGGGCTTCTCCCTGCTCCCGACCTACCCACTTCCTGGGCCTTCGCAGCCAAGTGCTCCGCGATCTCCTGCAAATGTAACAAAAATATGTACTTAGTCTTTTTGTTTCCCATAGAGCACTTTTTTTATTTAGAATGATATTGATTCTGACCGCTGGTTTTAGATCCGCCTGTAACGATTTAGAGATTATTGCAGCTACTTCATGCTCATAGACATTATCGAAAAGGCCATCTGTTGCTGTCACAATCGCATCTCCTTCCTCTAGATCAATAGTATAATTCTGAAATTAGAGTGAAAATTAGCCCAAATGTTAATGTTAGCATGTTATGGAATACAGCTTTTCATGTTAAATTGTTTGCACCTGTACGAGTTTCAAGGGGTCATCTCCCTTCTCAATTTGTAGTGGGAAATTGAAACCATAAACCATAGGTTTTGATTTCTCATAAACTTCTCCATTTCTTATTACCAAAAACCCAGAGTCTCCTATATTTGATGCTTGAAGGACCTGTAACATTGACAGGTGCAATAAACAATAAGAAAATGGCCAATGAAGAAACAGAAAAGTGTTGATCAAAAGACCAGACCTGGCCATCAAAGTGAGCAACTAATACAGTGGAAGAACCAGGAGAATGTGCTTCATCTGCTGCCTTGGAAAGGATTTGCTCCGGTCCAAGATCTAAGGCCCCTTGATTCTCAGTTATGAATTTTTTACAACCATCCATTAGTTCTCTTGCATAAAGCCCTGCATTGATTCCTGAGCCCAGAATTTACATCAGCACTGGCTGTGGTTTTCCCATGAACTATTATAATACACTTAAAATTCAGCTAGCGGTGGCACAACATGTGAGCTCAATATGATGACAGAGCCAAGGCCTTCACAACGTGTAGCTTTACTACTGATGCTTGAAACATCATGTCATTGGAGATGCCAGTTTCACTTCTAACACGAATGTGCGGCATCAGTCTCTTCCTATAGCTGGGACCCAAAATAGAACTAAAAATCTTAAACTCATCTCCTCTCTATTTCCTTCCAAATGCCTGTAACACATTTTCAATAAGCAAGCACCAGCGCATGTTCTAGCCCCAAAGCCAAGAAAATTTTATCAGGCATCGGTTGCCGCAGTATTTGAGCACCAGTAGAAATGATGCCTAAAACCAAAAAAGTTGCTTTAAAGCATTGGTTCAACAGTACACTGTGGAGGGCCTAAGAATACAGTTATCTGGCAACCAAATTCTTCTGAGTTTTGCCAACACAACAACTGATATGAACACTATCGATGAAATTATCTGCCGTGTATCTCATGTGGAGACTGTGGTGGGCTCCTTGCCTAGACATTTCAAATAATATTTTCTCCTAAATAAAACAGCTTTAACACTTCCAATTTCTTATTTAATCAATAGAAGTACGCTTACAATCTTTTAATACAATTTGATAGTTTTGTGGCTGGGAGTAGGTGAAATGTGTGCAGTTGTAGAGATAGAGAAATCACCCAGCTCCTGTCGTTTTCAACTTTTTGTATGTCAACTTGTTAGTCTACATGCTTATCTACATCTCGTTGGGGCCATGCTGTACCTCAACCAGTCAAATCTTCCGAATTATTTATGAGGGAGTAGTATATTGCTGTACATTTAATCTCTTTAATGGGTACATTCGTCATGCCATTTGGATCAAGACATGAAAACTGAAAATCAAAGGTAATTATACCATCATCCTTCAGTTCAATGGTCAGGCCTTGTCATTTCTGGTCCTGTCATTGTCATGTATTTTATGGCAATAGATTTAGTTTACTTCCCATTCAACTAGCTGAAAGAAATTACAGAATTAAATGCAACGAAGCTTAATATGGTTCTCACTAGGCTTTTGTATGTGCTTTACATAAAAAATAAAGAATTTTTAATTCATAGAATCTTGACCTCATAAAATTTCCTAGCAGGCTGGAAGAAAAAATCAGCCATGGGAATATGCCATCTGATGGTTTTGTCTTAAAGAAGTGTACCGAACCCTGGCTAGCTAGGAAACTCGCAGAAACAAGTTCTCACTTCTCAGGGAGGTCACATTCTGTGAGCACATGGGACGAAGCTTGTGTTGGTGGTCTCCTTGATGTGAAAAAAAGGTTCCAAAATATGCCCAAGCCCAATATAGAACATGTGGGGTGCACAACAATCCTGCTGTAATGCTCATTCCTACAATCCAAGTTTCTTCATACTAAGTAAAATTGCTTTCTATCCTTCAAAACAATTATTAATTCACTGATTTTCTCTGAGGTCGGTACTATTTTATTCCTCCATCCAGTATCCACAGAACATTGAATATCAAGCATTCATTAAAATTTCAGTCAGTGTTCTACTATTTGTTCTCCAACTAACAACGTCCCCTCATAAATTTAGCTCCACACCTCTATTCGTTCTCTAAAGAACAAGCACTGAGTGAGTTTGCCTGGAAATGAACTGCTTTTTAAACATGTGTATGTAGCTACATACTACGGATAGAAATGTAGTGACAAAACTTGGCATCAGAAGGCTGGGCATAGTTCATAAGGCTGAAATAGAAAAATCAGAGAACCAAAAAATCTTGTGCTTTTACCTTCAAATGACCACTGGCCAACTCCATCTGCTACACCAAACCAGCCATTGCCTGCAATAAAATATGCATCTTCTCCGCCTGTAGCTACCTGGAAATAGTTAGACAAGTATCATAACTGAAGCATCAGGGGAAGTATGGATTCATTTTAAGATGAATATTTGCAGCCTAGGTGAGTATGTCATAGAAAAGATGAAGTTCATGGAACTTTGGAGCAGTAGTTAGTTATTTAACTAACCAAGATAGTTATCAAGATCTTGAAAGTAATATTGCTTTCAATCCTTCGGTGAGATGCGACAAATGCATATTTAGCAAAAGAGAATACAAAGAAGTTATTACCTTAGAAGGATGAGGCAGGATTGCAGCACCTGACGACAACACAAGTTCTGATTGGGCTATTTCAACCATCCTAGAAGTAAATTAAAACATTAAAAAATGATATTGTAGTTCTGAATTACAAGCGCACAGGCTTTTACCACAAGCATAAAGTCAGGAAAAGCTGTAAGACAGGCTTGCATGACAGACATAACTCAATGAAGAGGAAACTTATGCCATATATAGCTTTAACACCAACAGAACCCATTGCAGCATAAGCTATTACTGACCACTTTATGGTCTGAAACACTTGAAATCAAAGTAAGAAACAAAGTAATACCTATCAGAATCCTTCACCTCTGAAGTGTCTTTTTTCCAATCCACCTCCTTGCTATTTCGTTCCTGTAGGATGAAAACGAGCATGTTAACCCAGACAAACATATATCCAAAATTCCAATCCAATAACACCAACAGATATCCTACAATACCATAACTGCACAAGATTTCTGCCCACTAGGCACATAATGTTCACGACAGTTTTCTCATTTTGCACCGAAAGTTCAGACCATAGTGCTTAAAGGATACGTATGCAGCACCTGATATAAAGACTATGTCGTTTAGTTAAGGTGCGGTCCCTTGCAAGCTACAAGATATGGTTACAATGCAATGAATCAAACAAAAATATCACGACAGCAACACATGATATAAAACATGGCCGAGAATGTGAACAGAAGGGGAAAGGGACAGTTTAACAGCTAATTCCGCCAAAAATCAAATAAAGATACAGCTGCCAGTGAACTTTAGAAATATGAAAAGAAAAACGGGGAGTATGTGACAAAAGGTGGATGCATGTGTTCACGATTTTGGCAAGCATACAGTTAGTACTCAACATATCCTACACGTTATGCAACTACTAAGTTTGCACTTCATCACAAACATGAACCAAAGGAGCAATCCTCACCAAATTGAACTCTACACTTCACTGAATGAACTGCCAATACTAGAAGAAACTAACCATCATCTAGTCAGCACATAATCATTTTTCTGCAATTGCTTAAAACTCTTCCAGAAATTTAACACCTTCGTTTAATTTGGTGAATGGTGAATTGGATGCATTCTTGATAAGCAAACAAGATTGCTCATCTCATCTGAATTGGAAAGATTCGCGTAAGCACACAGTTGCGTACCACTATTGGTAGGGGGACCCCGAACTCCGCTCCCTGCTCGTCGCCGCTGGAGCCGCTGGACTCCGTCTCAACGTCGGTGTCAAAATCCTGCACGGTGGAGCCTTCTGACGCGGCCTCGGATTCCTCCAAACCGGCCGTCCCCGCCGCCTCCTCGCGCTGCTCCAAACCCGTCCCTGTCGTCTTCACGACAGCACCACTCGTCGGAACGCCTGCCCCAACTGCGACGCCGTCGCCCTCGGTCTCATACTCAGATTCGGCAGCGGTAATCACCTCCGCGGAGGCCAGTCTGGCCTCTGCCTCCTCAACGCCAGCATTGGAACCCGCCACCTGTTCCGGCGCCTCCTCACCCGCGGCGGAGGCGGCACCGGTTTGCGCGCCTGCGTCAGGAGGCGGAGGTGCCGGTGAAACCTCCGCTGCAGCGTTCGGGCGCGGATGCTCGACCGCAGCCGGGGCGCCCAATCCCGCGCCGGTGACCGCCTGCTCAGAGTCAGGCTCCGGTTCGGTCTCGCCGCCGCTGCTCACAGCGTCCGAGTCAGGGAAGACTCTGGAGTCGGGGCTGGTCTCTGCGGCCTCTCCCGGACCACGGCTCGCCGGCTCCGCCTCCGCCTCCGGCTCCAGCACGTCGGGCTTTGGTTGGCCGAAGCGGAAGACGATGCTCCCGTCCGCCAGCTCTGCGCGCGAAGATAGCACAACACAGCCGAATTAGCGACCGAGACGAAGGGGAAGGGAGGGAAGGCGTCTAGCACTTACCGGTGGTGGAGTGGAGTTCGGGAACCGCTCGGCGCGGGGACGGGGCCGCCGCGGCGGCGGAGGTGGCGTGCGCGCGGCGGCGCGCGGGGAGTGGCAGTGGCGGCGGCGGTGGGGGCTTCGGTGACAGCTTGCCGGGGCGCAGGTCCAGGAGCCCCGCCGCCAGCGGCAGCTCCGCCATGGCTCACCTCGAGTCCTCGCTTTCCTCTCGCTAGAGAGAGAGAGAGAGATTTGAATTGAACTGTGAGCGAGGTGGAGAGGAGGGGACGGGGGAGAGGAGGTTGTGACTCCGGAGCTTCCTTCCGCTGTGGAATGGAAAGGAATGGATTATAGCTTCACGAGGCAGCAGTAGCCTCTGCCCCCCACGAGTTCTTGGCTGGACGGTGCGGGTCGCTGGTGGGTGGGCCCAATGCTCCGTGCGGAGCTCAGGCGGGCCCAATGCTCCGTGCGGAGCTCAGGCGGGCCCCACGGTTTTGATTGCGGTAGTTAACGGTGCAATGAAGGGTCATTATATTACTCCTCAGTCCACAACAAGAAGGTCCTTGTTTTTCACATCTCCCTCGCCCGTGTCAATGTTTTGCTTTTAGGGCGTGCTTAATCCTCGACTAAAGTTTAGCACTTATCATATCGAATGAATGTTTGATCCTAATTAAACATTAGTTAATTATAAAACTAATTGCAGAAGCTCGGGACTAATTCCCGAGACGAATCTATTAAGCATAATTAATCTATCATTAGCAAATAGTTACTATAGTACCACATTGTCAAATCATGAATTAATTAGGTTTAATAGATTCATCTCGCGAATTAACCTCCATCTGTGCAATTAGTTTTGTAATTAGCTGATATTTAATACTCCTAATTAGTATCAAACATTCGATGTGATAGGGACTTTAACCCTAGGAAACAAACCACCCTTAATCTTACTCCATCATCATTTTTATTTTGAGTGTTTCTCACCGCGACCATTTTATTTTTGGCAAAAATTGGTGCAATGATAATCTCACTATCAAGTCTACTATAAAAGTTTGGTTACTTGTTGGAGCTAGGAAAACAAGTAGGGTATTAAAATTGTCGGTATCGAGGGAACTCTAAACTAAGGTGAGCACTAGTTTTAATCTATATAAAAAAAATTATCCCCTTTATATCATAAAGGGGCTCTCTATTTATAAATAGGCTAAGGATCATTTCTTATTCTCGAAATACTCATCTATCCGGCACATTTTAAGAATATGCTTTGCAAAAAGGTAAAAATAAAGGTATACAAATTCGACTTACATTCGATTTGCATTCCTGCTCTGGGTCACGCTTCTCACGGCACCTTTCTGCCGTCCTTCGATTTCACCGTGACCTTCGTTGTTCTCCAACTCTTGGAGACTCAATCTATGTCATGCTGACCCTACGACCTCCACCTCCGAACGTGACAACATCCGTTTGCGCCGCGCGGTCCCTTTTCACCTCGGTACGGTGATCCGCTCCTCACAGTGATATGCATACAAAGAAAGATAACAAAATCGCTACAATCGCTTACCCGAAGGTAATCGTGATGTGCCTACGAAGTTTAGTGGTCGACAGTAGCCAATCTCTTATTTTTTTTCACTAAGGGCTCGCCCGAATTTCATTACCATCAAGCAACAAAATTACAGAGCAGCTCAGTGTCACAATCATTCCAGGTACTGACAGCAAAAGAAAAGAACACCCCAGCAGGCAAGGCGCGCAGGGGCTTCCAGCTGGGGGCAAAGACTCTTGGTGGACTCACCCTTACCAGGCAGACCAACACCAACAAGGCAAACTAAACAAGGAGCGCGATCTATCAAACAGCATGACAACTAGCCCTCTCTAGCTATCAGCAAGACGCTCGGCTTTCTCTCTGAGTCTTCTGGAAGGAGAAAGGAGAGTGAAAGGGTCTTTTTACTACAGCAACACTATCCACGTCCCTAGCTCTTCCACCGTTCCTCCATGAGGGTGGAAATGCAGCACCGTTTCCTTCATCGCCTCAGTGCCAGCTTCCAGGTTCATCTTATCCTCCGGCTTCTGAAGACCCGCCCAATACAATAAGAATGTGGAAGCTAAGCACCCAATCTCAGTAGGAGATTTCACTTGTTTCTTTTCAAAACAAACTGAATTGCTGGTTTTCCACAGGGCCCAGCAGTTTGCTGGCAGGCCACCATGATTAAATTGTTATTTTGTGGCATATATCTTCTAGTCCATTCCCAAAACTGTGTAAAAGTAGTTGGTCTAGATGGAGCGCCAATAATATGGCAATCAGATTCCAAGCACAGCGAGCAGCGGAACAATCAAAGAAGAGATGTTCTACGGATTCATCCATGTTGCAAAAACAGCACCTCTTATCTCCTTGCCAATTGCGTTTTAGAAGGTTGTCTTTGGTTAAGATGGTATTTTCGTGAACCAACCACATAAAAAATTTTATTTTCAGTGGGATATTAGATTTCCAGATTTTCTTGTGTGAGTTCTCAGTTTCAGAACTGCACAAGTGAGAATACATGGTTTTAACATAGAAGTTTTCCGACTTTTCCCAGGTCCATTTGGGTCTATCCTTGTCATTAGACAGAGCACAGGCTAAGAGCATGTCTCTCAATTGTGTCAATTTTGTTTGGTCTCTTTCATTTAACCATCTTCGAAAAGTCAATTGTCAAGCCTAGCAGCCACAAACGCTACACTTCCCGTTTGTTACTGACAGATATCAAAAAGTTCCTGGAACTTATCCCTTAGAGGTACCACACCGCACCAGGGATTATAGATTTCCATATGGGCCGCCCGGCCCTAGCCCGGCCCTAGCACGAAAAGGCCCGGCACGAAATGGCCCGGCACGAAATAGCCCGACCCCTCTGTCGTGCCGTGCCGTGTCGTGTCGTCGTGCCCAACAGGCAGCCCAGGCCCGGCACTACGGCCTTTTTTTAGGGCCGGGCCGGCACGGTGGCACGGTAGGCACTAACGTGCTAGTGCCGGGCCAGGCACTAAGGTCTCATGACCACTCATACTTATTAGGCAGACAATCACAACACAACTACACAAGTCATTGATCTATAGCTTTTAACTTGAACAGAATAAAATGATCTTATCAAACTTCACAAATCACAATTCACAAATCAACACATCACAGATCAACATCACAGAGAGACAAGAGATTATAAATTTTAAGTTTGAGCTGGTGCAATGGCTGCCTCATTAAAAACCTATCCAGGTAAAACTCACACCTCGTGAGAAAAAACCCTGGATAGGAAAAAAGAGTACAGCCCAGCTCAATCAAATAATAGTTCTAAAACTTAAGTTATTACAGGCCAGTGTTACACTTCTGAATTCTCATCGACATCTAGGTACAAATTAGCAAAACTCTCCTCAAGTTCTTCATCCTCTACTAAGTTCTGAAGTCTTGCTTCTGCAGCCTCCCAATCCTTGACACAAGAAAGCATCTCGACCGTCTCCGGTTTCAATCGACGCCGCCTCTCCTCAATGATCCTGCCAGTAGTGCTGAAAACAGATTCAGATGAAACTGTGGAAACAGGAACAGAAAGAACATCTCTAGCCAAGATGGACAGAACATGATAAGTTCTTTTATGCTCATGCCACCAAGATAAGATGCTGAAGTTATCATCAAAATGGGTGACAGTGTCACTGTCCAAGTAGGTAGAGAGTTCATTGCCCATAGCCATACCACTGGCAGTTGCAGAAGTGCTTGCTGCTTGCAGCAAAGCACTTGCAGATGACCTTCTAGACAAAGCAAGAGGCAAAGAGGGAGGAGGGGTGGAGAAAGAAGTACCAGGGAGATCATTAATTCCAAAGGCAGATACACCACAATCTGAACCAGTGGAAAAAATGTCATCCCAAGCACTAGTTTTCTTACCAGAAGTGGATGGAGGTGGAGGAGTTTGCAATTTTACTGCACCAAACTTGTCATCATACAGTTTAAATGCAGTAGACAGTTCAGCTCTAACATCAGTGAAGTAAGCAGAATAATCAGTACCAGTAAGACTAGATAACAACCTGAGGACATTTTGAAAACCTTTCAATTTAGCTCTAGGGTCCAATATGAATGCAACAGAATAAAGCATAGGAATGTCTCTCCAGTACTTAAGATAGTAATCTTTCATAGGAACAACAACATGCCTAAGCAATTCATCATTTTCATAATGTCTAAGATGCTTAGCAATCAAAATGAGCTGATGCAACATAAGTGGAGAGGTAGGATAATAAACACCAGATAGTGCAACAGTACAATTATAAAAGAGTTCAAAGAAGGATAACATACTCTGTGCAACAGTCCAATGATCCTCTGTCAACAGTAAAGGATCTCTTTCACCCCTAGGATAGTTAGTCTCAATGAAAACATTAAATGTCTGTCTGTAAGGGAGCAAATGCTTGAGCATGAGATAAGTGGAGTTCCACCTTACCTCCATGTCCAAACCAAACTTTCTAGGACGAACATTCACAGCTAGACAAAATCTCTTAAATGCAGCAATGCGCTGGTTAGAAGCATTGATGAAAGATATTGCAGATCTAAATGCATCTAGATATGGCTCAATCAGACTAATGGCAGATTTAACCATGAGATTGATGATATGACAAGCACAACGCTGATGTAAGAACAATGTTCCAACATAAGCAGCTAATTTAGGACTAAGTTTCTCCATAGCAGTAGTATTAGCAGAGGCATTATCCAAAGTAACAGAAAACACCTTTGAAATCAAACCATACTCCTCTAGCACACTAGTCACACGGTCAGAAATGTTCTGGCCAGAGTGAGATTCATCAATAAGCCTTAAACCAATTAACCTCTTCTCTAATTGCCAATCAGCATTAACATAATGAGCAACCACACTAAGGTAATCTTCCTTAGCATTACCAGACCAGATATCAGAAGTGATAGACACAGATGAAACGGCAACAAATGATTCAATAAGCTTAGCACGGCAATTAGTAAAGTACTTGCACATATCTCTAGTGGTTGATTGCGTAGAAACAGCAGAAAACCTAGGATTATGAGCAAGTTTAATATACTCTTCAAAAGCAGGAGATGCCTGGGCCGCATTCCCGGCACGCTGGGCCAGCACGGCCCGGCATGATTTTTGGGCCGGCCCGACACCCCCGCGCCCCTCGCCTCCCGACCGTTGATCTGCCTCGTCCCGTCGCCTCCCGACCGTTGGATCGAGCCGTTCCACTCGTGACTTAACACTACTTCCCTAAAGCCTTTTTGTTCTAGCCCTTCAAAGAGAAATTCCTAGTTGATTTTATCATAGGCTTTTTTGAAGTCTAATTTAAGGATCATACATGATCTCATGTAGACTTAGAACTCCATTCATAATATTTCTCCCCTTTATGAACATAGTCTAACAACTGTTGACAATTCTGCTCATGCAGTTTTCAAATCTCAACATAAGGGTTTTGGTGATGATTTTATAACTCACATTCAAAAGGCAAAATCAGCCTATACTGTTGGATTTTGTTGGCTTCTCTTGATTTTGAGATCAAAGTGATGATCCCGTAATTCAGTCTACCAATATCCAGTTTGTGGTCCCAGAATTTCATAAACATATCTAGTAAATCCTATTTGATGAAGTTCCATCCAGATTGGTAGAATTCTACCGGTATGTGATCAGGGCTGGGGGCTGTGTTTTTTCCATTGAGAAGACTGTTGTTTTGATTTCTTCCTCAGAAAAAGGTCTGGATAGAAATTCATTTTCTTCATCATTCACCTTTTCATGTTGTTCCCAACATTCTGGATCTAGTTTAAAAGTTGAACTATCGAAGGGTCCAACAAGATCCTTATAGTAATTTGTGGAGTGTTTTAGAATATTCTCGTCCCCTTCAAATGCTTGTACCATTATGTTAAGGTTGAAAATTGCATTTTTCCTCCTCTTTCCATTTGCTATTTTATGCAATAAATTGGTATTGTTATCTCCTTTTAACAACCAATTTGAGCTGGATCTCTTTTGCCAGTAAAGTTCTTCGTCTTCAAGGAGTCTAAATAGTTCAGTTCGAATGATCATTTTCTTCTTCATGAGGGTTGCAGGAAGCAAACCACCTTCTTCTTTCTTTTCTAGCTCAACCAATTTGGATTACAAGATGTGTTTATACCTTCTGGACTGGCCTTTCAGATTTCTACACTAGCCAATCAAAATAATTTTGATTCTATTTAGTTTGATGTACCATTTTTCCACACCATTTTTAGCTATTACCTCTCGCTCCCAAATTTCCTATACCTTTGGTAGAAAGTCAACATGCTTAATCCAGGATATTTCAAAATAAAAGTGTTTTGTTTTCTTTAATTTTTCTTGGCCTGTACATGCACAAAGGATTATAGTTAGACATATATATGGGGATTTTTCTTAGGTTTGTCATGGGAAAAATAGTTTCCCAGTCATTATTCATGAGAACTCTGTCAAGTTTTTCAAGGGTAGGGTCTAGACAGTTGTTGCTCCATGTAAACAGCCTGCCATTTAAAATGAGATCTCTTAGCTCATAGGAGTTAATGATCTAGGTAAACAAATCCGTAAATCTATTTCCACTAAAGGCTTTGTTTTTTTCCTCGCTAAATCTTAGAATGTTGAAATCTCCTCTTATCAACATAGGGAGACTCTTGTTTGAGCAGATACTGGATAGTTCAGTAAGGAACTTATCCTTTCTTTGGTCATATGCTGGATCATAAACAGTGGCTAGAGCTAACTATTTTCTCATTTGTTTTGCAAAGACCTCAGCTATAATTGAGAATTCATTTTCTTCTACTTTAATAATATGAAATCTTTCCAATTTAACTCCGTAGAGGATCCCTTTAGATCTGCCTTTTGAGGGCAACCAGTGCCAGTCATATAATCTGCCAGGGTCAATTAGTCTAAAGAACTTGTCAGAGTATTTCTTTTTCATAGTTTCTTGAATGTTGTTGACGCTCCTTATTGACACCTTTTTACCCCTATTTATCTTCAATATTGGCATACAAAATATCAAAACTATTCATCATACCTAATAATCGAGCTGTTTTCTCATATGCATTGTATTTTGGAGGATATTCTATTTTCACAGGAAATTGGACTAAATTGAAGCATAATTGGATGAGGCTCAGGACAAGCGGTGATCCAAAGAAAGCACAATTGGAGCATAATTGGATAAGTTTTGATTCATTAGTGATCTATATGCCTCCTTCTATGATTTCTACAGCTTGTAGATTGCATATGATGTTCTTGTAGTCATGGTGACTAGATTTGCATGTCTGATATATCATAACAACGAGATATGTGCTTTATGTTTATGCCTTTAGACTTCCTGTTCTGATAGATAGGATCATGACGGGATTTCATACCGTGTAAGGCGGGGTTTTCGGGAGTCATACCGGAGGTGGTGGTTTGAAGATGCTTTGACTGAGAACCACGTGTTTGCTTGCCATCTAGCTAGAACTACAACATATGCATAGTCTAGGCTTTGCTCTAGATGAGTTACCTCTTGGTCATATTTGCTAATGCTTCTTATCTATTCATATGTATTCACAATCACCTTGCAACTCAAATCATGTTTCCCGATGCTTAGTTAGTCTAGATCCTGTGAATTGTTTCCACGGATTGATAAACCTTAGGGAAATACTCTAAGTGAAAAGCTACAAGTGATCCATGCCCTTGTGGTTCAAATTGGCGCGCTAACTGCCATCAACAAGCTTTTCTGGTGTCGTTGCCGAGAAAGCAAGTGATCAAGTTTTAGATTAACTTTTGCATCTGTAAATATTTTTCTTGTTCATAATTTTCATGTGAATATTTTCCTTGTATATTCTTGATCTTGTATGGTTCTCGCATATGTTTTTCTTTCACTAACCCTAATATGAGATGGACTTGTGCCTTTCAAAAAAACAAACAAATATTTTCTTTTCTTTTTGTGCCTGAAAAAAATAAAGATTGCAGGCAAATCAAGTGAGCAGCTATAGCAGGAATATCAATAATGAAGGATGAAGAACCACCACATAGCACTCCATCAAACAGCTTAGCCGAACCACGATAACAAGTAGCAATGGGAGAACAGCCCAAACGCAAGCTTAGCGAGCTTTGTACACTGAACATTAAAGATCTGCCGATCCTGAACATAGCTAAAGTCGAAGGCCCATTCGAGATCAACACTTCAATCATTAAAATGGTGTAGCACAACCCGTTCACTGGTAAGGAGGATGCCAATCTCCATTTGCGATCCTTCCTATAGATATGCAACACCTTCAATTTGGACGGTGTCGACGACAATCAGCTATGTGTAAGACTTTTCCCGTATTTGCTATAGAGCAAGGCACTTCAATGATTTTACACTCTGTAAGCATCAACAGTCGAGAATTGGGAGAGCCTGGTGCAAGAATTTTTCGAGAATCGAAGATCAACTCTTTAGCGGTAGGCGCTAACTCTATTAGTGGCCCAACATCCGTTATTGAGTCCACACCTAATACAAATGCTGATAAACAAGGTATGCCGCTATGTCAATTATTTTTAGGACTAATGTTTCTTGAAAAAAAATTTTGTTCAAGGAATAGGTGTTGGAAGCGACCATGTCAAAGAGGGAAGATTTGAGAACCTCTCTGCACAGGAGGAGATGATTTGGAGCTAATCAAGACTAGATGATACAAGATTAGAAGGACCATGACACTACCAATATTCTCCAATGGGATGCTCAAGAGCTTCTAATTCAGTGATGCAACCAAGGAAGAAAACTGCTTAGATCGTTGACACAAAGTGCAGAAGCCTCCTTTAATCCCGGCACCTTGGCTAAAGCAAGAATTATGGAGAAGACACATCATTTCCACCATACTACTCACTGATACAGCAATGATGATGACCTTGAAATCAAAGGGTGCGTGATATAATGCCCTAAACACAACAAAATTAAGATCATCAACATCTCTGGATCGATGCACAAGAAGCTACTGTTGTCATCAAGACTTTGCGCTACCTTAGAAGAAAACAATAGAATTTTTTAGGATATTCAGAAGTCCCATGAAGTTTACATTCCAACGGATCAAGCGACAAGGCAATCGGATGTTCCTACAAGCAGTTATGGCCAAATCATCAAAGGTCGTGTTTCCTGAAAGTAGTTCTGGACCAGCACTGAAATAAAACGGGCATAACTCTCTCATTTGAACTCCGTTTTAGATAAATGACCACTCGTTGGAAAAGAAATTTCATAAAATTTTCAATAGAACTATATTTAGGTATATATTCTCTTCTACATGCAGGGGAAAATCCATGAAGAAGAGGCAGCAGCAAGACGATGAGAACATGACGCAGCAGATGAAGATGACAACAATGAAGAGGAGCTTGGGAAATGCTTTGGTTAAGCGTACATGATCAAATTCAGAAGCTCAAAATAGAAACAAAAAATATGGAGCATTGGCAAATGAAGACACAAGCAGGTGACATTCAATGCAAGGAGATGTTATAAGCGAATCACAATGGATTACAAAAGATGCATGGATACATTGGATTCTCGCCAAGGGCTACTCACCAGGGAAGACGCAGATTCTTCGCACTCGAATATCAAGCTTCACCCAGTACACTGCGGATAAAACCTTTGAGGTGTTCAAGTGCTTCAATGACTACCCTGTCCACATCATAAGTATCCAAGAGGGGACCTAGTTATGAAGTTTTACGGCAGGTTGAAGGCAGCTTGACGTGCAATCATCAATGCATCTATTGGAGGTTCCATTGTTGACCTCACTCCCACTCAAGCAAATGCTTTGTTCAAGAAGGTTGGTAATAATGATGTCTGGGCATCAGCGCGAAACAGTTCACTTATTCAGTCTATGTGCAAGGCAAAAGGCGTGCAAGAAGTGGAGCATGTTGAATCATCAACATCTCAAGTTGAACATTACTGTTGTGATCAATTTTCTGCCCATGATCAAAGATTTACAACATAATATAATTAGATATTTAGAAACTCCGTCAAATCTTCTTTCCAATGCATCATGAATCATCAAGTTTGGATATCCGTAGAAGGAATTACGATAAAATCTTTCAACGCTGCACGTTTTGGGACATAACGTAGTGCTGGAGTAAAACAGGCGTAACTCACTTATCCGGAGTCCATTTGGGGTGAATGGCCACTTGTTGAAAAGGGAATTTGATGCATTATGCTGTGGAGAAAATGTTTTGTACATATTCTATTCTGGACATAGAGGAGTTCAACAAAGAAGAGGCAGCAACAAAGAACGATGAATAAGAATGAAAACATGGAGGCCAAATTTGACCCGTTGATAAGGAGAATGGATAAGCTATAGATGAGAAGCCAGTTGCTCAGCTCAGAGGAGAATGCAAGCCTATAGAGAAAAAAAACTTAAAACATAAAATAAAAGAAAGAGGAAGAAGACTGCAGCACCACCCCTGGATGCTGCTGGGAAGAGCAGAAACCCGAAGGTCCAGATATAGATGATAAACGAAGCGCTTTGAGGGAGGCAACCCAAATGTGGAGTCAGGTAATAAGCTTTTGGGAAGACAACCCAATTTCTATGAGTCATTTGAGTTTTAGAGTTTTGCTACACTAGTCACTTCTTCTTCTTATTAATGTTTTGGTCGAACACTTTGATGCAAGATTGTTTGCTTGGTCGTTAACATTCTGTTGCTTTTCAAACCTTTGACCAAACCTATGACATAACCCATCCTATTTTTGTTTCTTTTTATCACCCATGAAAAACCAAAACCAGAGAAGCTAAAAACCCCTCAAGCTGATCGGCGTGGCCTAATTTGCGCCATCTTTTAGTAGAGCATGTGTAATATTTTTCATAATTTATTTTTGTATAAAATACACATGCTAGGCTCATGAAAAAATTATGATGAAAATCTCTTTAGGTTTCTGCTTATTGAAAATCCGGTTTTTCTAGTTAGAGTTTTCTAAGCCTTTTATTTGTGTTTCTTTCAAAATTCTCTCTCTGTTTTAAGCATGGTAAAGATTGAAGATTATTTAGTCTAATTCAATAGATTAAGTGACTTTGATTTAACCTAAATGAATATGGTCACGAATTCTTGATTTACATTAGTTTTTGACAATGAGCTTCACCTCTTATTTACATAATGGCTCGGTGATTGCATTGAGCATGATTTTATTTTTAAGGTCAGAGATGAATTTTCATGTTGAGAACAATAAAACCAAAACCAAGCATTAATCATTTTTGAGCCTTGGCTTTTGCATTTTGCTTTGCTTAGTCATGTCGGCAAGAAATCCCGGCGTGTTCTCTGTTTGTGCTCTCCGCAAGAACCATGAAAAATAAAATATCAAGCAAAGAAAAGAGCATGTTAAAGAGCACATCATGAAGTCCCCAATAGGAGGATCAGCAACCACTCTTTGAGTTGACGCAAGGACATGATAAGGAAGAACAATAGCTGGGTAATGGACAAAGTGACCATTGAAGAAGGGAGACGCAAATGAAACAACACTCATATTCTTGGTTTGCGTATCTTTCCCCTTCCTCATTTTTCATATGCACAAGTTGTGGCAATGTTAGCATGTTTTCGATTTTGTTTTTAGAATCCGTGTCAAATGAATATTCATCGCATTCAGCTTAATGTCTTATGATTAATGTTGATGATGTTGTTTATGCCTTTTGAAATATGATGGATGTTGCCACCTTGTTGTTTGTTGTATTTAGTTATGCATAGCTCGATAGATGCTCCCTGAATATGATTTAAAATGAATTAATTGCCAGCTAATTTTCGTGGAGGTTAAATGACTTTTACTAAAACCCACATAATTCTTGTTGCTCTTTTGTTTAAATTTACTGAAGACTTGTTTTTTTTCATGTATTAAATTCTTTATGCTAGTCACTTTAGTAATAATTCTTGCAAGAGCTATATCCTATCCAAAGCCATATTTATGTCTTCATGATAAACCTTAGATTGCAAGTTTATATTTCAGATGAATTGATTAGGATTGATTTCTGTGGTACGAGACTTAGAAGCTGGTTATTCCTTTGTGTAACTATTTCTTGCTAGCCTTTCTATCCATGCACTATGACTATTCCATAAGGGAAATGTTGCAAACCTCGCTGGACATCCAACCAAAAACCCAAACTTCTTTTTGAGATTACTACAACCCAATATGAGTATGGAATAAATTCTCGACATCAGATCAGAACATCCATTAGCACCTTTTCATGATAAACAAGATTTGGAGGTATCCAACTGTGTGCAAAATGAAAATTGAAGGAAAAAGAGGCAAGACAGGGCCAGGCCGATCAGCTTAGACATCCTCATGCTGATTGTCTTGGGTGGTTCCCTCCTCTGGAAGCTCTAATTTTTGGCATGGTTGACCTCCCTAAAGAATCAAATAATTTTCTACAGAAGACCAAAAGATTTTATACTTACATTAGCAGTCATTTTATTCTCTCTTTCATGCTTGAGGATGAGCATCGTTCAAGCATGGGGGGATGGAGTCATCGCATTATCTCTGACTACTGTTGGGTAAGTATTATGTTGCAAAAAGTTCTGAGGAGGCAAAAAGAAAAGAAAAAAATGAGTTCAGGAAAAGAAGAAAAAGATAAAAAATAAATAAAGAAAGAAAGAAAAGAGAATAAAAATGCTCCTCAGGTTTTTGAGCTTCATAAAATTTCTAGTACCCTAAATGTTAATCCATACTCCTTTTCCAAACATGTGCAATTCGATAACGGGAACTTCACTTGTGTCTCATGATCACTGCTGCCCTTGCACATGTCCACCATCTAAAAGTGTGTGTTCCATTCTCTCCCTCTCCATAAGCAATTATTTCTCCATGACCTTTTTGACAAGTCTCAGTAAACCCAGTAGAAGTTTTTTCTAGTTTGATAATATTCTGAATATAATAGTTTGCTAGGACTATTTCTACCTACCAAGCTCCAGATAAACCTCCCACTTATTTATATGAGTAGAATAGGTTGATAATATTCTAACACATGCTCTGAGAGACTTGATGAGCTGAGAGTTTCCATTGAGTAATTGCAAGAATTTTGCTGCTGGTGTTGATCTAGCTCCTTTTTGAAAATTGTGCTCCACTGAAAGAAAAGTTTTGAAGTTGATTTAAATTTAAGAGCATGGTTCTAAATTCTTTGTGGCTTGTTCATCATTTGAAAAATGTCTATCCTCCATAATGATAAGCTAGCTACAACTTGAATATTAATTGAATATCTAAACGGAGCGCCATGTCTTGCTATGTATGATGAAGTGCAAAGTTAACACTGAAGGGCAATGCTGATTTCTATTGAAGACTTGCTCGAGGACGAGTAAAATTTAAGCATGGGAGGATTGTTGACGCTCCTTATTGACACCTTTTTACCCCTTTTTATCTTCAATAGTAGCATACAAATGATATAAAAACTATTGATCATACCTAATAATCAGGCCGTTTTCACATATGCATTGTATTTTGGAGAATATTTTATTTTCGCAAGAAATTGGACCAAATTGGAGTATAATTGGATGAGGCTCAGGACAAGCAGTGATCCAAAAGAAAGACGAAGGCCAGAGGCCCCAAAAAGGGCCTAGGCCGATCGGCCTATAGAGCCCAGGCCGATTTGCCTAGGGTCCCTAGGGCCCCATTCATGCTTATCTTTGGCGAGAACTCCTCCAAGAAGACTTAGGGGTTAAGTTTCACAAGATATGGCAAGTTGACTTCGGGATCAAAATCAAAGCAAGCAACACTTTGGAAAGATATCAAGATCCATCCTTATCCTGAGGTTATCATTGAGCCAGGCCCATATGCAAGTAAAACTAAGCTTCCAGAACATCAAAGAAGACTTGGTGACGAAGTTGGGCGTGAGGAGATAAAAGAAAGGGCCAGGCCAATCGGCTTGGACCCACCCAGGCCGATCGTCCTGGGCCTTTCCCTCGCCCGTTCAACTTCACTTTTATATCACGGCCTCTCGAGGATATAAATATCCCCTTTCTCTGTCAGCACGACGTGTGGAATTCAAATTCGAAGTAGAAGGAGCTGATGGCCGTGTAGTTGTCCAGAGGCCTCTGGCTGGCGTGATCACCCTGTGAAGAGGATCCACGCCGGAGTTCTAGAGCTCGGATTCACAAGTTGTGGGTATGGCCTCGGTGGAGATCTTGTGATGAACAATCATTCATGGTGAAGTAATAGATGAGTTTCGATTCATTAGCGATCCATATGCCTCCTTCTATGGTTTCTAGTGTTATGAGTTTGCTTATTCCAATCTATAAAGCTTGTAGATTGCATAGGGTGTTCTTGTAGTCATGGTGACTAGATTTGCATGTCTGATCTATCATAATAGCTAGATGTGTGCTTTATGTTCACGCCCTTAGACTTCCTGTGCTGATAGGTACAATCGTGATGGGGTCTCATACTATGTAAGGTCAGGGTTTTCAGGGAGTCATACCGGAGGTGGTGGTTGAAAGATGCTTTAAATGAGAACCATGTGTTTGCTTGCTATCTAGCTAGAACTACAACATATCCGTAGTCTAGGCTCTAGATGAGTTAGCTCTTGTTCATATCTACTAACACTTCTTATCTATTCATGTCTATTCACAATACCTTGCAACTCGAATCATGTTTCTTGATGCTTAGTTAGTCTAGATCCTATGACCTTGTTTCCACGGATTGATAAACCTTGGGGGAATACTCTAAGGGAAAAGCTACAACTGATCCGTGCGCTTGCAGTTCAAACTGGCGCGCTAACTGCCGTCAACAAAGGCCTATAAAGTCAGCCTTATATTAGTAAACCAACTCTTTAATGCATGTTCCCATACCCTTTTTGGAAACCCCTCTACAATTCCATATAAGTCCTATCATTAATTACGTTTTAAAAGTAACGACACCCTTTTTGAGATTATACCTAGAGTTAGATCTTGGTATAACTCCTTCAAGAGCTGAGCCTCCATCGGAAGGATGGTTCTCTCTTCTCTTGGTACACATGTTGTTAGGACCCGCTTTCTTTCTATTTATTTCAGTGTTTTTTCCTTGTCACTGGTTGGAAGCCTTCATCATCAAAAGAATATAATTTTTATTCTATGTATTTAATCTCCTTATAGGGGAGAGCAGTCAAGTTTTCCATGTCTTGTAGATCATTAGAGCACTTGTTTCTTTCTGTCAAATTAGCCCTTGCATTTTCCATGTCTTTTAAAAGATCAAATTGTTCCAGGTTTACTAGTCTAATGTCAACTCCCATTTTACTTTATCTAACGATGAGTTCATTAATATTTAGGACTATAAAAGAATTCTTAAAGTTCAAATTATTACCTTCCAAATTCTTCTTCATGGTAGCCACCTCTGCTTTGTCAGCAACTTTTAGGCCTCCAAGCCCCTGTTTCTTCAGCCTATCACTCAGTCTTGGCTATTGATTCACTTCTTGGTTGTCGCCTTTCTAGGCTGCCTCGCACTCATTTCAGATTATATCATCTCCCCCCTTGCTTAAGTTATCTGGAATGTAGTTTGAAACAATCTTCTATTTTATGTCCAATTTCCCCACATTTGCCACGGATCCCCAAATTGTTCTTGGCTTGTCCAGCCTTTCTTTCATCGTATTTCTTCACCTGATGTTCCCTTCTCCTAGAGTTTTCTACCATCTCTGTGTCAAACACCTCTTTGTCAGCCGAGTGTAAAGATCCCTCCTGGCTCAAAGCTTCCTTTCCCATGTTATCTTCCTGCATTCTGTTCATTTGTTCTTTCCCTCTCCCCTAATTTAAGTTGTTTCTAAGATCAAACTGCTGCACCCTGTTGAAGTTCTGGTTCTAAGTCCTCTCTGAATCACTCTATCTCCATTATTGGTTTGAGGTCCTTCCTCCTTTGAAATTTCCTCTTCGTCCCCCCATTGACCAAAGTTTGCTCAGCCTTCGAAATTCTGGAACTCATCTCTTCTGCTGCCTCCTAGGCCACGCACGAGTCGCTCCCCACTCCTGGGGACTCTTTGCGCCCCAAAGCTCCCCCTGTCATTCATCTGTTGGAATTGTTTCAGGTTAGATTTCACCAATTGCACAAAATATCTAGTATCTGCTCCCAGGGTCGACCACGTTGAATCCGCACAGCAAAGGGAAGCAGACATGGAATCGTGACTAGTGTGAGGGGTTTTTCTAACTGGAACTCGGATTATCTGACACTTACCCACAAATTCGCTCCATTTCCATAGATGTTCGAGCTTGATAGCGAGATCCTTGTCAAAAACTCCCCAAATAGATTCCCGAAGATTGCCGCCCTTAGGATTAGTTATATGTGGATCTCTTCCCACCGATGAACACAAAGGGTTCATTGGGTTAGGGTTAGGGTTTGGGTTTGTTTGTGGCGGCGGGGATGGTGGTGGATGTGGGATTAGAAGGGCTGAAGCGGATGGAGATGAGGATGCGAATCCGGGAGCAGGGGGTGAGTGAGTCGAGTCGATACGTGGTTCCCTTCTCCCGTCATGGCGAGGCTGGTTCTCTGACCTCCATGTCCCAGCTGTCATGAGGGGAGGTGGGGGTGCGGGTCCGGACACGTGTTTGGGGTTGTTTCCCCTACGCGCGGTCCATGGTGTGCCTGCTCCACGTGAGGTCCTTTTGTCAGAGAAGATGACAGATGCAACAGTGCTGCCCTCTCGTGCCGGTGCGCCGGTGACGGACTCTTGACGGAGAGAGGCGAGCCATCATGATGGCTCAAGCTCAGGAAATCTTTTCTACCATTCACATAAATGGAGAGAGGTGAGCCATCATTATGGATGATTCTAAACTCTCGTGCCAATCTCTTATGAAGGTAATCCGACATGTTGCTTCAATCAAATGAGCGAGGGTAATTCCCTTGGTCTAGATTCCTAACAAAAATAACAACTAATGTCGAAAAGAAGGTAGAAATGTTTCCAGGTCATGTCCAGTGGAGGTTTTATAAGAGTTTCATTCTCATTAAATGATATAATATATCAGCATATTTTGATGACATGGCAAGATAGATATAAAAGAGAGAGGTCATCATATGTACACTATATCTAAATTTAAGAAACCTATTGAAGTTTTTGTTTCATGACTACATCCAAAGCCATGCAACGCAATTAAATGGTATTTCTAGTTTATGAAACCGTGAAATGAAACTATGAACAGAGACCTTGTTTAATCTATCAACTCAAAAATCTTTAGATAATATGGCACTCTTGGAAACAACAAAATGAAACTTCCCACTGAAAATAGCCTATGGCACATTTGCTTGTGCAGTCACTAGTCATTTTTGTTCTTCCTTTCTCCTCGAAATTCCAACTCATGGTCCGTGAATTACGTAGCACCTCTAGGCAGATCACCTTACCATCGAGGGAGCTCGAGAGCTCGTGCTCTTCACCTCAACTCCAAATTTATTCATACCATTTTTTAAAAAAATCTCCACATTCATGTGCAGCCATGACCTACTTGTTGTAAAATTGCTGAAAGAGCACAGCCATCGAACCACTAATATTACATGGTTGACGAGCACATGGTGATATGGCACTGATGAAGCGATCCACGAAAATAGCACCACATCTAAGAAAAGGAAATGAAAATTTGATCTTTCTCTACTCTCTCCGTAAGGGCAATGACCAAATCTCCATATTTTCAGTTAAACAATAATAAAGGTGTTGGAGCCCAATGTGGCAGGTCTAGGAAAATCTGGTCAGGCCTGTTTAGACCGATCTCCCAACTGGTCAGACCGGTTTGGGAAAAATTCCCAAAGTGCAAATTGGACTTCACCATGGCGTATCTCTCCTCGAGATGATCGAAATGCATGTATGCAATGTCCGATTTGGACTTCGAATGAGAGACTTATGCCCTCGGGAAGATCTGCACCTTGTGTAGACAGGTCAAACCGGCTGAACCCACCGGTCAGACCGGTTGGATCAAAGTCCTCCAAATGAAGATTGGACTTCACCATTGCGTATATCTCGTCGAGTAGATCAAGATTCGTATATAGAACGTCCGATTTGGAGTTCGGATGAGGGAGATATGACCTTTGCAAGATCTGCACCCGGGCAGACCGGTCAGACCGATTGCCCAGGCTGGTTTGACCGGTTTGGCTCTGTTTAATCCGAGTAGGAGTTGTAATTTAGCATGATTTGTATTAGAGTTTCGACTCCTGTGTGAGGAAGACCTTCCCTCCCTATAAATATAAGGGGATTCGGCCGATTGAGGACACAGAACCCAATCGACAAAAACCAATTTACTATTTTGTATCTTTTCCTTTATTTTTTTACCCTAGCTTTTCGAGTCTACTTGTTGTTCTTCCTTCGTCTCGACGATATTTAAAGGCGCTCTAGGTGGCCTGCTGATCTTAAAGCAACCCTGCGTGCGCCTGCCCCGACGGGATCCTTCTCGAGCGAGTGTTCGAAGGTCTACCGTCAGCCTGCCCAACAACTGGTCAGACCGGTCCCTGTAACCGGTCAGACCGGCCTGCGCCGAGGTGCTGCAGCAAGCCCCTCCATGTGCCGCACAATCGTGTGCGTTCGTATGTTGTCCCAAAAAACGTCAACAAAAGGTTTTATTGAAATTCAAGTGCTGGTGTGCTCTTTGCACAGTAGATAAACGGCAAGCATCTTGCGACAGTTATAGCTTTTCCCGTAGTGCATTTCAGTGTATATATCAAATGCATAAAAACTAGTAAATGAATTCATCCAAAGTTAATGCATTTCCATTTAACTATTGTTGGCCGGAACTTTAATGATGATTTAGATATACAAACAACTTCTAGTAAAAAAATGCCAACTACAAAGTTTTCTAACAATATACTTAGGCAACAACCGACTATGTTGTTTCTTAGAACCGATTATATAGGTTGTTTAGTAGTGTTTATTATAGGGGAGGAGAGAAATACTCAAATATCATGTAGAAAATCCTATTTTTATCGAAAGATACTCTCTAGTAGGGATGAAAGTGATACGGATATTATCTGTCGGTTTATCCTACCTGAAGGTTTCAAACAATCGAATGGATAATATGTGTCCGAATCCGGCTATTCAATATATGTACTGTAACCGAATTCGGATACTCAAAGTTGGATATCTAATCCGCGAACAGGATAAATACCAATATTTAACATCTTGGCACTACTCGTATCCGAATTTGGTCCAAGAAAGAAATAACTATATGTATCTGGTCGTATCTGATCCGTTTTAATCCCTACTCTCCACTACCTGCTTTCTCTATTGATATGCTTTTTGCTTCCCTACTGAAAAAAAGATGAAGTGTTGAGAAGGAAAGGAAAAGTAGAGAGGAATGTAGAACCATGTTCTAAGATTTAATGTTGCTCTTTTTTACTATGGGTGTGTTTGGTTGCATGCACCACATGATGCATGTATGGATGATCCTGGATGGGATGGTTCAACCAATTTGCTTGTACCATATGGTTCACTCTAATTAGTAGAATAATGTATTAAGTGGGATGGACTCATCCTGGATGAGTTGGTTCAATTCACCCAACCAAACAAAAGGATCATTATTATTTTGAATCATTTCATACATGAATCAAATGATACAACCAACCAAACCCACCCTATTAGAATCAAGCGTGATGCACTCATGCACAATCAATAAACGTGTACAATACTAGCGCACCTGTGTATTATGGACATTGATATTTAAACAATAATTAATGGTGAGTGAGTAACACAGAGGTGTAAGTTTTTACATTGTTTTCTATATATATGTAAGTTAGACGTTATGGGCCAATGTCGTGGATATTACTGTGGATAGGAAAAATGACACATCAATGATCAAATTATAGAGGCAATGTTGCTCCAAACACACGTGATAGTTCAGCAACTCATCAGACTGCATGCGTCGCGCAACCACCTGGGCCCAGGCACACTACGGGAAACCTTAAAGTCGCCGAGTGTAATTACTTCGCCGAGTGCATTTTTTCGGGCACTCGGCGAAGGACCGTTTTGCCGAGTGTAATATCAAAAACACTCGGCAAAAATAAAACACTCGGCGAACGACCGGTTTGCCGAGTGCCACCCAAAAAACACTCGGCAAACACCCAGGAGGCACTCGGCAAAGTTGGACACTCGGCAAACGGGAGACCACGTGACTTCCCCGTGCCGCCGCCGGCGGCCCTCCGTGACGGACGTTAGTCTTTGCCGAGTGTCAACAGAGAAGATTCCCCAACATAGCGGAGCGGGTCAAGGCTGAGCTGTGGGTAAGTACTCCTCGTACTAAATTGCTCAATACATCAGCTACTTTCGACATTCTTGAAATAATAACTGTATACACGTGTATATGCAGGACTTCTATAGATGCCAGGAGGGGTTCGAGGCCAAGGCGAAGGCCGTCTGTGATGTAGCCGCCAAGAAGCTCATGAAGGACATGCATTACGAGGCGCGCATCCAGGCCATCATAGAATGCCATCATAGAATTCAACGCTCAATACAAACGTACGAAGGTTAGAAAAGAGGAGGCAAGAACAATGAACATGACTAAGGACCAATTCATCAGGGTAAGTAAAGAACGTTGATGCTTACTATTTCTGATTAATTAGGTTTATTTTCTTGTTCCATATGTCACACGCTTGATGATGTAGGTGCCTCCGTGGTGGTGTCGTGCGCATATGCCGTGCTGGGAGAGGATGGTCGACGTGTGGTTGGAGCCCGGGTGGTTGGAGAACCACCTTGCTTGCCAGCAGCGGCGTTTGCAGATGCCGACTGCACCACACCATCAAGGCAGCCTAAGCCTTGATGAATATAGAGAAAAATGGGTACGCAACTTCAATTCTTTATTGTAACCTTCTGATCTACGTAATTTTTAATGATTTTGTATGTTGCCGCAGTCGGCGTCACATGATGGCCGACCTTGCTCCCAGCTCAAGGCATGGGTCCTCTCCAAAAAGGGCAAGGCGACGGCCGATATAGATTTCAACCCAGACGACCCGTCCGAGGCGTACAGCCACCCTAGCATACACAGCCGTGTCAGCGAGTATACAAAGATGGATAGGGAGGTTCACGGGCCAGACTTCGATCCGAGCTCCGAGGATATTGATGGAGAAATCGTGATGAGGGTGGGAGGAGGCAAGAAGCATGGCCGATATTGGATTGGCGACGGCGTCATCGACACGGCCTCTACTCCCACTCTCTCCCAGATCCGAGCTAGGAGCACGGACTCAAGCCCGGCGGTACGCCCACGACCCACCGCTGCACAGTTCCAGATGGAGGCTCTACAGGTTCTTTCTCTTCCATTCATCGTTCGTTTGTTGTTGTACTTTAGCTTTGCATTATAACATTGCAATGAAATATTGTAGGCCCAGGTGGAAGAATCAAGGAAGAAACAAGAGGAGATGGCGGTGCAGATGGAGGAAATGCGGCAGAGGATGGAGGAGGAAAACCGGATTAGGATGGAGCAGATGTTCCAGTACATGCAGAACTTTGCTTCGAGCATAGGACAGTCTTTGCCTCCGCCACCGCCGATGATGTTCCCTCCGCCTCAGCCACCCACGACTACTCCTGTGAGTCACTTGACACATTGTGCTTAAGATTCAATAGTTTAAATTTGACAACTTTAGATGTTACCTCAGAATGTCCTATCCTATGTGCAGAATCAATCAGCGGCTTCGAATAATGAAGATCAAGATTTGTCGCAGTGGTCTCCTTGGCCTCCACGGAAGTAGACTTGGTTGTGAACAATGTGGAAACTAAATTGTGACAAGAACTTGGATTTATGGATTATTTCGTGCTTATGTTGAATTATGCCTGTGATGTTTATGAATTATGCCTGTGGTTGTGAATTATCCATGTGGTTGTTTATTACAAATGCCTGTGATATGTGTATTGTGAATTGAGAGGGGTCCGTTATACGTGGCAAAATGTCGGAAAAGGGGCGGTTCTGGTCACTTTGCCGAGTGTAACACTCGGCAAAGAGGGGCCTTTGCCGAGTGTTTTGGCCTTAACACTCGGCAAAGGGCCACTTCCCAGGTGTAGGAAAGGTCCTTTGCCGAGTGCTATGGTCAAGGCACTCGGTAAAGGGGCATTGTTTGCCGAGTGCTGTGGTCAGGGCACTCGGCAAAGGGGGCCGGTTTGCCGAGTGCCCGGGACCCGGCACATGGCAAAGGGGGCCGGCTTTGCTGAGTGCCCGGGACCCGGCACACGGCAAAGGGGGCCGGTTTGCCGAGTGCCCCGTGGATGACACTCGGCAAAGGGCCGGTCTTTGCCGAGTGCCAACACTCGGCAAAGACCCGGTGTTTGCCGAGTGCCTCCCGTTTGGCACTCGGCAAACCCGCCGTTACCCCGACGCCGTCAGTCCGCAATTCGCCGAGTACATCTTTTCGCCGAGTATTTTTTGGCCGTCGGCAACATGTTTGCCGAGTGTTCAAGTTTTGACACTCGGCGAACTAGTCTTTGCCGACACAAAATTTGCCGTGTGCGCTTTGCCGAGTGTTACACTCGGCAAAGGCTTTGCCGAGTGTTACACTCGGCAAAGGCTTTGCCGAGTGTTTTTAGGCCTTTGCCGAGTGCCCAGGGCACTCGGCAAAGGTTCTGTTTCCCGTAGTGGCGGTTAACTATGGACCGACTGGACAGACATACAAGAGGCATTAATTGCACCAATTCACACAACGTGCTCTCTGATTTTAGCATGCCACCCATCTCCGCGGCATTTGAGGATGCAAATTCGCTTGTTTTCACTGGTGGGAAAAGTACCGGTGGGAAACTCCTTTTAATACCGATTACGTAATCGGTACAGCTAGTTCAGTAGTAAAAGGGTGCCTTTAGTACCGGTTGAAATAACCGATACTAAAAGAGTATTAAAAAATAAAAAAATGAAATCCCGTCGCTGACCCCGACCTCCCGCCACCCCAGCCCCGCCGCCGGCTCTCACCGCCCCATCCTCCCACCGGCCCCCGCCACCCCCGCCCCCTCCCTCTCACCCTCCCACCCTCCCGTCGCAGCTCCCACCACTCCCCGCCACTACTCCTCACTGCTGGTGGGGGGCGAGCGGAGGGGGGAGGGGAGGGAAGGCAGAGAAGGTGCCGGCGGCAGGAGAGGAACCAGTGCTGAGAGAGAGTAAAGGAAGGTAGGGGGGAGCCGGAGGAAGATAGGAAGATAGCGGGTAGCGGGGGGAGGGGGGTATAAGTCGGATGAGAGCTCTTTAGTACCGAGTGGGAGCTCCACCCGGTACTAAAGGTCACCTATTAGTACCGGGTAGAGCCTCCACCCGGTACTAATGGCTTTAGTACCGGGTGGAGGCTCTACCCGGTACTAATAGGTGACCTTTAGTACAGGTTGGAGCCCCCAACTGTTACTAGAGGGGGTCACGGGGACTCCGAGGGAACTATCCGTTAGACCCGGTACTAATGCTCACATTAGTACCGGGTCAAAAATCAATCGGCATTAATCCAGTGGACGAAAGGTCCATTCCCCGGTAGTGTTTCATGAGCTATGTGTAAATGATGATACACATACTCGTTGAATTTAACAATTCTTACAGGTCACAGTCAAATATTCCTGGGAAAATTCCATCAATCTTATTCTAGTATTTGATTTGGCTCATTAATTAGTTTGTCACATAAGATTGAGCCTGAAGGAACCGTGACGCCATAAGAGGAGTGAATTGGATGTTCTGAAAACTAGGGCTCCAAGTACAAATAAAAATATATTTCAAATTCTATCTAGATGCGCACTAATTTTTAAATATGTTCCGCTATCTCTACCGCAAAAGAGTTTTACCTATGTGATAGATCCAATAATTGTTATTGGGCCAGTTTGGCAGATCACTTTTGTGCTCTCACCCAAATTTGCCTTCGACACGACGGTAACTCCACGTCACCAGATAAGTCGCTATATTACTATATTAATTATCAATCCATTTTCGACAGGCCGTTCATTGCCTTCGTACCATTAGCAGCTCGCCGTCCACCTGCTTCCGCCGGTGGCTCCAAGATGCATAACTATCCACTGCAGGTCCAGTTGCCACTACAAAGTCCCTCTACGTGGTAGGCAAAACATGAGCATTTTCTGAACTCACCTTCAATTACAACTATGCCCCACCAGTGGCAAGAAGAGGCAAAGCAGTGCCAACCAAAGCTCCGGTGACATTATGGCCTATTTGGGCCACCACCACTCCTTTCCGTATGCATGTAAGCCACAATTATTCAGAAAATCATGCTCTAGAGGAAGAGACGAAGAAGCTCGGCACTAGAAGAACAGATGGTTTAAACAGGGCCACGACGCCCGGGTTCTCGAAATTGGGTTTTCAAAACTGATGGCGAGAGCGCCCCGAAAGAAGGCAGCATGATCGGTGGGCAATTTTGTTTGCCGCGTTGTCTAACCGCAAGGTTGAAAATTGGCAAAAGTACGAGCGGGATCTGAATGTCGTGAGGAACAGACGAAGACAAACGAAGATAACATCTAACGGTTTTAGTCCCGGTTGTTTTTTTATCCGGGACCCTTTAGTCCCGAGTTTAAATTTTGTAGACCGTCGGAACCCTTTTAATCTCGGTTGATGATTTCAATTAAGATAAAAGTGGAGATTTTAATCCTGGTTAGAGCCACCAGCCAGGATAAAATGAATTAGTCCCAATTGGTGGCTCCAACCGGGACTAAAAAGACCCTTTTTAATCCCGGTTGGAGCCACCAACTGGGATAAAATAATTCCTCCTCGTGACCCGACCCTCTCCTCTCTCTCTCAATTACCTCCTAGTGCTCCTCTCCCTCTACTCCCTCCTCGCCTCCTCCTCTCCCTCTGCTCCCCCCCCCCCCCCCCCCGCCTCCTCCTATCTCGACACGGCGCGGGCGGGCAAGGGAGGGAGGGAGCAGAGGGAGGGCGGGCGACGCGGCGCGGCACAGTGAGGGTGGCGCAGGCCCGGCACTACCACGATGCCGGCGGGCGTGGGCCTGGAGCGGGCACTTTTTGTTTATTTTTTGGAATATTTTTAAGGGATCTTTAATCCCGGATGAATGACCCGGCATCCGGGACTAAAGAGGGGGACCTTTTATCCCGAAATGATTAGTTCTAGTTAGTCCTTCGAGAGATATGTGACTTACCAATCGAGACTAATGGTGGGTTTCCACCAATGCAATGCGCGTTATATCGTGGATCGGAGCGGCAAAATTTTTCACCTCCCAGGTGATTGGTGATGGACACCAGGCCACGGATTGATCTGCGACAGATTGATGCTCCTGGAAATCGAAAAGCTCGAGCCACGCGCGCTAATGCTCCGTTTACAAAAGCACCCTAGATAAAAATCTGACAAATCCCTTTACAAAAGGACTATTACAAAATATGATAGAAAAGTGCATCGAGGGAGATGGGTGCTATAGTGGTAACCCAACCTATGTGATCGGATATCCTGTGAATTAGGATCTTGGAAAAACAAATTTTTGGTTAACTTAGGAGAATAATTATTTAACCCTGTGAAGATCCAATACTCTCAAATGTTGTAAGGTAGGTTGGCTATATGCCTTAATGTGATTCTATTAGCTTTGATAAGTGAAGATGCTGTTCTACGGAGCATTCTTGAAAGAACACACCTATATGAGTTCGGCTGTTCAACGTCGTCGTATATGAGACTTGGGTGATCTTTGGCAAGCACATGAAATAGACTAGGGAGTACGACTTATATGCTCTACCCGTGGGGAAGGCTACTGGTAGCCAGGTATTGGTTATGACTTTGAGTGAAACTTGTCTGCACAAAATTAGCAATTCAATGCATAGTCCATTGTCAAGTTGTGGATGAGTGTAGCTTGCAGCTCTAGGCAAGAGTTTAACTTAACAGCCCTTGCTGAAATACTGGTATATCAAAAGAAATATGTAAAATCTCTAAATGTCTATTTGAGATCTGGTGGGGGATTGCAGATATATAGGCTTGCCCCATATAAATAATTCTGAATAAATCTCAAAGGCCCATTAGCGTAAGAGGGGGTACACCATCTATTAGTTCCGTATTGCTAATAGACGTTGGGGGTTTTCCTCGCTATAAATATGGATCACCCCCTCATGAAAAAGACGCACCATAGACTATTATACGGGAGTTCCCTAGGTTCGGGAATCCCTAAGGTAGTCTGTATGAGTTAGATTTTGGCTCTTCTACACTGCTGCACCATCACTGTAGTCTTGTCCATTCCGTTGCGTCGGCGTGCACCGCTGAGTGGGAGAGTAGGTCTCCAGAACCACTCATCCTTGTGATCTGTACCGGGAGAGGGCGAATAAGGTTTTGGGGAAGCGCTCCACGCGACTGCTCAAGTTCGTCACCACGGCTCGTCCTCCGTCCAATCTTCGTATCGCGGCAATCTTCAATGCTGGCTACTGCGATCTGAGTACCATCGTTCTGCCGTCCACACCACTCATCATTACTGCTTCGTCATCTGCAAACGCTCGGCACGTGCGCCGTGATCTGACCTGTCTTTTAATCATATTTTTTATATCATGATTATGTTGCCTAGTGTGTTAGAGAATTGCATGCTAGAGTTTTCTCTAAACATGATATTTATTTTGTTCGGAACATAATACTGCAATTGTCTAATTATCCAACATAGATATCCGTACATTTCAACTGGTCGCGCCGGTTCGATTTTAGCATGCTATTAAAGCATACACTGATATATTAGTTCTGGTATTTCATATGGCTGCTGCGACTACAAAAAACGAAGTGTATAATATTGAAATGTTGCCACAAAATTTCAAGTACCTCTCTTTGATACATTAAGCTAATAATGATACAGTAGTCAAATAATTCAAGATGGCGAGGTTTTGCCCTGACCCTTGTCAAACTCAAGAATACACAGGAGCTACAAGTTTCTTTTTCCCAAGAACAAGTCAATACAATAGGAACTTACCTACTTCACACGCAAGCTTTTATTCTAATCCAGGTGTACAATTAGTGTACACATGTTCTTAGAAAGCTATAACTCGCCTTAGTGAAGTTTACAGCTCACCTTCACAAGACTCCCGGAGGAAGATTTTTATGGCCATTACATGGGCCATGTGCATGTGTACATATCCATAAATCCTTAAAAGTCAATGTGGCTGTACGCTAATCTCTGGATCTACTTTGTCAAGCTGCAACTAGTAACTCTACCTCTCTGTTCTTTTTTTCTTGCTGTCCACTTTCATCCAGGTAACATGTGGGTATCCAGGTAACATGGTCCACTTTCATCCATCTGCGCCCCAACCAACATACCACTGCCATTCTTTATTCCTCACGGTGTTTCAGCCTGAGCATGTGGCCTTGTAAACTCTGTTTCAGTGGTGCATGGCCGGGCTTTCTCAAGGCAATGCAAAATTTGCACCGTTTCTTCAAAAAACAAATCACAAAATTTCCACAGGCATTGATGCATCCACAAAGGACAAGCCGAGGAAGACACACGTCTTCAGCACTTGTGAATGTGGCTTGAGAAAACCAGCTGGTGTTATGCGTTTCTTGTCTTACACATGTGGATCGAGTGAATTCCCTAGTGTAAACACTGCAAGAATTGCACGGTTCAATGTCGGTGCATGTTCACCGAAAAATCCACACTGATCCATAGATGCCAAATTTTGGATCTTGGGACAGGTGTGTGCCATGCTACCATAGTCCATAGCCTTCTCCAGTACGAAAAGTGAAAAAGCAACATTTGATCGAGAAGAACATGCATGTGAGTGAGCATTTACAGGTGCACTTTTTGTTGGCCGTCGAGGAGTACAGGAGGTCCTGATCTTCTTGGAAAGTCGGATAAAGGTGCTGCATTGGATCTCAGATCATGGATCTGCTGTCATGTGAGGGCCGGCAAAATGGCATGAGTCCTGCTCCTATGGCCGGCTCTCCTAAATTAAAGGAAAATGCTTCTTCTGCTAGAGACGACCTGCCCTTCATGTAATTGACTATTTCTCTTAAATCCTATGGGCTGATTATCACATTATGCATAGCCAGACATAAACAATCCTAATTTTTGTACTTGTAGCAAGTCAAAATCATATATTTGTATTAGAGCTTATTTACGCAGATATATGCATTTGTGAAGAAAGAAACTTTTACAGGCATGCCAAATTTGTAATTATCCAACTAGCTAGAGCACAAGCTGGCATCAGGTAAAATTCTATGAAACTTATTGTCGTGGTGCGTTCAGTAACCATTACATTAGTATTCCTCTTCATGTGAGTGGGGCGCATGAATCATGATGTTGCTCCACTAGATTAAACACTTTGGCCAAAACCGGCCAGAGACGGCAGAAAATGCTAGAACAGGATTCAAAGTAGAGAGGCACCTTTTCATAAGAAAGTACAAGCCCCATTAGTTCAATAACATTTTTGTAAAAATAAGGTTAACATCAATCATTTTAGACCTGATAAAGTCACCACTATGTGTATAAAGCTAAGATATTCTGAGGTATAGAATATGGATGAGTTGAGCATGCTTGATGTTGACAAAATTTTGATGGGTAAGGCTAACTTTTCTGTAAAAAAGCATCTTCGAATTCGGACCATTCTTCCAATGTGCGGCTCTAGTGCAAAAAGCATGCTTACCACTTATATCCATTTTTTCTATTGGATTCTGACTAAAACCACCACACGTACAAGCATGGGGAAAAAAAGTTTCCCTCTTAACACAGAGACAATGGAAATCTTCTTCTTTTCCGCAAAAATTGCATCTCTCGTTTTCAAACCTCTTATAAGCTACTCCCTCCATCCCAAATTATAAGTCGCTTTGACTTTGACTTTTTTGATACATTCACTTTGCTATGTATATAGATATAACAATATGTCTAGATGCATAGCAAAGTGGATGTACCAAAAAGTCAAAGCGACTTATAATTTGGGATGGAGGGAGTATGACATATAAGATAGGACCTTATATTTATCCATGTGACCTTAGATGGAGTATTGACTTTGCAGAAACCCTCCTTCTGAATTCCTATCTCTATAGTCCATCTTCGGTATTAAACTAACATAAGAAAGAAAATAAACAAAGATCTTACACCAGAATAATATAATGTTCTTTCTTTCCACTGTTGTTTTCTCTGTATGAATGTGAATTACACTGCAGCCCACGAAAAATTCGCGTCTTGAGCTTAAAGGTCAAAGTTAAAATTTTCACTCCCAAGTCCCAACTAACCATGACTTTGTTTCCCAAGCTGATTCCTCAGTTAACCTGGAGTGTGACACTAGCACTCTTCTGGTGATCTTCACCCTTCTTTTGCCAATTGGCGCCGCCTGTTCAACACCTGCCAATAATGCTTCCAATCATATCCAATCTGTGGCTGACACGCCTCTCCTTCCATTTGATGAGTTCATGCCCTGAGCACCAATAGTAGCAAAGTGGCAAGTCATGTGAGATGCGTGTTGTAGGCACGGCCGACCTCACTTACGCTGGCTCACCCTCAACGGGGCAGCAGTTTGATTGGATCTCATATACAGCCCCCAATAAATTATTTTTTAAAGCACCCCAAAGAAATTATGGGTAACCCCGTTTGTTAATCCTATCCATAAGGTGCATGTTCTTGTAACTAAGCGATGCCTGATTAAGCTTGCAAGATTGGATCGGAAGTGGAGAACAAACCATCACTTGGTTTGTTTTTCCCCTTTTGATTAAAATTAGACATTGAGCTCACATGAGTTGTTGCTCACTACACCTCAACACATATGGCTTGCTGGTCAAAGGGCCTTTGAGCATATTCTTTTCCAGTGGTATGACCTGTAGCTAGATGATCTCTGTGCTGCTAGAGTTTCACCACATTTTTTTTTTACAAAATGGAAATGTCTCCGGCTTTCTGCGATCGCACACAGCCAGGAGTTTCACCACATGAACGGTTGGTCACAATCTTACGGAAAAAGATAGAAGCAAGCAATGCAAGCATGAACGTAAAGGATCATGATTGCTCTCAACGCGATGAAAAAGGACGTCGGTTTCGATCTTCCCGTTGATCCTTTTGATACATGATGCAGACGTTGCTTGCAAGAAAGACGAAGAAACAGGGCCATTCTTGGAATGAAGCGGCTCAGATCTTGGCACATTTGTCAAACGGCGGTTACTCCTGGCCATATCGGGGCTAATTGATCAGATCTCTTTTAGACTATGGGAAGTTTCAGTATTGAACTGCGTAGAGCTAGTGTTACACTTGGAGCCTTGAAGAACGCTGACGAGGCAAGTTGAACTTCTCAAGTAGTCCATTAGCAGAAGATGAATCCCGCAGAATATATCGCTGCGATCAAAGCACAATCTGATTGCAGTAGATCGAGTACTCCAGCTCCAAGTTAATTACATGCCACAGAGCACGAATACGAGATACAATTTTCGTTATATACTGCAGCACAGCCGTAACACAACAGTCTGACGCTTCAAGCAAGGCGCACCGGCACAGCATCATTATTCATCATACATACTTTGTAGAGTACAACTAGTAGTTGGTAATTGTCTTAGTTTTCTGCCACCGTAGTAGTAGTGCAGCACACGAATCAAAAAGACTAACCAGTCAGCTCAAAATGAATCACCCCAACCAACAGTAAGGAGGCCCAACGTGTAAGTGTGTAACATTTTTTTTTCCGAAAGGACGGCAAGGAATTCGCCGCAAGCTTTATTAGACGATAGAAAAGAAAAAAAGAAAGAGCAGTAATCATTCATATAGTTTGGATGACATCACACTTTCAGAAAAGCACAAAATGATGTTTCAAGCAAGAAAAAGCTTGTACATCATTTATTTATAACACACACAACTTTACCATATACGGAACTATCCTAGTTTTTTGTCACCGAAATGATATGGTCGTTGATCATGTCCTTCAGACTCCAGTTGCGATTTGGATTCTTGTAGGTCCAGTAAGCCCACCCGAATGAGGCCTGGCCATAGACGTCCATTTGGGCCGCTGCAAACCTCTCATGAGATGCACCCTTCACCTCCCATTGTGCAGCCCATTCGCCTGTACAGGGAAAAAAAACGGTTGCAAGGCCGGTGGACAATTTATTGTACAGTTACCAAAATTAAAACTTAGTAATTGTGCCAATTGAGTATCATAGGTTGAGTGCCAATTGAGAATGGCCTAAATACACTGACATGTTGCGTGACAATGGCACGCTCAAACTAGGTCAACAACCGTAAGTACACCAAGGGGGGAAGAACAACCGGTTGCATGTTAAGTTCTATTAAATGCATTCATTTATGAGAAACCAAGAATTAAGCAGCTTCACGTCACTGAAGTGAATCAGAACACCCTGACAAAATACTCCCTCCGTTTGTTTTAAAAGGAGTATATAGCTCAAGTAGTACCTGGTCTGGCTTGAATCATGTACTTCCTCCGTTTTAAATTGTAGGTCGTTTTAATTTTTTGATACATATGTTTTACTATATATCTAGACATAACCTATATGTAGATGCATAGCAAAAGATATGTATCTAGAAAAATCAAAACGATTTATAATTTAGGACAGAAGAAGTACTTTTGAGACAAGCACAAGTCCCATCAGCACGACCACAGTCAACTGGATTCGTGTGTGCTTAGTCTTATCGTACTAAATGGATGTATAAGTACTTAAGTAGTAGTATCACTATGGTTCACCCATGGCTAACTAAAATATTGTAGGAGCACAGTTGAGAAATTCTTATGAATGATTCATTATACACCTTTTAAATTTGATGTTAGGTAAAATCCTACTGGACTCGTAGTAATGGTATGGAAAATTGCAGATGTCAAGTTCCATGTTTTCTTGAGTTGCTTGATATGATATATCATAGCTAGTGAAGATATGCAATAAAATTGTGAATAGAACAAGCCCATCTGCCCATCTGCACTCACCCACAAAGACTAGTGCGCCATTTTGTCTCATGAGAGTATTCAGATGGTTTGCCCGCACGGTCTTCACGTAGTCTATGTTCTGCCCCGCACTCATGCTTTCGTACTTGGGGTCATAGAGGTTGTAATAGTGCACATCAAGAACACATTTTTTGAACCTACTGGCGAAGTCGACCATCTCAGTAGCACCATTCTGGATTAGTCGTCCTGACATGATCACATAAACATCATCACGCTGCACATGCCTGTGGACTGCTTCATAACCAGCTTTGTAGTACTTCTTTAGGGCATCGAACTGCACTTCTATTGATGGCTCATTGAGAAGCTCAATTGCTAGAAGGCTTTTTCTTGAAGCATACCTGCCAAAATAATCACAAAATCATTGGAAGCTACTTTATTTTTTTTTTGGGAGGACGGCACTTTTTGGATACAGGATATACAAGAAAACCACTCTCTCTATGCACATTCTGAAAGACATACTTTATTGCGAGTCTGTGTTCCTACTGCCTCTGATGGCAGGTGTGACCGTAACTTTAAGGACATGCAAATCATTTGCGCCATTCCATGCTCAATTTCCACCCTACCAGTTTCTTAAGAGTTACTCAGGTCATTGAAAATTAAAGGCCTATCAATTTCTTAATAATCTAAGGGCCTCTTTCGTGACACAAATTTGATAACTTGTTACATGTTTTAGAGATCCCTAAAACAGATCAAATATAAAATTGGCACTTTCTACCAAAACAAAAGAACCTGTTACAAGTTTCATGGAAATATCAATTCTGTCGAAGATTGACACACCTGGCTGCAAGGGCTTCAATTACTTGGACAGTCTGGTGAATATTTCCATCACTAGTGCCCCAACCCACAGTACCATCTCTGGATCCACTGTGTTCATGGCCATTCTGTGACCATGGTGCAGCATGAAGGTCAACAATGACACCTATGTTATACTTACTGCAAGAAAGCAAGAGGAATGAAAGCATCAAAACAATAAATCTCAAGTCTATCACTAGTTTCAATATCTTTATTTCTTTTTCATTTTCTGGGGAAAAGAATGGTAGGTCCTATATAGATTAGATATTAAGATGTCCCAAAAAGTCAACACTTCGTTAAAACACAAAATTATAGCAACAAAAAATTAGATAAATGCTAGATAGTGTCATGACAGCTATAAGTGCTGAGTTTTAATGATGTAATACCTTTTCTAACAACTAAAGCGTTTACCTCTTGTAAAATATTGTCTAATTGCACTTTGTGTTTTTATGTACCAAAGCTTAGTCATTGCTTTAATCCTGTAATATCTAGGTGCATTTTTTCTTTAATAGTGGCGAATTAAACTGTGTACTATAGTTCAAAAAGATAAAAACCGTGGTGGGGCTAGGCATTCAAATATTTCATTTAATGCACCCTTAATATCATGTTTTATTAAGTACTGAAAATGATTCCATAGTTCAATTTTCAACTCATGCATGCAAAGCATAACATAAGACATGACGAGATCCAACAAAGTATTAAGTTCTAGTTAATATGCCACATACATGAAGCTGTATTTCATTAGCTTGCTGGCGATAAAAGTAATGTGAAAAAGGTTCAGGTTTTCTTGTTTGTTTCTATCACTAGCATATATTTGCAGTAGAGTTGGATAACATTACACGGATACATCCATTGTCATATTTATATTTAGTTTAGTAGGATATAATTGACAACTTGACTTACTCTGACCAATCAAAAGCCTTATCCTAAACCGCTTGATAGCGAGGATAACTGGGAGGATGACAGGATGGAGTGTTTGCTTCATTTGTAATCCACCATGCAACTGGAATGCGTACTGCATTCAGTCCATTTGATGAAATGAAGCTGAAGTCATCTTCAACTATAAAAGTACTCCAGTGATCCTGCAATGATATATAAAAAACCATTAAAATTAAATTGTAGACTAAAGTTGGGTACTATTGAGTCAGATTTGACATTTCTTGTCCCTTTTAACTTCAAAGTACACATCGATAGATTGAGCAATTCCTACTCATAAATTTCAGTATGAGTACTGCGCCGAACATAAAGCTTGTAACTGGTTGTAAAATATCAGTTTCAATTTCATTTTCAATCATATGCAAAATCTGGTATAGCCACTATCTTGGATAGAACAGATTGTGGAAGAAAAACTGCCAGGAACATGAATATTCTGGCATTTGGGCTTCAGGACTTGATAAGTGGTTGGACCAACAGGTAGGCACTTGGCAGAGAAGCACAGAAGCAGAATGCTACAAAAGGAAACAACCAGCTCTTGGAGAGGCATCAAACGAATGACAGAAAACACAGTGGCTTCTTCTATCTCGGTCTCTCCCTTCCTCATCTCCTTTCTGTTCTTCCCAGGCAAGCTTTGCTTCTTCTAGAATCCTCTAATTCTTCGGGATTCGTACTGCTGTACCAGTACTTGTCGAAGTACTAGTTTAAGTGATTGGGGGTATGGAGGTCTCTAACAAAAACTAGGATCAAACAAAATTCAAGAGGGTTGTCACAGGCCATCTCAGTAGACCCATTTCTTCATTGGACCACTGGAGGGAAGACTCCAGTAGCAACCCCCCTCCCCCCCCCCCCCCCCCCCCCCCCCCCCCTCTCCCAGCTCAGGGTGGGATTTAGGAAAGCTGAGCCCCTTTTCAGAACCACCCATGGTAGCAGAATCCTGACCTAACCCAGAGCCATAAGGATCCCAAATGATGACCTGAACCCAATCACATTCCCAAACATGTTTGAAATTCTGGAGGAAATAGAAACGATTTCACTAGTTTCATTCAGGCCATCTGAGCTCACCAAATGAAACTATGGTCCATACACTACTGGACTTATGCCTTTTTTAAGGATCGGATGTCATAGTTGATGTAGCATAATAATTGGTTCAGATTGGAGAAAGAAAACACACCTGTAACATGCTTACAGCTTGTTCTGCTCCATAGAAACTGCACAGCTGAGTGTCTCCTTGCATCTGTCCAGTAACTTGTATCTTAAAAACAGATGGATCCTTGTCACTCCAGCTTCCACTTGCTTCACTATTTGCAGTTACTGAACCTGATTGCTCCACCTGCATACACGAAGAATTATCAAAACATATATATCGGTTACCGTATCACTGAATTATTGCAAAATATTTAGTACATTTTTAGGGTCTAGAGTATAATCAAAATGAATATATGACAATATTGAGTATTGTTCTCTTTCATCTGAACACAATACTTATAATTGGAAGGGTAAGACATCTAACCTTTTTTAGGAATGTCTCAGATGATTATAGTGAAATTTCACTTTTCGCCTTAAATTTTCAAAATGGCATTGCCATGTAGTAATTTTTTTTAAAAAAATTCTGCAGTATGATACCATAAAAAGGAAATGGTGTATTACATCAGTAACAGTACAGGGAAACCAAGTCTTATACATAAAATGAAAAAGCTCAGCTGCTGTCACAGAGCTTGTCTATCATGTACATAAACATATTATCCTGGATTAGTGTTCAGAAAATGGGGTTGTCGAAAGTTTAGGGAATTAAATCCCAAGAGTTAGGATCTTCCCCTGATTCAATCATGACCTAAGATGGTGTCTTTTACCCCAACAGTCCTTCTGGAGGTCGCAAGAGAAGCTATAGCAGATGAGAAATACGGTGGTGTCGGTGGTTGTACAGGATGAGGTAATGGTGGCAGAATGGCTAGACGGGGTGGAGACAAAGGTAGCGGTGGCTGTTGGACTAGCATTCATTGATATAGATGATTAGCTACTACCTCTTGGCATGCAATATTTGTCATTACAGTTTTCGGGGAACACTTTCAATAATTGCACCAATCAGATGATAATAGGTGGGATTGTGCAGAATTAATTGGCTAAACTATGCCAGAGCCTATGGCATAACTCCTTGCTCTACGAATATAGAGCTAAGAAAGCCATTTATGTTGGAACAGAGGTGCACCGCAAAGTGGTGAAAAAAGATATCTGAATCATTTCAAAAGATCTGACAGAGAACTCCATTATTGGGTATTAACAATAATGAAAAAAATGTGATATAATTCAGCAATTAATAATTGAGAGCTAGTTCCGATCTTTCTCTGATTTTGCTTATCTGTGGTGTTTTTATATAATTTCAGCAAGCCACAGTAACACACCATTCATGGCCGCATGGATATAATATGAATTAGATACTGAAATCTTGAATAAATTCATAGACCTTCGATCAGAAATAGTATCTATCTGGGAAAAATACAATCATACTTCAGTACTTCACTTCTCTGATACATATAAAAGTGGCATATGGATTGGGCACAGGATATAATAGGAACACATCTAGCAGCTGCATAATCCAAGTATCAAGGAAATCTAGCTCCTGCACAAGCAAGTTGGGTAACCTATGCTCTTCCAACATATGGATGAGGAACAAAACAGATTAATTATAGGGTTTAATAAGCAGGAATAGGCAGGTTTCTAAAGTGCTTCACGATCACAAGGATTTACAAAACATGTGACCCACAAATAAAAAAATGACATAGCAGTACCTACTGAATCTCTGATATTCATGCTGGAAGCACAATTGTGCAGTGTTGATCTTACCTTAATATTAGAGTAGATTCTGGAAGTATATGAGGTAGCCTGAACAATCAATAGAGCTAAGAAACTTATGTGCAATTTGTAGAGCCATCAAATGCCACTTACAAATGACATTTGGCTTTTAGCACTATAACATGAGACAGTGAGTAATGATCAACAAGTATAGTATGAATACCTGCAAGAATTTTCCATTTGGAGCTCTGATCCGGATTTTCTCTCTGTTTTTCTTGTTAATTATGAACTGGAATTCCCCAGCTTGACTATGAGAGGTTGCCGTGGCAACCAATTGTTCACCATCATTGATGCTAATGAATTGATTTTTATTAGCACGAATCTTGAACATGTGACCGGAGCTGTCCATTTTCCAAAGCTAGCGAAAAAGTGAAAAACCAAGATAAGTCCAAGATTCATGGTACAAATTTTATTTCTGCATCTGCTGAAAAAAAGGTTTATGCTATGCTACACAGAAAAGCACACATAAAGAAAAGTGATTCAAAGTTCAAACCTTGTAGCATGAGACTAAACACATTATGCCCATACAACGAATTGAACTGGAAAAAAACAATATCCAGATCTCCAATAAAGTGATCATCTACATCATTTGAAACAGTAAATTTGTTTTTAAAAGTAATGGTTGAGAATTCGTTGCTGTTTTGATACTCTTTCATGGCAAAACAATGTTTCTGAAACAAAATTTAGATTCAAATTTGCATATACGGTGTGGCGAAGGAAAGCCTCTGTAAATCAGCCTGCAACTCGGCCACAGTTGGTGATCATGAGTCGGAAATCAAACAACACGCATACAAGAATTGCAGACTAGTTTGGGACTCCCAGGTTATCACTTACTTCACGTGTGTTAAAATATTATCATGCTAAATGACATGATAAGTAACAAGACAGTATATTAACAGAGAAACTCTCACCCTGAAGGTCTCCCAGTCCTGAGCCTTGCTCTGGTCGGCCGTGACCGCCGACCCGCCGCCGCCCGCGGCGCTTAAGAACATCTTCTGCGAGACGGACCAGAGGGTGATGCGCGTTCCATCCTGCAGGCGATAGTGAACAACAATTAGACGACGCCATGGCCGGGCTTGCCAAAAATCCCTCATCCGCCATAGGCCCGGCCCTAAACAGGAGAAGAATGTCTTGGATCCTAGAGTTTTAGGAGCGATTGATTGAGCCAAGTGCCGAGGGAAGCGAGGGACCAGCGGGAGGCGGCGAGCACGGGAACCAGGCGCGGGGGCAAGGCCATGGCTGCGGTGGTCGGTGGACCGACGAAGGTGAGATTATTGTACTATATGCGTTTAAAAATTTTCTGTTGTTGTAGGAAATGGATACATTGGGCTAATTTTCAAGTTGTTATGGGCTGTTTGGTAAAATATTACTCATCCACCCCAAATTGTAAGTCATTCCATGAATCTTGAAGAGTCAAATTATCTCAAGTTTGACCAAATTTATATAATAATATAATAACATTTATGATGTCATCTAAGTATCATTAGATTCTTCATCAATTATATTTTCATATTATACCTATTTGATGTTATAAATTTTTATAATTTTCTCTATAATTTTGGTCAAACTTGAGATGTTTTTACTCTCCAAGATTTTTAAGAATGACTTACAATTTAGGATGGAGGGAGTAATTTGGTCTCTTTTTTAGCTATGGTTTTCACCCTCCTTCTTGTAGATCCTTCTAACCTCTTTCTAATTTTCTGTACAGTTTTCTTAACCTTATTTTAATATATTTAACACAGGCCTCCCTTACTGTACATACTAAAAAAGAGTAATTTGTCTATACATTTAATTCGAACTAAGCCGTAGACATTTGGATTTTTAACACCGGTCCTTTCAAGAAAGGACCGAGTTCACATTATAAATAAAACATTATAGAGAGAGAAAATGATAAGTCAAGAGTTTTGAAGGAAATACCAGGTAGAGTTATGAGTTATCCATTTGTCATTGATCGATTCATCTTACTTTTGTGATCTCTTCTTAACATCTCACCTATGTTTTATTGTTAATACAAATTAGAGTTTTATTAATTTTGATTCTTGTTGGCTTAATCTTTGCATGAATATTTGGAATCTTTAAGTAACATCAAAAATGAAAAGTTGTCAATTACAAACTTGTAGATTTTGTCGATAACTGCAGTTATCATATATAAATTTCTCCATTCGACATAGTATGAGTTTTTATCTCATAGTAAACTCACACATAAACACTTGTTTTCATGCTTTCATCATAGACCAATTCAATCCTTGCCTGCTTCTTAACCAATTCATATATCATTATTTTATTATGTTCTTAATGTAATTAAAGTTATTATACATATCCACTTCATATATCATTATTCTATTATGTTCTATTGTTAGAATTTGATCGTGCATGAGAGACAAAAATACAATCCTATCTAGAACCAGGTGTCCTAACATTTCCCCGTTAATAATTACTCACTTTTCCCGTTGCTATAATAGAATAATCTAAGTTGGCACCCGCCAAAATTTCTTAACCAATGCAAAAGGGTCTCTAGTCCAGTAGTTAGGACACCTGGTAGCATCCAACCGGCTTGGATTCGACTCCTAGTAGGAGCGAATTAAACAGTATAGAATAAAAAAAATATAAAAAAATAGGTTGGGTACCTTTCCCTTACTGACTTCGGTCAAAATTTTCTTAACCAATTTCCTGCAGATATTGAATTAATTTATATTTTCAAAACGCATGGTTTAGAAAAGTGGCTTTTCTTTGTTTTCCTTTAGCTTCAAAATAAGTAGGAATAATTGTGGGTACAATACATGTGATAATTTTATAAGGTGCAAATCATTTAGAAAAGCACAATCACTATTTAAAAAAATGTTTTTGTTTTCGACAGGACTATATATATACATGGTAAATATATTATGAGTGAGTGGAAAAAAAATTATATCGAAACATTCTAATGGCGGTCTGACGGAGTATATCGCTATACTAAGGTTCAACAAAATCGTGTACCTTTTACATATATACTATAGTTGTAAACCATGAGAGTATCAAAAGTCCCATGTACGTAGTAGGTAGGTGTAGTTCCATACTCGAAATGTACATTTGTGCGTCATGTTTACTTAAAAGTAAAAGAAACTAAAGTCGTTTTAGTTTTGTCCTCAACCTTGATCAAGTTTACATAAAATATATTAACACTACAATATCAAATAAATGCACTATAAAAATACATCATGATCTATCTAATGAAACTAGTTTGATATTATATATATTTATGCACTTCTTTATAAATTTGAAAAAGTTAAAAGAAATTTGACTAAAAGATGACAAATCTAAAAAGATTACCACAAAGGAAATCTAAAACGATGTATCTAGCTACTAGTTAAAATTAGTTGTATATCATGAGAGCTTTGCTGTCCACTCCATTGAACAGGTCGGGTGTGATCCACCCCTTCACCACCAGCCACCCGCCGAGATTGACGTGTTGGAGATATGCCCTAGAGGCAATCATAGAGATGATGATATTCCATTTGTATCCATGATTTATATTGTGTTCCTTGAATATCCATTAAAGGCTATTTGAATTGATTTGCAATTATGTGAATTGTGTGTGAAACTCTTTACTTGTATGGTTATTCTAAAGTTGTCCCTAGTCGGAGTTCATGTGAGGACACACATGAATATTAGACTAGCACATGTATTAGTTGATGACTATGTTTCACAAGTCATTGACATGGAGATGTTGAACTAATAATGTGGGCACATGTGGAGACATGTGCTAGGACTGACCCAACACGAGAAGTAGTTCTCTCTTTAAACAACATATACGCTTTGTCCTTAGACCTGAGATTGTCGCATGTACTCAAGATGTGGATCGACTTACTTAGGGGCTATCAAACGCTACGCCGTAATAGGGTAGTTATAAAGGTAGTTTTCGGGTTTGTCAAGAAGCATGCTATGAGACATGGTCAATCAAGATGGGATTTGCCCCTCTCTGATTGAGAGTGATATCTCTGGGCCCCTCGAGTGATCGGATCCGAAAATGCATGGCCATGCTACGTACGGTTAAGAGTTAACCTACAAAGGGATTCCGAATCACAGGATCGAGAAAGAGCAGTTGGCTTGAAGCTAGACCAAATATCATGAGGCAAAGGGAATAGCATGTATATAATGTTGTGATGGTTCGTCTGATATGATCTTCGTGTGCATATAGGAGTTGGCACGTCTTGCTAGAGGCCGCTACCGACTATTGGGCCAAGTAGGAGTACTCGGGCCATGTCTATATGTATCCGAACCCATAGGGTCACACACTTAAGGGGATGGAAGCCCAATTTGGATGTGATCCGAGTTGGATTAGGTTTAGAAGTACTAATGGGCCTCGGACCCAGAGGCCCGTCAGGAACCTCTATAAATAGAGGGGTGGGAGCGCCCTAGGGTTTACACCTTTTGGCGAAACACATCTGCCGCGCCTCCCACACCCTCGCCTGTTGCAACTCACGGATCTAGCAGTCCGGCTTGCGACGCTTCCTCCCTGCACGTGTGGATACCTTGGAGGTGTTGCGCCTGCAGCACTTGGACAAGCCACGACGAGCCGACGACGAGCCGCGGCACGAGGACGATCTTGCTGCACGTGGACGAGCTGCTGAGGAGCTGCTGGACGTTGACGTGATCGACTACGCACGACTGCGTTGATCGACTACGTACGACTACGTTGATCGACTTCGCTGCATCGACGCAAATCTACATTTTCCACACCAGTAGTGCGTCGAGTGGTAATCTCGTGATCCTTATACGGCAGTTTTTCCTGGTTTTACGCGGTAGAAATTTTAATTTGCGCTAGTGTAGCCTACCTCGTATCCCAACATGACGGCCCTGATAGGCGGCGAGGTGCTGCGAGAAGCAGGCGAGGAGGCGACCGCGATCATCAGGACCAGCGCGACTAACAAAGACACCTTGCTTTCCATCAATCTTACCCAGCTGTCTACTGATATGATGCCTGTGCATTCTGCAAACTCTGATGAAGCCCTATTTATAAGAGCCCAGCCATGGCATCGTGCATAATAAGACCCAAAGAGCACGTACTACAACTTACTCTCTGGGTCTTCCGATCCATGGAGTCAAGTCAAAGTCCACGCTAGCTTGAACGTAGCGCTTGGCCGTGGTCAAGACGTTGGATCGTCGGTTCTAAAAGGGGGTCAGTACAGTGCCCGCCCTATCTTACCTAGGCCTTGCGACTCTGGTGATCGGAGGGCAGTATATATGTGCCTGTACGTGACAACTAGGCGTTTATCTCACGGGTACAAGGCGACGTACGACAACTAAACAGAGAGCTAGGAGAAGAGATGATGGCCACCGGCATCGTCGTTGCCAGAGTGACACGGAGATCGAGTTAAACCATACGTACGCTGTACACATAAAAGAAACTACCCGATGCTTAGACACGATGCGGTTTAAGCCGATGCTTATAGTTCCAATTGCAGTTGCAGGACACAGGGACAAGTGGCATTTCTTCAAGAAACGGCGGCAGGACATATTGACTTGCATTTTGGTGATTCAATGACAAACAAGGTGATCTACCTACATGGTAGTAGAAGATAAGAAAATATTCCAGACACGATTAACTAAACATCTAACAGAGTGAGCTTTAGTAAATATTTGTTAAATGAACACGTTTTAGCCATCATTTTTCTAAGCACGTAGAACTGAATTTTTGAGCTTACAGTTTCAAGCACATATATGCCTGCATTTACAAGCACACTGCAACCGGAAAATGATATTTCAAATTGCCTTTCCTTTTTGCTAATGTGAAGCAATCTGATCTCAGAAACTCCTGAACTGTATAGATAGTAGCTCTAGTTAAGAGTAGAGAACTGGGCCGAGCCTGACCTCCAGCTTGATTCAAGCTCAAGCCAAGTTTTCACGCTCGAGTTTGGCTCATCTATGGATGCCAATTATATGTCCAAATGGACGTGCTCAAATGAAAATTGCAAGCCCACGAGCGGAGGAAGGGCCCGCTGCCGAGTAAGGTGGGACTATTCAATAGGTGAGCACTCCTCACACTTAGTTTTCACTCTCCACAAGTAAGGTAGGACTGTTCCCAACACAACCCCACACTAGGGTCAAGGTATCCTATGAACCATTTGAAGCCTCCCAGTTTATTAAAAGCTGTAACAGCCCAAAAATTCAAATCTAAAAATCACTCAAACTCAAAAACTTCAAAACCTATTTTAAAATCTAATTTCAAAATATTATTCCCGAGCTCAATCGTTTTCCATCCATAATCCATCCCAAGATTCCCCTTTAATCCTTTTGTCTTTCCAAATCAATTGAGACATTTAACTTTCTCTCTGACCTTCCTATTCTCTCTAAGCCATCACCATCAACCTACTAATCCCTTCTTTCATGTGTGCCCTCCCACACAAACTTGCCACCTCCCTTCATCTCCCACGCACATAGCATGCACCTTAAGCACGTACAAAGCAGCATAGAGCCGCAGACAGCAGCAACACGAATGTTGCATGCAAGCTTCACGCGCCAAGGGCCCTTGCCGTGCTCGCCCTGCTCTGCTCAAGCGACAGCCCAGCCCTGCGAGGTGACCACGCCCTGCCGCCCGGCACCATGCCGTGCCGCCCCTTGCCGCGTCTCCACCTCAACCATGCCGCTGCGTTCAAGCTTGCTAGCCCTGCCGCCTCGTCGCGCGCGCCATCAACGTCGCGTCGCCTCAGCGCCACCGCCGCCGCAAGCCAACGCTCGCAAGCTACCGCCCGGCCACAACATCACCATTCATGGTGAGCGGGTGAGCCGCTGGCACAGCTCCACCCTCGCCACCTATAAAAGCCACCCCGAGCTGCTCTCCGTCACCATCCCGAGCTTGCCGAGCCACCCAGCTCAGCCGCTCATCTCCGTCCTCACTCCAATTTCTCCCTCCTTTATTCTTGCGCTCTCCCTCGTTGATCTCCGATGACAAGCTGCCATAGCTCGATTAGTTCGTCGGTGAGCACCTCCACACCCTCCGCTAGCTTCCCCAAGCAACGGCCCTCCATATCCTTGCCTACATCGAGCTCCCCAGGAACTCTAGGGCCGCATCCATGGCCGCCCGTGGCCGACCTCCTTCCACCCCCTCACCCCGGCCAAGAACCACCAGAACCGAATCCCCATCCACTCCTCTCTCTACCCATACCCTTGGATTGGAAAACGGTGGCCGGGAGTGCCGTTCCGGTTGAGCTCCTGCCGCTACTCATGGTGGAGCTGGGAAGAACGGGGACGACGTCCCTATTCCCTCTCGTGCGTGTCTCTATCCCTCTCTCCGTTTTCTCTTTATTCCAGCCAGCTCCCAAATAAACAACATCACCTGCCCATGTGCTAGTCGAAAGGCCCAAAAACCCACCGAGGTCAATCACGTACAGAGACCAGTGAAGCACCCACCCATTTTTTTAATCCATTTTCGGAATTTAATTAGTAACCAATTTTTGCACAGCCATATCTTAGCCATCCCAATTCTGATTCACTTCATTCTTTTCCCTAAATTTCTCTAAAATTATATTGTACCTATTCCAACCGTTCTCCCCTCCGTTTGAGCTTATTTCATTTTATGTTTGTTCTTGTTTGTATTTGTTTGTCATTACGCCGTCGTTGCCGTAGCCGATGGAGTGACCGAGGAGGAGAGCGAGTTTGGAGGCCAGTACCACGAGCCGGAGTAAGATCGCGAGCTGGAGCCGAAAGACTCGTACCACGAGCAGGAGCTTCCGGAAGGCAACTTCCGGAAGGTTTTGAAGATGGCAAGTCCAACCTATTTCCTTTTGGTCATATTTATCCTAGTTTTTAAACACAACCCGTAAAAGTTTTTCTTCATAAATTGCATCCAGTCATATATATGCTCAGATTATTTTACTACTTGATCTAGTTATAACCCGGTTGGATAGCCACTCCTTAAATTGACATATCTTTATTATACCTTGACGACATAGGATTTATCACTAGACATGATACACTCTGTTTAGCCAATTACCTTGATATTAATATGCTTAGAAATTGGTTACTCAACTCATTACTACCTGTTCTACAAATGCAATGGTTTTACAAAAGATAAAATGTGTTGAGTGTGTTGGGGTGAGTATGGGTTGGGATTTTGAAAAAGTGATAATAAACAACTGGTGTTGGTGATTATTTTGATGGGGCGAATCAGGGTTCCTTGTGTGGGACGCCTTGGAGTATTGGCTCGTGCCTGTGTGGCTGAGTGTGGGAGATATCCATCTTGTCTTAATTAAGGACCGAGTTCATGTGTCATCTTGCCTAACCCAACTTATCGTACAACCACTCGACCTTTGTGTGGGGCAAAGGCTTAGCATAAATCCTACTAGCTAGTCTGATAGTTGTCCGTAGGCAGGCACGCAATGGGAGGCCAAGGAGCAGACATAAGCAAGTACTAGATTAGTAGCCCAATTGAAGACCTCGTAGGAAGGTCAGGAACCTGAAATTGCATTTGGCCCCCTAAGTGAGTTTTGGTGTTGATGACATGCATAGTTAGGGGACTAATAATTTTATCAAGTGATTAACAGGTTTTAATTATAAAGAAGTGCAAAGGTGTACGAAAGGAATCTCAAGAAACCCCAAATTGCAAAGATAGAATGGTGCTAAGCTCAAATTAAGACTCGTTTATAATTCTTAATTTTGAATTTGAGTATAGGAACGCCGTACTATAAATGAGGATGCGAATGGATAGCTTGAAGATGCTAAAGTTCTCAATTGAGATGCTAACCACCCGTTGAGAGACACAACTCACTCACTTGCACATCCTTTACCTCAGTTTTTCTATGTGTGTCGGAAGTTCCGACACCAGTCGGAAGTATCCAGTAACTCCCAATAGGGATTCTTAGTTGAGTTAACTTGACATTATCGGAAGTTCCGATACTCTATCAGAAGTTCTGATACATTAGCATCGGGTGTTTCTTGAAACTTCTGACTGGGACCCTCGGCTATCTGTTTTAATTTCATTGGAAGTTTCAACCCTGTGTCAGAAGTTCTGACAGGTACATAAATGTACTGTAACAGCTAGTTTTGGGGGCTCGAGTATAAATACCCCCTCAGCCCCCCATTCATTGCTGCTGACCTACCCATGAAGAACACTCCTTTGAGCATTGAATACTCCTCTTCCTCAACCCTTTGTGCTAAATCTTTGAGAGTTTGAGCTAGGGTTTGGGTGAGAGCAAGATTGAGGGTGTGAGCCTTGATGTTTGGAGTGTGAGGTTCAACAAGTTCATCTCAAGAGCACTTCAAGCATCCTCGGCTTTGATTCGCATTTGTTACTCTTGAAGCTTACTTCTAGATGGCTAGGCGTCGCCCGTTTGAGCGCCCTCTTTGTGTGGTGCGCTCGGGGATATTTGTATTACCCATGCTTCGTGGATTCATAGTAAGTGACTCAGTCCTCCTTTGTGGTTGATTGAGGGAGGTAAAGGGTTAGTGAGGACCCAGCTCTTTGTGAGCTCCTCAATGGAGACGTAGCTTCCTTTGTGGGAGTGAACTCCGGTAAACAAATCCTTGTCTCTCGTGCTTGTTGTGTTCTTCGATTTCATATTGACCTAGAAGCTTGAATTAAGCCGATCTATCTTTTTGTGTGGTTCCTTGTATATCTATCTCCTGTAGTAGTCTCTACTCTTCATTTACAATCTTTTGATTCAATAGAATTGGTAGATTTAGGTTGCATTTTGAATTTCGTTCAGCTCACTCTATATTGCCGGAAGTTCCGATCTTGTACCGGAAGTTCCGATCCTGTACCAGAAGTTCTGACCCATCGGAAGTTCCGGCACAGCGTCGGAAGTTCCAACATATCTAATACCGCTGCGAAGTTTTTTAGAAAAATGTGAAGTGAGCCTATTCACCCTCCATCTAGGCATCACAAGATCCTTTCAGAACCCCTTGGTTAGCTCTCATGGATGACTAGTCAAGACTATGCTATGGTGGGTAATGGCTTTGATGGATCCGCACTGGTACTACGGTGTTCGTGTTACAGTACTCTACTTCTGGGTAAAGTGTATATCTCTGCAGAGTTAAAACCTATTCGAATAGCCGTGTCAATGGTCTTGGACGAGTTATGGCTTGGTCACATAACTAGCTATTTGGGAAAGATGGGCAAACCCTTTTATTGAAAAATTGGATTTTGAAAATATCGGACAAGTGTGCCGTGTGGTACAGTGGACGGGATGTCTAGTAGCACTTAAAACTTGGATCCTTTGTGTAGTGTAGGATCACCTCATTCTTTCATAACTATTGTGGTATATATGTGTTTTGCAAAAACCGCTTTATCAAATCACACCTTGCATGTGTATAAAAGATTGCTTTCTGCAAAATAAATCTTGACCTATTCCTTGAATTACCCCTATGCATGCATTCTATTATCCCTTCCGTAGGGTGGAGATGGATTTGCTGAGTATGTACGTACTCAGCCTTACTTTGTTGATACAGAGAGACCCGGACTACGTTGCTGGTGAAGCTTTCGAGTAGAAGGTCGCCTCCGCACCCAACTTGCCTGTTGCGTTGGGCTGTTAAGGATGCTTCCGCTATTGTGCGGTGTTGCTTGCTGCTTATGGACTTGCATGTCTATAGGTTGTATCTACAGCCGTTTGTATTATATCTCTTTTGGGTCTATGTTATTTGACCGCTCCCTAGAGAGTCGTACAACTTTTAAACTATCTATTGAATAAATGTGTGTACCAGTATTCCTGGGACTAGTAGTTGTATCATATTTAGTCTTTGTGCAAATACGGGCGCTTCAGCTAAGGAAGCTAGCTTATAGCATATCCAGCAATCCCCCAATAAATATTTCCTAATAACTAGTTAATGGGATATCCCAATATCCTTGTCATTATTATTAGGAGAGTTACTTTTGCAGTATCCCAATAATATCATTTAAATCCAACTACCACATTGGGAGAGCCAAAACTCCTCCTTTATTTAGGGAGAGTTGGGAGCACTATTTTTTTATCACCTCTCCTTTGATGGGAAATGTGGTTCTTCTAGAGATGCTCTTATAGCTTTGAGTAAAATACACTGACGGTCCTTGAACTTATCTTGTAGTGTCATCTGGGTTCCTAAACTCTCAAAATGCATTTTTAGTCCTCAAACTTGTTTCAAGATGTCATATGGATCCATAAACTCTCAAAGTGCATATTTAAACCCCCAAAGTTGTCTTCGGATTTCATTCGGGTCTTTAAACTCTCAAAATACATTTTAAAATCTTAAAACTTGATAAAAGTCGCTGATGGCAATGTTTCCTCCTCGCTCGTTGCCTTCACAACCACCTTATGGTAGTGATCGCGCATGTGTTGCTTGGCGCTTGATTGGGGAATCTTAAAATGCATTTTGAGAATTTAAGGATTTGGATGACACCCCGAGACATGTTGGGGATCCTGAAAAATGTGTTTTGAGAGTTTTGGGATCTGGATGGCATCTTGAGATAACGTCATGGATCTGAAAAATATATTTTGAGAGTTTAGTGAACTAGATGACACCCATGACAAGAGTTTAGTGAACTAGATGACACCCATGACAAGTTAAAGGACTGCCCATATATTTTACTCTATAGCTTTTTATAAGTCGATTGGTTTTGATGCTTGACTATAACGTTTAGTGTGTCCGAATCGGTTTGAGTTTACTATAGCAACTTTCTATTGGCTCTAACTGATCCAAATAGATTTAAAACCGCCCGAGGCACTTGATCAAATTGGACTCGATTCTTTATTTCGGACTGACCGCCTGAGATTGTGTCCGGGCAAATGAAAAGAAACACGTCCCATTGCAATTTGAAGAGACGGCGACAATATTATTCATCCTCCCTCGGTCCCGCCTGTCGGCCGCACAGCAGTAAGCAGGTGCGAACAGGGGCCATAGGATCATGGGCCGGGGGTATATTCGTCGTATGAGATTGTTGCGCACCAGGACAAGAATCCGGCACGATCCTCGAGCGAGCCAGTCGGTGCAAAGTTTTCTTTTCCTTCTCCGTGTTTCACGCGTCCTTGTAAAATTCAGTAATACCGGTGACGAACGATGATTAATCCTTGCGTGCTACCGATTTCAGATCGGTATATAATTAAGCTATCTCTCTCGTCGCCAAGTCAAAAACTCGGATATTTTAGGTTTTTTTTTCCGAATCACAATGCAGACACTCACATACACGTGCGCACGCTCGTTCCTATGAACACACGCACGCAACCCTACCTATATGAGCACCTTCAAAAGACTGAGCCGGCAAATCCTCTATAATGACGAAGTCACTATTAGTGCCTTGCTATTGATGGACATGTCGCCTGCCACTGAAAAAATAGCACTGATTAAATCATAGAATAAATTCATGAAAATGCAAGCACAAGTGCCGAGTCAAGAACTCGATGAGCAGGTTCCACCACAAGAAACCTTACCACCTGAGTTATACTCAATTCGCTTAGGTTTGATTTTTTAATACTAGCACGGTGTGTTATTTATAAACAAGTATAATAATACTTCAAATTTTCTTTTCATTTTTTTGCGAAAGCTAGTGTTTCTTTAATCTATAAGTGTGGTAATTTCTAAGAGTTAAAGTGATTGAGTTCAAGTAGGTTTACTTGCATTTTTAGCTAACTATTTTACGCGATGTGCCTACCGAGAACAAGGCACCTAAGTCCTATGAATAAGTAGTTTTCTTTGTCAAAATGTTGTATATTACTCCAATCATTTCAAATTTTAAGTCGCTTTATATTTTTAGATAGATGATTTTTGCTATGCACATAGATATACGTTATATGTAGATATATACTTCCTGCATCTCGAATATAAATTAATATTCGTTTTAGCTTTTCTAGGTACATAGCTTTTGATATTCACCTAGATATAGACTATGTCTAAATACATAGCAAAAGTTATGTATATAGAAAAGCTAAAACGAATAGTATTTTGAGACTGAAGAAATAGTAAAATATATATTTATAAAAATCAAAACAACCTAAAACTTGAAACGAGGGGTACTTGTCAGATACAGTACTTATTAATTTCTGCTGCTACTGATCTAAATTTTCATTATTCCCTCGAGAGGTTAGAGATCTTTGGTCGGTAGTAGATCCCATCTCACACAGCCCCGTCGTCAAAGTCAAGAAAAGTAATCCCTGGCGCCGCACCCTCTTTGAGATTCCGCGATTGATCCTATAAGTACAGCCCCAGTTTGCCGCTCCTGTAAATACCAGCAGCAAGAGCTAAAGCACAGCACTGCCCACTCCCATTGAGCCATGGCATGTTCGAGGTCAGACCAGAGCATTCACGTGCTCCTAGTCTCGTACCCGACCCAGGGCCACATCAACCCGCTGCTCCAGTTCGGGAAGCGGCTCGCCGCCCACCCCGGCGTCCGGTGCACCCTGGCGGTGACCCGGCACGCGCTCGGCTCAGGCAGGCAGCCGCAGCCCGGCGCGGTCCACGTCGTCGCCTTCTCCGACGGCTGCGACCTCCGCGGCTACGACGAGGTCGGCGACGAGCGGGGCTACCTGGCGCGCCTCGAGTCGGCAGGGTCGGAGTCCCTCGGCGAACTCCTCCGCGCGGAGTCAGCGAGGGGCCAGCCCGTGCGCGCCGTGGTTTACGACACGCTCCTGCTCTGGGCGCCGCGCGTGGCGCGGCGGCACGGCGCGGCCTGCGCGGCCTTCTTCACGCATGCGTGCGCGGTGACCGTGGCGTACGCGCACGCATGGGCAGGGGGGCTGACGCTGCCGGTGCAGGATGCCCCGCCGGAGTCGCTGCCAGGACTGTCCGTGACGCTCGGACCGGCAGATCTCCCCAAGGACCTGAGCGACCCTGGCAGCCACTTGGTCTACCGTGAGCTGATGCTAGAGCAGTGCCGGGCGCTCGAGGTGGCAGACCACGTTCTCGTCAACTCCTTTCACGAGCTGCAGGCCAAGGTAATCGAATCCCCTGGCCGAAAAGCTACTTATTCTAGCCATTACTACTTGATTTGGAGTTTGGGATCTTGGGTATAGTGATTCATGGCATGTTGGAAAATTGACAGGAAGCCGAGTACATGGCGTCGAGGTGGGGCGCCAAGACGATTGGCCCAACCGTGCCGTCGGCGTACCTCGACAACCGCCTCGCTGAAGACGTAAGCTACGGCTTCCACCTGCACACGCCGATGACGGCAGAAAGCAAGGCTTGGCTCGACGAGAGGGATGCGCACTCCGTCGTGTACGTCTCCTTTGGCAGCCTTGTGGCCCTAGGCTCGGATCAGATGGCTGAGGTGCGCGAGGGGCTCTACAACAGCGGCAAGGCCTTCTTGTGGGTTGTTAGGGCCTCTGAAACTTCAAAGGTACCCAAAGGCTTCACGGATAAGGTGAAGGAAAGAGGCCTCATTGTGACATGGAGCCCGCAGTTAGATGTGCTAGCGCACCCTTCCATTGGGTGTTTCGTCACGCACTGCGGATGGAACTCGACGATGGAGGGACTAGGTGCTGGCGTACCGATGGTGGCAATGCCACAGTGGGCAGATCAGCCGACGAACGCCAAGTACATTGAGGACGTGTGGCGAGTCGGTGTGAGGGTACGACCTGATGTGGAAGGAATGGTTATGAAGCAAGAGCTGGAAAGGTGCGTGAGAGAGGTGATGGAAGGAGAGGCGGGCAAACAATTTAGGAAGAACGCTAGAAGCTGGAGCCACAAGGCAAAGAAAGCCATGGCTGAAAGGGGAAGCTCGGACAGTAACATGGTGGAGTTCCTTACCAAACTCCGAACGGATTGATATGCATGGAAACTTGATGTGGAGACCAGAAAACTCATCGAACTATTTCTTGTTCTGCAGTCGAGGCCGCGACGCCTGCTAGGGCCGTTTGCTCATTTCAACATAGTTTGTTGCCTATTTATCCTTTTACTTACCTCTGTATGATGTCAATCCTATCTGTAATGAATTTCACTATATATATGATTTCCAACAAGATTTGTGCGTGCCTGCTTTATATGGAATAGCTGGAAAACGAGAAATAGTACATGATTTTTAAAAAGCAAATACGAATGCTATTTGTCCTTTTACTTATCTCTGTATGATGTCAATCCTATAGATTAATTATGTTTCAAACAAGAACTACAACAAATGCAAATGACTCTAGTGCAATTAATTTTCAAAACATTGCGACAAGCAGAGGAAGGAGAGGAGCACAGGGTAACCTCACCAATTTGTTCCTCATTCTGCTACTCAGAATTATGAACCTGTGACATAGTTACTAATAAACTTCGAAGATGGTGGTTGAACAGGCTGATGAGTTTGCATGTTTTACAGCCGGAGCTGGTTGTGCTGTAGTACCTTGTTTGTGCTGCACTCGCCACTCGGGTTCAACGAGAAGGTTTCAAGTTAGTGATTAAGGGCCAGGCACTTGCCATGCAACCATAGAGGACTGGGCCGAGCCTGACATCCAGCTCAATTCAAGCTCAAGCCTAGTTTTCACGCTACGGACGCGTGCCCAAATGAAAATTGCAAGCCCACGAGCGGAGGAAGGGCCTGCTCAAGAATTTAGATAATTCCTTTAGGAGTCTAAGCACGACAAATCAGAGTGGCGCAGCGGAAGCGTGGTGGGCCCATAACCCACAGGTCCCAGGATCGAAACCTGGCTCTGATAAAATTTTTATGTTCTTATGTCTGATTTTTTTTTTGTTCTCTGTTTTTTCTTCCCTCTGCTCACGTTCTCTGTTCTAACTTATTTTCGGGTCTGTGAGCTCAACAGTGAGCAATTTGAATTCCTACATAAACGTACAGCCGTCCTCTTCAAGATCCAATGGACTCTAGCATCATCAGAATTCAGAAGTGATATCCATTAAATTGCAATCTTGCTGCCTGATTGACAAGATTGTAGTATAGCTCAGTTTCCTTAGCATCAGTGCAGTTGAAAATAACTCATTTAGACGCAGCAGATATAGCACCACACTATGTAACACGGATACGTCATGGAGGGGGACGTATCCCTATCAATGCGTATCCGATGCTGATACGCGGTGGATACGTCATGGATACGTATCTGAATAGTATCGGAGAAAAAAGAAAAAGAAAAAAGTCGGATACTTCTACCAATATGTGATTTTTTTTCTTTTACGATTTTGTAGAAATAAATAGTCGATCCAAAAATTTGCAGATATAGACCCCTACCACCAGTTCAAATGGCGGTAGGTTAAAAAAATAAAAGGGAGTTACCGCCAGTTCAAACGGCGGTTGGGTGATGTGGCAGCAGAGGGGGTAACGACAGTAGCCGATTACCGCCGTTTGAAATGGTGGTAACTACCCCCTCCCACAACTCCGCCGGTGGCTGATGGTGGAGCTAGCTATAGCTGGTTGAAACGGCTATAGCCGTTGAAAGGATGATGTCGCCTAGAGGGGGGGTGAAAATAGGCGCAACCTGAAATCGTCGCCCCTTAAAACAAGTTTATCAGCGACTTGTGGATTATTCTGGAAATACTTCCGGAGATTCCGCAAATTATGGAATCTCCAAAGAAATCTCCGGAATCTCCGAAGATAGGAAACACACGCCTTAAGCAGCGGAATAAAACTGTCTGCCTGAAAACCGGAACTTCCGGTTTCAAAACAAAGAGCTTCCAGTTTTTGCTCGGGCAGAGAGAACCCCCAAACCTTATGCGTTGCAAGTGAGGTAAAGATCAAACCAGATTTAGAAAGTATGCTCAGATGGTATATCTTAGTAGGATCACAAAGTTCCTGCACTTCACAAATACTAACACCCAAGTAGATCAACCAACATTATGAAATCACAATGAAATGGAAGGGAATGCAAATGTAAGCAAACCAGTGAGGAGACACAATGATTTATTTCACCGAAGTTCAGATTCACCCCAGGCGAATCCTACATCTCCATTGGGTGCTTCCAAAGAAGCCGAGTTGCACTCAACCCTTTCCCCACTTCACTAGTTAGCTTCTTCCTTTTCGGAAGCGAAGCTCAACCTGCACAGACTGTCCCTTGGCTCACCAGACCTTAGGAACTCTTGGGTAACGCCTAGCTGTTTAGGAGAAACACCTCCAAGAGTAACAAACGCCACGAAGATTTCTTACTATGAATTCGAGTGCTCAAGGATGGATGTGCTCACTTTCACTCAATCTTTCAATCCCTCACCCCAAATCTCTTCTCTTCTCAAATCTCTTGCAATACTAGAGATGGGAGGGCTAAAAAAGCCCGTGGAGATGTGTTTTTTTGCATGGGGAACCAGCAGCTCCAAATGAGAGGGGATGAGGGATATAAATAGCCATCCCCAAAAACTAGCCGTTGAGCTGTTAACTTCCGGAACCTTCCGGAAAAACCTTCGAAAACTTTGAAACCACAAAACTAGTCGTTCGGTTCAAAAACTTCTGGAAACTCTACAAAATTCTATTCAACTTACGGAATCTCTGGAGAATTCTCCGGAATTTCCATAGGTCCACTGGACAACACAAGTCACCTAAGAGAAAAGACCATAACGTTTTACTCCGGGCTTCGAATTCGATGATCTTGGACTCTATGGAAATCTTATTTAGAGGAGTAACTTAAAACAAGCTCCAAGACCACCCGGTGCAAGTGTTGTGACAAGTGTTTCTCTTATATTAGTACTTGGAATGTTAGGTTTGAGTACCGAGACATAAGCGAAGCTATCCACGTTGCATCCCTCTTGATAGTATGGCGTTACCTATACTCAAGATCAAAGAATCAACACAATATAAATCACTTGAGCTTGAATATCTTCACCATGCCGCTTTTCTTCAAAATCATACTGAGGGGTTTTCAAATATTTCTTTCTCTCTTTCTTGAGCATTATCCTCCTTGAGCTAGAGACTTGATGTTCCTCAACATATATGATCAATAATCAACTTGACATACTTAAGTCACCTCAATTCTTATGATTCAACAAATATTTGATACTTTGAATTGCTGAACTCCTCATGGCTTGATTAGTTCCTCGAAGTTCTCCTAAGTGCTAGCTTCTTCACCCTAGCAAAGATTCATCGGCCCAAGTCACCACTTGCCCTTCATTCTTGCTTAGTACCTTGTAGCTAAATCCTTATTTGACTTCTTCACCCTATCTTGTCATCTCAAGTTAAGCTTTTCTTTGCATCAACAATGAATACCCATTGAAATCCACTTCTTCAATAAATGAACTTGATTCATACTTGAATATTGCTCTTATGCCAACATTATGACCAAGTAATCTTCTATGTTAACTTTCCTTGAAATACTAAGTACTTGGTCAAATATCTTCTTTCTTGATAATAAGGAATACCATCCATGTGACCAAGCAACCTATCATTGAAATTCCATTCAATTCACCATTGCTCTTGATAACTTATCATTGTTGTAATCTTGATCAATCCTCATGCAATTTTTGACTTTCTTTGATTATAGAAGCAAACAACTAATGAGACAACATAATTTCACTTCCATCTTTGTCTCTTTCACTTAATTCAATCTTTGCTTGTCATTTATTTACTTTTGCATGCTTCATATGACATGATCTTGACCTTTTCATTTCTAATAAAACCTTGCCAAAGCTCAACAAGCTCATTAGTCCTTTAATTGCTTTTGTCATTCAATCACCAAAACCCACAAGGGGCCTAGATGCTCTTTCAGCCGTTTCAACCAGCTATAACTTTGAGTATTTTTTTATTATTTTGTTTTCGTGTAATTTTTTCTCTAAGTTAAAAAATATAAATTTACATTGGAAGCACTAAATATTCGAATATGTCACTATTGGTTGCAATATGAAACTTAAGGTCTTTCTACCAAAAAGGAAGAAATTAAGGTAGACAAGTAAAGGAAGAGTGGGGTAAAGGTTTAACATATATGATTTCTCCCTCATTCATTGTACCAAAAAAATGCAAAACTTTAAGTCAAGACTTTGAGAAATTAGCATATTTAGCTCATACCTCACTTTGATAGCATTTCAACATGAGACAAACTCATATCATCACCATCACAGAAGGTATCAACTAAATATCTAAATAATTCTCTAATCCGCACCAAAAGACAAACTCATGGTGTGACTCAAAGTTTTACATACACATGAACATACTAGCATATTAAGACCTAGATGCACAAAGGTAGTACGAGAGTTCATGGAGCGATTTACCTTTGCTCTAAGCCTCACATTCTTCATATAGATCAAGATATGCATCGGTTTGAATTGTTGTCTTGATGGGCTTGTCATACTTCATGTCAAACTTGTCGAGTAAGCCCTTGAGAAGAAATTGAGAATCCTGAGGCACTTGAATTGACATATGAGAGCATGCCATCCTTGAGTTGTTTTTTTAATCCAAAGAAAAACTTCAACTTCCCATTATCTTGGTTATGATTCTTGATCATGAAAGCTTCTTGGTCATGATTTCATCATTATCTTGTATGAATTTGTTGGAGCCAAATAATCTTGACCTTGATCTTGGGTCTTGAGTCTTGGCTTCATCGATGGTCATTTTCTTCCTCATGAACTTCCCAAAGCATGTGCTTGATCAATTTTGAATTCCAATGGCTAGTTCTTGTTGTCATCACCTCGATGCACTCACAAAGACAAGAATAACATTAATAGCACAAGCTAGAGTTCCACACTTAGTGATCCTTTGAATTTGGAATACAAGTGAATCACTAGAAGGTGAAATCTCATAACATAGATTAAATTCCCTTTTTGATTATGCATACATATACATATACGGAAGAAGAACACATATGCACCTTTGGTCAACCAAGTCCAATAAGGGAATTTAAGCTATGTTACGAAGAGTAGCTACACAAGAGATGAATTTTTGATCCAATTGAAAATGATATACACTTTTACCAAATTGGACCAAATGGAAGTAGCATATTCTTGAGAAGCTCATTCTCACCAAGAGACTACATATATAATCACTAGAAGAAATTATTAGTCTCAAGGACACAAGACATAGAATAGACTCCCCCTTGATAAGTGCATCAAGTACTTGAATTACTTGTAGCAAGCACTAGGTTCAATTAAGAATTTAGGAGAGTTCACCCGATATCTTCGTCAAGGCATAAGAAATTTGCAACAATTGAAATTATTCCAAGATACACATACCACCACCAAGATAAGTAGATCATCACATATAATTATTTTCGATTCCACAACCAACTCATAAATGCTTTGAACAAGTGAAACTCCATTTATTTGAATGACAATTGCACCCACTCGACGTCTTATGGTGAATTTAAGCTCTTGTGACCATCCAAGATCCATATTGTGTTCCTAGTTCTTTCTTTTCCTAAAGCAACTCACAAAGATGTTGAAAAGGCATAATATTTGCAATCAGGAACTAGGAGTTACCACCCTTTGTTGTATGATCGTGGATGATCAAAGGAATGTCTTCTTATATACTTGATGAGTTCCATAGTGGAGAAATAGTAATGAATGTCCACTCTTAACTTTATTTCTCCAACTAACTCAAAATTCATGTTCTTGGTTTATAAAGAAAGGAACCTCCTGAAATAATAATTGAGCATTCAAAAATCAGTAGGAAGCATTTGATATCCATTGAGATTCTTTCCTTCTCCAACAAATGAGATTACACAACATAAACTTGGAAGAAGCATTAGTCCCACAAGGTACAGGCTAAACTCCCTCTCAACATGTGCATACAACAACACATAGAGTGTACTCATACACCACTCTCAAAATGAGGTCAAGGAGAGATTTGCACTATATCTTGGTTCAAGAAAGTAAACTTTACCAAAGAAAGGAATTTAAGGACTAGAAGCTAAAGAATGCACAAAATAACCTCAAACCTCACAATAGAGGAGATCAAATCAATTTATCCTTATATATTCTAATTGGTTGGTTCTCTTGAAACTCCAGCTCCCTCTTGATAGAATATCTCTTTTCTCCTTTTGATTTGATTCAACCAAGTGAAGTTTGTTCTTCTTTCAACTTTACTTGCTTTGGCCCCAATTATGATCTCAATTATATGATACCCATGGAATGTGAAATCAATTGAGGAGGGGTGCACTTCAAAAGACCATGACTCCCATGTAATAACTCTGAAGCAATTTTGAAAGCACTTGAAATAACCTTGATACAACACATGGAAAAGAGAAAGCATTAAAAGCACAAGGGAGAGTTTCACAAATAATTATCCTTTGGATGTGGAAGATATGTGGGGTCAATTATTCATGAAACCTCATAATATAGATTAAATTCCCCCAAAAGTTAGTACACGTATATGGTGGAAGGTAAGCTTATGTGCACTAGTTGACATTTAAGCCACAAGAGAAATTTAAGCTATATTATGGAGTGTAACTAAGGCAAAGATGCAATAAGGTACCAATTAAAAGAGAGGGAATATACATACCTTCTATGATATTTCACTTCATGAGACCAAAATTAAGAAAAATATCACCTGAAAGCAAAGTTAGTCTCAAAATCACAAAACATAGGAAAAGCTCCCCTTAAATGTGTGCATCCAAGTATTTGAATAACTAGAGATATGCACGAGTTCATTTAAGACTCAAAAGGAGTGTATCCTATATTTTGGACAATATACACAAAAGTACTTGCAAAGTAAACAAGCATTGCCAAAAAGTAAAGCATGAGAATTACCTCAAGATATGAGTGAATCCATGATAATTTGCCATATATAAATTTCCTTTGAATGGGAACTTTAGAATTTGAATGGTTAATACTCCACTTAAAGTTTAGCTTGATTAGAAGTTCACAAAAGGAAGCCCCAATTAGACAATCTTGCTTGTAGTGAGAAACCATTCTACATCAATCATATTTCATATTTGATCTTCCCACCAATGATCACACTTCTTATATGCTAATCACCCAAACTTGATCTCCATGTGCTTTTCCTACTTTGAGTGCTCACAAAGACGCACAAGAGTAAAATTAAAAAAATAACTTTGGACTTGAGATCTAGTAATTACCACCACTTTGGGATGTCCTCATAGGTATTGTTGATGAGGTGGTATTATAATACTTGAACTCTTGGGTGATGCATGTGTAGATGAGATCCAATTTCACCTCCATTTTTTTATCTTCACTAAGATCTTGTGATGGAGTGGTTTTCTTGATAAGTCCAGAGTTTCCATAACTCTTTATGAAACTTCCGCATTTTCCAAAAGTTCCACACATAGCATAATTTGTGTAGGATAGATCAATTCTTTCATCATCTTTGGCCATGTCTTGATCTTGGGCTTATCAAGATGTATCTTGTCTCATTGACACTCACCGCACATTTATTTCCTATATCATCCACAAGATCATGCTCTACTAGAGAGCCATTAAAAGCATCATATGGCATAAAACATGAAATTATCTTAAATTAATCTAGCCACTTTCAAGTGCTCACAATTACCAAAATTATGAGCAACTAACACTTTAAACAGGCTAAATGGCTAGATAACACAAAGTAAGGCACTTGTTACCGAGATGGCATTGAAGGTTGAGATATGTCCATAATTTCCAAACTTGGCTCCTTTTCCATTCACCATGAGAAAAACCAATTTAATAGAATCATGAGATGATATAACCAAGAAAGTTCCTCTTAAGCAAGCCAATCTATCAATGCATCTCCAAGTACGCCTTTTTCAAGCACATTTCAGCACCCAACTCACATTAGGTCCATTGATGTTAGTCACATAAGGCTTAGGCACCCAAATGACCTTTGTGCTAACATGTGGTGAACAAATCAACTTAGAAGCACAAGTATCATTTTTTACCTTCCTAAGCAAAGAATGATCAATGGAAGATTTAGGCTTAGTAACTCTACCCTTGGGACAATTTTTACCAATATATCCCTTTGCCCAGCAAGTGTAGCAAATGCGATGCTTATCCTTACAAGATTCTTTCTCATCTTGCTTCTTGCTTGCTTCCTTGCCGATTTGCCTCTTGTTTGATGACTTGCAAAGACCATCCTTCTTATGCGTACATGATGCAATTTCATGTCCCTTCTCATTGCAACCATAGCACTTCCTTTTTGGTTTGCTTGTTTTCTTATTTGGAAGTGAGGTCTTGTCATCAAGCTTGCTCGGACACTTTGAGGCAAAGTGTCCAAGGTTGGCACACTTGAAGCACTTGACATGAGCCAAACTCTTCTTCTTTTGACTTTGCTCTTTGCACTTGCCATTGTTGGACTTGAGACCTTATTGATGGTACATGGTGCTTTGCACGGTGGACCCCTTTTTAAGCTTGTTCACCATGTCTTCACAGTTATCTTGAAAAGGTTGTGCAATGAATTTTCCCTTCAATTGGATCAAGTCCTCCTTAACCCTCTTAACCTCTTGCTTTAGATCATCGTTCTCCTTGGGAATAAGGTCATCACAAGTTTCTACAAGAACAATTTGCTTGAGAGCAACATGGGGTAGCACAAGATAATTTAATTTGAACTTGTGAGAAAGTGCAATTGTGTATGTCAGGTTGATAGGATTTTATCGAAGTTACCATCACCTCATGAGCTATGCCTAGCATGACATGGGAATCTACAAGCTTTTTCATGAGAGCATGAAAGATCATCATATTTCTCTTGTAGGTCCACATGCTTGGTAGAGAGCTCCTCAATTTGAGCCTTTAGCCTACAATTAGCAATTTCCAATTAAGCTACAAGAGATAGAATTAGTAGCACAAGTATGCTTAATTAACAATTTCTCATACATACTAACTAAAGATGCATGAGAATTCTTGAGTTTCTCATGCTCTTTAGTTAGAGCTTTTAGTTCCTTGATCTTTTCAATGAGGTGATCGTTTTGCCTCTCAAGTCTTCCTTCTAGGTTTTCAATGATTTTCTCGAACTTGGTCATCTTGGAATTATCTTTTTCACTCATTTGGCCAAGTTCAAGATCATCCTCACAATCTCTTGGTGAGGTTGATTCTTCATTTGACCTATGGCGGTCAATAGGTTCTTCTTCCTTTAAAAGATTAGTTCCACGAGAACAACTAGAAGTAGAAGCATGACATGAATGGTCATTTAACCTACTCACTATTTCATTACCATGTATGCACTCATATGTTGGTGAGGTGTTGGATGTGGTGACAACACCATGACCACTTGAGGAAATCACTTGAGGCTCTTTGTTGATTCTTGATGATGTTGAGCACTTCACAAATGATTCCTCCAATGCAAGCACTTCATCATCATATTTGGACTTACCATATCTTTCTTTTAAGAGTTGTTTAAATGTAGTGAGCATCCATATGTATATCATCATCATCCATGATGGAATCATATATATCTTCACTCAAAGCACAAGTCAAAACATAAGAAGCTTGAGCATTAAGTTGTAGGCATTTCTCTTCCTCTTTTGTTTGATTGGACCAAACAACATTTGGACGAGAAATGCTCACATCTAAAATCCGCTCAATTTGAGGACCCATGGCCCTAAAAACACTAAGAATATGATCGGACCAAGATCCATAATTTGAATCATCTAGCAAGAAAAGTTCTAGCGATACATCACCCTCCCGTCGACATCTTCTCTCAAGGCGGTTAAGCTCGAAATTGAGAGTCTTGGATCTGATACCAATTGAAAGGATCTTGATGTCGCCTAGAGGGGGGCTGAATAGGCACAACCTAAAATCGTCACCCCTTAAAATAAGTTTATCAGCGACTTGCGGATTATTCCAAAAATGCTTCCAGGGATTCCGCAAATTACGGAATCTCCGAAGATAAGAAACACACGCCTTAAGCATCGGAATTAAAACTGTCTGCCTAAAAATCGGAACTTTCGGTTTTAGCTCGGGCAGAAAGAACCCCCAAACCTTATGCGCTGTAAGTGAGGTAAAGATCAAACCAGATTTAGACCCTATTTGGCTCGCACCTCCTAAACTTTTAGTGAATAAAAAGTTTAAGTCCCATTTTAATCCACCTCCTAAAGGCTGTTTGGTTCAAGTCGCTAAAACTGACTAAAGACAATAAATATTGTGACAAAAGGACCATGCTGCCCTCCCACTAGTTGCCTCTTTCTTCTTCCTCCTAGCGCCGCTCCCTTCTCCTCTCTCCGGGGCCGTGCCTCCCTTCGCCGCTCCCTCCTCCTCTCTTCGGGGCCGTGCCTCCCTCCACCGCTCCTCCTTGCAGCTGTGCCCCCCGCCCTCCACCTCAGCCTCATCGCAGGGCCACGACGCCCATCCGCATCCGCCTCCCCCTGCAGCCGCGCACCCCCTCTCCGATGTTGCAGGCGAGGCCCCCTCCGCCCGCGCAGTCCCCTCACACACGCCCTACGGCAGACACGCCGCCCGTTCGCCTGCGCCTTCCGCCACCCACGGGATCAAAGCGCTGCCACGCCTCTAGACGCGCTGGCCATGGGATAGGCATGGCCCCGCCCAAATCAAGGCGCAGCCGCACCAGGTCACCACGCCAAGAACGCCAAGAATTGGGGACAAGGACCTGGTGCGGCAGATCTAGCAGGGGAGGGTGCGACTGTCGGTGGTTGGGCGTGGCCGCTGGCGCGGATGAGGATCTCCACCGCCCAAAGCCTGCATAGTCCCACCCTCCCGCTAGATTGGTGCTGGTGCTGGTGGGTCTGGTGTTCGTTGGCACATGGCCTTGGGTGGTAGCGGCGGGCGGCGGGAGACGGGCGGAAGTGCGGTGGGAGGGACGCCGGTAGCGGACGGAATGGTGGCATGGGGCCGGGCGGGAGGGAGCTGGGAGGGAGAGAGAGGAGGCAATAAACAAGGGGTAGTGCAAGTCCAGACTTGGTTTTAGGAGGTTTTAGGAGGGGGTGGGGGGACTTAAATGTTTGAGCCTCCTAAAACTTTTTAGTCACTTTTTAGGAGTAGTGTTTGGCTCTTTAGTCCCATTTTAGTCACCTTTTAGGAGCTAAAATTTTAGGAGGCTGAAAACAAACACCCCCATAGAGAGTATGCTCAGATGGTGTATCTTAGTAGGATCACAAAGTTCTAGCACTTCACAAACACTAACACCCGAGTAGATCAATCAACATTACGAAATCACAAAGAAATGGAAGTGCAATGCAAATTTAAGCAAACCAGTGAGGAGACACAATGATTTATTTCACCGAAGTTCAGATTCACCCCAAGCGAATCCTACATCTCCGTTGGGTGCTTCCAAAGAAGCCATTTAAACATTTGCATAAGGGTCTTGTTTTTGAATTGGCTATGAAAGTTTGCCCCATATGCCTCATGCACCACCTACTCTTCAAGTCCGGCCACTGCGCCGTCCTGCGGCATTCCACATTACCATTCTATAGGCCTTCGATTGCTTGTAGAAAGCCTTTGTGCCGATCATGAATTATACAAACGCCCTCCACATCCTTCACAATCATCTTCTTAACCCTCTCCAATAACCAATATCAACTATCTCCAGACTCTTTCTCCACAAAGGCGATCGCCAGCGGCAACACCTAGTTGTTATCGTCGGATCCAATAACTATCAAGATTGTGCCTTTATACCTTCTAGTAAAAAACGTGCCATCAATGCAAATGACTGAGAGATATCGCTGAAAAGCCTCAATGCAAGGACCCAAGGCCAAGAATGACTGCTGCAGAACCTATTTGCCTGGAATCTGAGCACAGGGATGGGCTTTCAGGTCATAGTAGCTTCCTGGGTTCCTCTAGCATATGGTGTGCAACAGGGCAGGAAGGTTATCATACGATGCTTTGTATGTACCCCACTTCATCTCTAATTCCTTCTACTTAGCTCGGTAAGCTTTGTGGTAGCTAATCTTGTACTTGAATTTCTCCTCTATGACACAAACAATCGACTTGGGCTTGTAGGTATGATTCTCCACTATCTGAGGATACATGTATTGAGCAATAAAATCAGCAGTGAGGTTGTGGTGTTGTGCTTGCAGTACATCCAGCAAGCATTGGTGCTTTGCAACTCCAGTCACCTCTCAGTAATTCTTCCACTTCCCCTTGTATGCGTGCACCCAAAATGGGCAATTGCTTTTGACACAACACACATCATACACTGTCGAGTTGCTCTTCACCACCTTGAACTACCGTTGCAAAGATAAAGTCGACCATCGCTTCACAGCTGCCTTCACCTCATCCCCACTAGGGTACAAAGTACTGACACAAACCTCATTCTCCCCATACTCCCAAGGAACTCTACTAGGTTGGAATGGTCATAACTTGACCAGTTCCGCAGGACAAAATTAGCATCATCCTCATCCAACGAGTCATCATCCATAGCACGAAAGCCTCTTCTCCTTCCCTCTCTACTTGCTCAACTAATGCAGGGATGTGTTCCCCCTCATCAGCCTCCCCATTTGGCTCACAGGGTGCCTATTCATCCTCCTCATCTCCTTCTTCTACCCCATCTTCTGTATCTTCTTCAGTTTGCCCATCGGTAATCTCTAGACCTTCCTCGCCTCTAACTTCCCCACCTCCAACTTCTTCTTCCAACTGACTGCTAGATCCAATCTACTGGAACACTTCAACAAACAATATCAACGGTAACCACGCTTAGCACAAGCATTTACATAGGCCCTCCAATTTTGGGTTCCTTCAAGTGGCATCAACTCCTAAAATATTATGTCAGTTTGAAACCTCACTACAGCCCTAACAGATAGCTCAACTTGATCTCTATCAAGATTGAAAGCCTTAAATAGCCAGTTGTATATTAATGCCCAAGTCCTTTCTCTTGCTCTTGGTACTTGTTTGCAGAACGACTGAAATTCAGACAAATCTACCCCTTCTGAACCATATCTAACCTCCCTCGGACCATAGAACATTTGAAAAAATAAACTTTCCGACATGCCTGGCAATATACATGACATGAACATATATTATTACTAAATGTTATTAATTTAACTAACTCCAACAACACCTACATTTCAACAACTATATAAAGATCTAACTCGTTCATTGCCAATAATAACAATTTTAGAGTTATCTAAATATATCAACAAATTAATTTTACTTTACCCTGTCAATATACACGACATCAAGAGAGATCATTACTAAAATTACTAGATTTAACTAACCCTAATCACACCTACATTCCGATAAACTATATAAAGATATACACGGCATGAACAAAAATTATTACTAAATATAATAATTTGAACTAACCTACATTCTGAATAACTATATAAAATATAACTCGTGCCTTGCTAATAATATTAATCTTAAATTTATCTAAATAAATCAACAAACTAATTTTACTATAACCGAAATAACTAAGCTAAATCCACTATACCGACAAACTAATATTTATCTATGTCTCATATGAACACCTACATTTCATCTAATACTTAATACTACACCATTTATATAGCATATCAACTACTACATCTACCAACTACGAGTTAAGCTAAACTTCGAGATTTCAAATAATACTTCAAGCGAAGCGAAGATCCGGCAGAGCTTCGCTTCAATCTCCACCCTACTCCCCTTCCTCTCTTCTCCCCTCCTCCCTGCCTTTCTTTCTCTTCTCCTCCCTCCCTTTCTTCCTCTTCTCTCCCGGTTCCTCTCCTCCCTCCCTTTCTCTCGGTTGCTCTGGTCCCAAATGGCAAGCACGCGCCCCGCCCCGGCCGCTCCACGGCTTTTAATGGTGGGCCACCTACCGCCGAATCAGGCAGCGGTTTATTCCCACTCCTGCCGTTTGAATTGACAGCGCGCTGCTACCGCCGTTCTATTCGGCGGTAACTCCCTTGTCCCACGGCCGCCAGCGATCCGTGTGCCGCCCGCCGTTCAGACGACAGTAAGCAGTTCCTGGCAGTGACGTGGTGTACCGGTACAGCTACCGCTGATTCATTTGGCAGTAACTTCAGTTGGCGTTTCAACCGGCGGTGGGGGTCCATTCTGCAAATTTCTGGATCGGCTATTTATTCCTGCAAAATCGTAAAATAAAAAATATAAAAAATATCGCCGCCATACCAAAGACGCACGCATGCGAGCAGTGGCGACATCAGCGTGCCGCTAGGCCCGCTACTCAGCGGTGATGACCTGTGAATTCTTTTCCTCTTCCCTTGCTCTATTTTCTTCGGTTCTCTATCCCAGTTGGCAACTTTTGACTGGCCCTTCACCGCTGAGCGCAAATGGTAACAGGCCAGACTAAGCAAGCAAGGACAGCAGCTAGGCAGTACAAACGTGTATGCGCAGCTGGTTCATATGCTTCACATTATTAGCCGACTGCCATTCAAATTACAAAATTAATTATTTAAAATATAATATTTAAACATATCCACGTATCAGGTTTTTTAAAAAGTGACGTACCCCGTATCCGTATCGGTCCGATACTGCACATATCCGTATCCGTGCTGCGTAGGCACTACATACCCCTCTTTCATCTATGGCAAGATGCCCAAACCAGTTTTCCTTTAAAAAAGGTGCATGAATGAATATCCACCATGGTCACTGTCGCTAGTTAATTGTGATCTAAGCCTTAGTACCACACTACCACTACGAGACTGAAAGTTTTTCCGAGTGATTTTTAAAGTTCTAGAATCTATTCACATACTTTTGAGAAACTTTTGCCCTTGCTTTTTCTCAGGCGCGTTTGGTTCCCAGGCAAGCACTTGCCTCACCTTGCTCGGCCAGAATCCAAGGGAAAGCAAGAGTTTGGATCCCAGGCGAGTCTAATGTAAGCAACCATCCAAACTAAACGAGAAACCAAATAATCATCCCCTCAATCGATTTGGCTTAACCCGTTTAACCCCAATAGTCGTTGAAGTACACTATCTGCATGTCCCAGAAATAAGCACCAGTTTAATGAAGAACCAATAGGAAGGTAGTACTAAATGTTGTTTTCTTAAGTCAAATGAAACAACACACAGCATTGATTTTTTTGACTGATATAACGCTTAATTCATTTGTAGAATAGTAAATGTGTCTCTTGGTCTCAAACCTTCAAATAGTATTTCTCATATGTGCGGAGATTGGCTTAATTAATGGGTTAGGGGAAACCTAAATACATACCAAATGTTAAATCGGGTAAGTACTGTGTGTTGGGGTAATTTGCTCATGTCGTAATAATCTTATTTTTGGAAATCTAAAGGTTGACCCTAAACCCTTCAACATAATTGTCAAGCATTTCTAAGAATAATGGGTTAGGGGAAACCTAAATACATACCAAATTTAGTTTTTTTATTTTTTTGACTAGGAAAAAACCAGTTTGCTCCCTCCAATCACGAGTCAAGTTTACACTGCAATAGAATCGATCTTTCATCCAGCGCGTTAGTATCAGGTCTAACGGCTAGTTTCCTAGGAGGCTCTTTAGTACCGGGTGAAGGACTCATCCAGTACTAATGGGTCACCTTTAGTACCCAAGTGAAGCCTTCACCCGGTACTAAAGGGTATGAGGCCAATTATTACCTGGTGGAGGCTCCACCCGGTACTAAAGGTGGCCTATTAGTACCGGGTGAGACTTCCATACGGTACTAAAGGGCCTCCTATAAAGCTGGATCTGGGTAACATCCTACGTAATACATTTAAGAACAAGGTACTCTATGGGGCGTCTCACTCCCACTACGGGAACCAGAAGCTTTGTCGAGTGCCACAGGCACTCGGCGAAAGCCCAAAAACACTCGGCAAAGGCTAGCACTCGGCAAAGAGCACACGGCAAATTTCCTGTCGGCAAAGCCTAGTTTGCCGAGTGTCAAAACACGAGCACTCGGCAAACATTTTGCCGACGGCCAAAAACACTCGGCGAAAAGATGTACTCGGCGAAATACGCGATGACGGCGTCGGGTTTAACGACAGGTTTAACAGGACGCACTCGGCAAACAACAGGGCTTTGCCGAGTGTCAGCACTCGGCAAAGTGCCCATGTTTGCCGAGTGTCAGCGCACGGCAAACCCAGGGTGTTTGCCGAGTGCCGTGTCCCTGACACTCGGCAAACATGGGCCCTTTGCCGAGTGCCGTGTACATGACACTCGGCAAACAAGCCACCGCTCGACCTGGGAGTGCCCCTTTGCCGAGTGTTAAAGCCAAAACACTCCGCAAAGGCCCCTCTTTGCCGAGTGTTACACTCGGCAAAGTACCCAGAACCCCCCTTTTTCGACATTTTGCCACGTATAACGGACCCCTCTCAATTCACAATACACATATCACACGCATTTGTAATAAACAATCACATGCATAATTCACAACCACAGGCATAATTCATAAACACCACAGGCATAATTCAACATAAGCATGAAATAATCCATAAATCCAAGTTCAAGTCACATTTTAGTTTCCACATTGTTCACAACCAAGTCTACTTCCGTGGAGGCCAAGGAGACCACTGCGACAAATCTTGATCTTCATTATTCGAAGCCGCCGATTGATTCTATACATAGGATAGGACATTCTGAGCTAACATCTAAAGTTGTCAAATTTAAAGTATTAAATCTTAAGCACAATGTGTCAAGTGACTCACAGGAGTAGTCGTGGGTGGCTGAGGCGGAGGGAACATCATCGGCGGTGGCGGAGGCAAAGACTGTCCCATGCTCGAAGCAAAGTTCTGCATGTACTGGAACATCTGCTCCATCCTAATCCGGTTTTCCTCCTCCACCCTCCGCCGCATTTCCTCCATCTGCGCCGCCATCTCCTCTTGTTTCTTCCTTGCTTCTTCCACCTAGGCCTACAATATTTCATTGCAATGTTATAATGCAAAGCTAAAGTATAACAACAAACGAACGATGAATGGAAGAGAAAGAACCTGTAGAGCCTCCATCTGGAACTGTGCACTTATTCTTACATTTAGTTTGAAGAACCTTTTGACATCTCTCAATTGAGTAGCACCAACGACCCTGCACAGGTCCCCCCATTCGTGCTTCATACGGAAGGTGTAGAATCATATGCTGCATTGGATTGAAGAAGCCTGTAGGAAAGATCTTCTCCAACTTACAGAGCAACACAGGCGCCATTGTTTCCATTTCTGCAACCACGGTACGAGATAACTCCTTCGCACAAAGTCGGCGGAAGAAATTGCTCAACTCCGCTAGCACCTGCCACACATGCTCAGGGACATAGCCTCGAACCATCACCGGAAGTAGGCACTCAAACCATATATGGTAATCATGACTCTTGAGCCCGTTGATTCGCATAGTTGCTAAATTCACTCCCCTCTTCAAGTTCGCGGGCGTGTGCGGGGTGGGCCGGCGACGGGACACCCGGGGCCGGCGTTGGGCGGCCGGGACCGGCCGCGGGCGGCCGAGGGCCGGCGAGCGGCACGGGCCAGGGCGGCGTCGGGCGGCGAGCGGGGCGGGGCGGTGCGGACGGCGCGCGACGGCAGCGCGGGGCGGGCGGCCGGGGGCGTGCAGCGCGGGGCGGGCGGCCGGGGGCGTGCGGCGCGGGCGGCGAGTGGGGCGGGCGGCCGGGGGCGGCGCGTGTGGTGTGTGTGCTGATGCCTGTGTGTGTGTGGTTGTGTGCGTGGGGACTTAGCCATCCGGAGGATAATTCGAACCCTTTGCCGAGTGCCCCTGATCTAGCACTCGGCAAAGGCATTTTCACCCTTTGCCGAGTGCTAGATCAGGGGCACTCGGCAAAGGTTATTTTTTCCCCCCGGATTGCGTACTGACGCTGCCACGTGGACCCGCGGTGCTCTTTGCCGAGTGCTCGGGGGATGACACTCGGCAAACAATTTGTTTGCCGAGTGCCCTACCGCGACACTCGGCAAAAAGTACCTATATTGCATGTACAACAACACTTTTAGTAATTAAAAGTTTGTAAACTTTGCGTAAACCTAGTCAAATTCACTAAACATTGCGTATTCCATTTTTTAAGTAATATTGTTCCATTATTTCATGGATTTATAGCTCATATTTAATTTATATCTATTAAATTCATATACTTGCAATTAATAAATAAAAATTATCAAACGGATCCGAAAAATCCCCAAACTTTGACATGAACCAATCTATGTTCTCTATAGCCTATAAAAATAAATTGGGACTCAATGACAAATTCAAGTATCGATTCATCTCAAAATTTTACCGGATCCTTCCAACTTCTATGAATCCTCTCCGGAGATGCTTCGAATTCTAAACATCATATGTCAAAACTTGTGCGAAACCTTGTCAATTTTTTACCACAGCCTCTGCATATGAAATCATAGCATCTTGCAAAATCTCGTAATTTTCAAACTTCATTTGTATTTTTGAGAATTAAACAATCATTTGGCCACACGTTCGTAGTCGTGTTTCCTTAACAAAATGTTCGAAATTTCTTTTCATTTTCTGGGTAAGACCTCAATTTTAACTCACTAACATGAATATGATTTTTCCACTCATATTATTCTATTATTCCAAACACCTGCAGTTCAAATTTGACTAAATGAAATTAATTGATTAAATATAGCAAACAGGTCAATAAGAAGTCCACCTTGTACCATGCAGTGCCAAATCTCATACATGTGGAGTATAAAAAGTTTGGAGGGCGGAGGAGGTCTTTTTTTTTTGCCGAGTGTGCCAAAAAACACTCGGCAAACTAGCATGTTTGCCGAGTGCCCCATCGAGACACTCGGCAAACTTGCATGTTTGCCAAGTGCCCCATCGGGACACTCGGCAAAGATGCTAGTTTGCCGAGTGCCCCCCATCGGCACTTGACAAATCCTAACGTCCGTCACGACGACGGCGCAACGCGGCACGTGGAAGTCACGTGCTCAAGACTTTGCCGAGTGCCCCATCTTTGCCGAGTGCCCCGTGGGTGTTTGCCAAGTGTTTTTTTGGTGGCACTCGGCAAATCGTGTTTTCGCCGAGTGTATTATTTTTATCGAGTGTTTGTAGGATTGCACTCGGCAAACAGGTCCTTCGCCGAGTGCCCGCAATAATACACTCGGCGAAGAAATTACACTTGGTGACTTTGAGGTTTCCCGTAGTGTCCGATCTAGATGGTCTTTGTTGGAAATGCCATTGAATAGGAACGGCACTGTCCAGCCCTCCATCACGAGCTAGGCGCCGAGGTTCACCACCCTGATTGGCGGTCTGGCGGGCGCCATCAACGTCCTCATCGCATCATACCGTGGGAGGAGCCACGACCAACAAATGAGGAGAAGTGGAAGTCGCACGCGGCAGAGGATGCTGGCCTCCGCGCTGCTCATAGTGACCGGTCAATGTGGCCACTAAACTAACCAATAAATTGGCTCGGCTGCAGAGCTTGGTGATGCCCCACTACAGGGGCGGATCCAGAACGGGATTGCGCCCCGGGCTGAGCTGTTGAATCACACCTAAAATAGTCTAATTTTGTCTCCTAAGTCTCATTTTGTTAGGCTAAACAGCACATAGGTTAAAGGGACTTCATGGTCTCGCCCCGGGCTGCAGCCCGGGCAGCCCGGGCCCTGGATCCGCCCCTGCCCCACTATATGGATGTGGCTCCCCGCTCTTTCGTCACCGTGCAAGGGACGTTGTGGCTGGCTATGCGCGCACGTCCGCATTCGGTTTTACGCACACCAACTTTGCAGGAGGATCACCACGTGAACCCGACGATTCAGCCACTACGGACTGCTCTTGTAGTCTATAATTAATTTGTATGAACCAATCAGTCAACTCAAAACTTACGTTTATAAGAAGAGGTGGACAATTCACTTATACCCCAACACCCCTCCTCACGTGCAGGTTCTCTTAGACCGCATACGTGGAAATTGGAGTGGACTACAATTATTTTATTTTAATCGCGCCCGCTAGGATTTGAACTTGAGACCTACCATATTGAGTTGCATGCACCAGTCAATTCAACCCAAAAGCTGATAGAAAAAGGTGGGCAATTCACTTATACTCTAACACTTCCCCTCAGGCTCCCTTAGACCGCATACGTGGAAATTGGAGTGGACTGCAATTATTTTATTTTAATCGCCCCAGTTAGGATTTGAACTAGAGACCTATCATATTAAGTTGCATGTACCAATCAATTCAACCCAAAAGCTGATTGGAAAAGGTGAACAATTCACTTATACTCCAACACTTCCCCTTACACGTAGGCTCCCTTAGGCCGCACACGTGGGAATTGGAGTGGACTACAATTATTTTATTTTAATTGTGGCTGCCAGGATTCGAACTTCCATCTAGTCCATTAATAAGTGCTTATGCATGGGCTTACTTTTCCTCTCTATAATTTATTTATAATGTAACTAGGAACAAATCTAGATACTTTATTGTCTTTTACCAGGCTGTGATAGACACCTAATTTAGTTCTCTATTATTCTCTATATTTTTCGATTTCCATTCATTATTTTCCCTTTTGCATTGCACCTCCGTGTGTTTCCCTTGATCTATGTGTTGATATGGAAATTGATTTGATAATTGCTTCGTGCATACACTAGTTTAGGTGTGTATTGTGACACACATCATCTATGTATAGTACGCCTTAACTTCATTTTTCTATATTAGCAATAGAAACATAGGGTTATTTAGAAAATATACAGATTATTTTCACAATGACCTAGGATTACTTTATGTTATTTCTAATAATAGCGGAAATGGGTAATTTGATTCACAATTATAAATTCTTTTATATTAACCTTCATAATGATATATATGGGTAATTTAGATGAAGATTATGGGTAAATTATGTTTTTTTTTTCATATGACAAAGATACGTAATTTAGATATAAACTTCAGGATTACTTTAGACTATTTTTTATGAGTGTGGGGCTGGCTGGTCTTGGGAGGCCGAGTGGCCCTTGATGCACCACCTATTCATCTAAACATTGCGGATTCAATCTCCTAGGTTTGGTACCTTATAGTCCAAGGCAGCTGCCTGTGTCGCAAAGCATGAAGGAAGGGGACAACAGGTCTAGATGGGGCCGACTTGCCTCGGGACGACTATGTTCTGAACCCTCGGAGGCGGTTAACCAGTAAGTTCAATTTTTATCGGAGCTGTCACGGGGTGTTTGATACCAGATGCTAAACTTTAGCCATGTCACATCGGATGTTCGGATGCTAATTAGTAGGACTAAACATGAACTAATTATAAAACTAATTGCAGAACTCCTGGGCTAATTCGTGAGATGCATCTATTAAAGCTAATTAATCCATCATTAGCAAATGGTTACTATAGCACCACATTGTCAAATCATGGACTAATTAGGCTTAATAGATTCATCTCACGAATTAGACTCCATCTATGCAATTAGTTTTGTAATTAGCCTATGTTTAATACTCCTAATTAGTATCCAAACATCCGATGTGACAGGTGCTAAACTTTGTTTGCGGTGCAGCCACCGCACGACCTCCGCGGGCCAGCCCACGTGGTGCTCGCCACGGCTGCTGGCATGCCATCGCACCAGGCTGCATGAATAAAAAGGGGAAAGCAAGAGAGAGCTCAGGCCACCAGATCTAAGCTTGGCCCCGAGAAGCCACGCTGCTGATGCCACGCGTGGGAGCTCGCAGTCTCGCACGCACGCGCCGCCGCTGGTCACCGGAAGCTCGGACACGGAGCTGCCCTGTGCCGCCGTGAATGAATCTATTAGTGCTCAGGCTACAAGCACAACAAGGGAATCATATGAGACGCCTACAACGACGAGACGGGCTACAACGCCGGCTACGGCAAGACAGGCTACAGCACAAGAACCAGAACCTGGGCTGCGAATGGGAGCAAGGCCCAAGATGGCGAATACGCAGGTGACCGACCCAAACTGGGCCTAGGAGCACGTTGCATGTGAGAGTCGAGTGCTGTCGTTAAAGGAGAGATGAGAGCAGAGCGTGAAGCTCATCCATGAACTCTGTAAACAATATTCCCGTGCTCCTCAAGAAAACTTTTCCGATCTGAACTTCCCATCCCTGTTCTTGCTGCCTATCCCCAATTCCTTGCTTCTCTCCCAATCCCTGCTACCCTGTTGCTGACATCTGGTATCAGAGCCACCGATTCCTGCAGAGATTTGGTGGCCGCTCTGGAGTAGATTCTAAGCCACGAACACTTCACCCGCCATCAACGTCGCCTGGGAGCTATGGATCCCAACACCAAACTGATCCTGGATGAGATGGATAAGCGGTTTACGGTGATGGATTTGAAGTGGGAGGAGAAGTTTGAAGACCTCGCACAAACCAAGGAGGACCGGCTCAATGTTCTGGAGCAAGTCAATGAGGAGATTGTTTCCTAAAAGCCTACAGTGGCAGCTGCTATGGACACCATTAAACTCGAGCTCAAGAGGCTCAACAAGCAATGGGATCAATCTGTGCTCGAGAACGCGACAGTGGATTCAGGGCTGTTGGTCAAGCCTGAGTCGGTGTCCGCGCACCCATCTGCCAGAATCCACACCAACAGCCCAGTGGGGCGCCTTGAAGAACATTGTTGGGTTTTACCTCCTTGCGAAGTTAAGACTCAATGAGATTAACAAAGGAATAAGAACATGGATCGTCACTTCATTAAAAATGTAGTGTCCCCTTACAATGGGAGGAGGCCCCCCTTTTATAGTGCTCGGAATGCCCGTGCACTTTACACAGTTGCCTCACTCAACTGCTACATTCCCGGAATATTCCTTAGGTCATTCGTGCGTCACGTTTTTAGAGCTACTCTGACAGTCCCGTGATTTCCGCTCTCACAAGGCTCCGTGATTTGCGCTCCTTTTGTTGCTCACTCAATCGCGTTTCCCAGCTTCGCACCCGAGGCCCAGCCTGACCTCGGGCGCTTTGGCCTTCTCACCGGTGATTTTCCTCCCGAGGCTAGCGGCCTAAGCAAGCTTCAGGTGTTGTGTTGTCCTCAACCGTTCGCCCCAAGCTCACTCAACCTCGGTCGCGCTTGTCTTCCTTTCTACACACTGATGCTAAAGCAAGATCATCAGGTTAGGAAAAATGTCGATTCACCTTACCTTCAGCTTCGAGCCTCACATGGCACCCGAAACTGGTTCCCGAAGCTATGAGCTTTGCGAGGACCCGTGGTGTTGCTTGGTTCGACCGACCTTGAGGGTGGCCATGCTTTTGGGCAATCCCTAATAAACACCATTACCAGGATCAGGGGTTCAGGTCCGTAGCGACTGTTCTCCCTAGCCGGTCAAAGGTGCGATTGATTCCTCTCCATCTTTACCTCATACTAGGTCCCATGGTAACTTGTTTGAGTCGTCTACTGCTCGTGCTCGGTCTGTGGAACATGGGCCTCGTTTTGGGGGCAAATTGCCAAAAATTTCCTTTCCCACATTTGATGGCTTTAATCCTAGGTTGTGGATTTCTATATGTGAACCAACGTTAATCGAACCAACGTCCATTTGAGGATCATTGGCCACTAGGATGGAACCAACGTTAATCCAACACTCCATATGCTGGATAAGCACATAATGGAGGCGAGGGATTGGGCTAGCTGGCCGGGGCTAGGCTTGTCAGCCCAGCTTCTACGCAGGACTTGCAATGGCACATCAAAACTCGTAGAACTTTATTAGTTGAAATAAAATAAGTATAGGACTTAGGATATACTCTATTTATTATTTACAAACTGGCAGTCGAGACATGATTCAATGGCTGCCAAAAATATCTTATTTATATTTAACCTATATACTTCTTGGTTGGAACAGGTTCTTATAAATTACCATCCCTTATATAAGTATTCTTGACTAGATGCCAAGATTAGTTGCGTTGCCATGTTTAGCCTCTGTAGGAGTCAAGGACTGGCGAGCTCTCACCGCCACTAGCGAGCTATAGGCCCTGTTTGGCATGGCTCCAACTCCGGGTAGAGCTGCTCCACTCCAGAACTCCACATGGAGCCAGCTCCGCTCCAAAACTCCAGAACAAAAATGAGGTGTTTGGCTAGATGGGTGCTCTCAGCTCCAAAAAAGATCGATTTCAGTGTGGATTGCCATTGTTGCCCCCCAATTAAGGCCCCACTTGTCATCCTCTCTATCCCATCTTCTTCTTCCCCCTTTTCCACTGCACTGTGCCGCACACGGGAGACCCTCCACGGGCGACGGGTGGCGACGGGCGGCGACGGGCGACGACGGGCGGAGAGCGGCGACGGGCGACGACAGGCGGCTGGGTGGGCGACGGACGACGACGGGCGGCGGGCGGCGATGGGCGACGAGCGGCAGGCAGCGGCTGGCGGCAACGGGCGACGGGCGCGGCGAGCTATGCGGCGGCGGGCGGCGGCGGGCGGGCGGCGACGGGCGACGGGCGCGGCGACGGGCGGCGGCGGGCGACGGGCCCGGCGACGGGCGACGGGCGGCGGGGCCGGCCGGCCACGGGGGCGGCAACGGGCAGGGCTCTGGCGGTGAGTGGGGCTCGGGAGAATAGAATGAAATGTTTTTTTGTGTAACCAGTGGCATTGGTGGGTAATTACCCACCAACTCCACGAGAAGGTTCAAAAGAGAGGTTTCTGGAGCAGCAAAAGAGGTGCTCCAAAACTCCACCTCCATTTGCACTACAGCTGAGTTTTGGAGTTGGGATGTTTGGCTGAATTTTTTGATGGAGTTGCTGGAGTTTAGGAGTGGAGCCGTGCCAAACAGGGCCATAGTGTCTTTACTTAGGGGGTGTTTGGTTCCACGTACTAAAGTTTAGTTCCTGTCACATTAAATGTTTAGATACTAATTAGGAGTATTAAATATAGATTAATTACAAAACCAATTGCACAGATGGAAGCTAATTCGCAAGACGAATCTATTAAGCCTAATTAATTCATGTTTAGCACATATTTACTGTAGCATCACATTGTCAAATCATGGACTAATTAGGCTTAATAGATTCGTCTCGCGAATTAGCCTCCATCTGTGCAATTGGTTTTATAATTAGCTTATGTTTTGTCCTCCTAATTAGTATCTAAACATTTGATGTGATAGGAACTAAACTTTAGTCCGTGGAACCAAACACCCCCTTAATTACACTTGAGAAATTAACGGATGAGCAACATTGAATAATTAAGTTTTGAAACTTGAGCAAGGGTTGTAGGCTATATTGAGAGTGGAAACCAAGTGTTAGGTTTGCTTTGGTTGGTTAATACCTAGGTGTGTATTCACTATGGCTCTTGAACATCTCTCTGTATGAGCCACATATATTGAAAGGTGATATATTGAATCAATGCTTATCCTTGGTTGAGGGTACGGAGGTTGATCTTGCATCGTTTGGGTACCGTTGTACACCATGCATGTACGAATCAATTTGAATTGCCACACTCTACGTTGTTAGAAAGCTCTTGGGTGTTAGACCTCAATGTAGAGTCCCATGAAAAGGGATTATGGAAGATCAAGCTCATAACATCAAGATTTTATTTGTGTAAATCTTTTGATGTTTGACTTAGATATTACAGATGCCATGTCTTGGTTATCAACTTGATAAAAATGGTTTTATGCAATTTAGTTGCCTTCTTGTTCCAATGTATAATATTATGTTCCAATGTATGGTATTATGTATAAGTCATGTCAATACACAGTTCTGCTGATATTTTGTTTTGCAGATGAGCTGAGCGTCGTTTATGGCTACTTCCCTCCTCCAAGGGCGACTTGGGTGAGGAGTGATGGCGGGGCTATGTGTGTACATGTCTTGGCATGAGCACTCTAAATTGTGGTTATGGAAACTTGAACTAAGTGTCTAATAGTATGTGAACCCGTGATATATGATATGTAAGTATGTATGGCTGCTACCTTGCGATTTTTGTGCTTGTGGAGCATAATTGAGATATGTTCCAAAGATCACCGGTATTAAATGGCTTAAGTGGGATGGGTCTCCGCGGTCAATAGTTCGGTGTTTAGGTAATTTGATTGGGGTGGTTTGTGAGCCCCACGTTTTACAGTGGAACGACTGCAGTTTGTTTTTTGCCGGTAAAAAAGAGCTTTATTAACTAGGCGGGAATAGAATTACAATCGTTTACGACTTGGTCCGTGACGCACGCGCAGGTGCACGACCCAGCCAAACCGCGGTATGAACCGTGTGGCTAGCTAAATGAGCTGTCAGTGCGCGAGAATCGACCTTTATTCGGTACTAATGTCCGGTACTATACGCGTAATTACACTGACCGATACTAAATAGCTTTGCGTCTAGATAATAAAGAAAAAAATTGATGAACAGCCAGAGATCCATGCACACGCGCATCGTCGCAAGTCTGCGCGTGCGCGATCTGTCGGATTCAAACCCACGATCTCAAGCTTCGCGCGAACCTTCTTTACCATCTCACCTACACAACACATGTGATTGAGTTAGATATACTTTCCTTTTGAAGTAACTTGTGAAGATACTAAACGGATTTGCGCCTAAATAATAAAGAAAAAATTTGATGAACAGCCAGGAGGTCCCTGCACACGCGCATCGTCGCAAGTCTGCGCGTGCGCGGTCTGTCAGATTCAAACCCACGACCTCAAGCTTCGCACGAACCTTCTTTACCATCTCACCTACACAACACATGTGATTGAGATAGATATGCTTTCCTTTTGAAGTAACTCGTGGAGAGGACTTTAGTACTGAGCAATAACACCACCCGGTACTAGAGTCACCATTTAGTACCGGTTGGTGTTATTGACCGGTATTAAATAGTACTCCACAGGATACTGGCATTATTGCCCGGTACTAAAAGACCTCCGAGGACCGAAAATTTCTACCCAGTACTAATTTCGCGTATTAGTACCGGACGAAAAGTCGTCCGGTAATAACGTAAAGAACGGATGCTAATAAAGTAAAGGACGGATGCTCATATTTAGTAATGAGTTCATGAGCAATTAAATTACACTCTCTTTTGACCTGAACCACGCACCACCTATCCAACAATTGGGCGTGTTGCTTCCGCTATGACGAAGCTAATCTCCGATCTGTCCTCCTGCTTCTCATGGCTATAAGCACTCTTGCGCAGTCTGTCTCGATGATCACTGATCCATGTGTCCACTGTGTTGCTAAACGAACACCCTCAGCACATGCTTTTGCTTCCGCTTCGGCTGCATTGGCACAGCGGAATATTGCCCGCCATGCAGTGAAGATCACTTCTCCCCTATGGTTCTTTGCTATCACACCGACACCTGCACCTCCAGTTTGTTCAACGAACGAGCCATCGATATTAACCTTGGTCCAACGTTCATGTGGGGGCGTCCAACTCTCCAGTCTCCTAGCCTCCTCTCTGTTGCCGGACCCGCTACAATGCTCCTTCCCTTTTCTTGACGTTATCTCTTCTTTCTTGCCTGTTCACAAGACTCACGCATGTTTAATAGAAAAAAGACTGAATCAGCTAGTTGAGACGAACCTGATTGATGTGTGATATTATTGTGAATCGAACACGTCCTCCAAAGAACAAGCTTTGTCAGGTCACGCTGTTCTGGTGAGCATGTGTCTAGCAGGAGGAGTAGCCAATCAGGTCCGGAACCACTTCTCGTCAGGTAATGGCCAGTGCATGCGCATGGCTTTCAGATTATAGGCCTGCGGGCATTCCACCGTCGCGTGGAAATTTGTTTCTGCAGTTATACCACACAGAGTGCAGGTGTCCTCCTGTTCCAGTTTTCTGGTGAATTTGCGTCGTCTAGTCGGAAGAGCGTTCCTGGCTAGTTTCCAAGTAAAAACATTTACCTTCGGTGGCACGCTACCCTTCCAGACATTGTCCCATACTTCCCGTTCACCGTCCGGAGCAGAGCTAGAGGCTGCATTCACACTCAAAACACGTAGCTTCAATCCCAGATTATAAGCACACCGTACTGTGAAGGAACCTGTTTTTTCTAGTGGCCATGCAAGGAAATCCTCTGCTGGCCTTTCTGGCAACTTAATTTTAGCTATAGTATCTGCATCAGCCTGGTTAAAAATATTCCCAACGAGTTTGTCGTAGTCCCAATCTCGACCCTGGATATCTCCAAGCACTTGTTTGACTTGTTCTTGATCCTCCAAACGTCCTTTTTCATTGAACATGAGAGAGCACTTTCCTGGGTTTACTAACTGACCAGTGCATCGTTAGTAACTGCAGTTAGTTGTGATGGTGAGGTTTCAGCCCAAGAGACCTAGGTCTTGTTTAGTTCCCAAATTGGGAGTGGCAAAGTTTGCATTTTGCCATAAATGCGTAACTGTAGCATTTCGTTTGTATTTGTGAATTATTGTCCAAACATTGACTAATTAGGCTCAAAAGATTCGTCTCGCAAAGTACAACAAAACTGTGCAATTAGTTTTTAATTTCGTCTACATTTAGTACTCCATAAGTTTGATGTGATGGAGAATCTTCTTTTTACATAGTACCAAAGTTGGGAAAAAGGGGAACTAAACAAGGCCCTAATTAAGGTTATAGAAATAGGTTTTCATTTATAAAAAATATATAGTTTGAATTTTATTTAGATTCAAACTCAAACTTCACTAAGAATGTCCAAACAAATAAATAAAATAAACTCCCAACTCAAGCATTCAACATGCTCTAGCATTAAATAAACCATGTCTGTCTTACTAAATTGTAGTTAGGGGTGACTGAAGCAAGTGTGACTTAAGTTTGACCAACATTTACTGGGATTCATTGTCACACAAAAAGTTTTAAAAAATCCATATTTTTGCACAATTTAGCATGCCACAAAAATATGTTAATGTCTCATATAGTCTTTGTTTCCATTTGTTGTATCCCATCCCGTTCAGGTATCATGCTTCATGTATGTACCTGCTGGATGATGTAACAGGTAACTGTTGGCGCATTGCAATGCAATGCAATAAGAAAGATGGAACTGGTTTATTTCCTTTATCTTCATAAAAGCATTATCATGCGTGTTCATTCATATGTAATAAGATGCGAAGTTGACCTGCAGCGGCGGCTTGGCTGATCGATGAAGATCTGGTGGAGCGGGGCAACATTGCTCACCACTCTGACAGCGACAAAGGAAATGGATCCGTGACATGGAGTTCCATGACGGGCGTGGCGAGGCTCCACGCGTGATGTTTTTTCGAGGCAACGAGAGCGAGGTGGAGTCCAATGGCAGAAGTGGCGACTGCGAGGCAGCCTGTGAGAGGTCCGGATTCGGTGGTACCACTCTGTCAGGTGGAGTGTGGTGCTGCAGTGGCACTACAACGGAGGGTCCCGCATAACGGTAGCCTTCTCGGTGCGGTGCAGTCTGCTTCCCTTGTAAACGCAGGGCCACGCCTGGAGGTTTCGGTGAATACATAAGCGGGAATATTGGTGGGTGCCATAGTGGCGAGTGGAGTGGTGTGGTCACGTTGACGTCCCAATCCAACCGGTCGGGTGTAGCGGCTTTGAGTTGAGTGGTTACCCGTGTTGATGTCCCAATCCAACCGAGCGAGTCTGTTTTGTTTTTCTTTCCTTCTCATTTTCTTGCCTTGCCTATGGTCTCCCAGTCCTACTATATCAATGAAACCCGCTCTATCTTGTGCGGTTCGTCAAAAAAAATTCATATATAATAATGCAATGCCTTCTGCATCCCTTTTGGTGCAGCTGGCATAATGTTTTTATTCATTTATTAAAAATACAGACTTTGTATATGTAGCCTGACCTCTAGCTGTTCAGTGTGATGTATCCGTTTTGGATCATCCACTGCATACTCCAATGGTTATTCACGTTCTTGAGCGTCCAATAGGCCCATCCAAAGGTAGCTCGTCCATAAACCTCTTGCTGCGTTTGCGCAAACCTCTGGTAGTCTGTCTTCGATGCGCCTTGAATGGTCCATTCGGCTACCCACTCCCCTGTAAAATTGCATCACATAAAAATTACAAGAAGCCGAGGAAGACGATAATCTAGACTGATCAAGCCACTGCCAAGAGCTTACCCACGAACGTGAGAGGGAGCCCGTTCTGATTCGTGACGGCGGCTAGGTCAGCGGAGCGGTTGTTCCTGACGAAGTCGATGTTCTGGTCCACGGTGAGGCTGTTGAACTTGCTATCAAACAGGTTGTAGTAGTGCACGTCGAGGACGGCGCCGGAGAAGCCGCCGGCAAACTGGAGGAGCTCGGTCGCGTCCGCGGACAACCTGTTGGACATGATCACGTAGGCTGTCGATGTGTGCTGCCGCACGGCGTTGTAGCCGTCCTGGTAATACTTTTTCAGGCTGGGCAAGGTTGCGCCCGGCGCCAACGGCTCGTTGAGAAGCTCGATGGCCAGGAGGCTGGGGCTGTTCGCATACCTGTAGATGAGAATTTCGTAGTTTATTATCAAGCATTTTTAAGACAATGGAAAAAAAAACTAGTTTTCATGTTTTCAAATTCAAGACCTTTTTGCGAGAAAATCGATGACTTGCACTGTCTGAGCTATGTTTGCATCGCTAGTTCCCCACTCTTGCGAGCCGTCTCTAGTTGCACTGTGCTCGAATGGGTTTTGAGACCCCGGGGCAGCGTGCAAGTCCACAATAACACCCAAGTTGTACTTCCTGTGCGCAAAATTTCATGTGCAAAAGACACAGTTTGGTTAGCAACTGAGACATGCTTCTTGTTTAACAGAAATCTGGAGATGCGGGTGTACACTTACTCTGCCCAGCTGAATGCATTATCCAACGCTTGGAGAGAGCCTCCAACGAATGGAAGTGGAGGATTGGGGTCACTGGCAATCCACCATCCAACTGGGATTCTCACCGCGTTCAGTCCACTTGATGCAATGAAATTGAAGTCGTTCTCGGTTATGTATGTATTCCAGTGATTCTACAAAGCAAACGAGGAGATCAACATTGACCTGAAAGCAAGGCGGTTCACAACTGCTAATAGTCTTTGCATGTCATTATAATTAAAAACAATATGAAAAAGAGTTTCTAAAGGATATATCAATCCTTGACAAGTCCAAGCATGTCAATTAATTGTGAAGCAAAATGTGTATACGTCAAATGCATGTGCCGGTTCCCTTTGCAGGGATTCGTTATCATTGCATAATTTCAATCATGCCAGTGGGATCTGCTGTACATCGCTGACCAATATGGCCGACATTGAATGGACAAGTCAGACACATTGACGCCTTAACTATTGTCAAACTACAAGACTGGGCATGCATGTTCTTGAAGAAATTAAGACGCGTTTTTAATACATTGCCACGAAATGGTTTCAGGGGTGTGGCTGTACTTTCTTGGGTAAAATATGCTGAACTGAAAGCTATCTGTCACTACCAATGCAATTATTTACAAAGAGCCCTAGTGTAGATGTTAAAATAAAGTTAGCAACAGAACACATGATGACCTCCATTGTAAATCTGTAACTGTAGATTTCAAGGTCAATTTGGTTCAACTGCGTAACATTTGAATTCAGGTTAATTTGACTGATCATCTTAATTCAAAAAAGCAAAAGATATTGCTAAAGAAACTAATTGAATTGATCTTAAAGTCATGCCAAATTGACTCATCAATATTTAAATCAAGAATAAGACTCGTCATTTAATAATTAAGGGTATTGAAATATTTCATCTACCACCAATTTACACACTGGGAAGATAGCTATGCAGCTTCTGTCGACTAATACTTTAATCAGTTGTACCACCTTTGGAGTGCATTTACCTAATAATAATCTTTTTATTTTTACTTGCACTAAAATGTGTTGTTGGGATAGTGATACAGTCTGAACGAAAATTTGAAAATAATTTATTAATTTAGCCAATGTTCAATAATGCCGTCAAGGTAGCAGCAGGACTGGCAGCACATGTCTTGCGCATCATTGATCATGGGCGCCAACTAGCATGCATGGTTTGCGCATATTATGTACGACAGTTTTGCATTTATCTAATGTTGGTTTCAACGATTCCTCCTGATGTTTATTGGCAAAAGATCACAACACAAATATTCGTTTTCCCAAGATATCAAAGATTTAGCTAGATTTGTAAAAGCATTACTTCGTGTAACAAGTGGAAACTGACATGAGAGCTGACGTATATCTTACCCTGAGCACCTCTGTGGCTTTTGTTATGCCATAGCCATTGCATATCTGATATTCCCCTTGCAAGCGGGCGACATTATTTGTGACAAAAACTGACGGGTCATCGTCACCCCAGTCTGTGTCCTCACTGTGATCTGCTGTCACTGACTCCATGGTCTTTGCCTAAGATCATCAATTCATCATATATATATGTTAAGGTAGAAAAACCAATATTGTAAAGCAAAAAACTATGTTAAGAAAAAAGGATAGCTTCAGATGATCATGATCGGGATAATATATCTTTAATTTTTCTTTTTTAATTAGAACTGGACGTAGGCCCTGTTCTCAATTAGGCCACGAAAATTTAATTTATTTTCCCCTCATTTCACACACTAAACTAAGAGACAATGTTCTTCTAATTCGAACATAGTTTTATGCTTCTTTGAATGTGTTCAGTATAATTCTGAGTTCGGTCTTCGTCGTTATTAGTACAGCCTAGCACGCCAGCCACTACATCGCTGCTAGGCCACTTGTTTGAACCGACTGGCATCTTAGACTAAGAGGGCCTATCTTTGTTCTCACTAGGCTATTAGACTAAGAGGGCTTATCTTTGCTCTGACTAGGCTATTAGACTAAGAGGGCTTATTACTAAATGAGAGAATTAGCTAGGTTGAGCCCCTGGTATTTGAGTAGGAAGATTGGTGTCTTTGAATAACTGCGTTCACCACTAGCTAACAAAGTTGCAGAATGTTAGGCTCTGCTTCCGCCCTCTTCCCGCCGTCACCGCGACTTGGACTGCCGATCGCACTATGTCCAAGAAAAGTCGGCAACCAAGCAACTTCGCGGTTGCGGCCTTTGCACATGCCAGCATGCCATTGCCAAATCCTACCCAGCTAGTATCAGGTACCTGCAAGAAGAGCCCGTTGGGCGCCCTGATGCGGACCCTGCTCTTGTCGCTGTCCCTGCGCACGAGCTGGAACGTCTCCGACGGCCCCGGCGTGGTGGCCGTCGCGACGACTCCGCCGGTGGCGTTGACGCCAACGAACTGGTTGCCGAACACGCGGAAGTTGAAAGTCGTCTCATCAATCCTCCACAGCTGCACGAATCAAAACGTTATTAGCAATACACACGTACAAGTTTGCTTCAAGGAGAAACTACTAGCAATTAAGTGACCTTGAAGGTCTCCCAGCCGGACGGCTGCACCCGGTCGGCGAGGATGGCGGCGCCGCCGCCCTGGTCGGCGACGAGGTACCTGTTCTGGGTCACGGACTTGAACTGGAGCTGGGTGCCATCCTGCACATATAGGCGCGTTCTCAAGATTCAGCAGCAGCTAACATATATAAATGGTAGCGCACTAGCGCGACCTGCATCAGGTTCGCCATGCCGTTCTTGAGCACTAGACAAGTAGAACTTACGTACCAGGAGGTCGTTGTTGGGAATGCCATCGAAGAGGGAGGGCAGTATCCAGCCCTCCGTCAGGAGCCAGCCGCCGAGGTTCACCGCCCGGATCGGCGGCCCCGGCGCCCCTGCAGCCGCCATCGTCCTCCTGGCATCAGATCGGGGGAGGAGCCACGACGAGCAAACGAGGAGGAGGAGAAGCGGGAGTCCCGCGCTGCTCATGGTGACTGGTCGGTCAACCAGAAGGCCACTAAACTAACCAATCCATCAGCCCCACTATATAGATGCTCCCTGCTCTTGCGTGGCCGCGCAAGCCACGTCGTGGGCTCCGACGTGGGTCGTTCACGCGCGTGGTTCTTTAAAGGTGGAAAGTACGTGGATCGGACAGGACTCAGCCATTCAGCTGGCCAGAGCTTCTTGTTTTGCAGTGGCAGTACGATTGTAACGATAGTGCCAGTGATTTTCTTCCAGAAGCGGTAGGACCGGTTGACCAACATTTCGGCGATTCAATGCTAAACGAGGTCAAACGTTTGAAGGCTTTTATGACGGGCGACTGAATTGTTCAGAACCGGCCACAAGTTAGGCTGAACCGGCGACTGGAAATTTATATTTACCTCAGTCGTCTGTCTCGAGGTATATGACCACGCTTCTTTGAATGGCTGTCTTTTGTCTGTCCAAATGGTATTTTAAGGTTGTATGTACCATAGGAGTCGATCGTATTCGGAGGCTCTTTTTTATATCTTGGCATTCTAATGCACCACACCAGAATCCAAAATAAAGATTAGAAAATTATAGAGGAAAGATTTTAAAGAAAACTGAGCACATGGAAAAGCAAGATGCTCTCCTATGGAGGCATGCTAACCTTGATTAACTCAGTGCTAAGCAATCTCTCCATGTACATGATTTCCTTCTTTAAAATTCCAAAAGAAATCCTTAAGAATTTGGATTCCAGCACAAAAGAAAACTTAGATTAACAAAGTGGAATATCTTGTGTAGAATGAAAGAGCAAGGAGGTCTAGAATTTTTTATTTGGAAACCCAAAACAAATGTCTCTTAAGTAAATGGATTTTCAAGCTCCTTAATGGGGATGGAATCTGGCAACAAATCCTGAAAAATAAATATTTAGGCTCCAAAATAATTTCTCAGGTAGTGAAAAAGCCAAGGGACTCACTTTTTTGTCAGGGTTAATGAACGTCAAAGAAGATTTCCTTAATTATGTAACCTTTAAATTGCAAAATGGGGAACAAATCAGATTTTGAGAAAATAAGTGGCTAGGAAATACAAGCTTTAGTGAGCAATACCCATCACTTTACAACCTGGTAAATAGGAAGTATGACACCGTAAAAAAGGTCATGGCTTCAACCCCCTTGACGTTTCCTTCAGGAGAGCTTCAGGGGGCAAAAAACTTATGAATTGGCATGAGTTAGTGACCCAGATTGCAAGTGTCCAGATTGTGGATCAACCAGACATGTTCATTTGGTCATTACATAGAAATGGACTCTTCTCTATTCAATCAATGTACATAGCGATTCTAGATGTAAGGATTCTTCCCATTAACAAATTGTTATGGAAATTAAAACATCCCCTTAAGGTTAAAGTTTTGTAAGGATCGATGGTCCAAGAAGGGGGACTTTGAATTGGAACTTTTTTTTCAAATTTCTAAAAGAAGTAAAGCAAATCTTAGACTAGAATTCTAGTATTGCCCAATCTACAAGGTTCAAACCTAAAAACTAAGCACACTAGAAAGAATGAACCTAGTAAGAGAGCACACTATCATGATCATCATTTCCTAAGCCAAGATACAAACAAAACAAAGTAAAGCAAAGCACAACTTGATCAAGAGCAAATAAGGCAAGTAAATTGCAGGAACTAAATGCTCAAAATGAGTGTGCAAACGTAAAGAGTGAGGACACGAAGACACCGGATTTTTTCCCGTGGTATCGAGGAGTTGACGCTCCCCTCTAGTCCACGTTGGAGCACCCACTAAGGGTTTTGCTCCCCAATCCACTAAGACTCAAGTGGTTCACTAAGAATGCTCATTCTCCATCTCCGGAACGATGAGCTTCACACCATGTACAAGATCTTCGTCTTGGGGCTCCCACAATCTCAAAGAGCTCACCAAGAACCTTCGGGTCACCAAGACCGTCTAGGTGACGTCAATCACCAAGACTAACAAGCTTCAATGCTTCACTTCATCAACACTCAGCTAGACCATGAACTAGATGCACACTTGCTACCCTCTAACTACAGGGACCCCCTTCCAGAAGTCCCGCTGATTACCTGTATCAATTCCTGGATCAATAGCTAATGTAGTCCTCATTACAGTTTAGTATCAAAACAATAAAAGATACATTAAAATATAGAAAATATATTTCACCTTTACGCTGCGAAGAGCGGTGCAGCTACCCATTCCATAGGCAGAATGAAATTATAGTACCAAAAGTCTAACATGTACAATGAAAGCAAGGCTGAATACACTTATGGTTGATACACAATAAGTTCCAACATTTACTAAGTAATTATATGCAATTTGGGAGGTGGACAAGGAGCATGGTTTATAGGTATAATCCTATATGCCTAAAGGATCTCACATATGTAAAGTGGATTTAGAAAGGTGAGTTTTATAAGGACTCTCTAAAAAGGTTATTATTTTATGTAATAAAAGCTGTGACATCCCTAGTAATTAAAAGGCTAAATCAAAGAAATATCAAGAGATTAAGAAACAAATCAAAGTGTTGAGATTCAAAAACATCTCAAATTTAGCTAAGTGTTAAAACACCCCTAAAGGATGCTCATTAGGGGAGAAAATAAAAGTAGATTTTACATAAGAACTCAAATTTTGGCTAATATAAAAGTGGTAGACCTCTTCAAATTGAATAACTTCTATAATTAGCACTTTTCCTGATTTTGAGTGGAAGGTGCTCAAAAACTGGGTTAAAGTTCGGCCAAATTCAAATCAAATTCAAAAATAGCTTTGACCGACGTTCTACCAAAGTTCACACGATTTTATCTCCAAATCTAGCAAGTTTTTCACCATTGGCCTTTGTAGAAGTTGGAGCCTATAGTTTGGTTTCAAACTTTTATATTTGAAGTTTTTCTCGCGCAGTTCAAATTTTGAGAGAGAAACTAGTACAAAGGATCCAACCTCTCGCGTCACCTGGAATGCCATGTGCGCCAGAGCGCGGTCACCACCCGACGACGAGTTCGCTAGCGCCACGTGGTGCCACGGCCCTGGCTCCACCATTTCGCCCAACCACCGGCCACGCCATGACAACACAAGGCGCAGCTTCGGCCAACCCGCGCATGCCCGATCCTACCCCTGGCACGCCATATCCTGGCTGGCCAACCGCCGCCCATGCACCATGCCATGCGCTGGCGCACCACACGCCACCGCCGGCCAACCCTGTGCATCCGCCCCCTACCCGCCACTTCTAGTCCACCACCGGCCGTGCCAATGAGCAGAAGGACGCGCCTGGAAGTTTCCTCCTTATCCCTCCCCTTTGCCGGCTATAAAAGCCCCTGCCCATGCTCACCGGCCACCCGAACCCGAAGCTCCGCCGCTCACCATTGACACCGCCTAGTCGAGCTTCTACCTCCGAGCACCACCGTCGGCACCCAAGCCCTTCAGCGCCTCCCCCAACCCTCGCTGCACTTTCCTCGCCCCACAGCCGGCCTCCACCGCCGCCGCCGCCCTCGCCGGAGTTCGAGCCGGAGCGCCGCGCCCGATGCCTCTCCGCCAAGCACCGTCGCCGGTTGTCCTCCGCCCTCAAGCCCTACACCGGACCAGTTTCTGGTGAGCCCCTCATCCCTCTCCCACCCTTAGCCCGCGCCCCCGCGGCGGCCCCTCGCCGGAATTTCACCGCCGCCCCAAGGGCCACATTGTGATTAGGATTTTTGATTTAGGGGCTTTAGTGAAAAATCCAGGGGCCTCGTTGTGGAAGTTTGAAAACTCTGAGGGCCTTTCGATAAAAATGAAAACTCAAATTTGAATAAAATGCACAGAAAATGGCTGAAACTTTGGAAATCTGTATAAAATCGTAGAAAAATGATAAAAATGCAAACTAAATTTTTTTAGATTTTTGATGCTCATATATGACTAGTAAAAATACTTGTTCCTGTGAAATATGTGTTTTCCATTGCTTAATGAAATACATGTTGTTTAATATCCTTATTATGGAATAAATAGATTTCATGTTTATAAAATCTTGAGAAATTCATAGTAGCCTCCGATAGTGTTGAAAACCATTCTGTAAAATTTGCAGAGCTAAACTGATGATAGAACTCTAGTTAAAAATCATTCTTTATAATCTACATAATAACCATGTTTGATTTTTAGTAAATTTTGTAGTTATCAAATCCATCTAAAAGTTTTACAGTATATTTGTAGTGTAGAGGGAAAGTTCCTGTAAAAATGTCATGTTCATATCTTAACAGATGCTTCCTGAAATATTTAGTCATGTTGAAAGCCAGTTTAATGGATAATAATTATTATTAGGACTTGTAGGCTCACAAGTAATTATTTGTGCTTTTCATCAGTGACATGATCACTCCAAAACGGGTTGCTAAATAGTATCAACATGACCCCACCTTTTGTCTTTTTGAATAATAAACTTCTAAGGATCTTATATGTGTACACAATAACCATCAAAATAAAATCCATGTTTTCTTCCAAACCAACCTTGTTTTGTGAAGAAAAGAAATGTTATAAACTTGTCTATGTGAATGTGGCCGAAAATATACCCGATGCTTTTGCAATGATTAACAAAATGAAACCTACATCATGAAAGATTATAAATGAAATCTTATGTATATGCATTTCATATAGAAGCTAACCTCGCTGACGGCACATACAAGCTGGTCCCGGAAGCTGAAGAGGAACACTCTCCTACTGCATTAAACCTGATCGAGGTGACCCAAGACCTGAACCTAGATTCAGAAGAGCCCCAAGCTAACCTAGGACAAGAAGGCAAGCCCCGGAGCATAACCCTAGTTTTTCGATTTATGCAGTATCCTATTTACTTATGTTTGTGCATTAAGTTTATAGGAGTTGCCTTGAAACCTTAGTTGCATGCTCCCTAGTACCCATGTTTGAATAGTAGCATGATAAGTCATTTAGTTGCTATGCTAAATAGGGACAAGGTAAAAGTCGAGTGATTTCCTGCCACTCATGAGCTATAGGAGTTGCCTGTTTACTTATGTTGGAATCATAAGGTTTACGGGCGGGGCTTGGTACTATTGTTGATGCCCGTAGGAAAACTACTAAGGCTGAAATGTGTTGTAGTCGTGGTCAAGTGTTTGAACGTACTAAGCACATGCTGAGATTATGGGTAATCAGTAAGCCTAGTACCTGATTGAACCGGCGTGGACCTTTTCCCCGCTCTCTTTAGCTGAAACCGGGTTTCCTGATGCATCATGTGGGTACAAGTGCGGCCACGGCACGACGACGTTCTGGGGACCGGTGGGGCCTTGTATCCAAGGGAAGTGGGCTCTAGACAAGCACTGCGAATTGATGGGAACCGCTGATATATGTGAACCCGTAGTGGTACGCATATATCGTATGTTTAGGTTCACCTTGCAAGGTTATGAAATTCAATTCGAATCGTCTGCTTCTCACAATTTGGGACTGCTTGATCACCTTTCTGCACTGAGTAAGAAGTTGAACAAGGATGATGCTTAATATTGATGCTTGGTTAAATTGCTTGTTCTACCATGCTTGATTAAAATAGGTGCTTACCAAGAATGGTTAATCAACTAGAACTTGATGCTAAAACTTGAAAGGAAGGATCCACTTTAGAAGCTTATGGCAAAAACAAACCCCTCAGCCAAAAAGCCTTGCATGTCTAGGAGTCGATGGATTAGTACCACCTGACGGGTAAGTCTTGGGGAGTATTAGTATACTTAGCCTTACTTGTGGCTATGTTTTCAAGTAATGTTGTTGATGTTGATGATGTGGTTGCTAGTGTTACTTGGCCGTACCAGCTCCCTCCGGGATGGACGGTTGAGTGGTACCCATCCTCGGTGGGCGAGGAATGTGGTGAGTGATATCATGGATGGCTTCACCATGGTATCGTGTATCGACGTTAAATTTATCATTATTTTTCCGCTGCATTTGAACTCTGAACAACTTTATGTTTTGAATTCAGTTTGTAATAAATGATTTGGGACTTCTATAATGATTAGATTTGGATTGTTATAATCTCTAGGCTCACCTTCGTATGAGTGTTGTATGCTTGTTTCGATCAGAAATACGTGGTTGTATCGGGTGAAACCCGACAGACTACCATTTTGATCCGATTAAAGTGTTTGTTCGCATCTTAGGCAATGTTTAACACACTTTAGCGGGGTTAATTTGGGTAGTTCTACCACAGAAGCTGCCTGTCCTACCAGTCCCCAAATTTTCACTCTGGAATCCTGTCCTTCGACCTTCATCCAGCATTTCCAAAACACTAATACCACCCAAAGACTAATCATGGAGGCTTTAACTTAGTGGGCTCATAACCTTGAGCCTCGGCTATTCGGATAGGTTATACTCTGCGCAAAGGTATACACTTTCCCCATACGTCCAATCAGCCCATACCCTCGTGAAAAGGTGGTACTGACCTACAAGATCCATACCCGCCCATGCCTATCTCTAGGAAGCATTCCCTAGGTCCATCCACATATATACTGGAGTCTAAACAAGGGCCACTAACATCCACTTGCTTTGCATTATATTTAAGTAAAGCAACCTCTTCTTGAATTAGCAATATGGGACTAAAGGTTGTGCATGCTTTGGAATTTTCAGATTGGGCCACATATGGGCCTAAATCCAACAATCCTCCACCAATTCCAAAGCCGTTGTACTGAACATTCTTTATATATACCAGATTTTCGGTATAATTCCCGTATGGGTTGAACTTACACCTAGATCAACAAGATCCATCTTCCAACAGCTTGTGAATGGACTAAGCCTTGAATTCATAACTTTTTGGTGTCAGATTTCTTTTGAAGATGCAACTGGTACTAGGCTGCCAAAACGCCAAGTCCAAACAGAGCTTTTAAAGGTCTTTCTCCCCGATCTTCTCATGAGCTTTCCAAAGAGTACCCCACTCTCACGAACTGCGGCCTATTAGTTTAGCTCACATAGGTGTATTCATTTTAGGTGTCCTGTAGGACGATACCTTTTCCCTTAGTGGACACTAGAATACATTAAGGCATAATAGCCAGCCTTCCATATAGAAGAGAGTACATTATATGGAACATGGGTAATTTTAAATGATCTGTACTCCCCGTTACAACACTAACTTGTTTTCCTCATTTTCCAAATCATGAATCTCCTATCAAAGAAAATGAGTTACCATTACTTTGCAACTAAATGGGTCTCAACCCCATGTCCATGTTTGCAACAAAAATCGCTATCCGTGCAAGCCCTTTAGTAAAGGGATCTGCTAGATTTTTCTCACTGCGAATATAATTCACAGCAATTACTCCAGAGTTTTTTAGCTTTCTAACAGATTTAAGCCTCCGCTTCACATGTCTCGAGGACTTCATATTATCCTTAGTACTCATAACTTTGATTAATACCGTTTGGTTATCACAGTACATAAGGATTGCCGGAACTGGTTTCTCCACCAGTGGCAAGTCCATGAATAGCTCTCTTAGCCACTCGACCTCAACCGTAGCCATATCAAGTGTTAGAAGCTCAACTTCCATGGTTGACCGTGTCAAAATGATCTATTTATATGACCTCCATGAAACTACAGCACCTGCTAGTGTAAACATATAGCCACTCGTGGCTTTAATTTCATCCGCATCAAAAATCTAGTTGGAATCACTATGTCCTTCCAATACAGATGGATAACCAGTATAGTGAATTCCATATTCGATTGTACCTCTCAAGTAACATAGCACTCTCTCTAGTGCCTCCCAATGATCCTTCCGTGGATTGGAAGTAAAACGACTTAATTTGCTCACAACAAAAGATATGTTGGGACATGTTGCACCAGCAAGATACAAAAAGGACCCAATTATTTATGAATATCTCAATTGGTCCAACATTCATCTTTATTTTTCCTTAGCTTTACACTAGCATCGTAGGGCGTAGGGGATACTTTTGCATTTTCAAAGCCAAAGCGACACAGTAATTTTTCCACATAATGAGATTGATTTAGAATAATCCCATTCTCATTTTTGGTCAACTTAATATTCAGGATAACACTTGCTTCTCCCAGATCCTTCGTGTCGAAGCATGAAGATAAGAATGATTTGACCTCATCAATCACGGTAGTGTTAGTCCCAAATATAAGTATGTCATCCACATATAAGCACAAGATCACTGTTTGACCCCCACCATGGCGATAATATACACACTTATCTGCTTCATTTACAATAAAACCAGCAGACGTTAAGGTTTGATCAAAATTTTCATACCATTGTTTGGGTGCTTATTTTAGGCCATACAATAATTTTAACAATCTGCATACTTTACCCTCCTGTCCCTTAGCTACAAAACCATCAGGTTGCTCCATATAGATTTCTTCCTCCAACTCTCTATTAAGAAAAGCTATCTTCACATCCATTTGATGAATGTGTAGACCATAGAAAGCAACTAATGCAATGGGTTAACCTGGCCACAGGTGAATAGGTGTCAAAATAATCTTCACCTTCTTTCTAGGTAAAGCCTTTGGCCACAAGCCTCGCTTTATATTTTTCAATCGTGCCATCTGGTCTCATCTTTTTCTTGAAAATCCACTTACATCCAATAGATTTGCACCCAACAGGACGTTCAGCGATTTCCCAAGTCTCATTTGCCATGATGGATTCCATCTCTCTACAGACTGTCTCTTTCCAATACTCAGCATCTGAAGACGCATAAGCATCAGCCAGAGTCGTAGGCACGTTGTCCACAAGGTATACAATAAAGTCATCTCTAAAAGATTTCTCAACCCTTTGTCTCTTACTCCTGCACGAAGTGATGATTAAATTGTTATCTTCCTCATTATCCTCTCACAGAGGTATCTCATTATCCTCTCGTAGAGGTATGTTCTAAACTTGTTCAGAGTTAGGAATGACTGCATCCACATTTTCTAAAGAACTGCTACTCGGTCTCATAGGAAATATATCCTCAAAGAAAGTAACATCCTTAGACTCCATTATTGTATTTACTATAATCTCTGGAGTATCAGATTTAACTACCAAGAATCTATAAATAGGACTATTCTGAGCGTATCCTATAAATATGCAATCAATTGTTTTTGGCCCAAGTTTTCTTTTCTTCGGCTCTAGAATGTTGACTTCCGCCAAGCATCCCCACGTTCGCAGAAATTTGACATTGGGTTTTCTACCCCTCCATGCCTCATATGGAGTTATGTCACTTCTTGGTGATAACTTTATTGAGCACGAAATTTACAGTCAAGATTGTTTCCCTCCACCACATCTTAGGCATACCGACACTCTCTAATAAGGCATTTACCAAATCTGTAAGTGACCGGTTTTTCCTCTCAGCGACACCATTTGATCGTGGTGAATAGGGTGGAGTAAATTCATGGATAATCCCATGCTCAGAACAGAACTTAGAAAAGTCATTAGAGATATACTCTCCTCCCCGATCATCTCTAAGTCTCTTAATCTTCTTTTCTAACTGGTTCTCAATCTCTGCCTTATATATTCTAAAATAGTTCAACACTTCATCCTTAGACTTGAGCAAGTAAACATAACAATAACGCATTGCATCATCAATAAAAGTAAGAAAATACTTTTTTCCTCCTTTAGTCAAAACACCATTCATCTCACATAAATCAGAATGAATCAAATATAGTGGTGCCAGATTCTTCTCAAACTCTAATGCCTTAAAAGGTTTTCGAGGTTGTTTTGCTTGCACATAAGTTTGGCACTTAGAATTTTTGACTATATCACATTTAGGGATTAACTCAGATCTAGACATTCTAGCAATTGTATCAAAACCAACATGACAGAACCTCAAATGCCATATAACAGCAGAATTTTTATTCAAAGCAGTAGTAACATTCAAACTATAACAGGAATCCATAGTACTTATGCGGAACAAGTCTCCACTGTCATAGCCTTTTCCTATAAAAGCCCCAAATTTATAAACTACAACTTTATTCGACTCAAACACTAGCTTATAACCACTCCTACATAGGAGAGACTCACTCAATAGGTTCTCGTTTACGTAGGCATGTGCTGGACATTCTTCAATTGGATGCTTTTTCCTGAAGTAAGTTTCAGATCTACCATACCAACACCAAGAACAGAAGCACACGTTCCATTTTCCATAAGGACGCTAGAAGCCCCTGCTGCCTGATTTGAAGAAAACAAAGAAGCATCAGAACACACGTGAACATTTGCACCAGTATCAACCCACCAGTTGATAGACTGAAATGCAAAATGAACAATAGGAGATTTACCGTACCCTCCTGGAGTCGAGGCCTCGCCAATGGTCACATGAGTGAACTTTTTGCTCAATTCAGTGGTCCTGTCCTTGCGGTCATGACAATCCTTGGCAAAGTGATCAGGATTGCCGCACACGAAATAGGAAAGGTCCTTCAGATCCTTCTTCTCTATTTTCTTCTTTTTAAAGCTAGTATTCTTATTCGCCTTGGGACCCTTCTTCTTGTTAAATTGTTTCTTGTTTTGAACAAAATTGGCACTGTTCTGCACGTTCTTCACATGCACATCTTCTGCCCTTGCATTCTCTTCCACATCAAGAGTTGCAATGAGATCTTCAATAGAAATCTCTTCTCTTTTGTGCTTAAGAGATGTAGGAAAATCACGCCACTCTGCAGGAAGTTTAGCAACAATCGCTGCTGCAACAAACTTTGGAGGCAAAGCACATCCCAAATGTGCAATCTCACCAACTAGAAGCTGGAGATCGTGTGCTTGAGTTACAATTGATTTAGCACTGTCCATGCTAAACTCAAAGAACTTTTCGCACACATACAGCCAGCGACCGGCTTCGGCTTCTGCATATTTTTCTCCAAAGCCTCCCACAACATGGTGACCGATGAGTAATTCATATATACATCGTAGAGTTGATCCGCCAAGATGGTGAGGATGCAGCCTAATGCGGTGTTATTCGCATTCTCAAACTGCAAGGTCTACTCCTCTATGAAGGGAAACACGGGGTATATCACCCACCACAGCCCCAATGACATGAGCCAAAATTTGGCCCTTGTCTGCCATCTGCGGAAGTTCTCACCTCCAAACCTCTCAGGTTTTATGGCATCAGATGCATTTGCCATTGCTAGATTACAGAAATAGACACAATCAAATTTTTGGATTGTTGGAAATATGTGCCTAAAATACATTCCAGATTTTATTTGGAGGAAAAATACATTGATAAAAAATGATGCAAGCAAATAATACAAGTAGGCAAGCAACATATTGTCTAGAAGAAGATTGTGCAAGGAAATTACTCAATGATCCCGCGCAGAACGTAGTTGAACATGTTGAAGCAGATGTTGCAGAATCACCAAGCAGTCGCGTGAAGACACTGCCCAAAAACCTGATTGCTGCCTCGTGCAGGAGTCTCGCGATAGTGGTTTCGGAGATCCCGCTTTCCTTCAAGCCCAGTGCCGTCGAATTCGAAGGTCGACGAGGCGCAGCAGCAAGAGATTCAGCACAACGAATGGGAAGGCGAGCGTGTAACCGCGTCCATTCAACTAGGACGTCTCCTGGTGTTATAGACCTTCGCAGTGCATTAGTTTCCCCATCAAACAGCCTCATCAAGCAGTAGAAACTGCTAATTTGAATGACAGAAACTGCTGCCCTCAAATTGTTGAAACTAACACACCTTATTGCTGTTTAAAACGGCAGTTTCAACCACATTAAATCGCCATTAGGCTCAGCAAAAAAAATAGTAACTGTACAAATAATAGTTGCACGTGCGTGTAGCAGCAGTCTCCTTCTCTCTCATTTGCACCTATTTTGCATAGAGAGGAGACTCCCATATTTAAGCAAAGCAACCTCTCCTTGAATTAGCAATATGGGACTAAAGGTTGTGCATGCTTTGGAATTTTTAGATTGGGCCACATGTGGGCCTAAATCGAACATAACGTACATATTTAGTCACATTTTGTTTAGACGTCATTACACTTTTATTACTTATCAGTGGTACAGCTTGTGAAATGATTTCTGAATCCCAATAAATGATGATGTGATCAGGAGATCAGATCTGCTTGAGTTGCTGTCCCCCGTACATATATGACATACCTGCAGCTCCAAGGTTCATTATTCTATACTGACGTCAACAACGGCTTGTTTATTCTAGTATGGCTATACTTATTGTAATACGTATATATGTTTGCAGTGACCTCTAGATTTATTTCAGCGTGATGATTCCATTCTGAATCATAAACGTCATGTTCCAGACTGCATTGACATTCTGAAGCGTCCAGTAGGCCCATCCAAAGGTAGCATTCCCGTAAACATCTTGCTGGACTCGCGCAAACCTCTGGTAGTCCGTCGGGTTTGCACCTTGCACTCCCCACGCAGCCGACCATTCTCCTGCAAATGAATTACATAGTATATCATACAAAAATAGCAGTGATTATAATTAATTAATTATGTGTACAATTGTTTTTTTAAAAAGATGAAAAGTTGGCTTTGTTGAAATGAAGGAGAAAAGAGGATTTGAGAGGTGAAATGGTCACTGCTAGATTTCTTACCCACAAAAGTGAGAGGGCGCCCATTCTGGTTTGTGATGGTGGCGAGGTCAGCGGAGCGGTTGTTCCGCACGAAGTCGATGTTCTGCTCTACCGTGAGGTTTTCGAACTTGCTATCGAACAGGTTATAGTAGTGCACGTCTAGGACGGCGCCCGGGAAGCCACTGGCGAACTGGAGGAGCTCTTTTTGGTCTGCTATCTGTAGCCTGTTAGACATGATCACGTAGGCTGTCGGCGTGTACCGGCGCACGGCGTTGTAGCCATCCTGGTAGTATTTGGTCAGGCTAGGCAAGGTTGTGCCCGGCGCCAACGGCTCGTTGAGCAGCTCGACGGCCAGGAGGGCTGTGTTGTTCGCGTACCTGTTTGTAGATTTAATAGTTTGTATGTTTAGTTTTTGTCAGTCAGTTCTTGAGGTTAGATAAAGTTAATAAGTAAATGTTACGCAACCTCGACACAAGGAACTCGATGACTTGCACGGTTTGGGCGATGTTTGCATCGGTGGTGCCCCACTCCTGCGAGCCGTCTCTGGTCGCGCTGTGATCATATGGATTTTGTGACCCCGGTGCAGCGTGCAAATCCACAATAACACCAATGTTGTAGTTCCTGTAAACAGAAAAGAGCAAACGACTGTGGTCTCCGTCATATTCCCTAGCTAGTGGGCATGAAAATGCGAATGAGATAGCCGATTGATAGGTCGCTAATGCCCCTTGTTCAATGGAGATCTTAAGGCAAACTTACCGTGCCCATCTGAATGCATTATCCAATGCTTGGAGAGAGCCTCCAACGAAAGGAAGAGGAGGGTTTGGATCACTGGCAATCCACCATCCAACAGGGATTCTCACTGCGTTGAGCCCACATAACGCGATGAACTTGAAGTCATCCTCAGTTATGAATGTGTCCCAGTGACTCTGCAAAAACAAAGAACATCCAAAACTGAACAAGAAACTAAACGATTCACAACTGTTAATCATGTTCAACTGTAGTCTTTGCAGCCTAACTGCTTATTATCTTTTCTCGAGCATAAGGTCTTCTACCGATTAAGAAAAGGAGAAATGGCTGCCTGTGGGAAAATTGATTAACGAATCCATGAAGCCTGTCCAGTCCACATATTTATCGATTATTATGAAAGAACAATATAAGTATGTGAATGTTTCTTCGCATGGATTCCTTCATCCTTGACGTCATTCAGGCATGCCAACCGAGTCCAGTTTGGACAATTTGGAAATTTTCACACGTTGGAATGGAACAAATCAGACTCACTGAAACCTCTATTCCATCATTGTAAGTTAGTTCATTGCATTTCACTCTGCTTCAGATCGATTTGGATTGTAATTTGCATCCTTCAAGTCAATTTGATTTGACGCTTTAATTATTTAGTATGGAGAAGATTACAAGATGTGTTTCTACATATACACTAGAAATATTTCACTTGACCAGAAAGTTATACAGGGACTGAAACTAGGCAATAAGAATTAATGTCTTTTCTTTCAAATTAACATTTCTAACGGTCGTACATTTTATATGTACACACCTTATCCTTCTACAACCTCGAATGATAATATTGCCTCCAATTCACAAACACATGCTTACTTTTATTGTACAACATTTTGAAGCCAAATAACACTTTTTTACATTCTGAACGTATTTTTAAGATAACTTTATCCTTAATTTGCATGCTCCCACTAACAAACGTATATTGATAGTCAATGTTTTGAAATGTTGGACTGCATATATATCAAAAATTATGTTGTCACTGGTAGAGAAACGACCTTTCATTCAGCTACAAAAGTCTCGGTTATTTTTGAAGCTGGGACTAAAGGAGCTTTCATCCCGGGTCCAAAAACCAACTCCGACAGGGGACTCTTTAGTCCCAGTTAGTCAATGTTTTGAAATGTTGGACTGCATATATATCAAAAATTATGTTGTCACTAGTAGAGAAACGACCTTTCATCCAGCTACAAAAGTCTCGGTCATTTTTGAAGCTGGGACTAAAGGAGCTTTCGTCCCGGGTCCAAAAACCAACTCCGACAGGGGACTCTTTAGTCCCAGTTAGTAATATCAACCGGGACTAAAGGGCCCCCTTTAGTTCCGGTTGTAATGGTTAGGGACAATGAGAAAATCTGGTGGGGCATTTAGTTTCAGTTGGTGTTTCCAACCGGGACTAAACATTTAGTCCTCGTTGGTGATTCCAACCGGGACTAAATGGCGATCTTTAGTCCTGGTTGAAACCAACCGGGACTATACCCCTCTTTTTTTTATTACCCCAATGGACTTTCTCTACGCACTGGCCTGGGGACCTTTATCACCCCACCAGCCTCATCTCTTTCCCCACCACCTTATCCTTTCCCCACCACCAGCCTCTCTCTCCCTCCACCACCAGCCTCTCCTCCCTCTCCTACTCTCTCCTCCATCCACTAGCTGCCGCTGGCGCGCGGGGCTCCCCAACCTTGCCGCTGGCCGCCGGCGGCGAGCCTCACCGGCCGAGCCCTTGGCCGCCGGCTGCCAGCCACGCGGGTGCGCGGGGTCTCCCCGGCCGACCCCTAGCCGCCGGCGCGTGGGTCCTCCCCGGCCGAGCCCCAGGGTGCTGGCTGCAACTGGTGCATGGCCTGCCAGCCACGCAGGCGCACGAACCCTCCCTAGCGCGCATGCATGCGAGATGGCGAGCAGGGAGCTTGTGGATACAAGAAGCCGATGAATGTTTCCTTTGTGAGTGGTAGTGCATGATTTGTTTTTGAATGATTCATTTGTGATTGTACTATGTTGTGAATCAAGTCGAACTCATGTGTAGTGAATCAAAATCTTGTGCGAATTAATTGGTTGTGTGTTCTCACTTGTGTGATGTTCATGTACGATGAGCATATCTCTTGCTTCAATTTGTGAAGTGTTAATCGTTTTGATAATTCTATGGTGGAGTTGGAGCTCGGTGGTACGGTGGTCGAGGCGGGGCCAGCAGCGTGAGCAAGTAGGACGGTGGTGGCCCACTTTTTTTATTTTTTAGGAACTTTTTAAGTCCCAATTCGTTTAGTCCTGGATATTTTGGGACTAATGAGGGGACCTTTAGTCTCAAAAGATTAGTCCTGGTTGGATTTTCGAGACCTATGCATTTCTCCAACTGGGACTAATGCTCACTTTTCCACCAGTGTGTGTTTGCAGTATAAGTCATTTAGCTACAATTATTGAATTATAAGAATATTTATTTATCTGATTAGTGTGGAGGGGCCACGAATATCATGTGTGGATATATATCTTACCCTGAGCACCTGCGTTGCTCTTGCTATGCCATAGCCATTGCATATCTGGTACTCCCCGTACAAGTTGCCGACATTATTTACTAAAAAAACTGATGGATCATTGTCACTCCAGTCTGTGTACTCGCCAGCAGGGTCCGCTGTTACAGATGCCATGGTCTTCGCCTAGCAGCAATATAAGGAAATTGTGAAGAATAACAGGGATAATATCAATAATATATATTTAATTCCTTTTCTCTAGACTAGCTTGTGATATGCAAGTACGTATGCAAGACTAGAGATCCTCGATTTGAATAAATTCACTAAGAATGGATTTGTCTGAACGAAGTGCTTTCACCGCTTACTTTCTGCCCTCTATGCGCCGGTACGTATATGGTGCTGTACGTATGAATTATTCAATTACCTGCAAGAAGAGCCCATTTGGTGCCCTGATGCGCACCCGGGTCTTGTCGCTGTCTCGGCGCACGATCTGGAACGTCTCCGATGGCCCCGGCGTGGTGGCCGTCGCCACGAGGGCGCCGTTGCTGTCTACTCCCCAGAATTGACCGCCGTACACCCTGAAGTTGAACGTCGTCTCGTTGATCCTCCACAGCTGCATGGACGACCGAAATAGAAATGCATGCGTGCATGTTTGGTTAGGACAAAGCGCAACATGCGCATGCACAGCACAGCACAATTCGATAATTGGGGTCAATTAAGCAACCCTGAAGGTCTCCCAGCTGGACGCCTGAATCCGGTCGGCCAGGATGGCCGAGGCGCCGCCCTGATCGGCGACGAGGTACCTGTTCTGGGTGGTCGACTTGATCTGGAGCTGGGTGCCATCCTGCACATATACGCACGCGCACGTCCCGAGAAACAAATTGCGTTAGTGTCCTCAAAAAAAAATCAAATTGCGTTAGTGATCAACAGCTAGCGACGCAGATGGAGCAGATGGTAGCTACAGCAAACCTCACACTTGGGCTTTGCTAATTCATGGTTACTAGTACAACTTCCGTACCAGGAGGTCCTTGTTGGGAACGTTGTCGAAGAGGGACGGCATTATCCAGCCCTCCGTCACGAGCCAACCGCCGAGGTTCACCGCCCGGATTGGCGGCCCTGGCGCCGCCGCGGCCATGCTCACGAGCCAGGACGAGCAGACGAGGAGGAGAAGCGCGACGCTGCCCATGCTGAATGACTAGCAGATAGCCGATCGATCAGCCGACTTAGCTACGGAGCTTGGCGATAAGCCATATTATTTATAGTACTAGCTCCGATCCTGGCGTCGCCGCGCAAGTGATCGACGTCGTCGTGGGACTCCGTTGGGCACGTACACGTACTCGCGCCGGGTTCTCTACGCACGCTACCTTGCAGGACGGACGTACGTGGACACGATATAAGTCAGGGCGGTGTTCAGAGTTGCAATATAATAGCAGGAAACAGAGATCGGTGACATATCTTGCAGAAACGGTAGGACATATGACTAGCATTATTTTAGCAATTGCGAACGAAGGACGACAGATGTTTCAAGGCATTAATTGATAATGACCTGACACATGCACAGCGGACTCAATCGCCTTGAGGACAAAATTTTTAGCCTGCATGCAGTTCTTTTATCTGTCTGAAACATCATCTTTACATGACCGGACCAAGGTAGTAGTACATTTTAAATTTTAACAAGCACGGAGCAGGGGACTGTATTAATGGGCGACAGGGGTTCATAATACAAGAGTGAAATTTTTCGTAAAAGCACTAGTGACATTGTGAGAATTGCTTGTATACTCATGATTCATGAAGGAGGTTTACTTCAGTGGTGTAACAAACTTTCTCTAAACCTATCGATAGGAGACACAAAATTATCGATTGGAAATCCTGCCTAAGGTTCCATTTGCTTCCGCTGACTTATTTTTAGCACCCGTCACATCAAATGTTTAGATACTAATTAGGAGTATTAAACGTAGACTATTTACAAAACCCATTACATAAGTCGAGGCTAAACGGCGAGACGAATCTATTAAGCCTAATTAGTCCATGATTTGACAATGTGTTGCTACAGTAAACATTTGCTAATGATGGATTAATTAGGCTTAATAGATTCGTCTCGCCGTGTAACCTCCACTTATGTAATGAGTTTTGTAAATAGTCTACGTTTAATACTCTTAATTAGTATCTAAACATTCGATGTGACACGTGCTAAAAATAAGTCACCGGAAGCAAACGCCCCCTAATTCTAGCCCTACACACTCCTGTGACTTGGAGAGATCGTCGTTTCGGCAATCGTGACGTACTTGCCCCATGTTTAATTCCAGGACCTCGATGGAGCTACAAGTCGATCTTTTGACATTTGCTGCGCTAGCATAACTCGGAGAGAACGTTTTGGCAATCATAAAGGAACACGCAGTATATCGAACGAGTGGATTCCAGCGAGCCAGGGCGATGAGTGTAGGAAAACTGCGCCCATTATGGGGAACGGGGCGTTGCACGGCTGCAGGACCATAACCATGCCGCGAAGCTATTAGCTCAAGTGCAACGTGCCACCCCCTACACCACCTCAAGCTTTGACAAACAAATCGTGTACAGTATATAACTTAGTGTTCGGATCGTACATCACGTATAAATTATTGCAGGGAAATTATTACAACTTTCGAAAGGCATGCCACCCCCTTTACCGGATGCCTGACCGGCATCGCTAGTTTGGTACTAAATTCCATAACATTTAGTATCAACCAAAATACCCGGTACTAAATGTGTCGTTTAGTACTGGTCGGTGACACCAACCAGTACTAAACAGCTTTGCGCCAAAAAATAAAGAAAAAAGTTAACGAGCAGCCGGGAGGCCCCGCACAAGTCACAAGTCATGCGTCATGCGAATTGCCTACATGAACCTTCCTTACCATCTCACCTACACATCACATGTGGTGGAGTTAGATATGCTTCCCTTTTGAAGTATCACATGGAGTACCATCTAGATGGTCCAGTACTAGATGGTACTTCACGGGATACTGGTGTTATTGCCCAGTACTAAACGGTCCAGGAGCATTAGTACCGGGTCATAACACCAACCGGTACTAAAAGGTGACATTTAGTACTGGGTGGTGTTATGACCCAGTACTAAAAGATCTTCGAGGACCGAAAATTTGAACCCGGTACTAATTCCGCGCGTTAGTACCGGATGGTCCGGTACTAACGCTATGGACGAATGCTCAGTTTTCTTGTAGTGTGACCACTCTTTTCTATTTAAGGTATCTTCAAAATTCCAAAAGAAGTTTATAGATGTCTTTCCTATCATTTGAGACTTTTAGATGAAACTAATTATGTCATTTACCTCAATATAATATAAGGCCTAGAGGTCTCTATTGGTGGAGTTAATCAAGTATGGTACAATTTTAAATAAAATAGTTGTTGCTTGTTCCTATTCTGTAAGTATTTGCTCTTCAGTTTCTTGTGGTGAAACCTACCCGCCACTTGAGTTTTTAGCACGGGTGCTTCCATTTTGCCTATATTTATTCTAGAAATTAAACATGCTATTCTTTTTTTTTAAGTGAAGGCCTCATGGTGAGCTTTCTTGATTCAAACAGTTACAATAAAACTCAGGTTCTTCAACCGCATGTACTCGGATGAATTAATACCAGCCTCACTAGCTAAAGTATGAGCTACAAGATTAACCTTCCTTGGATAATGGACATAAAGTACTATAGAAAAAAACAAGGTTGGATACTAATGCCATCATATATAGGCGATCCATTGCCGAAAATCCCCAATCCTACATAGTTTCTGGCACTTCTATGCAACCAAATTGTATTACCAGTTTGTTACACCCCATTTGATTTTCCAAGATTAAACATGTTAGGCTTTTAGTGGTCCGTGATATATCCGTCAATAAAGTTGTGCCTGTATATTGACTTTGTGGACCTCATGGTCTAATGGTCTAGTATTTGGTAGTTAGGGGGTGTTTGGTTCCCTTTGCTTATTTTTAGCACGTGTCACATCGAATGTTTAGATACTAATTAGGAGTATTAAATGTAGACTATTTACAAAACCCATTATATAAGTAGAGGCTAAACGGCGAGACAAATCTATTAAGCCTAATTAATCCATCATTAGTAAATATGCAACACATCGTCAAATCATGGACTAATTAGGCTTAATAGATTCGTCTCGCCGTTTAGCCTCCACTTATGTAATGAGTTTTGTAA